>NC_050069.1:92711701-93353869 GCF_009764565.3 Dermochelys coriacea
CACTTTCCTTGGCTTTCTTCTTGTTGCCAACATACCTGAAGAAACCCTTCTTGTTACTCTTGACATCTCTTGCTAGCTGCAGCTCCAGGTGCGATTTGGCCCTCCTGATATCTTTCCTACATGCCCGAGCAATATTTTTATACTCTTCCCTGGTCATATGTCCAACCTTCCACTTCTTGTAAGCTTCTTTTTTATAAAAAGAAAAGGAGTACTTGTGGCACCTTAGAGACTAACAAATTTATTAGAGCATAAGCTTTCGTGAGCTACAGCTCACTTCATCGGATGCATAAATGCATAATGCAAATGCATAAATGCATCCGATGAAGTGAGCTGTAGCTCACGAAAGCTTATGCTCTAATAAATTTGTTAGTCTCTAAGGTGCCACAAGTACTCCTTTTCTTTTTGCGAATACAGACTAACACGGCTGCTACTCTGAAACCTTCTTTTTTATGTTTAAGATCCGCTAGGATTTCACCATTAAGCCAAGCTGGTCGCCTGCCATATTTACTATTCTTTCGACTCATCGGGATGGTTTGTCCCTGTAACCTCAACAGGGATTCCTTGAAATACAGCCAGCTCTCCTGGACTCCCTTCCCTTTCATGTTAGTCCCCCAGGGGATCCTGGCCATCTGTTCCCTGAGGGAGTCAAAGTCTGCTTTCCTGAAGTCCAGGGTCCGTATCCTGCTGCTTACCTTTCTTCCCTGCGTCAGGATCCTGAACTCAACCAAGTCATGGTCACTGCCTCCCAGATTCCCATCCACTTTTGCTTCCCCCACTAATTCTACCCGGTTTGTGAGCAGCAGGTCAAGAAAAGCGCTCCCCCTAGTTGGCTCCCCTAGCACTTGCACCAGGAAATTGTCCCCTACGCTTTCCAAAAACTTCCTGGATTGTCTATGCACCGCTGTATTGCTCTCCCAGCAGATATCAGGAAAATTAAAGTCACCCATGAGAATCAGGGCATGCGATCTAGTAGCTTCCGTGAGTTGCCGGAAGAAAGCCTCATCCACCTCATCCCCCTGGTCCGGTGGTCTATAGCAGACTCCCACCATGACATCACTCTTGTTGCACACACTTCTAAACTTAATCCAGAGACACTCAGGTTTTTCCACAGTTTCGTACCGGAGCTCTGAGCAGTCATACTGCTCCCTTACATACAGTGCTACTCCCCCACCTTTTCTGCCCTGCCTGTCCTTCCTGAACAGTTTATAACCATCCATGACTGTACTCCAGTCATGTGAGTTATCCCACCAAGTCTCTGTTATTCCAATCACGTCATAATTCCTTGACATCACCAGGACCTCCAGTTCTCCCTGCTTGTTTCCAAGGCTTTGTGCATTTGTATATAAGCACTTGAGATAACCTGTTGATCGCCCCTCATTCCCAGTATGAGGCAGGAGCCCTCCCCTCACAGACATTCCTGCCTGTGCTTCCTCCCGGTATCCCGCTTTCCCACTTACCTCAGGGCTTTGGTCTCCTTCCCCCGGTGAACCTAGTTTAAAGCCCTCCTCACTAGGTTAGCCAGCCTGCTGGCAAAGATGTTCTTCCCTCTCTTCGTAAGATGGAGCCCGTCTCTGCCCAGCACTCCTCCTTCATGGAACACCATCCCATGGTCAAAGAATCCAAAGCCTTCTCTCCGACACCACCTGCGTAGCCATTCGTTGACCTCCACGATTCGACGGTCCCTACCCAGGCCTTTTCCTTCCACGGGGAGGATGGACGAGAACACCACTTGCGCCTCCAACTCCTTTATCCTTCTTCCCAGAGCCACGTAGTCCGCAGTGATCCGCTCAAGGTCATTCTTGGCAGTATCATTGGTGCCCACGTGGAGAAGCAGGAAGGGGTAGCGATCCGAGGGCTTGATGAGTCTCGGCAGTCTCTCCGTCACATCACGAATCTTAGCCCCTGGCAAGCAGCAGACTTCTCGGTTTTCCCGGTCAGGGCGGCAGATAGATGACTCAGTCCCCCGGAGGAGAGAGTCCCCGACCACCACCACCCGCCTTCTCCTCTTGGGAGTGGTGGTCGTGGAACCCCCAACCTCAGGACATCGCATCTCATGCCTCCCAACCAGCGGAGTCTCCTTCTGCTTTCTCCCCCCAGACATATCATCTGGTCCACTCTCCGCATTGGTACCTGTGGAGAGAACATGAAAGCGGTTAGTTACCTGTGTCTGTGTTACTGGAACCCGGACATTCCGCTTACCTCTTCTGGAGGTCACATGTTGCCAAGCTTCTTCACTGGCCTCTTGGCTCCTCTGTGCAACCTGCTCTATATCTTTAGAGCTTTGTGCCCCTAGAAGGCTATCCTGAGTTTGGTCCAGAAAATCCTCAGTCTCTCGTATACAACGCAGGGTCGTTACCTGTTGCTCCAGACCTTCAATCTTCTCTTCCAATATGGAGACCAGCTTGCACTTTGTACAGACAAAGTCGCTTCTGTCCTGTGGAAGAAAGACAAACATGGCACATCCAGTGCAGGTCACAACAGCTGAACCCCCCCCTTCCATATCACCTACCTACTATGAGCTTCCTCAGAGACGTTGGCAAGATGTAAGCCTCACTGGGCTCACTCCAGGCGAACTCCCAGGCAAACTCCTGCTGTGAGCTGCTCTGCTGTCCCCGCTGCTCCGCTGCTCCGCTGCCGCTCAGCTGGTTCGCGAGGCTCTGGCTATTTTTAAACAGCCAGGCTTCCCTGACGCAAACACACAGACACCCTAATGCCCGCCCCCTGCAGGCTAGCAGCCAATCAGACACTCACTCAGGCTCTCTCCCTGCCCTCCCAGCAAACACACGCTCGGATACTTCCTCAGCAAGCAAACACACACACTCGGATACTTACCAGTCCCAGGCAAACTCCTGCTGTGAGCTGCTCTGCTGTCCCCGCTGCTCCGCTGGTTCGCTGCCGCTCTTATGACCTAATGATCTTATGACCTAAACTCTTTCCCTTCTGGGATCCGGCTTAACCTTTATGGCACCTGACCCCCAACTGAAATGCCCACCATTACTAAGGAGCAAAAACAATAGGCTTTGATATATGGCTCAGAACCTTAAACCAAGACTGATAAATAGCATGATATCTAGAAACAATAAAGACCTGCAGCTAAAAGCTTGGGAGGTGGGGTGTAAAAGGAGAGAAAAAGATGTTTAAAAATATGAGCAAGAGACCTGTTAAAGAAAATGGATGTTTATAAATCTAAATATTAACTGGTTTCAGAGTAGCAGCCGTGTTAGTCTGTATTCGCAAAAAGAAAAGGAGTACTTGTGGCACCTTAGAGACTAACAAATTTATTAGAGCATAAGCTTTCGTGAGCTACAGCTCACTTCATCGGATGCATTTGGTGGAAAAAACAGAGGAGAGATTATATACACACACACAGAGAACATGAAACAATGGGTTTATCATACACACTGTAAGGAGAGTGATCACTTAAGATAAGCCATCACCCACAGCAGGGGGGGGAAAGGAGGAAAACCTTCCATGGTGACAAGCAGGTAGGCTAATTCCAGCAGTTAACAAGAATATCAGAGGAACAGTGGGGGGTGGGGTGGGGGGGAGAAATACCATGGGGAAATAGTTTTACTTTGTGTAATGACTCATCCATTCCCAGTCTCTATTCAAGCCTAAGTTAATTGTATCCAGTTTGCAAATTAATTCCAATTCAGCAGTCTCTCGTTGGAGTCTGTTTTTGAAGCTTTTTTCTTGAAGTATAGCCACTCTTAGGTCTGTGATCGAGTGACCAGAGAGATTGAAGTGTTCTCCAACTGGTTTTTGAATGTTATAATTCTTGACGTCTGATTTGTGTCCATTCATTCTTTTACGTAGAGACTGTCCAGTTTGGCCAATGTACATGGCAGAGGGGCATTGCTGGCACATGATGGCATATATCACATTGGTAGATGCGCAGGTGAACGAGCCTCTGATAGTGTGGCTGATGTGATTAGGCCCTATGATGGTATCCCCTGAATAGATATGTGGACAGAGTTGGCAACGGGCTTTGTTGCAAGGATAGGTTCCTGGGTTAGTGGTTCTGTTGTGTGGTGTGTGGTTGCTGGTGAGTATTTGCTTCAGATTGGGGGGCTGTCTGTAAGCAAGGACTGGTCTATCTCCCAAGATCTGAGAGAGCGATGGCTCGTCCTTCAGGATAGGTTGTAGATCCTTGATGATGCGTTGGAGAGGTTTTAGTTGGGGGCTGAAGGTGATGGCTAGTGGCGTATTGTTGTTTTCTTTGTTGGGCCTGTCCTGTAATAGGTGACTTCTGGGTACTCTTCTGGCTCTGTCAATCTGTTTCTTCACTTCAGCAGGTGGGTATTGTAGTTGTAGGAATGCATGATAGAGATCTTGTAGGTGTTTGTCTCTGTCTGAGGGGTTGGAGCAAATGCGGTTATATCGTAGCGCTTGGCTGTAGACAATGGATCGAGTGGTATGATCTGGATGAAAGCTAGAGGCATGTAGGTAGGAATAGCGGTCAGTAGGTTTCCAATATAGGGTGGTGTTTATGTGACCATCTACATACCACACAGACTATGCTGACAGCTTGTGCCACACACTCTCAAGGAAACTGCGGAACCACCTGATTAACATCCTCTACAGCAAACAGGGAAAGATTAAGAATGAGCTCTCAAAACTGGATACTCTCATAAAGAACCAACCTTCCACACAAACTTCCTCGTGGCTGGACTTTACAAAAACTAGACAAGCCATTTACAAAACACACTTTGATTCTCTACAAAAGAAAAAGGACACTAAGCTATCTAAACTACTATATGCCACAAGGGGCCACAACAATGGTTCCCGTAACCCACCCAGCAATATTGTTAATCTATCCAACTATACTCTTAGCCCAGCGGAAGAATCTGTCCTATCTCGGGGCCTGTCCTTTTGCCCCTCCACCCCCACGAACATGATACAGTTCTGTGGTGACCTAGAATCCTATTTTCGACGTCTCAGACTCAAGGAATATTTCCAACACACCTCTGACCAACATATTAACCCACAGAGACCTTCCTGCCAACACTACAAAAAGAAGGATTCTGGGTGGACTCCTCCTGAAGGTCGAAACAGCAGCCTGGATTTCTACATAGACTGCTTCCGCCGACGTGCACGAGCTGAAATTGTGGAAAAGCAGCATCGCTTACCCCATAACCTCAGCCATGCAGAACACAGTGCCATCCACAGCCTCAGAAACAACTCTGACATCATAATCAAAAAGGCTGACAAAGGAGGTGCTGTCGTCATCATGAATAGGTCGGAGTATGAACAAGAGGCTACTAGGCAGCTCTCCAACACCACTTTCTACAAGCCATTACCCTCTGATCCCACTGAGAGTTACCAAAAGAAACTACAGCATTTGCTCAAGAAACTCCCTGAAAAAGCACAAGAACAAATCCTCACAGACACACCCCTGGAGCCCCGACCTGGGGTATTCTATCTGCTACCCAAGATCCATAAACCTGGAAATCCTGGACGCCCCATCATCTCAGGCATTGGCACCCTGACAGCAGGATTGTCTGGCTATGTAGACTCCCTCCTCAGGCCCTTCGTTACCAGCACTCCCAGCTATCTTCGAGACACCACCGATTTCCTGAGGAAACTACAGTCCATTGGTGATCTTCCTAAAAACACCATCCTAGCCACTATGGATGTAGAAGCCCTCTACACCAACATTCCACACAAAGATGTACTACAAGCCGTCAGGAACAGTATCCCCGATACTGTCACGGCTAACCTGGTGGCAGAACTTTGTGACTTTGTCCTGACCCATAACTATTTCACATTTGGTGACAATGTATACCTTCAAATCAGCGGCACTGCGATGGGTACCCGCATGGCCCCACAGTATGCCAACATTTTTATGGCTGACTTAGAACAACGCTTCCTCAGCTCTCGTCCCCTAATGCCCCTACTCTACTTGCGCTACATTGATGACATCTTCATCATCTGGACCCATGGAAAAGAAGCTCTTGAGGAATTCCACCATGATTTCAACAATTTCCATCCCACCATCAACCTCAGCCTGGACCAGTCCATACAAGAGATCCACTTCCTGGACACTACGGTGCTAATAAGCGATGGTCACATAAACACCACCCTATATCGGAAACCTACTGACCGCTATTCCTACCTACATGCCTCTAGCTTTCATCCAGATCATACCACTCGATCCATTGTCTACAGCCAAGCGCTACGATATAACCGCATTTGCTCCAACCCCTCAGACAGAGACAAACACCTACAAGATCTCTATCATGCATTCCTACAACTACAATACCCACCTGCTGAAGTGAAGAAACAGATTGACAGAGCCAGAAGAGTACCCAGAAGTCACCTACTACAGGACAGGCCCAACAAAGAAAACAACAATACGCCACTAGCCATCACCTTCAGCCCCCAACTAAAACCTCTCCAACGCATCATCAAGGATCTACAACCTATCCTGAAGGACGAGCCATCGCTCTCTCAGATCTTGGGAGATAGACCAGTCCTTGCTTACAGACAGCCCCCCAATCTGAAGCAAATACTCACCAGCAACCACACACCACACAACAGAACCACTAACCCAGGAACCTATCCTTGCAACAAAGCCCGTTGCCAACTCTGTCCACATATCTATTCAGGGGATACCATCATAGGGCCTAATCACATCAGCCACACTATCAGAGGCTCGTTCACCTGCGCATCTACCAATGTGATATATGCCATCATGTGCCAGCAATGCCCCTCTGCCATGTACATTGGCCAAACTGGACAGTCTCTACGTAAAAGAATGAATGGACACAAATCAGACGTCAAGAATTATAACATTCAAAAACCAGTTGGAGAACACTTCAATCTCTCTGGTCACTCGATCACAGACCTAAGAGTGGCTATACTTCAACAAAAAAGCTTCAAAAACAGACTCCAACGAGAGACTGCTGAATTGGAATTAATTTGCAAACTGGATACAATTAATTTAGGCTTGAATAGAGACTGGGAATGGATGAGTCATTACACAAAGTAAAACTATTTCCCCATGGTATTTCTCCCCCCCACCCCACCCCCCACTGTTCCTCTGATATTCTTGTTAACTGCTGGAATTAGCCTACCTGCTTGTCACCATGGAAGGTTTTCCTCCTTTCCCCCCCCTGCTGTGGGTGATGGCTTATCTTAAGTGATCACTCTCCTTACAGTGTGTATGATAAACCCATTGTTTCATGTTCTCTGTGTGTGTGTATATAAATCTCTCCTCTGTTTTTTCCACCAAATGCATCCGATGAAGTGAGCTGTAGCTCACGAAAGCTTATGCTCTAATAAATTTGTTAGTCTCTAAGGTGCCACAAGTACTCCTTTTCTTTTTGTAAATATTAACTAAAATACCTCAATGCATTTTCCCACATGAATAATTGGAGAAGGGCCTGACCCAAGCCCCTATGTCCTCCTACACAAAGCCCTTCTTAGCTAAGGAGGAAACCAATAGGACTTAGTATATGGTCCAGACCCCTTAAATCAATGACAATTATAGGAGTATCAGCCACAGAAGTGATAGCTACAAACATGAAATAAGTTAAAATATAAAAAGAGACCTGTTAAGAAAAAAGTGGATGTTTGTTAAATAAAAAAAAGGAGGGCTGTTGGAATCTTATTTCTGTCCAGTGAAAGAATCCTTTGTTTCCTTGTTGTTTGGAGTACCTCCAGATATATTGTTACAATAAAAAAAATTATTAATAAAAAAGTAATTTACAATCAGCCTTTTTAGAAAATGCAACTCAGTCTGTGCTTTTGAAAAATTAATTCACAATTTTTGCAATTTCAAACAAGGCACTGTTTCAGTTCAGACTAATTTCAGAGTAGCAGCCGTGTTAGTCTGTATTCGCAAAAAGAAAAGGAGTACTTGTGGCACCTTAGAGACTAACAAATTTATTAGAGCATAAGCTTTCGTGAGCTACAGCTCACTTCATCGGATGCATTTGGTGGAAAAAACAGAGGAGAGATTTATATACACACACACAGAGAACATGAAACAATGGGTTTATCATACACACTGTAAGGAGAGTGATCACTTAAGATAAGCCATCACCAGCAGCTGGGGGGGGGGGGGAAAGAAGGAGGAAAACCTTTCAATGTGACAAGCAAGGTAGGCTAATTCCAGCAGTTAACAAGAATATCAGAGGAACAGTGGGGGGTGGGGTGGGAGGGAGAAATACCATGGGGAAATAGTTTTACTTTGTGTAATGACTCATCCATTCCATATACTTAGTTCAGACTAAGTATATCAGACTCGGCTCCAGTCATAATAAACAGAAGTCAATTATATGATGCATTACCTACAATAATAAAGCCCATAGACAAAATTCCGCTTGTAATTACTGATGACATAATTCAGCCCTAAACTTAACAAATCAGCTTTCAGAATTCAGGGTCAGCTCCTGCCAATGAACATCCCATGCCACCCATTAACTTCGGCAGGGTTGCAGAAGGTGTAAATAAAGGCAGGATTTCGGCTTTCGTATTTAATACTTCACCTAACAATTACTGATATAAATTTGAACCTGTCTTGGAACAATCCCAGTGCACTAAAAATGCTTATTATTTTTTCATATATGTAATATGTGCCCCTCAATAATGTCTGGATGTTTTTGTAATACATTGTAAACATCATAAGACCTCTTCTCAAGAAGTAATTTTTTTTTTAAAGAACTTCACTATGGGACAGATACTTCGCTGGAGCTAAGGGCTGGTCTCTCTGGTCCACAAAAATGGTGCTTTTAAATTAATTTCCAATCTACACATAAGAAAATGGAATGGATTTCATCAGAATTGCACAGGCTTAAATCAGGGCAGAATTTGTTCCAAGATATTTTGCAGAGAAACACACAGCTCTGACAGATCATCCGTGGGTGAGGCAAGGAGGAATCCCACTACCACTCACATGTCCGAAGGTTGACAGAAGTTAAGCTGCCAGGTATTGTAAAGTATTGTTTAAATACGTGGGATTCAAAACAATTTCCTTTCTAGTTTCTATGTAAATATTCCAGACAAATTTGCCTACATTAAATATTTGGCATACTCATTCATCCCCCATCACATCTGCAACATGACATATGTCCACATACAAAACTGCTCTTAGTAATAAACAGGTAGCTACACAACCATTTGAATTAGGCTTTCCTCAAGCAAGAAGAAATGACAGCACATCTGCTCTGCAACTTGTCCCTGCACAGATACCATCTGCTCTGTCACTCAAGACAATCGTACTTACTATATAACTGCACTCTACTCTCCAGCTCCCTACATCTGTTCTAAGCTATCCCACCTCTTCACATGAAAAGGGGAAAAGATAAATAGGATGGAGCTAGGCTGTTCAAAGTGGTGGCAATGACAGAACAAGGAGCAATGGTCTCAAGTTGCAGCGGGGGAGGTCTAGGTTGGATATTAGGAAAAACTATTTCACCAGAAGGTTGGGGAAACACTGGAATGGGTTATCTAGGGAGGTAGTGGAATCTCCATCCTTAGAGGTTTTTAAGGCCCAGTTTGACAAAGCCCTGCCTGGGATGATGTAGTTGGGGTTGGTCCTGCTTTGAGCAGGGGGTTGGACTAGATGACCTCTTGAGGTCTCTTGCAGCCCTAATCTTCTATGATTCTATGATTCTATGAAATTGAATACTTATGACCCTTGTTTTTTGTAAATCAGTTACATTGACTTGATGTTGTAGCTGGTCTTCACTTAGTGTTTGTATAATAAAGCAGATTCTGAAAAAAATGTCTGGGTGTAATCATTACATCAGTCAGACTTCTTTTTCATATCAATACAACAAATCACTCCTCCATAAATTCCCTTACTATAGCTAATACAAATAATAAACCATGAGAAAAATAAATGTAATCAAACAGCAAATGTATAAAGTTCACCATTTTTAGACTATGTAAAGGAGCTTTATAGCTGCAGTTGATAATAATTATTGCCACATCAATGCATCCTTAGTTCCAGACTCCATAAAATCCCACACCATACAAATTAAATGAATGGGATAATTTAATTACTACATTATTTAACAAATGAGCAACCATTACCAACATAGCAAGAAACTACTCCAAATAAAAGTAAATGGTAACAGTTCATTGATATACATGATTCATTCACAATTCCCTACCATCAGTAGGAAACTGTGTATGCTCAGAGCATCTCTAATTTGGGCAGCATGCCAATTGCAGGCTGTGCTAAAATAAGTAACAGCCTTCAGTGCAATAGCCAGATTGTTCATAAGGTGTTAGAGGTCCTCCTGCCTCCTCACTGCACTGTATATGGAACATCTCATCTTTGCTTGATGCTTCAGACAATCATGTGCTTTTCCTGATCATGCCATACAAATGTCCAAGAGTTTGCCACAATGATAAACTAAGGCTTGTATCATCATTGAATAGTTCTCCTTTCTATTAGTTCATGTACTCTTGGGCTTGCTGAGGAGGTGATGTGAACATAAAACAGGAACATATGTTCTATCAATAATCCTGCACAGTTCAGGCACCTCGATTTATTAAACCCTCAGCAATCTCTGTCACATTCGCCACACTGATAATACATCTGTGCAACAGATCATGTATTGTCATGCCCAACCCCAACACAACAGCACCCAGCCAGTGTGAACATCTTAACCCCAAACTAGTGCCCATCTAACAGGTATCTATGCAAGGCAGTCTGCTTCCACAGGGTGATTGCCACTTTGATTTCTGCAATAATCCTTGTGATTTGTTGCATCAACAATGGGCCTACCTCATGTATAGAGAGGGTTTTATGCAAGTTTTTCATATTGAAATCATCAGGCAAAAGCATATTTGAAAGGAACTTTTTGTCTTTTTCAGATGAATTGCCTGCTCAATTCTCCCTGTCACTACAAATCAGCCACTAATGCTCCATCTATGCTACCAAAATAACTGCTTAAACGTATCTGAGGAAAATGGTCGTGGCCTCAATATATTATAATATGTTTTATTTTTGCCTGCCTGTCTTAAAGAAATCATGTTAGGGAACTATTGTATTGCAGATAGGTGGCTAGGCTAAAACATGGTTCCTTAACATAGTTATTTTATGCTTTTCCTGTTCACGCAGGCAAGAAGAAATCACATTACAACACTTGGTCTACAAGGGTTAAAACACAACTATCTTAAGATACACTTTTGCCTTGTGATTTCACCAGTTAATAAGTTCGCTGGTATCTCTGATATGTCTGATCTGCTGGAAAAACAGAAGACTTTATTTTCCAGTGTTGTCAATCTACCACTTTTTACCATCGTTCTCCTGCTCCCTTTTCACATGTTTTATATTCTCTCTCCCTAGTTCATGATACCTTACCCCTATATAACCACTTTTATATCCTTAGCAAAAATAAAAGAGAGAGCTCTTTAGGCAGATTTGCTTTTAGCTCTTGTAGAGGGCAACAGCTGCAATAACTGACTTGGGTCCTGATTCTACAATGTCTTGGAAGTTTTAATACTCAATTTACACCTGGGCGAACACTACCATTTTAATGTGCTATTCGTTTTATACCCACTTTGCACAGATGTTAATGACCACACCAGCTGCAGGGGAGTCATGCCATAGTAGTCACACCACTGCTCTACTTCTCAAGCTATGGCCATCTCAACCTATACCCACCAGAAAACCTCTATATTCCCATCAGAATGCATGTAAGCACAAATATACAAAGACAAACACGAACAAAATCAACAGAAAGTTTTCTATTTAAAAAGTAGTGAGGAAAAATTGTGCAAAACCAGAGCAGGGAAAATAAAGCGACAGTAAAGAGACCGGTTTCATAGTAGCAGCCGTGTTAGTCTGTATTCGCAAAAAGAAAAGGAGGACTTGTGGCACCTTAGAGACTAACACATTTATTTGAGCATAAGCTTTCGTGAGCTACAGCTCACTTCATCGAAAGCTTATGCTCAGATAAATTTGTTAGTCTCTAAGGTGCCACAAGTCCTCCTTTTCTTTTTAGTAAAGAGACCATCACACTAGCTACCAGGGAATCAAAAACGGTCATCAGTGATACATAGGCAGAGGGGGCCAAGCCCCATTTATTCATTAATTATTATGAAGATAAGAGGGATGCCTGGTGCCGCCTGCTGTGAGAAACAGCCTGTGTCATCTGCACTCTGGCAACAGCCAGGGGGCTGCAGCCTGCCAATAAATGGTTTTATTTGGTCCTTGCCCCTCCAGCCCACTCCACCCCACCCACTTCTTCCCCAGATCCCTCCCCCACCCCCATACTCACTCTCTGACCCTTCCCTCCACCTTAAACCTTCTCCTCAGCCCCTCCCCCCATTACCCCAGCCTCTGACCCCATCCCTCCCGCCCGGGCTCACGCAAACCCAGCACCTCTGCCCCCCGGCCGGGCGGGCGCTGGGAGTGGGCGTGGCTTCCCGGGAGCGGGCGGGGCTCGAGGGGCGGGGCCGGGCCCCGGCCCGGGATAAGTAGCGGCGGCGGCAGGCGCTTGGCGCGTTGCTGGTTGTTGGCGCGGCGCCCGGCTCGGCATGGAGAGCGCTCGGGACTACGCCGGCGCCCTGGTGCGGTGAGTGAGCGAGCGCGTATCCCGCGGGGCACGGCACGGCACGGCACGGCACCGGCCCGAGACGCAGCGGGGATCTGAGGCTGGGTCCAAACGCGGGAGAGGGGGCTTCCCGCCCATATGGTGCTGCCGGGGCTCAGCCCGCGGTGCCGCCGAGCAACCCGCTTCGCCCTGACCTAACCCCGGGGATCCCGCAGCCGGGGCTCTCTGGCTCGCTCGAAACCTTCCGCTAATAGCTGCTGCTGTTGAAAAGGCAACTCGCGGATGTTGCCGGGCTCCCTGGGAAGGACCCTCGCTCCCGCACCGTCTGGCGGAAAACAAAAGCTGCAGTGCCTTGTGGCGATGACTTTACCTGCTGAAAACCCCCGTGCCTCCGAACTGGGCATCTTGCTTCCTCTGAAACTCTCGTTTCAGAAGAGATGGTCGTGGCTTTTCAGTTTCCGTGCGAAAGGGACTCGCAGCATGGTTGCACGTTCGTTGCACTCAAAAGGGAAACTCTTCCTAGTGTCTCCTTTCATCCGCCTCTTTGTTAAAGAACAAAGAAATGGATGAAAGTCTCACCAGAGGTCAGACTATTTTTAGACGGTAGCCATGGCTCTCGGTCACAGCAGTGGTACAACAGTAGCTGTACCGTTTGCTCCGTTGCTTCAGGAGTAACTGTGTCACTGCTGTTAAATCTCAAATGTTTGAAAATTGAGACTGAAAGAAAACGAGAAGATGATCTTGTGATTGGTCTTGTGTTCTAAGGCATTTGAAGGTGAAACTCCCGCTGGCTTGATTATAAGCTTTGGCAGTCTGGCATTTTGATTCGGTTCTTAGTTTCCTAACACTTGACCATTGAGATCTTCTAAAAGATAGTAGCAAGTAAACAAGTTACTTTGCTTTAATTAAATACAGGAGACTAAATAAAATGTACAATGTTGCGGCAGTAAAGCTAGCAACTGGAACATCTGCTGCACCATAGTATATACTAAATGAGTGGTTTTCAATCCGGGGGTCACGACCCAGCATTGGGTTGAGGCATGTACGGCACTGGGGTTGCCTTGGCCTGGTCAGCACTGCCAACGGAGACATTAAACGTCCCATCAGCGGTGCTGGCCAGCTAAGGCAGGCTAATGCCTACCTTTTCCAACACCATGCTGCACCCTGGAAGTGGCCAGCTGCATGTCTGGCTTATAGGCAGGGGGGCCACGGAGCTCCACATGCTGCCCACACTCCAAGCACCAGCTCAGCACTCCAATTGACTGGTTCCCGGCCAATGGGAATGGGGGGAGGGTGGCGCCTCTGCCTAGAGCCAGACCTGCTGCTGGCCACTTCTGGGGCGCAGAGCAGTCTGCGGTGCACCCCAGCTGTGTCGCTGACCAGAAGCCGCTGGAGGCAAATCTCTGCCTGCCCCCCAAACCCAGAACCTCTTCCTGCAACCCAAATGCCTCATCCCTGGCCCCAGCCCAAAGCTTGTGGCCCCAGCACATAGCCCTGACCCCCTCCTGTACCCAAGCCCCTCCCACACCCTGAACCCCTCATTCCTGGCCCCACCTTGCAGCCCTCACCCTTGCAACCCAACCCTCTGCTCCAGCCCTGAGCCCCTCCCAAACCCCTCATCCCCAGCTCGGTTGGGTCGTGGGCATCAACAGTGTTCAACTGGGTCCCCAGGAAAAAAATTTAAAACCACTCTACTAAACTAGATGTCATGCCAAGAAAGTGTAAGGCTCATGAGTCAATCATTAAATTAAGGTCTGACTTAAGTCTTAAGTCAATGTTGCAACTATTCAGTATGTCTAAAAAGACCATTCTCACTATGGAGCAGTCTTAAATTTGTCTAGTTCCTGTCTTATCTTGCACATTCTAATGAATCTAAATTAGCTATTCCAGTCATTCTTTAAAGTTCTGTGAATGATAAAATTCTAAAACACGTAGTCTGGGGAAATGCTAATAGCACACATCCTCCCTGAAACACTAACTGCATCACTTTTAGCTGATTCACTCCCCTGACACTAAGGGTAGCCCTTTTAGTCAATTTACTCTAATCTAAAGGTCACAAACAGGCTATAGATTGGTGGTGTTGTGCAACTTGTGACTCCTGAGTATGACTGAAGGCTGTTGCACCATATCACTTAGACAACCATGCATGACACCCTGTACGTTGTCTGCAGACTGTCTCAAGCTTTGCAGCCAACAGTGTGCACAGAGTTCATTGTAAAGTACCACTCACTGAATTCATGGATCCTACATGTCTCCATTCTAAAAACAAGAGTTTGGAATACTATGTGTAAGTTCCTTGTTCAAAAATGAAGAACTTCTAATGTGGCTCTAACACCAAGTCAGGCACTTTACTAAAGATTGAGGATGGTTGTATACCTTTGTGAAAACTCTTCTATGCCCTGGAACTGGTATTACTGCCTAGACAGGGTAAAATACCTGTACGCTCTCTGCCTCCCTAAAACATACCCTTTGTAACTTAATAATAAAACAGTTGAGGGCCTGTTTACATTTAATAGCTTCATTAGCAAGTTAATTAGCATTTCTTGCTATTGTTGCACCATTTTTCTGTCTTGGCTTTCACTTTTTCTTTCCACAGTAGACTGTGGGGTACCAAGCCACCTGAGGATTCCCTTGTATCATGAATCCACTTGTCTGCTTCAAAGCTGCTTTCTAATTGCTACAGTATAAAGCAGCCAGACTAGGTTCCAAGGATCTGGATTAGTAAATCTAAGTCTCTGGCTGCAGTCGCTATGAACATGTAAGGGTTGGATCTGGTGTCCAAATAGGTAAAAAGGCAAGCAATCACTGATGCTCCTATCACTAAGAGAATCCTGTTTGCTCTACCACTTGGGAGCCCAGAGTTCTTCGCTACTTGAACAGGCAGAAACAGTTTCAGGTTAAATATTACGATGACAGTCTTGCTATAAATGGATGCAGGTATAGATGGAAACAGTGACTGATGGTAGTACTAGAGAGTACAAGAGAAATTCAATTCTGAACCCATTCACATCACCAAAAAGCCATTCTAATGACCATCTTGCATCTTAATGTGATCCTATGGCTTTGTTTGTGTTGGATTCAAAACTGGGCACTACATCTTGATACTACTGGAGGATTTGGGTGCCAAAATGGACAAATAGCAGCACAAGATGGCAAAATCATATAAGCTCAGCCCTTGAGCTGTTTAACCTGAACCCAAGCTCTTACTTGGCTCTGAATCCTAAATCTAAAAGCCCACATGCTTCCTTGTGCTGTCAATAACTCTTATTGCTACATCATGTTTGCCTTGGCCCTGTGCTTTTTTCTTATGCTTTGTCTTCTGCCTGAACAAATTCCCTTCTTGGCAAAATAAGACTTCAAGATCTAATTCAGCTTGGTGATTTAGAAAGTAAACTGCC
Organism: Dermochelys coriacea; assembly: GCF_009764565.3. Classification (NCBI taxonomy): domain Eukaryota; kingdom Metazoa; phylum Chordata; order Testudines; family Dermochelyidae; genus Dermochelys; species Dermochelys coriacea. The sequence goes on from NC_050069.1 coordinate 92,727,615, forward strand.
ACACTTAATATCCTCCAATCCCCACTGTTCCACCTGGGCTTGAGTCCTTCAGATTCTATCATAATCAAGTACTGTACTGGCAAAGTAACTTTTATATAAAAGTGATGTATGCTTCCTGTTGTCTGAAAAAGCTGCAGACAGCTCCCTACTATTGGGGCCTTAAGCTTGATGATGGGATATGAAACTTCTTAGTTGTATGCTACTGGTCCAAATCTAGTCCATATTGCTAGCATTCAAAAGGTAAAAATTGATCACTTGTGGGCAGTGCAACACATTTGTCACTATGCATAAGATCAAGAGCAAATACCTACATCACAGAAACTTAACTGTACTGTAATTCTTGGTAACTGGGCAGAAAAATGCCCATTCACCCCAGGGAAAACTTCAAATTAGGGTTGAAGTGCCTACTGGTATGGCAGGGAAACTTACAAGATTTCATTTTGCACTGTATCTGATCATTATCAGTAGTGCCTAGTACCTTGTGCTGAATTTGCTCTTCAGAGGGAAAAACAATCCAGAAAGCAATGGCTTAAACTCCATATGGATAAAAATTAATCAAAAGAATACTTATTGAATTAAGTGAATCTCAGACTAAGAATATGTTGCTGATTATGAAGAACAAAGCCAATAGACAGTAAAGGAGATGTCTGGCCAGAATTAAACCTGTGACAGGCACCTATCGGGAACTAGAACCAAAACATAACTTGATAGTCAAAACTAGCAATCTCTGACTTTCAGACCAACAAACTTAATCCATGCATCCTCAGCTGAATTAAATGGGCTGACGGAAGATCTTATCATACTCACTATACAAAATCTAATTTCAGCCAAATTTCATTAAATTGAACATGACTATTCAAAATAGTAATTCCAATGACTAAGCTACCTGAAGCATCTAACTTGCTGCATCACGGCAGACTTTCAAATCTTGACAAAGCCAATGCTGCAAAGAAGTAATGGCTCATCTTAAAACAGCTACTGCTAGCTAGCTTGCCACTTGCAACAGGCACGTAAACTCCAGTGCTTTGACATAATGGAATTTATCCAGGTGAATCCCTGCCTCATAGCAGATGGATGCAGGGGTACTGTTGATGGGACCCACAGCCGTGTATGGTGTTACAATTTACTAGAATAAAACTGGCTTTTCTAATAAAGAACTTCCTTTCATACAGCTATTGGGAGGCATTCAAATGCATCAGCCAAACGAAAGATCAGTTTCATTATCTGTAAGATAAACAGTGGTGCTGAAGTAAACTAAGTTGGAAAGGTAGCTGCTCTAAGCAAGGAGACCCTCAGGGATGTGCCATCCGCTTCCAGGAGCAGTGCAGAGCCGGGGCAGGTAGGAGCCTGCCTTTGCCCTGCTGGACTTTTAGTGTGCAGGGAGGGGGAGGAGTTAATCAGTGGGGCCTGCAGACCCCTGGGTTCACTTGTGGATCCCCAGGGGTCCACAGACCCCAGTTTGAGAAATGCTGCAATATCCTATTAAAGAAGGTCAAAGTTGTTGTAAGCAGGACTGTGACCAGTGGTGACCTGGCCAGTTTGGTCCCAAACATCTGTACAGTTCTAAACTGAAAACCATTATCTTGCCAGGAAGAAAGCAAATACTCTAGTTTTATTGAAACAACTTTGGTCCCTGAACTTCCTAAATAAACTAGTCTGGTCTCAACTGGCCTGTGAGAACTACATATGAGTATTATATAGTGAATGTATACATCACAATGACTAATCTCAATGTTTTGTTTTAATTAAAATGAAACTGTTTTTTTAGATCTCTGGTGTCCATGGGAACATCTGTGGGGTCAGTGACGCGACAGACCCTGTTCCCTCCTCTCTTACCTGCAGCCCGACCCTTCCGTGTATCAAATCATGACCGCAGCAGTCGGAAAGGAGTTGTTGCAAGCAGCCTGCAGGAGTTTATTAGCAAGGTATATCAAACACTTAGTTGAGACTTAAAACTACTTGTCAGTAAGAACATAATACCTAGGCTGCCTTGTCTCAACTCTGTATGAGAGCAAAACTTACTTTATGACTGAACTGTAGGCTTATTTCAGAATTCAGAGCCTCAAAAATCTGGTGAATTGGAGTCCAAGATAAATACCATGGCTTTTTAGAGATGTATGTGGGATATTTAGTGTCAAATTCAGGATGACACTTCATTGAAACATAGTGTAGTCCTTCAACAGAAGGAGATCATGGAAATACTGTCTCAACTTAAATGATGGAGTCTTGCTCTGAAAGATTCAACTAGACTGCTTATGGAGCTATACTTAATGATGTGTAGTTGGATTCCTCCTTTTTTTAAAAAATTAACCCTTTGCATTTAAATACATTATCAAAACCTGTTTGCATTACCATGAGATCCAGATACTCTGGAAGTTCTGTGCATTTTCACAGCAACTTGATTAGGGAGTGAGGGTAGAAAAGTAACTACTTTTCAGAGTACAGGACCATGTGTACAATACAGATGCCACAACTCTTCCTTGGTATGGAAGTTGGAACTGATCTTTATAGGTAAAACAGAAGCAAATCAGTACCTTCATTTGGTGTTAGAACTACTCCGCAAATGAGTAGTTGTCTAAGATTTAATGACAGAAGGAATGAACTTAAGAAAGCAGATGCATTCTGAATTAGATCCATCTACTATTTTTTTTTTTTTATTGTAGGCCCTAGATGCCTTGCTGATTACGGCTGGACTGATTACTCTAGTTTTGGAGGAAGATGGCACAGTTGTGGATACTGAAGAGTTCTTTCAATCCCTGGGAGATAATACACACTTCCTTCTCCTAGAAAAAGGACAGAAGTGGACACAAGTAAAGTGTTAAGAGCTTTTTTGTAACTTTTACAGATCACCTTTGCCTTAAGGAGAATTGTGGCAGTGGGGCAAGGGGTGGGAATTGTGGAGGAATGGGAGGAAAATTGCCTTCAAAGAAGGCTGGGGTATCAAAACTTGCTTACTATGCTAATAATCCATAGTCTTTCCAGAGGATGAGAAGTAGGCTTCTTCTGACCCTCAGCTGAAGAGTCAGAAAACCTCTTACAAAAACCTAGCATAAATTGGAATTAAACATGTAACAGGCATCTCCAAGAACCAAAACAAAAATCCCTTTTTTGCTCAAGTATCTCCTATATTGTAGAAATATGACTAGTCCTCCTTGACTAGAGAGAAACTAAACACCAATATTTTTTACATCAAGCAAAACAGTTTGTTTGTTTATAAAAATCATGACTTTTCCTCTAGGCAGTTTACCTTAAAGTAAAAGCCAAGGCCTGATTACAGCATAATCTGAAATAAAGTGTAAAACTCCATATTCTGAGCACATTAGATACTCAGTAGAGGTAACTAACTTTGAAATATTTCTGCATTATTCCACTTGCAGAATCTTAGGAAAGGACTAAAGTGTGCCATCAAAACATAATTATGAAATAGAAAAACAGAAGTCTAGACTTTTTTTTTTTCTTGGCATAAGAGCATTTAGGATGAATGTGCCTGGTTCATCTAGTGGTTTTGGGATTTTTTGGGACACTCCTTCCCTTGGGCTACAAATTGGGGACCTTCAGTCACATGTGGGAATCATTCTCATCTCCATAATGCAAATAAGAGATAAGGGCCATTAGAGAAATGACCTAAAGGACAACTGTCTCCCAAAAAAAACAAATTGCTTGTGCTTGTCAAGTGACAAAGGCTAGCAGTACCACTGTCTCCTCTGACTGCCCATGGATGACGAGCCTTAAATTGTCACTTCTCTCTTAGACTAGGACCTAGGTTGCAGGCTCCTGTGTACGCATGACAGACACAGCTTCCATGGAGCAGAACTGCAGGGACTAGGCAGTAGTCCCCAGTGACCAGACAGCCTCTTCAAACAATGTCCTGTTCTTAACAGAGGGAACATGACATAGCATAAAACAGGTTTTGAAATTGCCTATGCAGTCTTATCTACCTAGAGCTTAACATCCTCTTGATGTTAGCCAGGTAGACCTAAAGTTTTCAAATTTCCTTTGCCCAATTCTCCTTTCTCTCAAAAGTGGGACTTACTGTTTAGTGTCCCTTTGATCTTAGGCTTCATCTCTGGCAGATGCTCCCTTAACTAATAGCCCAGACATTGTTTTCTTAATGTTCCTAGAAGTGTTCTCCTCAGAAGTATCCTGTCTGCAATTACTGTAGTGGTTCCTGCTTCATTCCTTCCACAATACCCCTTTTGACCTGGGTCCATAGTCAAACTACCCTTGTAGCAATTGAACAAGCATAATGTGCATAAATTAATAGAGAAGCCTCACATCTCTAGGAAAGAAGTTTATGAATTGGAGAGTCCAGAGAAGAGCAATAAAAATAAGTTTTGGTTTTTTTTTTAAAGAAAACCTGACCTATGAGGAAAGGCTTAAAAACTGGATATATTTAGTTTAGGGCTGGAGGGGGAGACCAAGGAGAAACCTGTTAAGTCTTCAAATATGTTAAGGGCTCTTTATAAAGAGGATGGGGATCAATATTTTCTATGTCTAGGCTCACTACTTCTTGTCCTACCTTCAATAATCAGCAGCAGGGGAAATCTAAGTTCCTTAGAAAGGGTTTCCTAACATCTATAAGGGTAATTAAGCTCTGGAATAGGTTTCCAAGGAAAGTTGTGGAACCCTCATCCCTGGAGGTTTTTATGGAGAGGTTGGACAAACCCCTGTCAGGAATGGTCTGGTTTACTGACCTGCCTCCAGCACAGCAAGTTGGACTTGAGTTAAAGGTCGCTTCTAGCCCTATATTTCTAGGCTTCAGACTCCAGTGATCTATGTATAGTTGCAAAATAACTCAAATGAGGAACCTGGCTTAGTCGTATGTCATCTGTCAGCATCCTCGCCTTAAAGTTACAAAGGGCATGGGAACTAGGTAATGAGCATGCTGCAAGAGTATTTTTAAAACATTAGTTTCAAGTGTTTAAAATTCATCCTTGTGAAAGGGAGCCAAACCCTAAGCATTTACTATGGACTGTCAAAGCAAAAGCAAATGCAGATCAGTCTAGTGTAAACATTAGTGAGGCCAATACCCTAGTAATTTGTATCGTAGCCTTTTCTGTACACTAATTACAAGATAAAATTGCAAAACTGCTCCAAGCAATCTTTGTTTGTTAAAAATAGTGATAAGTGACGTAAGCATTCCAAAAGCACTAATTAGAGTAAAATATCTCATTGAGTGAGATACAGGATATATCCACTAGATGTCCCCTTACAGCACTAGACTGCTGCAAACACTTCTCAGTGACAATATCTTAAAGGGGGGCAGGGAGAAAGCATGAGCAGCTTTTCACTGTCACTTGGTAGACAACCTAGGAGGAGGTCAGGATTTAGCAGTTGAAGGTGTTTGCTTTCTAACAACTATCCTTGTTCTCCCTCTAAGTTTGCTTAAATACAGCTTAGTGCTGTTCTGTGTCTATTCTAAGTACCATCATAGTGGTTCCTTCTAGTGATTTATTAACTACTTGGGGATTACTTCAAATCCTAGTCATAAAGACTGGGTCCACAAATCGCCAACCACCGGATTCCCAGGTGCTCTTCCAAGGCCTGTCACCATGCAGCTGGGAAACTCCCTTTTAAGGTAAACACTGGGCATATGGACTCCTGATTACTTTAAAATATTAGTCTGTTTGCTCAGCAGTCCATGTAAAGCAATTTCTTCTCAGTTACTGGTTGTTCATGTCAAAACTGTTGTCATTGTGCCAATATAGCTGGCTTTCTAAATAACTTTAACTTGTCACTAGTGTTGTAATCCTGATGGAATTTGGACCTGATAGTTCAAGGATTCTCAGGTCATCTTGGGACAAGTCTGACTAAAGAAAAGTAACATTTCACATACGCAAAAATGACACTTGAAGGGAGTATCCATTAATGTTTTTTGCATTTGTTAATACATTTTTGCATATGTGAAATAATATATGGAGGATTAGTTACTTTAGAGTCCTCTCACAGGCCTGATCAGGCCTTAAATGAAGTCATGATGAAAGCTGCAAGTTTGTGACAAATTCCTTGTAAACACTACATGGATTCATGTCCCTCACCAATAATGTAGATTGGAATAATCTTTATTGCTAAAGAATAGCTGCATTATCTAGAATAATTAAGGTGGTAATCACTATGCTATCGCCTCTACTGGATATAGTACAAAACTAATTGTCTCTTTAAAATCAGGGAGAAAATTGTATCACCACTGTACAGCAGACTAAGAAAATGGGGGTAGCCAACATTACTCTGGACTTGTACAAGCTGAATCCAAAGGATTTTATTGGATGTCTAAACATTAGAGCTACTTTCTATGAAATCTACTCTGTGTCATATGACATCAAATGTATGGGAGCAAAGACTGTGCTGCGGTAAGTGTGCATTCCTATTAGTCAGTTGGGGGAATATAAACCGAAATAGGTCTCAAAGGAGCATGAATGTTAAATGATCCCACAATGAAGATGCTAATTGGTTACCCATGTCCACATTAACTGGTAGAGGCAAAGGCATTTTTATACAGTTTCCTGCCCGACACAGTTCTCTGCAGTAGCCATTCTTAGATCCTTTTTTTTTAAATGTAACTTTTCTTGCTGTAGCTAAAAGCTAAGGTTCTGTGGCAGAAATTTAAAATAGAACCTTACCACAAGAGTCAGATATAACACTTCCATTTGTAATAAGCAAAACCAGTCCATGTACAGTAACTGGTGGTTGAAGGCTGACTGGTTGGGAAGGATGCCAAGTTCCTTTCATTGAAACCAAAACTACTTCAGGGTAGTGAAATGAAGGACTGAATAACTGTAACCTTTAGGCTTTTCCCACATTCTGCATAACAGGATCAATTTCAGACATAGGCCTAAACAAGACACTGGCCTAAAATTGGCATAGACTGATAGTCTGTCCCTTAATGTCTGGATTCTCAGTCTTGGATTTAAATGAGGGTCCAGTTATGCCATGTATTAGACCCCTGCCTAGCACTGACTTCAATGGGTCTGGATGGGTAACTGAATGCAGAACTTGGTTTAACAGAAATAAACACTGTCCCCTCATGACAAGTGGGGACTAATGTCTTGTGCCAATCTTTAATTCAATTATCAGTTATGGGTTTGGACTCTAACAATGGAACTTGCATTGTAAGAGAATTTTAAGTGACAGTTCCTCCAAACTCTTGCCAGCATGCTGCAGCTGCTGAGAGAAGCTGATACAGGAAGTGCAAAAAGCAGCAGGCAAACAGCTGAGGTATCTGGAGTTCTGCTACAAGCATAGCTATATTATAAGACAGTTTGAGGGCAAGTACAAGTCCTCCTGCAAAGGGCTAGATGGAGGGAAGATAAGAGCCTATCCCAAGAGGCTGCAAGCTGAAGACAAACTCTGCACTGGGGTCTCAGATAGTCCCTTTAAAAAAATGTGTTCTATTGATTCTGAAGCTTCATACACTGAATCCTCCCAAATGTTCACTTGGCAGGCAGGGAGCCCCTCACGTGCCATCAAACTTGATGAATTTTCTGGGTTTTTTTATTTTCTTATCAAAGAAAGGATCAAATGTCCAGACCAACAAATAACAATCTCCTCCACAGCTAAAAATGCCACTTGCACCCACAGCCAGTTGTCTCACACATAGCAGCTGTTGTAAGACACAGCTGCATGGAGGCCTAAGAAGGCTGCACCTGGTTCTATAAAGTCACTTGGCCAGCCCCAGCAGACTAATTGAAAAGAACGTACTGAAGCTATATATCAAATAGGTGCCTTCCATATCATGAAAAAGGAGTTGTATTTAAAGCACTGCCAAGTCCCTGTGAGATCTTTATTCAGCTTCTGTAGAGTGAATTGCTGACTGCAAAAAAATCTAAATCCTCTTCCTGTTGAGAGGACAATGAACTTCCCATAGGCAATGGGGGAAAGAGTGTAGGAGAAGAGGATCTACCTCCTGCATTAAACAGGAATCCTAGAAGTGAGCAGTACTAGTAGAGCACGCTTGCATTTGTCTTTCGTCAGCCTAGCTTTCCCATCCCTGAGTAAAGAAGTGAGGCTTTACTTCAAGGAAGGGAGGAACTAGGCCAACATGTATCTTCTAAGGAATTGTTGGTGGGGAGGGGAAAGGATCTCATTCATAGAGCAGTGGTAGTTTCAGACTAGCCCTCTGATTATTCCTGTACTCTGTTCATTTCCCCTTGTTCTCTACTTCCTAGTATATTTAGTTGTAGCTGTGAGTTTGGGTAACTTCCAGGTATTTGAGTCTAGAAGATTCATTTGGCTTTAGAGGAAGAAGCGGGATTATGAATATACAAAGCTGGTACAGAAAGCTGAACTCAGTGTAGTTCCTGGTCTAGATGGCCAGGTTTTCTCATTCTTAGAAAATGTCACTCTAAGGAATGGCTGGAGGCTGATGTACCAAGCGTATCACAAAGTGTTCAGCTTTATCCTCTCTACTCCTGGAACTTGCACTAGAACCTGTGGGTCTTGATAAAACCTTAGTGCTCATATCGCCTTAGTTTTATGGGTCTTGTATTGGGTCTTAGAGCCTGCCTAAAGCTGCATGTTTCAAGCCAGTAAGTCACTCTAGAATGTAAGCAGTAATAAGCAATACTCCATAAACTGGGAGGACAAAGCTTTAAGATTCTCAGCTCCATTAGTATTACATATGCAAGTTCACTGCAGCCAAACAACCCAATGTGAGTGCTCAAGTACAAGACCTAGTCAATACTTTAATAGACATGTCAGTGGTAGTTCTGTAGCTGGCATTCCTCCTTCCCACCTTGTACTATATTAATAGGTAAATGATTAATGCTGCAGGGCTCAAATTGACTTCCTGATTTCTTGAAGTCATTAATGGAAACATGGCAATCCTAGTAAGAGTATTTGGAATGTTCTGCTGAAAACAAGTAACTGCTTTGTCTGCATAACTTAAGTTTCTCTTGCAGGCCCTAACTCTGCTACATGCAAACCACTTCCTTCCCACTCAGTGGGAATTGTTTGTGTTGGGGTGGGCAAACTTTTTGGCCTGAGGTCTGCATTGGGTTTTAGAAATTGTATGGAGGGCCCATTAGGAGAGGCTGTGCCTCCCCAAACAGCCAGGCATGGCTCAGTCCCTGCCCCTATCCAGTCTCCCCTGCTTCTTGCCCCCTGGGACTCCTGCCCCATCCAATCCACCTGTTCCCTGAGGGGGGGGCAGTACCCCTTCCCCATCCAACCCCCCTGCCCTCTGACCTTCCCCAAACTCCCTTACCCTCTTTCCAACCCCTCCCTGCCCACTTGCTGCACTGCCTGGAGCACCAGTGGCTGGTGGCACTACAGTCACACTGCCAGGCTGGAGCCAGTCATGCACTGTGCAGCACAGAACACCAGGTCAGGCCACAGCTCTGCAGCTGTGCTGCCCCAGGAGCTCACCACCCAGAGCATTACACCAGCAGCGCAGTGAGCTGAGGCTACAGGGGAGGGGGAACAGCAGGGAAGTGGCTCGGGGCTGGGCAGGAGGGTCCCATGGGCTGCTTGCCCACCTCTGTTCTATGTAGTGGCTGCAGAATCAGGCCCTGGAGTAATGTTGCTGTATGTTGCCAAACAATGGCTAGAAATGGATGGAATGTGAGGATTCTTCTAAATGTGACTCAGCTTGAAAGAGCCCTATGTGTCCTGAAACATGATACATCATTCTAAGACTTTCTTTTAGAAATGACACTCTAACTTTTCTCTTCTAGGAGAATGCTTCGACTTATGTCCCATGTGGCACAAATAACTGGGCAGTTTCTTCTCTACACTGGAACTTATGTGTTGCAGCTGATGGGTGAATATGAGGAAGATGGCATATGTACAAACTCAAAGCACTAACAAGCAGTCTCACTTCTAATATCAGTTGCACCTTTTCACACCAAACATTCTCCTGTACAATTCTAAAGATGGCTTCATGGTCTTGAATTTAAGTAGATAAGAGGTTCACTTTAATGGATAAACATGAATCTAACCTTTTGTCCTTTGGCACACTTGCAGATCTTGTACTTGGAAGATAATGATGTGACAATTGTAAATATGATCGGAGTCTTTAGTCTTTTTAATGCAGTGAATGGAAAGAGGTCTGGGGATTGGACAGAAGTTCCTTCCCCACTACACAGATATCCAAAATGAAAAAAGGTATGCATGGAATCTTTGTGTACCAAGTGGTAGATTTCCCCTGCATGGATCAAGACTTAATTGTCTTGTGAATAAACAACCATGTTGCACCTTCTGAATGAATTCTGTGGCTTTTAAGTTTCTTTTACGTCCTCAGTACTGTTCATATTAGAGTTCACCCCCTTGATTCAATTCAACTGGGAATTTGAGTATCTGTTTCACTCTGTATCAATGTAAATAAATAACTTCATTTTTTTTTCAGTACCATAAGATCTGGTGCAGTGAGCTCTTTAAACTAACTTAGTTTAATTAGACAGGTAGTGGAAATAGAGCTGCCCTTACCTTTTTTTTTTAAGTCTGGCATGCAAATTTTTGCATTACTGTGCTAATATGTATAACCATTACCCTGTAAGCTTACTGAAACTATACCAATGCAAGTACAGCCCTATAGGTTGATGCACTAACTGTAGTGGCTTCTAAACTGTGAGTTAAAGCAGCACAAACTGTGTAGATTTACATCTTGAGGATCACTTGCCTAACTTGCATTTCTCAACTCAGTATTTACAATTTCCAGTCCTGCATTGAATAAACTGGCTTAGTGTCATGCCTAGAAAACTTACAAGCTTCCTTTCTTAAAAAAAAAAAAAAGATTCATAAGCCTTACTGAAACTGCAGTTTGTCCCATCTGTTAAGGCACATTTAAAATTACTAACTTATATTTAGGAGAATATTTCTTGAGATCACTGGACTTGCAGAACATCCACTCTAAATACAGCTAGAAGCTATACCTGCACTAGCATCTTCAGTAACAGTTATATATAGAATTACCTTATGAAGCAACAAACTAGCCCTTAAAGCTATTGGATTCCTTAAATTGGAATCATCCATAATAGCAAACTGTTAAAAGACCAATTCTAGAAGATGTACCTCTAGCAGTTGTCACTGCTAATGGCCTCTTCAAGAGCTGCTACATGTTCCAATATTCAATCTCTAAGGATGCACGCCAGCCACCATACAAGCATGCACAGCTACAGGGAAAGAATCAGTCCCATGAGATCCAGTAACTAATTACTAGCTGGCATGCCATGTTAAATGCTATGTTGGTATTAATGGTCTGAGTAAGACCTTCACACTCTGCAGTTCCTAACTCAATAGGTTTACCCTTACAATTTTGCATCAATTCAGGCTTGTGTTCATGGTCTCTCTAGTAGCTATGGTACTATGACATTCTGTGAATTTGTTATAGGTCATTCCCCATGTTCAGATGCTACCCTTCTGTAGATGCAGGGAAAACTGATAGGTTCCATATTTCTGTGTAGGGGGGAGGTCAATCTTCCAAATTACAGCCACGCTAAATATTGCCCTCTGGTAACAGGTATAGCTTTCCTTTGGGGGCCCAACAATCAAGGAAGGGTAATGACAATATTGTCCAATTAAAGACTGTATAGAAAGGTGGTATGCTGCTTTGATCAGTATGGATAAAACTAGTCAGAGTGAAAGCATTCCACTCTGGGTAAGCACAGATGTGAAGCTAGTTTTACTACCACATTAGTTTAAGAATTTAAAGTATAGTCAATCTAGGTTCATTCCTAATCCTACGTAAGGTGTACTTGTTACACTCAAGGAGCTGGATGTTGTGGTACTTGTCAAAGTTATCAAACACATTAGCTGTTCCTCTTGCCTGCATTGCAGTGGCCCTTCTGTCTGCTGTGGGTTTGCGTTACTTGATTTAGGTTGTCTACGGTGGAGTAAAACACCCACAGCTGGTCCATGTCAGATGACTCCAGCTATAAGGCTATAAATGTTCACTTACACTGAAATTTTATAACTGTGCAGCCTGAGCCCTGCAAGTGGAGTTCAGCTGTGGGTGTTTTAATCAATTCTTGACATACCTCCAGTCATGCTGTCTAGTTAAAGGCATTTTCACATAAGTACTCAAGCCTTTAGACTCAGCTCCTGCTCATATTCTGTAGGCAAAACAAGGAGGCTCCTTAGGAATTAGAATTAAAATAGTGTTGCCTTCCTGCTGTGATCCAGTATTTATCATACCTTGTTCCACTCTATCCTAAGATCATGACATGCATGTAGTTAAAATTCTATTGCAGGAAAAGACTTTTTCACTCTGCCTGGAGGCAATAGCGTGCCAGGGCTGCAAGAGCAAGTACCCTCTGTCACCTTGAATGCATACCAGAGAAGAGGTTGAAAACTTTCTTCTGAGGTGAGGGTGGCTACAACAAACCAATAGAGACAATGGGACTTAAGTCCAAGGGCTGTGGACCTTTTACTACAGAGTGTGGAAGGAGGGCACTGAGGATGGGGTGGAGATAGGAATAAGGGTGTGGCAGTAGACATGAACACATCTGAGGTGGAAGCCAAACTCAAACAGCTTAATGATACCAAATCGGGAGGTCCAGATAATCTCCATCTAAGAATATTAAAGGAACTGGCACATGACATTGGAAGCCCAATAAAAAGGATTGGTAAAGAATCCATAAATTTTAGGGGTCATACCCTATTACTGGAATTGCAAATATAGTACCTAGATTTAAGAAAGGAGCGAAAAAGTGAGCTAGGAAATCTAGACCTATTAGTTTGACCTAAATTGTATGTAAAGTCTTGAAATAAATTTTGAAAGAGAGGGCAGTTAAGGATGTAGAGATAAAAGGTAATTGGGATAAAATACAACATGGTAAATTTGTGCCAGACCATGCTGCTCTCTTTGAGAAAATAACTCATTTTCTAGACAGAGGAAATGCAATAGATCTAATCTACCTGGATTAAAGTAAAGCATTTGTTACAGTTCCATGTGGGAAATTATTAATTAAATTAGAGAAGATGGGGATTAATGAATTGAAAGGTGAGCAAAGAACTGGTTAAACAGTAGACTACAAGCAGTCATGCTGCAAGATGAACTGTCAGGCTAGAGGGAAGTTACTAGTGGAGTTCCTCAAGGAATGATCTTAGGCCCAGTCTTATTTAACATTTTCATTACTGACCTTGGTGCACAAAGTGTGATGCTGGCAGACCAGGTGCCAGCTTATGCCAAGGTCCCTAGGCCCCAAATGAACACTGCCGCATGCATAGCTGGAAACCAGTCTGGCTCACCTGGCTGTTAGTATTATTAAAGTAGGTGTAAGATTTATAAAAATGACTTTATGAAATGCTTATAGGATGCTGAATATATTAATTTCACTTAACAGCTATACCTCATGTTACAAGGTCATATTGAGTATTTGCATTGTAAACTTCTGTAACTTCAAACAAAGAAGCATTAATGAATGTAAAGCTGTTGCTCCTAAGCTTTCCCTTGAAGGCGCGGAAACACACATACACCCTTTATTTGTAATCTGTATTTGCACCTAGCTGCCCCTGAAACTGTGGTCGGGAGTCAGGGCCAGAGTGGGGCTGGGTAGCACTCCATCTCTGGGGGGAGTGCTCCTCCATGCTCCTTGGGGGAGTGTATCTCACAGTTCAGGGGCCACTGATGTAAAGGTTGGCTTCCTGTAGAAGGTGTTAGGTCCTGCACACAAGAAAACCCATTGAAACCAAATGAGCTGTTATGAAACATCAAAGGATAAAGACTTTGTTGGCTGATCTACACGAAGAGATGTGCACATGGATTCATCCCATCATCTTGAACTTTGGGAGAAGGCAATAAAAATCCCTGACAAGAGGAACTCTCTCTCTGCTGCTTGAATTCTGAGGGGGGAAGATTTCTAAGCAAGAGTACCCCCTGTGGATTAGTCCTAAAGGACATATAAAGAAGCTGCTGTAATATGCAAGCTATTACCCTTTTGGAACATAAGACTGTAACTCATTTATCTGCTTTAACCTTCTAAATAACTCTCATTTCTTTACTTAGTTAATAAATCTTTAGTTGGTTTATTATAGGCTGGGCTACAAGCGTTGTCTTTGGGGTAGGAGTTAAGGTACAGTTGACCTGGGGTAAGCGACTAGTCCTTTAAGACCGGGAGTAATTTGAACATAGTTGTGATGTTTTGGAGTAAGGGACCATCTATCACAAAGCCAAGCTTGTGGCAAGATAAACTGGAGTGGCCAGGGGGACCATCTGTGACTGCATGGTTAGGCTGTTCTAGTACCTGAGGGGTTCAAACTTGATACTTGGTTGGTGAAATCTAAGCATAAAACTCTCGGTTAATTTGGGGTTTTTACCCTGCTTCTTCAGTCTACCCTGAGGTTGGTACTCACACTCTGAGCCACTCAAGACAACTTGAGAGTGATTTAATAAAATCTGCAGATAACACACAGTTGGGAGGTATTGCCAAATGGAGGAGGACCAGAATATTATACAAGAAGATTTGGATGACTTTGAAAACTAGAGTAATAGAAATGAGATGAACTTTAATAGTGCAAAGTCATGTACTTAGGGCCTAATAAGAAGAATTTTTGCTATAAGCTGAGGATGCATCAGTTGGAAGCAATGGAAGAGGAACAAGACCTGGCTGTATAAGTCAATCACAGGATGATTATGAGCCACAAAGGTGCTGTGGCTGTGAAAAATGCAAGCCTAGGATGCATCAGGTGAGGTATTTCCAAGAGGGACAAGGAAGTGTTATTACCATTATACAAGGTGCTGGTGAGATCTCATCTGGAATATTGTGTGCAAGTCTGATCTCCCATGTTTAAGAAAGATGAATGCAAACTGGAACAAGTACAGAGAAGGGTGAGTATGATGATCAGAGGAATGGAGAACCTGCCTTACAGGAGAAGACTTAAGGAGCTTGGCTTGTTTCGCCTAACAAAAGGAAGGCTGGCTGGCCTATAAATACATTAGAGGGCTAAACACCAGGGAGGGAGAATACTTATTTAAGTTAAGGGCCAATGTTGACACAAGAACAAATGGATATAAACTGGCCATTGATACATTTTAGGTTTGAAATTAGATGAAGGTTTCAAAGCATCTGAGGAGTGAAGTTCTGGAGCCATCTTCCGAGGGGACTAATGAAGGCCAAAAATGTAACTTGTTTCAAGACTTAGTTTGATACGTTTATGGAAGGGATAGTATGATGAGATTACCTACAATGGCATATTGCCCATCTGCAACTGCTATTGGCAAATACTTTCAACAGCTGAAGATGAGACACTAGATGGGGAGGGCTCTGTTAGTACAGAGAATTCTGTCCTAGGTGTCTAGCTGATAAGTCTTGCCTACATGCTCAAGGTCTAACTGTTAGCCATATTTGGGGTTCCCCTCCTCTGCAGCATGAGGTGCAGGTCACTTGCTGGTTTGAACTAGAGTACATGGTGACTTCCTATAACTTGAAGTGTTTACATCAAAATTTGAGGGCTTCCATAACTCAGCAAGAATCATAGAATATCAGAGTTGGAAGGGACTTCAGGAGGTCATCTAGTTCTCAGGACCAATCCCCAACTAAATCATCCCAGCCAGGGCTTTGTCAAGCCTGACCTTAAAAACCTCCAAGGAAGGAGATTCCATCACCTCCCTAGGTAATGCATTCCAGTGCTTCACCACACTTCACCACCCTCCTTTCCTAATATCCAACCTAAACCTCCCCCACTGCAACTTGAGACCATTACTCCTTGCTCTGTCATCTGCTACCACTGAGACCAGTCTAGATCCATCCTCTTTGGAACCTCCTTTCAGGTAGTTGAAAGCACCTATCAAATCCCCCCTCATTCTTCTCTTCTGCAGACTAAACAATCCCAGTTCTCTCAGCCTCTCATAACTGTTCCAGTCCCCTAATCATTTTTGTTGCCCTCCGGTGGATGTTTTCTAATTTTTCCACATCCTTCTTGTAGCGTGAGGCCAAAAACTGGACACAGTACTCCAGATGAGGCCTCACCAATGTCGAATAGAGGGGAACAATCACATCCCCCAATCTGCTGGCAGTGCCCCTACTTATACAGTCCAAAATGCCATTACCCTTCTTGGAGAAAAGGGCACACTGTTGACTCATCCAGCTTCTCATCCACTATAACCCCTAGGTCTTGTAAGAGGTTATGAGCTTATTACAGGAGTGGGTAGGTGAGGTTCTGTGGCCTCCAATGTGCAGAAAGTCGGACTAGAAGATCATGATGGTCCCTTCTTGCCTTAAAGTCTATGAATCTATGATAGAGTATATTTTAAACACTTGTACATTTTTGATATCTTGTGTGATACAGCATGGCCAGAGGGCAGCAGGAGAGTGTTAGAAGGGAGCCTTATTCCCTGTAGAGAGAAGAAAGTTTGCTATAGATTAATTAAAGCACCTGAAGCCAATTAGAGCACCTGAAGCCAGTCACCTGATAACCCCCCCCCCCGCTTCAATCAGAGAAGGGAAGGAGTTGAAGCAGAGTGGATTGGTGTTGGAGTAGAGAGCAGTTTGGAGGAGTTGAAGTGGAGTGGATTGGTGTTGGAGCAGAGAGCAGTTTAGAGGGAGAGTTTGGAGAAGTGCTGTAGTGGGCTAAGAAGACCAAGACTCTAGGTAAAGGGACACCTGGTTTGTGCAGAGGGAGGGCAGGAAGCCCCATGAGCTGAAGGGTAGGAGAGGGAAGTAGTTCAGGGGAAGGAACCGCTAGTTCAAGGGGTTTACCGTTATCCCTAGGGCCCCTGGACTGGGACCCGGAGTAGAAGGTGTGCCTGGGTCCCTCTCTCTCCACTCCTGTCCTCTAGGATGCTAGTGGGGCAATTAATACCCCAGTTCAGGGGCAAGAAACGGTGCCCTGAACCCTTCCCAAGAAGAGAAAGCACGAGACCCATCGAAGTAGTGCCGGCAATTTGCCACACGGGTTGTTAGCAGTGGGATCTATGCTTTGGGGACTTAAACCAGGGTTAGCCAAAACCCTCCCGTCCCTAAGATGGACGACGTGGTCAAGGCCCTAATACAAGCCACCGCAGCCCAGCAGGAGGCTGCCCGGGTCCAAGCAACCGCCCAACAGGAGGTGACTCGGATGCAGCAGGAGACTAATCGTTTGTTGATGAGTCAGGTTGCCCAGGACCAAGCCCTGCTGCAAGAGCTGATGAACCAGATGAAGGCCCTTATGGAGCTGAACCGCAACTGTGACGGGTCCCGGACCATTCGGGCCAGCCGCTGCCTACAGAAAATGACATGGGAGGATGATGTGGAGGCATACCTCCTGGCTTTTGAAAGAGCAGCCCTATGGGAGGCCTGGCCACGAGATCAGTGGTCTGGTATCCTCGCCCTGTTCCTGTGTGGGGAGGCCCAGAAGGTCTACTATGATATGGCCGTGGAGACTGCAGCAGATTACCCCCAGCTGAAGGCAGAGATCCTGGCCAGATCCGGAGTAACGACAGCGTTGCAAGCCCAGAGGTTCCATGAGTGGCATAAACGGAGGACAAGACACCCCGATCGCAATTGTTTGACCTGATCCACCTGACCCGGAAATGGCTGCACCCTGAGGCCCTCAGCTCTGAGAAGATGATGGAGCTCCTGATACTGGAGCAGTATATGAGGGGGCTACCACCAGGCATCTGGGCTTGGATTGGCCAGAATGACCCCTCCACCAATGATGAGTTGGTCTCCCTCATGGAAAGACTGCTGGAAGCCTGCAAACTGTTCTAGACCCCAGGGGGTGAGACACGTCAAACCAGGAAGCCAGTCCTAAACCCAAGGCCCCGGACTGTCGAGAACTCCAGGAGAATCATAACTGGGAGGAAAGACACTGAGGAATGGCCTGAGGCCAAGAAGGGACCTGGAGGTTTGGAATAGAGGGCTGGAGGGGCCGGCCAAATAGCCCCAGGCAGAGGGCAGCAACCAGAATAAGGGGATGGTGTTACAAGTATGGGGAATTGGGGCATATAGCAGCCCAATGCCCCAACAGGGAAGAGCCTATGCAATGTGGCCTAATTGGCCTGGTAGGGGTCGCAATGACCTCGCATGGGTATACAAGATCAGTAAAAATGAATGGAATTGAAACCATAGCATTAGTAGATTCCGGGAGTGCTGTCACGCTGGTCTTGGGGAAGTTGGTGGGGAAGACCAACTAATATGGGCCAAAAACACAGGGGTAACGTGCGTTCATGGCACCATAAATTTCTACCCCACAATCCTGGTACAGGTTAAGATCCAGGGGAATACTACCTCGGTGACTGCAGGGGTGGTCCCCAGGCTCCCCTACCCTGTCTTAATTGATAGGGACTTCCCCAGGTTTGAGAGCTTACTCCCCACAATAGAGCCAGGGGAGGGTAGCAACCCCTGGGCTGAGACAGAGGCACCTACAGATAGCTTCACCCCAATGTTTGCCAAATTTGCCCCAGAGTTATTCTCATCCCCCGGAAAACCCCAAAAGTCTAGGTGGGAAAGGAGGGCAGATAAAAGATTAAGGACCAGGATTCTAGCAGAGAACCAAAAAACCTCCCTTGATGGTAGGCGAACCCATTCAGGAGGCCAGGAGATAATTCAGGTCAGTGAGGACTCGGAGGTGGTTCCTAACCCAAGTAGGGACAACCCAGGGGGCGGAGTAGAAACAGGCCCCCTGGAATTAGGTCAGATTGGTACCGCACGTGAGAATTTCAGGCAGGACCAAGCCAATGACCCACTATATGTGAATGCGAGGGAGGAGGTAGTGGAAGTAAATGGCGTACCTGTGGAAGGAAAGACCAAAGGCCCAAGGCCATATTATCTGCTCAATCGCAATCTGTTGTACAGGATAGCGCAAATACGAGGGGAAGAAGTAGAGCAACTCTTAGTCCCACGGAAACACACGAGGGCAGTACTAGAGTTAGCTCACAGTCATCTATTGGGGGACATCTAGGAGTAGACAAGTCACTGGATAGAGTCCTAAGAAGGTTTTATTGGCCAGGAATACATGCAGAGGTCCAGCGCTATGGTGCCTCCTGCCCTGAATGCCAGTTGCATAGCTCCTGATCTCACTTGCGGGCCCCATTAATACCTTTGCCTATTATTGAAGTCCTTTTCACGAGGATAGCAATGGACATAGAGGGCCCCCTGGAAAGATCAGCATGGGGTCACCGAAACGTACTAGTGTCATCCTTGACTACGCCATGTGGTATCCAGAAGCCATTCCTTTAAGAAACCCCAAATCCAAGGCAATAGCAAAAGAACTACTCCAGGTTTTTGCCAGAGTGAGCATCCCCAGGGAGATCCTGACAGACCAAGGAATCCCATTCATGTCAAAATTAATGAAAGATTTATGTGCCCTACTCCGCATCCAGGCCATACAGATCTCAGTCTACCATCCACAAACAGATGAACTGGTCGAGTGGTTTAACCGTACCCTTAATGATCCGGAAGGTGGTAGCACAGGACCGAAAAGACTGGGCTACCCTTTTACCGTACCTAATGTTTGCTATACAGGAAGTCCCCCAGGTGTCCACTGGTTTCTCTCCCTCTGAACTACTATACGGACACCACCCATGCGGAATATTAGATATTGCCAAGGAAGATTGGGAACAACCCAACCCAGGAAAGAATGTCATAGAGCACGTGACACAGATGAGAGAGCAAATAACTCAAGTTTCAGAGTAGCAGCCGTGTTAGTCTGTATTCGCAAAAAGAAAAGGAGTACTTGTGGCACCTTAGAGACTAACAAATTTATTTGAATAACTCAAGTAACCCCTATAGTACAAGAACATTTGGAAAAAGCACAAGAGGCCCAGTGGACATATTACAACCATTGGGCGAAAGTACGGAGATTTCAGCCAGGGGAATGGATAATGGTGCTGGTACCGACAGCAGAAAGCAAACGCCTAGCCAGCTGACATGGACCATATGAGATAGTGGAAGCCACTGGGGAGGTGGACTATAAGGTCAGACAACCAGAACGCTGAAGGCCAGAGCAAATCTACCACATCAACTTACTGAAGCCCTTGCATGACCGAGAGACGTGCCTGGTCATTCGGAAAGCTCCATCCCAGACAGACGACCCACAGGGGCAGGTGTAGATATCTTCGGAGTTAACTCCAGAACAATGAACAGAGGTCATTGATATGATCCAACGGAACCAGGACATTTCTGTACACAGCCGGGCCGTACGACACTGATCCAACATCATATTGTCACCAGGCCCGGAGTAAGGGTGATGATAAGACCATACCGAATACCGGAAGCTAAAAGGGAAGAAATTAGGACAGAAGTGAAGAAGATGCTGGAACTCAGGGTTATTGAAGAATCCCACAGCCAGTGGTCAAGCCCTATCATCCTAGTCCCCAAGCCTGACGGCACCTTGAGGTTTTGCAATGACTTCTGGAAGTTGAATGAAGTATCCCAATTCGATGCCTATCCGATACCATGCATTGACGAGCTAGTTGATCAGTTAGGCAAGGCCTGATACCTAACCACTCTAGACCTGACCAAAGGATATTGGCAAATTCCCCATGCCAAGAATGCCAAGGAAAAGATTGCCTTCTCTACACCCGATGGCCTGTTCCAATACACTGTCCTCCCTTTTGGACTCCATGGGGCCCCTGCAACATTCCAATGACTTATGGACAAATTGCTGTGACCCCATGCCAAGTATGCCGCCGCCTATCTAGATGACATAGTTATCCGTAGCCCTGACTGGAACACGCACCTAGGAAAAGTAGAAGAGGTGCTAGATGCCCTGCTGAAGGCTGGCTTCACTGCCAACCCTCTCAAATGCGTGATAGGACTAGCTGAAGCCAGGTACTTCGGGTATGTAGTAGGGAGAGGTTTGGTGAAACCCCAATGGAACAAAGTGGAGGCAATACAAGGTTGGCCTCGACCAGTCTGCAAAAAGCAAGTCGGAGCATTTCTAGGGATACTAGGATACTATTGGAGATTCATCCCTCATTTTGCCACAAGAGCAGGGCCACTGACAGATTTGATAAAGGCTCGACGCCCCAAGATAGTAAAGTGGACTGATGTGGCAGAAGGAGCATTTGCAGATTTAAGGACAGCCCTTTGCTGCCATTCAGTACTCATAGCCCCAGACTTCGAGAAGAAATTCATCCTACAAATGCCTCGGAGGTAGGCCTAGGAGCCATCCTTTCACAGATGGTAGGGGAGGAGGAATACCCGATCTTATACCTTAGCCGGAAACTCCTCCCCAGGGAACAAAAGTATGCCGTTGTTGAAAAGAAATGTCTGGTGGCATAATGGGCTATGGAGACTCTCCGCTACTACCTACTGGGGCAGCAGCTTACCCTCATGACAGACCATGCCTCACTCCAGTGGATGCACAGAAACAAGGAGAAGAACATCGGAGTGACTAGGTTGACTGCAGCCCTTCCATTTCCGAGTACAGCATAGGGCCGGAAGCCAACACAGCAATGCTGATGGCCTATCACGACAGCACTGCCTCTCATCCCAAGTAGCCCAACCCATAGTGTTGAGTGGGGGTGGGGAGGGAGGGATATGTGATACACCATGGCCAGAGGGCAGCAGGAGAGTGTTAGAAGGGAGCCTTATTCCCTGTAGCGGGAAGAAAGTTTGCTATAGATTAATTAAAGCACCTGAAGCCAATTAGAGCACCTGAAGCCAGTCACATGATAAAAAAAAAAAATCCTGCTTCAATCAGAGAAGGGAAGGAGTTGAAGCAGAGTGGATTAATGTTGGAGTAAAGAGCAGTTTGGAGGGAAGCAGAGGAGAGTTTGAGGAGAAGTCTGTGGTGGGCTAAGAAGACCAAGACCCTAGGTAAAGGGACACCTGGTTTGTGCAGAGGGAGGGCAGGAAGCCCCATGAGCTGAAGGGCAGGAGAGGGAAGTAGTCCAGGGGAAGGAACCGCTAGTTCAAGCGGTTTACCGCTATCCCTAGGGCCCCTGGACTGGAACCCGGAGTAGAGGGCAGGCCCGGGTGCCTCCCTGTCCACTCCCCTCCTCTAGGACACTAGTGGGGCAGTTAATACTGCAGTTCAGGGGTTAGAAACGGTGCCCTGAACCCTCTCCAAGAAGAGAAAGCGTGAGACCCATCAAAGTAGTGCTGGCAATTTGCCACACTTGATACCAGTAGTGAAACAGCTATGGAGATAACTGCAACAGATATAGCTGTAGAAACCTATGGACTGCGTTGGGCTATAGCTCAACTAACATTTGGGCTTATAGTACAGGAGTACTTGTGGCACCTTAGAGACTAACAAATTTATTAGAGCATAAGTTTTCGTGGGCTATAACCCACTTCATCGGATGCATAGAATGGAACATATAATAAGAAGATACGGTAGGGTATATATATGGTATGTACACATACAGAGAAGGGGAAGTTGCCATACAAACTGTAAGAGGCTAATTAATTAAGATGAGCTATTATCAGCAGGAGAAAAAAACTTTTGTAGTGATGATCAAGATTGCCCATTTAGATAGTTGACAAAAAGGTGTGAGGATACTTAACATAGAGAAATAGATTCAATATGTGTAATGACCCAGCCACTCCCAATCTCTTTTCAAACCCAAGTTAATGGTATCTAGTTTCCATATTGATTCAAGCTCAGCAGTTTCTCGCTGGAGTCTGTTTTTGAAGCTTTTCTGTTGCAAAATTGCCACCCTCAAATCTTCTACTGCATGGCCAGAGTGGTTGAAATGTTCTCCTACCGGTTTTTGAATGTTATGATTCCTGATGTCAGATTTGTGTCTATTTATTCTTTTGTGTAGAGACTATCCCATTTGGCCAACGTACATGGCAGAGGGGCATTGCTGGCACATAGTGGCATATATCACATTGGTAGATGTGCAGGTGAACAAGCCTCTGATGGAGTGGCTAATGTGATTAGGTCCTATGATGGTGTAACTTGAATAAATATGTGGACAGAGTTGGCATCGGGCTTTGTTGCAAGGATAGTTTCCTGGGTTAGTGTTTTTGTTGTGTGGTTGCTGGAGAGTATTTGCTTCAGGTTGGGGGGCTGTCTGTAAACGAGGACTGGTCTGTCTCCCAAGATCTGTGAGAGTGAGGGATCATTTTTCAGGATAGGTTGTAAATCTTTGATGATGCCCTGGGAGGTTTTAGTTGGGGGCTGAAAGTGACAGCTAGTGGCATTCTGTTATTTTCTTTGTTGGGCCTGTCCTGTAGTAGGTGACTTCTGGGTACTCTTCTAGCTCTGTCAATCTGTTTTTTCACTTCAGCAGATGGGTATTGTAGTTTTAAGAATGCTTGATAGAAATCTTGTAGGTGTTTGTCTCTGTCTGAGG
This sequence comes from Dermochelys coriacea, assembly GCF_009764565.3. Taxonomy (NCBI): domain Eukaryota; kingdom Metazoa; phylum Chordata; order Testudines; family Dermochelyidae; genus Dermochelys; species Dermochelys coriacea. The sequence continues at coordinate 92,750,779 of NC_050069.1, forward strand.
GATTGGAGCAAATGCAATTGTATCTTAGAGCTTGGCTATAGACAATGGATCATGTGGTGTGGAGTGGTGATCGTGGATGGAAGCTGGAGGCATGTAGGTAAGTATAGTGGTCAGTAGGTTTCCGGTATAGAGTGGTGTTTGTGACCATCGCTTATTAGCACAGTAGTGTCCAGGAAATGGACCGCTTGTGTGGACTGGTCTAGGCTGATGGTGGGATGGAAATTGTTGAAATCATGGTGGAATTCCACAAGGGCTTCTTTTCCATGGGTCCAGATGATGAAGATGTCATCAATGTAACACAAGTACAGTAGGGGCGTTAGGGGATGAGAACTAAAGAAATGTTGTTCTAAGTCAGCCATAAAAATGGGCTTATTTCTTTGATACTGAAATGTTACTGGCTTTTTACTGTATGCAGACAAACTTTTCTAGAAACAGAAATACAGGCCTAGAAGGACCGTTTCCACCCCAACCCCCAAGCTGAAGTATTATTATCTATACTTCTATATTCTATAGCTATACTTCTATCTATATTTATACCTAGGTCATGCCTTACAGCTATTTGTCTAACCTGTTCTTAAAATCCAGTGATGGTGATTCCATAACCTTCCGAGGTAATGTGTTCCAGTGCTTAAATATCCTTACAGTTAGGTTGAATATTAGTGAAAACTTTCTATCTATTGCTTTTTCACTATCCACTTGGCTAGCCAAAAATGGCTCAGTGGTCAAATAAGGAAATTAGATTAGTTTGCCTGATTTGTTCTTGACAGATCCATTTTGGCTATTACTTATCACCATTCCAGCATCTTTCCAGGTATCAAAATTAGGCAGACTAGTTTATAATTCTTCCAGGTTCTCCCCCTGCTCCTTTTAAAGATAGGTACTATGTTTGACCTTCTCCAGTCCTCTGTGACTTCAACTGTTCTCAGAGTTCTCAAACATAATCTCTAATGGTTCAGAGATTGCTTCATCTAGTTCTTTAAGTACTCTAGGGTGGATTTCATTAGGACCTGCCAACTTGAATACATCTAACTTATCTAAATACTTTTTAAACTGTTCTTTCTTGCCCTATTCTGGCTTGTGTTCCTTCCCCCAGTTAATTGTTAAACATCTGGTCACAATTAACCTTTTTAGCAAAGACTGAAGCAAAAAAGGCATTATAAATGCTTCAGCCTTCTGTGTCATCCATTCTTTGCTCTTCTTCCTCATTAAGTATTAGTCCTACTCCTTCATCTTTCTCTTATTTTCATTTGAATGTGCCTGCAGTACTGATAGTTACATACTTAGGAACAACTTACAGTATGTACATGTGAATTCTTGTAAGGGAGAAACTGGATCACACTGACTTCTAGTGGCTTTCCTATACCTTTTATCATGCAGTTTGGCAGAGACTGGGAGAATGGACAGGCTGTCTAGCTGAGGTCCTGAGAGTATCTCTAATACTACAGAACCCCTGTTACTATTGCAGTGCAATGCTATCCTTAAGAATGAGCCAAAATTTTTATGTAGATCATGAATTTATTACTTTGGGGGAAATTGTGCCATATTGGTGGTCGTACTTCAGCAGTTGAACTGTGCATAAGTTTCATTAATACAATGAAGATTTTAAAAATTAAGGTCAAAATGTTTTATTTTACTCCTTTGATTTCACTTGACCCTATTTCTGTACTAACCTCTTTGCTGGATTAGTAACAAAATAGCAGCAAATATGCACATATTTTATAAATTGTTTCAAATAGAAAAAACACATTATTAGTCAAGTGAACTTAAAATACTCATAACCATGATTTTGTATACTGCTAGTAAGTGTATGAGGTAATATTTAAAATTACTTAACTCATGCATAGATATGGGTGTGTGATGGTCTGCGTGAGGAATTTATTTTTATCTTGTGAATCCTTTGTTCCTGAAATATTCAGGAATATTAACAGATCCATCTGTGCAGCAGGTCTGCCACTGGCAGCTCCCTAATGCTGGATTTCTAGAAATGAGGTAATCGTCCACTTATGTGGACTGAGCTTGGATGTGGACTTCCAACCCTGCCTCTGCTGCTGACTCACTTTATGACCTTCAAGTCATGTCACCAAATTTCTCCATCTGCATAAGGAGGATAAAGATACTTGTCTCCCTCCAGCTGTATTTAGGTTTACCAAAACTCAGCTGTAAAGTACTATATAAACTCAGTACTGAATGTGGCAGGGTAGTGGGGGCCTGGGATATCTCAGTTGTGGGTCACTGCTTCCATGAAAGGGAGATGAGATCAGAGGATCCAATCCATTTTATAATGCTTAATGGGAAAAATTCCTTTGGTCATTTGCCCCTCACTCAGTGGCTCTTATTTGACTGCATGGACATATGCATTTCATTGCAGTAAAAGATCCAAACCTGGCTAGCCAGGCCTTTATTCTGTTTCCCTTGGATATGTTTTTAATTAATCTACCACTATTGTTCCAAATTCTACAAACCTTAAATGAGCAAAACTGCAATTGACTTCTGAGGCAGTTTTGTTGGATTACACCTGCAGAAGTAGATTATTGGTTTGTGATTCTTATTGGACCAAGTCTGTCCCCTTGTAGGGGAACCAAAAACCCAATTATTTTCCTATGTTTCTGGCTCGGGGAAAGGCATTGAGGGCCAGATCCACAAAGGGGCTTGAGTGTTGCAAAGCTGAGTGTCATGGCACCTAGAAAATCACAGGAACAACACAGCAATCCACAAAGCCTGAGTTAGGCACATAAATTCCCTATACAATGAAGGGGGATAGAGAGGCACCTTAGAATGCAATCCAGAAAGGCTGGGCAGGGAGCCACCTAAACTAACCAATGGGAGATACTGATGACCGATATCCAGTGACCACCTAAACCATACACCCCTCACAGAAATAGGCATCTCTCTGCAATCCAGGCTTAAGTACCTATCTCTCCTTAGTGATCCAGGAACAGGACCCTGTCTCCTGGAATCAGATGGCTTAAGCACAGAAGGCATTTTCAGAATGAGTTAGGCACCTGCCCTGCTCCACACAAAATGGGGGTGGGGACAAAGGAGGTGGTAGTGTCCACCTTATAACTTTTTGTTCAGGGATTGGAGCATTTACCTGGACGTGGGAGACCCAGGTTCAATTCCTCCCCATGTTAGAAGGAAAGAATGAACAGGATTCTTCCACCTCTAAAGAGCGTGCTCTAAGCACTCAGCCCTGGGATATTTGGATCTGGGTCTCCCTCAGTGTCTCCTGTTGAAGCTGTTCCACTGTGGATAAATAATGAAAGCATGACTGGATCAAGAGGACTGGACCCTGGACCTCCCACCTTCTAGGTGGTTGCCCTAACAAATAAACTACAGAGTCATTCTCATTCTCTGTCTGGCCCAATGACTATTTAAATATTTATCCACTGTGCAACAGAGGGAGAGAGAGAGAAAGCAAGCAAAAATGGCTCAGTGGTTAGTGCACATTCCTGAGAGGTGGGAGACCCCTGTTCAGATTCCTCTCTCATTCCAGCAGAGTGCTTTAAACACTGGGCTAAAAGTCATAAGGTGGGTACCGCCTCCACTTCCTTCTCTAGCCAAATTTTGAATAGGATCTAATCCAGTAGGTAGCCTCTGCGCATGGCTACTAGATAGGCAGCTGAAAGCCTATCTTACCTCTAGTTCATGAATTCTTTTGGGGCTTAGGTGGGAGATACGTGTCCAGACATCTAGAATGAGTCAGCAGTGCACATGCCCACAGGCAGAAATTTAGGTGCCTAGGGAACTTTCACCCTGAAAACTTAGGCACCGAGCGAGTTTAGGTGCCTACAGGGTTCGGCAGGAGTTTTGTCAATCACAGTGGAGCCTAAAACTGGGATTTAGACACCCAAGTAACATAGAGGATTGGGAGCCTAAATGGTACTGCTCATCACCAAGAAAACTATAAAAACAAAAAGAACAGGCTAGAAAAAAAAGCAATCTGAAAAACTGGGCACTAAACAATGTAATCAGTCATTGAAATCCATAGTAACTGATGGTGAAGTCTTTCTGAATAGCCCTAGAATCTGGTGTTTGCTGAGATAAACTCCAGTTTTATGTAGACAAACCCAGGTCAATATATTTTTATCAAAGCTTATGGTACAAACTATTTATTGAATAAACATCAAATATGTTTATATATCTTAAGTGTCTTCTAAGGATACTCATCACTCAAAGTTGTGCACAGTAGACTCTGCTCTTAATCTTTACGAAATTAAGCAGCTTTGCTCACTGTTTGTACCATCTCTATTTTTGTTTGATAGCGTGTACTGAAATGATGTTCATTTCAAATTTGTATAGGGCATTGAACAAAATGTAACTTTATTGAAAATACAACATGGCCTAATACATTCTGGAGCCAGCATGAGACACCCTACCCAGTTCTAATGTAAAATAAATTAAACTACCTAAATTGAAAGGGAAACACAAGTTTTAATTATTGTAGTAAGTATAAACTGGATAAATCAGTGCTTGACACCTTTTTCAGTATCCTTATCAACATCACAGGTTTGTTGTGAGTCTTAATTAATATTTATAAAGCACTTTGAAATCTTCAGCTGTAAGGTGCTATTCAAATACAAATTATATTTTGTTAAAATTTACTTCTTAGTCACTCTGCCTTTAGTGGGGTAGTTGGTTGGTTGGTCTTTTTCATTATTGGGGAAAAATATCAGCCATATAGTGTGCTCTTTACTAATGGTTACAGTCCAGTTTGGTTTAACTATTTCTGACTACTCTCATTATTCTATGTACTCAATCACTTATTTGATAGGAATTTTTATGGCTATAGGAAAGTAAAGCAAGCAGCTTACATTGCAGGAACAAGCTGTTTGGTTTGCAAGTTCTTTATTTAGCAATTTGTGTTTTTAAATATCTCTTCTCTCTCCTCCTCCACCCCAAATTTCTAATGTTTGCAACTAAAAGAGAATACATAGATGCATGCCTTTCACTGTGGTGAATGAATGAAAGGTTATTGTACTGGGCAAGTACAAAGTCTGCAGCAATACTTGCTGCATTGTGTTCTGTTTTGAAAAATGACTATTGTAGGGTTTCACACCAGGGACTTCTGTATCAAATGTCCTCAATTTACAGAAAAGGCTGCTTTTTCTACTGCCAGCCCTGCTGACCGAGGGCTTGATTATACAGAAAAGTGGACTGGAATAGCTATTGTGGAAGAAGCTATTCCTGAATAGCTAACTATGCAGACATTTAGAATAGAGGTTTCACATTAGAAACTATTCCAAAATAGTTATTGCAGACTAGCTTATTCCAGAATAGCTATTCTGGTCAATGTCCCCATGTAGACAAGCCCTCAGCCTAGGATCTGAGAATCAAGCTATCATTCTTTCTTAAGCATCATAAACATTTAAAAAAAAAATCTCCAAGCCAAATTATGGCCATGGTGACACCCATGCAACCCTTTTGTCTTCATTGAGCTTTCACATGTGTAACTGGGTGGAATTTAGTAAACAATTATGTTAATACACAAGAAGTAAACTCAGCCTTGCTGGCTCTGCAGTTGTCACGAGTGCAAAGCAGTAAAAAAAAAAAAAATTGTCACTGAAGTCAGCAATTCTGACTGAATCCACACAGGGAGCAAATCTGTTGAGTCAGAAGCTTCCATTCTCTATGGTCACTTTTTTCAGAACAGATCTGTACTTTTAAGCTTCATCTCCCTGGTAATTTTTTCAGCAGTTCTCCTCCCCTCTGTTACTGTGTTAGGGACCTCCACAGGCCTCTGTCCTTAGCCCCTCCTCTTCTCCCTTTACATTTTTTTTTTTCTTATCTGCTTACATGACTTTACCATATTTATCCCAATGATTTCCCGACCAACCTCTCTACTTCCTGGCTGGTCTCATGCTATCTAGCCTGCTGACTCTCTCATTTTTCCACCTAGATGCCTTACCATTGACAAACTTTACATGATCAAAACTGAATCCCTGCTCTTTTCTCTGAAATCCTCTCTACATCCCCCATTCTCTGTTACTGTTGACAGCACCCGTCCCTGTTAGTCAAGTCTGTAGCTTGGACATCACCTCTCAGTCCTCCCTCTTTTATGCCCAACACATCAAAGCTAGGGTGACCAGGTGTCCGGTTTTCACCTGGAATACCCAGTCAAAAAGAGATCCTGGTGGCTCCGGTCAGCACTGCTGACCGGGCCATTGACTGCCCAGTTGGTGTTGCCACAAAGAGGGGCTAGCAGACTCCCTGCTAGCCTCCATGCCGCACAGCTCCCAGGAAGCAGTTGGCATGTCTCCCCTCTGGCTCCTACGTGTAGGCGCAGCCAGGGGGCTCCACACGCTGCCCCCACCCCAAGCACAGCCCCCACAGCTCCCATTGGCTGGGAACTGCAGGTAATGGGAGCTGCAGGAGTGGCGCCTGCAGATGGGGCAGCGCGCAGCAGAGCTGCCTGGTCGCACCTCCGCGTGAAGCCGCAGGGGAGACATGCCGCTGCTTCCAGGAGCTGCTTGAGGTAAGCGTTGCCCAGAACCTGCACCCCTAAACCCCCTCCGGGTCCCAACCCCCAGCCCTGATTCCCCCTTCTGCCCTCCGAACCCATTGGTCCCAGCCTGGAGCACCCTCCTGCACCCCAAACCCCACCCCAGAGCCCACAGCCAGAACCCTCACTCCCCGCCCCATGCCTCAACCTCCTGTCCCAACCCAGAGCCCCCTCTTGTACCCTGAACCCCTCATTTCTAGCCCCACCCCGGAACCCACACCCCCAGCCCAGAGCCCATACCTCCTCCCACAACCAACCCCCTGCCTCAGCCCAGAGCCCCCTCCCTTACGCTGAATGCCTTGGCTCCACCCCCCAGCCCAGAGCCCCCTCCTGCACCCCAAATGCCTCATCCCTGGCCCCACCCCAGAGCCTGCACCTCCAGCCAGAGCCCTCACCCCTCTCACATACCAACCTACTGTCTCAGCCTGGAGCCCCCTCCTGCACTCTGAATTCCTCATTTCTGGCCCCACCCCAGAGCCCGCACCCCCAGCTAGAGCCCTCACCCCCTCCCAGCCCCCTGAGCCAGCCTGGTGAAAATGAGTGAGTGAGGGTGGGGAGAGCGAGCGAGGGAGGGAGGGTGGATGGAGTGAGCAGGGGCAGTGCCTCGGAGAACAGGCAAGGCAGTGGCAGGGCCTCAGAGGAGGGGTGGGGTAGGGGACGGGGCAAGGGTGTTTGGTTTTGTGCAAGTAGAAAGTTGACAACCCTAATCAAAGCTATATCTAAATCTTGATGTTTCTTCCTTTAAAACAATTCTAAAATCTATTCTTTGCTGTTTCTCCATCCAGCTAAATTTCTTGCCCATGCATTTATCTCCACATCTTGATCACCTCTCTTCTTTCGCCTCCCTGACACTGATCTCATTCCTCTTCTGTTTCATACAAAATGAACCTTCCTAGATCAGTGGTGGGAGCTGTGGGAAGTGGTAGGCCGTAGGGATGAGCTGGTCCCTGCATCCCACAGCTCCCATTGGCCAGGAATGGTGAACCGCAACCACTGGGAGCTGCAGAGGGCCATGCCTGCAAATGGTCAATGTCAGCAAAATGTCTCGCGACCCGCAATCAGATTACCCTGATGGGCTGCAGGTTGCCCACCAATGCCCTAGATCATCTTCAATGTCCATTACTCTGATGACATCATCCTCCTTTTCCAATCATTTTGTTTGCTCCCCTGTTCAACTGCATCATGTTCAAACTCCTTGGCCCAAGCTTCAAAGCCCTTCATAACTCTGGCCCTCCCCATCTATCCACTCTTGTCTCCTATTGCTTCAGTCTCTCCCCGCTTTCTCTCCAAGGATGCCAGCCTCAGCCTCTTGCTTGTCTACTCCTCTCACAAGTATCTCTGTGCTTTGTACAAAGCATCTTTTATACAGAGAAGGCACGCCCTGAGACTATCATGATCTGTAAGGCTACTTCTTCAAGAGTGGCAGGTTTGTAGAAATTTTGGTGGTGCCCAGAACCCACCCCCACCCAAATTCCGCCCCCCACCTGCCCAAGGCTCTGGGAGGGAGTTTGGGTGGAGAAGGAGGTCTGGGGTGCAGGCCCTAAGCTGGAGCAGGGTCTAGGAGAGAGTTTGGGGATGGGAGGGGGTGCAGGTTCTGGGAGGGAATTTGGGGATGGGAATGGGTGCAGGGGTGAGGGCTGTCGGGTGAGGGGTTTGGTGGATGGTAGGTGCTCAGGGCAAGAGTAGGGGTGTAGGGGGTGAGGGCTCTGTCTGGGGCTGGGAATGAGGGGTTTGGGGTATGGGAGGGGCTCAGGGTGAGAGTACGAGTGTGGGGGGTGAGAGCTCTGTCTGGGGTTGGGGGTTAGAGAGGCTCAGGGCTGGGCCAGAGGGTTGGGATGTGGGGGGATGAGGGCTCTGGTTGGGGCTGGAAATGAGGGGTTTGTGATGTTGGAGAGGCTCAGGGCTAAGGCAGAGGGTTGGAGTGCAGGGGGATGAGGCCTCTGGCTTGGCCTGGGGATAAGGTGTCGGGGGTTGGCTCAGAGCTAGGATAGAGGGCTGAGGGTGTGGTGGGGGGGTGAAAGCTCTGGCTGGGGGTGTGGGCTCTGGGGATGGGGCAGGGCTGGGGATGTGTTTGGGGTGCAGGCAGGCTGCTCTGGGACAGAAGCCAGAGAGGCGGACCTCCCTAGCCCTTTCCCTGCCGGCAGCAGTGAGCTCTAGGGGAGGAGACCCCTTTCCCACCACCCCCCCAGCAGCACACTCACCCCCACCACTATCACTGCATGTGCTCGTAGGGCCTCTCAGGTCCAGGAATCTCCCTTGCTTCCCCCGTGGTGGGTGCCGGGGGGTGCTGTGTTTGCCTCCTCCCCTGCTGTTGCCCGTGACTGTAGCCTCACTGGGGGTGAGAGATGGGGCTGCCTCCTTGCCCAGCATGGGGCAGGAGCGGTGACTGGGGGGGGCCCCTGTGCTGGTGGAGGGTCCTGCTGGAAAAGGGAAGGGTCTGAGGTGGAAGGGCAGGCTCAGTCAGTCTGCCCTGGCAGTGGAGATGGGGGCACTAAGCCTGAGGCAGCAGTTGCTGCAGGGAGCCAGAGGCAGGGCTGCTCTGCTCCAGGGAGGCACGTGGGGGACCGGGGGCAGCAAGAGGGGGCCAGGGGACACTTGGGGGAGGTGGGGGGTGGCAGGTGGGGTCAGGGGGACACCCGGACCCAAATATTGGTAGAGCTGGGCCCCTGGGCTCTGAATATTGCAAGTGCTAAGGCACCAGGTGGAGATATAAATTGCCGCCCCTCCTGCCACATTCCTACAAGAAATCATCCAAAATTCAATGGCTCAGATGAGTGGCTGCTGATGAGTCTAATTTTTTTCATGTAATTGCAAAGCTAAAGTAAAGCTTTAAATATAGCAAATGTATATAAAAATGTATATCATCATCCCACGCTCTCCCACCCTTTGTGTGTGACTCATCTTAGACAAAAAGAAAAGGAGGACTTGTGGCACCTTAGAGACTAACAAATTTATTAGAGCATAAGCTTTCGTGAGCTACAGCTCACTTCATCGGATGCATTTTCGTGATGCTGTAGCTCACGAAAGCTTATGCTCTAATAAATTTGTTAGTCTCTAAGGTGCCACAAGTACTCCTTTTCTTTTTGCGAATACAGACTAACACGGCTGCTACTCTGAAACCTGTCATCTTAGACAGAAGTGTTTCAGGAAGAGACTACCTCTGTATTTATACCACCATGCCTATCACAACGGTGCCCGTGTCCTATCTGGGGCCTCTTGGCAGTAATGTAATATAAATACTTAACAAGAAATGCCAATGTACGGACAACATATCATGTAGGTGATCCATTGTACATCATTTTTAGCTTCAATTCCATGTTGAGCTGTGGTATTAAATTGAAGTCATTTTACAAAATAAAGCTAAATCTCTTTGCAAATTTCCCTCACAGAGATTACAATAGTGCTTCCTCCCCATAGCTGCCCTCAAAGCAATGCATTTTGTTGTGTGATAGCATGTAATGTAATCCTGTACCCTTCAGTACTTTGGGTACATTGTTTAACAAATGGACGGTGAAATGGATTTTTCAATGTGGGCGGGTAGTGGGATGAACCCTGGATACGGGATATACTGACCTCTTACATTCTCTGCATTCATAAGCCTTTAATCATCAATATGGCAATAATGCTGATAGTCTGCAGTCTTGTGCAGCCGCTGCACAGAGAGAGTTGGCTTCGATACTTAAGGAAGTTTTCCAAAAGAAATCGCCTGTCGATTTGTCCCTTCCCCCCACTCAGATTCTTGACTAAAATCTTTCACAGTGTACTGCTCCAAATGGGCTTCAGCTGTTTTAATGTAATCAGTATGAGACTGCATTCCTTCAATGGGCAATACCACCATGCCTTTGACAGCATTTCAGATTGGCATTTTTAAAATAGGCTGGGGGCTGTTGAATGGCAGCTTCTGCTACACTGTTTGTGCTAAACCTAGATGGGATTGCTAGGAATGATGCTGTTCTCTCTGTGAATGTAATCTGAGAGAATCATTTGTCAAGAAGCCTGGAGGTGGTATGCTGAGTTGGTTTGGACATGTGTGACAGATGAATGGGAGCTGTGTTAGAGGGTGGATGCAATGGGAAGGGCAGAGGATGAGAGGAAATTATCACTAGGTGACAGAGAAAGAGACAAAACTCTGGCCCATTTGTAAATCTTGATCAATCTAGACAAAGCAAAGGTATAACTGATCTTACTTTCCAAACGCCTCGTGTAGAATCAAGTCACTCATGGTGAAATGAATCACCTTCATTTCCAAACCAGCATATTTAATCTCAAATGTACACTTCCTTGACTGACAATTTAGAAAGGACTCAAATCCACTCACATGCTCTTTGCCATAGAGCATTATTGCTTGCACTTTTGTCAGCGAACACAAAAATCTGAACTATTTTTTGTATGAGCTGTAGCTCACGAAAGCTTATGCTCAAATAAATTTGTTAGTCTCTAAGGTGCCACAAGTACTTTTTTTTCTTTTAACCAGAAGAATGTTCTTGTCAGAAAATAATTTTGTCTCTGATGCTCTTTAGAATGATTCTCTAGTGGCAGCAAAACAATTATTTTCCTTCTTCCTGATGTCTTCTTCACTCAGAGCGCCAAGACTGAATACATAAGATTTACTAATCATGTCTGGACTACACTGTCCTCTATTCAGCATTGACTAGACTCTAAAAATCCTATCCCCACACACACACTGGGCTCCATGTAAACCCTGGGATCTGTCTCTGGGGCCAGTCTCTTTGATTGTTCCAAGTTTTGGTCAGAAATATGCATAGACTATCTCCAGGACAGTACACATGCAATGACTTTGCATGTGGAGGGAAAAAAAGATGATAGTGTGATGTATTTTAATAGTGGTAGCTGACATGAGAGCATGGATGGTCTAATAGTGGATCGGGCAGTGAATTTAGCTGTGGGAGAGCTGACTTCAATTCACACATGAGTGACAGGTTTCATGTATGACCTTGGGCAAGTAGCTTACTTTACCCTGTCCCTCACTTCTCTTCTGTAAATAGTAGTAATGTTCCTCTACATCAGAGAAGTGTTCTTAAAATAAAATCCATTGATGATTGTGAGTACTATAGTGATGTGCCCTATATAAACGCACAGATTAGGAATGTGAAGATCTGGTATGGACCATGTTGTTAAAAACAAAGCTAAAAAAGTTCTACAGCCATCCTTGCTGCTGCCAATCTTTCTCAATGTTTCCCCTGCGAAACATTCATAATTTCCATTTTGTTGAGTTGACATTGCTTTGATTCAAGTCCTCATTTCAGACAGATATGGCAAGTGTGATGCGACTATAGAATCTGGATTCAATGAAAAAGAAATGTTGCTCATCATTTGTATATTAATGACAGTGCATCTCAGTGTCTTGTGGTGATTTCACATTTACATTGAAAAGGAGCACTGACAAAACAGAATCCAGAAGGACTCTGCTTATGAAAGCATTTGGGGAGTGAGAGTAGTTACCCAGCATCACCTTCTGGGATCCCTTAAAAAGAAAACAGCAAGCTCATTGTAAGAGCATACAGTACATTCCTGCAAGCAAATCAGTAATACCTCATGGTCAGCAGTACTAATGCATTGTAAAGTTCAAAACTAACTTTTTTTAAAATATAATAATAAATACTAATAATAATCTCCAGATTGAATGTCCTTTAGCAACTGTATCACTCACAGGGGGTTGTAGAAATGACAGTGCGTTTCTGCTAGAATACTTTTTATTTTGCACTTTGGCCCAAATCCTCAAAGGTAGTAATGGAAGTTAGGGGCCTAAATACCACTGAGGATCTGGGCCTTTCTGTCTCAAACAAATCAGATCCCAAAAGTCTCGGTCACACAGAGTGGCACCAAAGCTGAATGGAGACCAACTTCTGTCTTAATTTTGAATCTCCTTGCTTGTCTCTGTGTTGTGCTACTACCAGGTAGTTTAACCGCTTAATTTGCCCTAACTCATAAATTTTATAAGCTGATGAAAGGTTTGTCTGGGTTAATTTGTTTACTTATATAAATTCAACTGCTGAGTTAAAAATGTAGCCACACTATATGTAGGATACACGAAACCTGTCTCTACAGCAACAGCAGTTGCCTAGTAAACATTATTAGCAGCCCTGCACAGATTCTTGATATCACTGGAGGAAAAATATTAATTTCTTGTCAAATGGAAAAAGACTAAGGGCCTCCAATTCTGGAAACCGCTTAAGCACTCCTGTCTCCTCTCTGTCTCACAATCAAAAAGGAAATAAACCGGGGAGAAGAGATGAGCTGACATGATTGAATGCAAAACACCCATGACAAATACATGAGTGCATAGTTATTATCTGTGTTAAATGTCTCAGTTTAATTTTAAATGTACCAAAAACATCATTTATTAGAATAAACTTGTATCAAATTTAATCAAAGCCTTTTACTTCCTGTACATGTGGATAAATTAATTAATTAAATACAACCCAGGGTTGGTTGGTTGGTTTTTTTTTTTTTTTTCAACACATGGAAACTTAAACTGCCAAATAATAAATAAATAAATAAATAAATCACACCTTCAACAAGACATTCCTGTTCAGTTTTTAGTGTAGGGTGAGTTTTGTTTATAAGCTTGTTGGTAAGCTGACTGTTAGAGTGAAATGTGCAGTGTACTATGTGAATTTTGAATATTATTTTGATACTGTGAATCTTAAAATTTTGTAAAATCACCCAGAGCATGTAATGGACACTCGCTGATGTTCTTATAAACCAAATCAAACTAAAATTATTTTATTTAATTATTAGGGAAACCCAACCATGTTAACAGCTCTTTTGCAACATTAACTTCTCATTAGCCTGTGCAAACTCCTCTAATAAATAGGAGTGCTCCCAGCAATAACATTGCACTGAACACAAATACATTCCCAGAAAAGCAGGAAACAGCTTAACAATCAAGTCTCATGACCAACTAAATAGGGAAGAACTACAGTGGTGTTTTCCCAAGATGTTAAAAAAAAAAAATTTACATGTGTTTTTTATGACTATACTGACTGCTAAGAAGATGATGAGTCTGTGATGTTATTACGAAAACACCTTTTCTGTGTACTGTAGCAACTTGTCCTGAACCTACACGCTTTATCTACACTGTGGAATTTATTCTCCCTTGTGTCTCAATATTTATTTTAGTTTTAAAGTGAATTTTTAGTTCTTGTGAAAGGTGCCAGATTGAGAGCACTAGTAATGTTAGTCTTTGGTTTATCCAAAGAACGTGTACAGTATAGCACAGATATTGGCAGCGCAAGATTTTCCTTCTTGGCAATACACCTTGACCCTGGAGTTATGGCATTTTGGAGGAAGTAAGACCACCTCTAGAGCCAAAGAAGTATTTAATTCTTCATTCCATCTCTGGCATCTCTGCTGAGACTGCCTGTGAAGGTGTCTGTCAATGCTACTTGTGACCAGGGGTCAGCAGTGCGTCCATACACAGATACAAGCGTCCATGATAAAATTTTTGAGGTCTGTGGTAATTTTTCAAAAAATGGAATGACTGAATAACATAACCCAACCCCTCCAACATCCGTCGCTAAGTACGGTAATTTTGTCAAGCGTCCATCGCACCAAATGGTGGTGCTGAACCCTGCTTGTGACATAGACGCCTGTTTACTATCAAATGGATAGAGATCTCCAACCAGAACATCAAAGAACTGTTTATTGTTAACTAAAGCTAATGGCTTTTAATAAACAGCAATCATAGACAAATTCAGACAGATGTCCTAGAGGTTATATATTCCTTATTTTACATATGGTCTATTGCATATTAGGGGGATGCACTAGCCCTATCACCTGCTCCTATACTTACTGGAGGGGATACTTATGAAAATGTAGGCCATATGAGATGAGTGTTCAAAGGGTCAGCTCTGTGAGGAGCATAGAGGCTGTATCTTCTGGCCATAAGACATGTGACCAGCTTTTACTATATTTACTTTGAGTGTACAGATAACTATTGCAAAAAGAAGGGATAGCAATTTTATTAGAAGCCAAAGTATGAGACAGTTCTGAAATGTCTGAGAGAACTTTGCTAGAACAAGATAGTTAGAGTCCTGTTGTCCTCTGAATGCAGCAGATATAAAATTCATATTATAATTGTTGTTAGGCATAAAATAAATGAGAGAACACAGCCCTTAGTTGTAGTTAATTTAAATTATAGGTATAAGGTAGCTGAGAAAGAGATCATTATAAAATTGCAGTAGGTATAAATCTATAATAGTGAGTTAAGATTATGTTCATACAGTAATCCCTGTTTAAAAGATTGTTCTTCTGGGGCTCAATTCTACAAAGCACTTAGGACCACATTTTTATAGATATTTAGGTGCCAAAAGATGCAGATAGGTACCTAGCAGGACTTTCAAAAATGCCTAAGCACAATCAATTATTTGGCTAATGGGATTTTCAAAGGACCTATGCGCATCTTTAAGCACATAAACATCTTAAAACATGGCCCTTGGTCACCTGCATAATTTAAAGTAATTGGGACTATACTCAGGTACTTAAACACATTTCTTAGGTCTTTGCTGGATGGAGAAGTCAGTCCCTTCCAGGATCAAAGCTATGAACAACTTTGGAGGAGTGCACGTACCTCAGATATATACAGGTTATAAAGAAGGTTGAATCTCATAACTTGCCTTTAACCAGACTACAGGCTGAGTAAACATTAACATGGATGACAGAGGAGCAGTGAGAATGTTTACATTCAATGACTGCCAAGTTGATGCTAGAATGTTTTCCCCTGGGCCTAGCGGACTCATACCAGGACAAGGGAGTGAGATTCTAGGTTAATTCAAGTCAGGCTGAACACTAGTGCATATTTCACCTTTTGGAAAATGCATGTAAATGGGACAATTTCTGCTCTCCTTGCTCACATAAATAGTTCTTATGGCTACAATGGAACTATTTGTGGGAATAAGGCAAGAAGCTTTGGCACCTTATAATTGTTTGTTTGAGTAGCTGCTACTTATAGCTGGCACATGTACATTTAGTGGATATATACAATGATTTGTTTGTGCAATTAATAGTCTTTTTTGGAAGCTATTTAGATTAAAGGTGCCATCATGCTGGCCAATATTGCCTCAAAGTTGCCTTGTACTCACTCACCTATCTGTTGTCTCTTGTCTTAGATTGTTAGCCCTTTGGAGCAGATACCATCTTTTTGTTCTGTTTGTACAGTGCCTAGCACAATAGGGTCTTGGTCCATGACTAGGGCTTCTAACCACAACAGTGATATAAAAATATAGATTTGCAAGATTATTATTGTTATAAGTGATCACCAGGAGTGACTGGGAATTCCAATCCTAGCGCTGACGCTTAGGGTCTGATGTTGCAAACCCATCCTCGTGCAAATATCCCCGTGAAGACAATGGTTTCCCTCCATGTAAAATTAGGATAGCACTTCTTTCACGGGGTGTTGTGAAGCTAATGCCAGAGCAATTAATTATTTCCCTACTTATCTAACGTTAAAATTAAAAAAAAAAAAAAAAGGATTATGAGAATGCAGCCACCAAACTTGGGGGGGAAAAATATGTAACCTGCTTTCAATAAACAGTCACCTGTGGTCAAGTTTGATGTGACTGGAAGGCAGGGAGTAATGTACTATATAAATGCTAAGAATCATTAAATTATTATGTCCATAAATTGTTACTTTGGTATTATTTTATCTATCTTGTCTATTATAGTCACTTTTGAGTAAGGAAAATGCAAGCTCCCAAATGGTTAATGTGTTAGCCTGTTCCACTCTTGGCCCCTTGACATCATTCTGGACCAGAAATGAAAGATGAGATGAAATGCCATTCACACAGAGATCCAGCCCCAGTGGAGGCTGGCCAAAGCCAGTTGCTCAGCCTGGGCTAGCTATTTTTGCAGTGAAGTACACAGTGAGCCAAGGTGGGAGGGAAGATCACAGAGCCAATAAAACACTCATTGAGCCAGAGACACACTGCACATAGCTGAACTCTGCACAGAGTCTGTGAGAGAGAGAGAGACTTGTAAGTATCACAATGAGGGAAATTGTACACATCCAGGCTGGCCAGTGTGGAAACCAAATTGGAACTAAGGTAAGAGATCTTTTACACTTCTAAATAGTACCCTCACTTAGTATTTCCTAAGAATTGCACGTAGGGAAATGTAGTCGTTTTTGAAGACGTTGTGTTTTGTTGTACAATGGTACCACAGCTGCTTTTTAAGTCCTTCAGCAGCACAAGGCAAAATTCTGCAAAGCAGCAAGGTGTGTCATTGCCTTAGGATGTTTTTATCTTGAGAAATTCTGGGATAATGGGCAGATTTTCCTCTGATATCTAGCCATTTAGAAGGGGTGTTTTTCTCACAACAAAAAGTTTAGACTCTGACTTGTCTTGGGGTCAGTGCATAAAGACGAGAGAACTGGAAAACTAGCAAAAGTTGCCTCCTTCATGTGACTATAAAAGGCTTTGGAAAAACTACAAGGAATGGCCCCCCCCCAAATTTTTTTTTTTTTAACTGGAGTGGTGGATCAAAGAAAGAAAGGCAGCAAAAATAAAAGCAACAACCAGTAAAATAGCCCTGCAAACAGTTTGTGATGTTAACCGTTTGTTGTGTTTGGTTTTAAATCCTGGTGTAGATCTGCTGCCGGGCTTTTGTCTCTCTCCATCCCCACCCCATCTCCTCCCTGCTGGTCGGGCCAGGGGCAGGGCGTGGCTCAGAGACGCAGCTCTCAGACATGCCAAGAATCCGGCAGCTGTTAGGGCAACGCATGCCTCCAAGGGCTTCCCAATCCCTGCCAAGTGTGGGTGGGTTTGGATTATTTTGACGTTGGTGAAAGAAGGATACACAGGGTTGTTTGTTTTCTGGTGAGAACCGATCTGCTCACGTCTTCCTTTAACCAAGTGTGTCTCCCTTTTTCTGTTCCTCCCTAAGTTTTGGGAAGTGATCAGTGATGAACATGGCATCGACCCAGCAGGAGGCTACGCTGGTGATTCAGCATTGCAGCTGGAGAGAATCAATGTCTACTATAATGAATCATCCTGTAAGTGTACTGCCGCCGCCGGAGGAGGTTAGGAGGGGCGAGGAGAGTGTGATCCCCTAACTGGGAGAGAAGGGATGTTAAAATGGTGAAGAAAGCAAAGGTTTACTCATAGCTTCAGCTACAAAACTTGATTAGACATGTGTGCATTGTCTTCCAATCAACCACCCATCCCAACATTTGCTGCGACTCCCTCTCTTTAGGCAGCAGGAAGGAAATGGTGCAAACAGCTCTGAATTTATTTTTTTTTATTTGCTAGCTATCTAATTTTTTTTATTTATTAGTTTTTGCTGGTGAACATACGATTAAGTCATGTAAAAGTGTCTATTGATTGTCTGACACTAAGCAGTTTATAACGTGAGCTTCCCCCCCCTCCCCTCCCACACTGACACTGACTAGGAGTTCAGAAGCTAAGAAAGGTTGGGCCTCAGGAGGTAGGGGAAGTGGTGGTGACTCTCTAAGGTGACTGTGTTCCCTGAATGCTGGGAATCAATACCCCAGCATGGTGTTAGTGGATATTGTGCTGCTGAAGATGTTTCCTCCTTGGGGGTTGAAAAACCGATATCTGGATCACTCGTGCACGTTCAAGATCCCTGGCCCTTTTTGCAAAGTGCGGGAGCATGTTGTTCTAGACAAATTTCAGATCGGGTAATTCTACCTAAATTCCCCCTATAGTTTCAATTGGGTAAGACATTTTTCACTTCCTGTTCTTATTAACTGTTGTACTGTATGGTGGTGGTGTGTGCTGTTAAACAGCGGCTGTTTTCCACCTCCCAGAAGTGGCTCCATTGCAGTGGTGGATGCAAGTGGTTCTTTATATTTATAAAATATCTGGGGATTATTTGAAAAAAAGACCCTCTACTCATGTAATATATGATAAATTGTTTGCCAAGAACATGTAACCTATATTTTACCAGATAATTGCATATATGGATAGCAACTGGTAAAAGAACAGTTTTTAAAATGTAATTTAGACGGATGAATATGACAAAAACCAAAGGATTTTAAGTCAACTGCTAAACCAGAAATGATTTTTTCCTATAATGCTTGAGAGGAAAGACACCTATAGGAATACAAGTTGTATCAGGACACAAATAAGCTAAGAATGTTACATACTCTGACATATAATTTGTTTATATATTAAGAAATATAATAGAAGGAACTTAGCCAAAATCAGTATACTAAGGATGTCTTTAATTTTTATTGTAGCACAGAAATATGTACCCAGAGCAGTCTTAGTGGACTTGGAGCCAGGAACCATGGACAGTGTGAGATCTGGTCCTTTTGGTCAACTGTTTCGACCTGATAATTTCATCTTTGGTATGTGGATATCATGTTTTCCTTTTAAAACATGTGCTCAATTACCAAGAAATTAACTGTCAAAATGTACTTTGGAATAGAGGGGACAGAAGAACTTACATTTTTTTTTTATTCAAACAGCTGTAATCAGCCGTTAGTAACAAAAAGTTTGATAGCTGAACAGTGCAGTTCAATTATCCAAATATCAGTCGTCCAAAAATCCAAAAGAGGGTCAAACATTGCTCTATTAATTATATGGACAATTTTCTCAATTACACAAACATACTAAATGTTTCCCATGACTTTCTGATACTCTAAATTGTGCTATATTCATTGAATTTACAGGATCCCTGTACTTCCATTAAAAGGGTAGGGAAATTCTGCAGGGGGGAAAGGGAACTTCTCTTTCACAAATTCCACTATTAGTTGGAGCCATAGTTTTATATAAATTCCATGGCCATGAAATTCTTCGCCGACCATGGAATTTCTTACCTTTTCAGTAGGTCAGTGTGCAGTATAGTCAGAAATGGAAGACAAACTGTGTGCAAAGCAGATGAGGTACAACCACATACTGGTGTAGTTGGTTTTTTCTAGAAAATAAGAAACCAGCTCAACACCAAAGAGAACTGTCACTCTGAAAGCAAACAGGGAGATTCTATCAAGTGAGAATTTTTTCAACTTCTGTAGCACCTTCCATCTGAGGTTCACAAAGCACTTTACAAACACTAATGAGTTAAACCTCACAATACCCCCTTTCAAGTTAGAGAGTATTATCAGACCCATTTTACAGATGAGAAAACTAATGCACCTGTAAGTTAAGTGTCCAGGCAGAATTATCACTAGAACTGCTATCTCCTGGTCCTCAGTTCTATGCCTTAAACACAAAACCATTCCCCAGATTATTGTTAGGCTGCAACATACAAGTTGGTGTGCTATGTCAACACAAGGAAGGTGTCAAACACAAGCATGGGAAAGATAAATATTAGGCTGGTAGTGTAAAACTAAACAAACCCCAAGACCTTGCAACTGAGGAGGGGAATAAGGGCTATATACTTTCAAAGGCCTTTAAATTTTTAACTGCTTTTGTAACAGTATCCTCATTCCCTTTCCAGACATTAAAGTTCCTGGAAATTATAGCAAAGGGTGTGTGTTTGTTCCTCTAAAATGCTTTTAAATTATAGTAAGCAGAGGTGGGTCTGAACCAAAACCACAGATCCAAACAACCTGAAACTTTGGAACGCTTTGTTTCTGAACCCAAACTTCACAATTGCTCCCTTTTTCAATAGTGGGCCAAACCAAACCCATGAAAATGAACTCACCTACACTTCTGAAAAGTCTGAATCAGAACTTTGCAGCCTGGAACCATCTCAAAACACAGCAAAATAAATTAAAAACTTCTTGAACAGCCCTCCTCTACATTATACACTCTCCTTAATAAACTAACAATGAGCTTAAGAGCATGTGATCAATTGGTGTTTCATGCTGGGCGTGCTGCCAGCATCAGGCACTGTCCTACAAATCTGGTGAATGGGTGCCTTAGAATTGAAATGGAAATCTCCTGTGTCAAAAGCCAATAAAGCTCCCCCCGCCCCATCTTTTTATTTATTTATTATTTTATATCTGTTGTGGGCCCCACAGAGGATTCTGTGGCAGAGGCTGGTGATTCTGTATTTGCCGTATCTCAAACCCATGCTTATAGGGAGGGGTTTGTTCCTAAACTCAGCTTTTTGCTTTTTTTTTAAAGTCAGAACTTATAGTTGTCGCACATCAAAATGCTAGAGTAGGTCAGTTAAAGTGCATCAAATGCCTTAGATTTCTCTGTGCATGTTGGGCCTGATCCTGCATTCCTTGCACACCCAAAATTTCCTCTAAAGTCAGTGGGAGTAAAAGTTTACATTAACTATCTTCTTGACCTAAAATATGAATAAGCACAAGGAAAATAATTCCTCTTTCATATGCTTGCTGGTTATAGCATTGGACTGGAATGAGACTACTTCCCTTCCCAGGTTCCTCATCCAGTCTCAATCCCCCACTCCCCAGTAAACCTCTCACCTTCTCCTTGCTTCAATCTCTTTGACAAGCCCTTTCCAGTCCTCTGCCCCCCCGCCCCGCTAGTTGGTAGATCTTTCTCCTCTCTCCCACTGGTTCCTAGTCCCATTCTCCTTGTCCAGCCAGTCCTGGTCACCCCTCCTCCCCCCAACTCCTTATCTAATCTCTGTGTCATCATCCCCCAACCAACTAGCTCCCAGTCCTCCCTGCCCCATTTTCCCTCCCAGTCTCCTCACCCCCTTCCCAGCTCCTGGTCTCCTTGCCAAACTAGTCCTAGCCTCTTTGCCCAACCAGTGTTAATCCCAGTTTAGCCACTCCCCCCCACGCCCGGTCCCAGTCAGTCTCTCTCTCCCCCTCCCCCCGTGCAGTCCCCGTCTCAGCAGGCTCATTGTTCCAATCTATTCCTTTCCTCTCCCCAGTCCGGCTTTTGTTCCCTTTGCGTTTGAATCAGTGCCCTCCTCCAAGCGGCCAGGGTGCCAGTGGGGGTGTGAGAGTACCCTTTCACTTCTGATGCCTGCTCCCACGGTGCCTGGGAGAGTTACAGCACAGGGCTGGAACATGCTCATTTGCTCTGTGGAGATGACACATGCACATTGTGGTCAGTACTAGGAGCTGAGAGAGATTTGAGCATGTTCAGTGAGGATGAAATTTTCAGAGATTTTAGCTGCTAAAAATCAAATCTCTGAGCATATGCAAACTGATTTTTTTCAAAGGCTTATACCCTGGCCAAATGTGGGCAGAGTTTCATGAGGATAGCAAAAAAGCACAATCCTGAGACAAAGGCCACCGCACAGTCAAAGCATGGGAGCACTAGAGCTGTTCAAAGAAAAGGTTGCCAGAATTTTTTTTAACATGGGCAAAACAATGCATTTTCCCCTAGCCTCATTCTCAGAAATGGCTGTACAATGTTGGCTGAAATGTTCCAAAACCAATTCAGCCTGGAGGAGACATCCACCATGGAAAATTTCAGCCTGAACAGTTACAGTTTGGCAAAGTTGTAAGCAACTTAAAACTGGGTCTTATAGAGGGAATTGTTCCACAACCTTAATAGTAGGCTCTGTGTTTGACCAGTAGGGTCTAGCACAGAGGTGGGCAAACTACGGCCCACGGGCCACATCTGGCCTGTGGGACCATCCTGCCTGGCTCCTGAGCTCCTGGCTTGGGAGGCTAGTCCCAAACCCCGCCCCTGCTGTTCCCCCTCCCCTGCTGCTGCGTGGGCAGCGGGGCTGCGAGCTACTGCCGCTCTGAGTGGCATGGTAAGAGGGCTGTGGTGGCATGCGCAGGCAGCGGTGACGGGGTTGGGTAGGGAGTCCTGGGGTGGCAGACAGGGCAGTTAGGGATGGGGGGGCCCAGGGAGCAGTCAGGGGACAGGGAACAGGGGGGGTTGGATAGGACTTGGGATCCCGGGGACCTGTCGGGGTGGGGGTGTTGATAGGGGTTGGGGCAGTCAGGGGACAAGGAGCAGGGGGAGTTGGATAGGGGGTGGGATCCCGGTTTGGGGCGGGGGCTCCAGGAGGAGGCAGTCAGGGGACAAGAAGCAGGGGTGTTTGGATGGGTCAGGGATTCTGAGGGGGACAGTCATGGGGCAGGAAGTGGGAAGGGGTGGGGGCCGGGCTGTTTGGGGGGCACAGCCTTCCCTACCTGGCCCTCCATACAGTTTCATACCCCGATGTGGCCCTCGGGCCAAAAAGTTTGCCCACCCGTGCTCTAGCATAATGGTGTTTGGTGGTAAATTATAAATTTATCACAATTTGTATGAGCAAACTGATGGGCATCTACTTGAGCCTAATAAACTGCAAAGTTTTGCATCATAGTTCATAAGCTATAACAATTTATCGTATCTAAGAAAATGTGAAACTGATCATTTCGAAGATGTTTTGCTGTATTTTGAACATTCTGAAGTCCCCAGATTTAATATTCTATCACAAGAGAGCAATTTGTAGGCAGATCAACTCCAATATCAATATTTTAAGTAAAATATTAAGTAATGTTTTCTTACAACTTGAGCCTTTTTGTTTTTCCTTCTGTGGTTTAATACTTTGTCATCAGACAAATGCAGTTTAAAAATGTACAGCTTTCTGTCAGATGTTTATTTTATAGTAGGTTATGTTTGTTCCCTCTATACAGCCTTTACGAGACCAGTTTTCATAGCATTGGATTTGTTTACAGGATTAAAATTACAAAAGTAAATGGAAAAAAATCCTGCATTTGTTTGCATTATTTAACTCGAAGCTAAAAAAGTCTATTGGTGAGCAGGATGAGATATCTCTGCCTTGTCACAGACTTACCAACTCAATGAGATAAAATAGATGCTCTTAAGGTCAAAAGATACCAATAACTATCTACATCAAAGAAGGGAAAATAAGTATAATCTTTGCTATTTAATTTCTTTGTACTGAACAAATCATATGCACCTACCTTTCCTGAGCAATTTGCCTTCATTCCCATTCCCTATCAGTTTCTCTACTTATGTTTTGTTTCCATTCATACTTTATCACTGTTCCCATCTCTGAGCCACATTCTGCTACTGGTACTCCTGGCACAATTTGCAGAGAAAAAAAGAAAAGGAGGACTTGTGGCACCTTAAAGACTAACAAATTATTTGAGCGTAAGCTTTCGTGAGCTACAGCTCACTTCATCGGATGCATTACTTAGAATCTTTTGTGAGGATCCTACAAAATATATAGCACAGTAGTATCTGTTTGCTGGCATGCTGCCTGAGGGGTGCAGTATGCACAGCGGGTGGCTAACTCAAGCAGAGCAAGGACAATTTTTATCTTGTATTCGGTGCTGGAAGGATACAGTTTTTCACTCCGCACAGCTGGACAGGAAATACAGAACTTCCCACATTCTCGAGAGAGAGGAAGATATAACAACGTATAGAACAATGTCTTAGCTAACCAAAAACGGAACAAGGAACCTGAAATTGGCATGGTGAAGTTACAAGATCATATTTAAACAATACCAAAACCAGCAGTTTAGCTGACTTGATGGTTGGCAGCAGCGCATCACAGCACACAGCCTAAAACTGGTCATGGAGAGTGGGTAGAAGGCGAAAAGGAGTGGGGCAGAGCTGTGAAAGTTCAAAGCTGGTCTGATTCTGCAACCGTTACTCATGCTGAGTAGCACTGACTCATAAAAGTAGTCCCACTGAATTCATGGGACTACTCATAAAAGTAGTAAGAGGAGCGTAAAAATCTGGTCCTCTATTTTGTTATCCAGTTCATAGAACAACACTGAAACAACATAGGGAAGGAGCTCCCGTAGCATCCGTATTGTAATGGGAGGGGACAATATGGAATGAAGAGAAAATATAAGCTGAGAAAAAGTTAGAGGCCCACTCTTATAGGTTGCTGAGCTGAGCAACAGTGAGAGGTGCTGAGTGCTCTCAGTGCCTACTGAAATTAACCAAAGTTGAGGGCACTCAGTACCTGCTAGGACAGAGGTTCTCAAACTAGGGGTCTGGACCCCGCATGACCCCGTCATGAGGTTATTACATGGGGGGTCATGATCTGTCAGCCTCCACACCAAACCCCACGTTGCCTCCAGCATTTATAATGGTGTTAAATATATTTAAGAGTTTTTAATTTATAAGGGGGGGTTGCACTCAGAGGCTTGCTGTGTGAAAGGGGTCACCAGTACAAAAGTTTGAGAACCACCGTGCTAGGACATTTTCAGTAACTTGCAAGATCAGACCTTTGGCCCCGGTTAACACCAACATGTTGATTCAGGCCAATCACTTAAGTAAAGAAACATAGTTTTGGTTACATCAAGTTAAATATAGCATTGTGTCATAAAATCCAGTTTCAGAAGGTCAACATCATCCTCGAATGAAATTGTGTTCCCTGGTTGAAACCAGTAACCACATGAAACATTAACATCCTTTAATTTAAAAGATTTGTGTCTATGATTTGGTGGTGTATGCATCATATTCTTTATAAAAAGCAAGCTTTTAAATGTGAACAAATGCTAGTTTTTTGTTTATGGAATAAACTAGATTAGGGGTATTAAAAGCCTCTACAGCAAGGAGTCAACTTTATTTCTAGATCTGTTTTGGAGAAGGCAAAACACAGAGACAGAATTTACTGAATATAAACGAAAGCTACCAGTAACATAAGACAAAAGTAAACATTTTAACAACTCAAGTTTTCTTAAAATAGCTTAACAAAACAAGAGTTTCTTCAAAGTGAAGCAGCCAAGCCAAATGTGAGTGAATGGCATTGTGACATGGCGCTAGGGTTGCCAATTTTGGTTGGACGTACTCCTGGAGGTTACATCACATGACAGTCTTTAATGAAAGATTAATTTTTAATTCCTGGAGACTCCAGGGCACCATGCGACCCCATGTGCCATGTCACAATGACTGGAACAGGACGCCAGGCTCATCCCTGCAGGTCAGGAGCCATCGTTGCTGGGTGAGAGTGGGGCAGGCTCAGTCTCCAGCCCTGTGTGGAAAAGGTGCCACACAGACACTTAAAGGCCACGAATGAGGGTGTCGATCAACTCCCCCATCCCCACCGGCCCCAGTGCCAGATGAGGATAGTTGTGTTTTGCACTCATTCTGCACTGGAGTCAGTACGGATGCAAGATGCAGATACAAGGCCAAGGCCAAGAAAAATAAATTAATGGGCATGGAAATTGAAATACACTCTCCTATGCCTAGAATTGGACCATCCACATCAGGGATGCCCGGATGAGGCACAATGGCAAAGCAACCCGTGAAACTTGCTCTAAAACTGCCCATTGCTACAACTCTTCTGTGGATGTATAGAGAGGTTCAGTTTCTGAGTTTTTTAATCTGGCACCTTTGTAATAAAGATCACAAAATATACATTAAAATGACAAGTTTCAGATCAGATTAGAACATTAAAAGGAATTTAGGTTTTAAAGCATTTAGGGAAATATAAAGCAATGTTTTCATTATTATTTTTAAATCTTTCAGTGGAAACAGCTTATTTTTAAAAGAATACCATTCCCTCTGCGGAGATTACAATTCAAATATTGTTTATGAATGGGAACTAAAAAGTTGAAATTATTAGACATGGCTATAAACAAGAAAGAAACAGACTAGCTAATTTTCACTGTCCAAGCTGAGAGAAAGTCAGGCAGTAAATTCAACTAAACTTAGTAACCAAAGACAAAGTTCAGTTAATATTTGGAAAACCGAATTTCCCCTACAGTGTCCATCAGAAATCACAGCTAATATATGGTAATTAGCAATATTTTTCTATGTGCTCATTGTCAAAAAATGCAACTAGTAATTCTTCTTCTGTACATATTTGTAAGCAAGACAAAAGAGTTTGATTTACTAGCTCACAAATTTAGAACAATTCATTGTATGTGATTTGAGATCATTAAACCTCCAACCGTCAGACCCGATCAGTAATATTTTCTTCCTTTATCCCATATGATTTCAGGACAAACAGGTGCAGGAAATAACTGGGCCAAAGGACACTATACAGAAGGAGCAGAGCTGGTAGATTCAGTGCTTGATGTTATAAGAAAAGAATGCGAACACTGTGATTGCTTGCAAGGATTTCAGCTCACTCATTCCCTTGGAGGAGGAACAGGTTCTGGCATGGGAACGCTACTCATCAGCAAAATCAGAGAGGAATATCCAGATAGGATAATGAATACATTTAGTGTCATGCCCTCTCCAAAAGTTTCCGACACAGTGGTGGAGCCTTATAATGCTACACTCTCAGTCCACCAGCTGGTTGAAAACACAGATGAAACCTACTGCATTGATAATGAGGCTTTGTATGACATTTGTTTCCGCACCCTGAAGCTCACCACCCCAACGTATGGAGATTTAAACCATTTGGTGTCTGCTACAATGAGTGGAGTAACTACATCATTGCGTTTTCCAGGCCAGCTAAATGCTGACCTTCGAAAACTGGCAGTAAATATGGTGCCATTCCCACGCCTTCACTTTTTCATGCCAGGGTTTGCTCCTTTGACAGCCAGAGGCAGTCAGCAATACCGAGCACTCACTGTTCCAGAGCTCACTCAACAGATGTTCGATGCCAAAAACATGATGGCAGCCTGTGACCCAAGGCATGGACGATATTTAACAGTGGCGACAGTATTCCGAGGTCCCATGTCCATGAAAGAGGTTGATGAACAGATGCTGGCCATCCAAAACAAGAACAGCAGCTACTTTGTGGAATGGATCCCAAATAATGTCAAAGTGGCAGTTTGTGACATCCCACCCCGTGGCCTCAAGATGGCCTCTACCTTCATTGGCAACAGCACAGCTATTCAAGAGCTCTTCAAAAGGATCTCTGAGCAGTTCTCTGCCATGTTCAGGAGAAAGGCTTTCCTCCACTGGTTTACAGGAGAAGGGATGGATGAGATGGAATTTACAGAAGCAGAAAGCAACATGAATGACCTGGTTTCAGAGTACCAGCAGTACCAAGAAGCTACGGCAAACGATGGAGAGGAAACATTTGAAGATGATGAGGAAGAGATCAATGAATAAAGAAATTCTGTTTTACACACACTAATCTACATCAAAATTCCCAAATCTGGATTTTTAAAATTAGTCTTGTATATCCATATTTAAGATCCATCCTTCTTTCTTCAAAAAAATAGAGAGAGGGAAAAAAAGTAGCTTGATTCTCAGAGGTGATGAATTTCCTTCAGCTTCCATTGACTTCAGTGGGAACTGAGGGAGATCAGCACCTCTGAAAATCATGCCACTTGTATATAGGAGACTAATTTTAGGCAGCCAATTTTAGAATTTTGGCCTAAAAGTTTAAATACAGAGATCACTAGATTTGTCTAAATAAACAAAACTTGTCTTCTATGAAAAGTTGTACAAGAGGTAGAATGGGGATGGAAAGTCATTTGAAAGTAGGGCTGTCTTGTTTTCATCAAACTGTGAACAGCAATAACAGCAAAAATCTTGTGCATCTTTGAAGTGTTATTCTGTACTGAATGTATAGTACTTATGTGCCAGGAGCAGAATCTATTCATAATAAAAGAAAATTTAATCATGTTCTACTCTTTTGTACAGTAAATGTTGACACTGATATTTGACTTCAGACCTTTAACAGCAAATCTAAATACAAATGGCAAGTATCCTCTTAATAAGAGTGTTTTCAGGAGTCAGTGCTATATTAATATCAAGGGAACTAGGAACCAAAGATCACTAGCAACCTATTCAGGAATCATACTGCGCGTGATCTTTTAACTCTTTTACCAACTTGTCCCAGAATGATCACACACAACGTTTACATGAAATTCATGCAATGTACTGCAGAACTTGTGTAAGCTCACCCATCCTATGATTTGAATATAAAAGTATTAAAGATATTAAAAAGGAAGCACATGTACAAAATAACTCAGATGCCTTGCATTCCATAAAACTGAATTATTTCAAATGCTTGGAAGAGCTCCAGATAAAGGCCCAAAGGAAAAAAAAAAAATCAGAAACCCAAACTCTAAAAGTTTCAAGAACCTTCTGTTTCTTTCCTTTCCCCTCCCAAAATGCTGTTTGAGCCAAAGTACTTCTCAGTACTTAAAGAATTTTACAAATACTCTAGAAAAATTTAATTTTGTCCCAACATCCATCTAATAAGATTCATCCATCTAATCTTCTAATAAGATTACAATATTTATTAAGTTGAATTCAGGGAGTCAGAATTTTAAAAAGTTCATTAGACAAATAACTGTATTTTATAAACTAAAATTATCTACTTAATTTTATCCATATTAAATCTATACTAATTTAACTTTAATACATTAAAAATGCCCTATGCAACATAGTGACTCCTTGGACTGAAGAATTCAAGGCAAGGCACTAAGTGACAGTGCTGAGAAAGGTGTTGTGTCAGTGTCATCAGTCTGGCTTTGGGCTGTCTGCTGCCTTTGTTCTAGGGCCAATCAGCTGCCCCCCATTCTCCACTACATGTAAACTGCTGATCTGGAAGAACTCCTGGCCATGTTTACATCTTTTTCAGGGCACAGTTTTATTTTTCAACATAAAATTTAAGCAAAATATCAAAACAAAAAAGCAGTTCCTCTGCCCATCATAGGCAATAGCTCCTACATGCTTTTCCCCTTGTCCCTCTCAGCCTGAAAGGAGGACATACCATTCCCTCAATCTCCCACCTGCAGCTGAGCTCTTCACCAGTTATAGGCATCACCTGACCTCCTTCCTAGCTGGATCTGATAAATTGAAGAGGACTGTCTATCTCCTAGCACTTAAGATGCAAGCGACCCTGTTACAAGTATATACCCAGATATTCATGGACACTGGGTAGGTGTACTTTGAAAGGTCAAGAAAGTACCAACTGTATAGGTGGCTATACTCTTTGAAATGATCAATTGTGCAAAAGCTAATTAACATTACATAGTATACTCAACTTGTGATCTGCTATCTTGTATATTGAGGAATATGGTTTTAATGCTATATTGAGTGTTAACTAAGAATTACTTAAAATTCTAAGCATGCTAATGAGGACTTAACACCTAATATTATACAAAACAAAGAGGGGACTCACAGACAAATAAGTTTAGTAACACTGTGGATGTGACGGCTGTTAGGTTAAAGGAAAAGAGTGGACAAACTTTCTGTGCTCTAAAACCAGAGAGAAGAACATGCTCCTGTACTAGTACGATCTACAGCTACTAGTCTCTCTCCGATGTAACTAAGACCTCTAGCATAGCTTTTTCTAGCTCACACTACATAAGAGCAAGTTTAAAATGTGCTCAGATATCATGATAGGTACCTTAAATAGCTGGCATGGGAATCTCTCAACAGCCTGCTATCTTAGTTATAGTACATGCAATTGCTTGTGTATTGCAATACATATTAAATTAAGGATGGAGCATCAGCCACAGTTGACTCCATTTAAAAACAAATGGCCAGGGACAATTCTTCAAATAAGCCATAAACCTGAGGGATGCCGGAGGTTTGTGCGCTCATCTGGTGAACATTAGGTAATTCTATATTGCTGTCTTTATGGGCACACTGAATTAACATCTGGAGTATCAATTCTGAACCTTTGGAGCACCATCAAGTCCTGCAATCCTACACCCCCAACTAATTCACTCTCTCTCAACATGCACTTCTATCTGTAGTTGTCTCCTGGGGATGAAGAGCCTCTACTGTGTACTGAGAAAGGATCCGTTGAGAACATCTCCAGCTCTCTTTTCCTGAAGGAGGGAAAACCTGGACATCTTTCCTCTTTCTCCCCCTGAGCCACTTCTCACTAGGAAAGGGCACAGGGGACCAGTTTGGGTGGAGATAGTCAAGGAACCATGCCTGGGAGCACATCTATTCCTCCCTCCAAATCACTGCTCCACTTTCAGAATTAAAATTGAGATGTTTCAGTAACGGGTTTGGACAGAGGAGTTGCTAATAGCATCACTGTTTCTTTTATTGTATTCTCCCACTTCCTTCATTTGTTTTTCTACCTTTACCTGCAAGCCTGGCAGTTTTTATTTATTTATTTATTAAACCTACCCTGCTCTGAGTCCTATCTTGTTTCTGCTCCTCCTCTTTAGTCTTTAGATCTTCCACCTGAGTTTTCTGTTTGTCTTTTTTCTCCTCTCTCATTTTCAGTCTATTTCCCCTTTCACCTTCCTTCCCTGGATCTCCCCTCACCACATCTGCTAAACTCATTTATTCTATTGTATCCCCTGTCCTTAAACAAGCTCCCTAATGTCTCTACGTGCCCAGCCACAATGTTGTACTTACCTCAGAGGTAGGCATGGGTGGAGTGTGGCTCCGGCAGTTGGGGAGGCTGGTGTGCTTGGCTCTCCCAGCCGCTGCTCACCATTGCTCCTCTTCTCTGCTGCAGAGGAGCCATGTGACCAGTGGTGGTGGGGCCTCAGGGGAGGTGGAGTGGAGGAGAGGAGCAACTTGGTGAACAGTGGGGGCCTTGGGGGTCTGAAGGAGAGGAATGATGCAAGAGGTGGTGTGGGGGTGGAGAGGAACAAGTGGCAGGAGCCTTGGGGAAGGGGATGGTGGTGGAGGAGAGGAGCGACAGCAAGTGGTGGGGGCCTCAATGGAGGGTGGAGGAGAGGAGTCATATGGCAGGCAGTGGGGACCTTGAGGAGGGGAAGGTGGAAGAAAGGAGGGACTCAGTGAGCAGTGAGGACCTCGTGGGTGGAGGAGAGGAGCGACTCAGTGAATGGTGGGGGCCTCAGGGAAGGGGCAGAATGAAGGCAGGCCTGGGGGAAGGAGCAGTACAGCCTATTATACCCATCCCCCAGATATGTAGGGGATGCCATACCAAGAAATACCAGTAGGCTCATACCTTGAGCATTACAGTCAAAGTATATCTGCCTGGCAGCATATCTGACTGTGTGAGGCAGAGGGGTGGGGCAGGGCGGGGAAGGGCAAGGCTAGGGTAGCAGTCTAAGTAGGGATGGTGGGGAGGTTGTTCTCAAGGAGCACATGCTGAGCCAGACTCCTGTGACTTTCCTCTGGTTTAGCTGGCGCGGCTGCTAGAGTTTCCAAAAACCAAGACAAAACAGATAAAAACATAAGGCCCCAGGGATGGGGCTTCTCAGCTGGTCATGCTCGGAGCCACTGCAGGTTCCTGGTTTTCTCTCAACCTTGAAATGCTCTCCATTATCCCGCTGTTTTGCCCCTTGCGTTAGTGATGTTTCATGTCCCCACCACAGCTTCTCACAACAAGGTGGGGTGGGATTTGGGTGAGGCTCTTCTCTGGTCCTCCTAGAACACAATGAGGCTGAGCAGTATTGAGGGGTCTACGCTTTCCCACCCCATCCTCTTGCGTCACCTGCACTCAGCTAGCAGGGTAATGGGAGGAGAATGTCAGCCAGAGTCAGCTGGTCATCTCACCCCCAGAGTCCCTACTGGAAAAGACACCAGTGTTCTAACAGATTTGTGAAACTGCAGCTCTGTCCAGCCACAAGCACACCTATAGCTACTGCATCAGCCTGCACTTGAATAGGTGGATTTAGAGTCCCCTCCTCCCACCTCACATTTAAAGTTCTGTGATTTTAAGTGTTTGTAAAGGGGCAGGTGCAGTAAGACAGGGTTGGTTTTGCTCATAAGAACACAACAATGGCCACACTAGGTCAGACCAACAGTCCATCTATCCCCGTATCCTGTCTTCCAGCAGTGGCTGGTGCCAGATGCTTCTGAGGGAATGAACAAAAAGAGCAATTTTTGAGTGACCTCTACTGTCATCCAGTTCCAGCATCTGGCAGTCAGAGGTTTAGGGCACCTAGAGCATGGGGTTGCATCCCTGCCCAACCTGGGTAATAGCTAGTGTTGAACGTCTCCTCCAAGAACATATCTAATTCTTTTTTGAATCCAGTTATAGTTTTGGCCTTCACACCATCCCCTTGCAATGAGCTCCACAGATTGACTGTGCATCGTAAGTACTTTTTCACACTTTTGTTTTAAAGCTGCTGCCCATTAAGTTTCTATGGTGACCTCTGGGTTCTTGTGTTATGTGAAGGGGCAAATAACATTCAGGTTTAATGTTTTCCATTTTAGCTCCAGCTATCTCCAGTTGGGGCCACTCCATGCTACTTTAAGGTGCAACATATCCAGATTTATCCTAGTGACCCAACAGCAATAGAACTAGGAACCTGTGAAAAGCACCATGGCTGTAAAGTGGGACATGCAGCACTACATCCACTGCAGAGTCATTTAAGTCTGTGCGCAGAGGAGCTTGCAATCTAAATATGCAAGTCAATACAACATGCAGTTGGACAGCCAGAGAAAGGGTACTTGTTAAAAGAAAATTCTCTTAGTATTATGGATAGGTGACATCACTTTCACAGAGCCAGGATAGCGATTGCTGCAGGCTTGAGGAAGTGGAGAGAAATAAAATAAAAATAAATAAATAAATAAATATATATAAAATCCTTAGAGACTACAAATTGGTGATTTCTAACAGTAATAGTTACTAACCAAGTTAAACAAAAGAGGGGGAAAAAAGGCACCAATCCAAACAAAGTACAGTAACTCCTCGCTTAACATTGTAATGTTCCTGAAAAACGTGATTAAGTGAAATGATGTTAAGCAAATTCCATTTCCCCATAAGAATTAATGTAAATTGGGGGAGGCAGGTTCCAGGGACATTTTCTTCACCAGACAAAAGACTATATTATATAGCACGTACGTACACGCACACACACACACACACACACACACACACACACACACACACACACGCGTGCGCACACACACACACACACACACACACAAAATAAGTTTTAAACAATTTAATACTGTACACAGCAATGATGATTGTGAAGCTTGGCTAGCTCAAATGAGCTGCTCTTCCTGCAAGTAGTGGACAAAGCAGGCAGCTGCCAAACACTGTTACAAGGGAGCACTTCACAACTTTAAACAAGCATGTTCTTTAATTGATCAGCAATGTAACAACGAAACAACATTAACCGGGACAACTAAGTGAGGAGTTACTGTATATGGAAAAAATGGCACAAGAGGATGCCCCAAAACAAAAGTAGTAAATCCTCCTCTCTCTCATTCCTCCCACACTGTGTCTTACTTTAAGTCAATTTAACAACTTTGTCACTGTAAGACTCCATTCATCCTGAAATTGGGTATACTAATTTTCCCTTTATTATTTAGTTTATTTGGAGGTGTTCCCCCACCAACACATGGTTTATTTTGCATGCTACAATAAAAATGTATATTTTTTTCCGAGGCAATTACTGAAATATTTAAGCCCCACACAACAGTTAGACATAGAAATAAATGTTTTCTAAATAGCAATATTCTCACAACCTCCCTTGTTTCCAGCATGCATGTCTTTCTCTACCACCCTCCCCATTGTATTTCCTCCCCTCTAATTTCCTTTACTGAAGGTTATCCTGGGAAATGCCATTACTTTTCTGGAGAGGTCGCTCAAAGCAGGACACTATCTTCTAATCCTGTTTTGACACCCAGTTTTATCTTGTCCAAGAACAACTCCCACTGAGTTAGTTAGGTGTACCTGTGCACAGGCTTAGAACAGATCCTCAGATCTGCTGCTTACAGTGTCAGCAAAATAGTTTAAATACCTCCCATTCGGAGATCAGTTCTATGGCATACTATTTAACTCTGAAAAAAAGCCCAATTTTTAGTACTAATCTTGAGTTTGATACAATTTAAAACACATTTTCATTGTACATGTTCCTTATTTAGAAGGGAGAGGGATATTTTCTTTTTAGTCCATATAATTTGGTTGCTGATGGCACAATAGAGAGAGCTGCTTCCCCTTGCAGATATATTTTTTAATTTTATTTTTAAGGGAATTTAGTTCTTATAACCAGCACTGATTGATAGCAATAGATACTGAAACCCTTTCTTAGCCACATACAATACAGTACAGGCTCTTCCCATATCCCATCTGCCAATTAGCTTTTCCCCAAAGGTGGAGAACTCTCCAGAATATGGTCAAGAGACACGATCATAGTTATTTATAAACTTCTGAATCTTCAGCATTCATGAGGTTGTCAACAAATGTATAAACCACTGCCAATTAACAGAAGTCCAAACAGTTAGAGAACAATATTTTATCATGGTCAGTCTGGCCCAGTTTGTAAATGCCAATTTAAAAGACTTCACATTATGAGGGGAGGGGCAGAAAAGTTACAGGAGATAGCTCTTTCACCTACAGCTCTCTAAGGATCTATACTCTTGTATGCAAGCCACTCATCCTAGACTCTTCTCAGAGACTATTACTGGTTTTCTTTTCTATTGCCATACTACCTTTTAAATTAGAAAGTATTGCTGGACCAATTAAATGGTCATTCACTAAAACATGAAGTTTCAGTCACAAGAAAAGAAAATATTAATGGATCACTTGACCATCACAAAGGAAACCAGTGGTTCAATTTTCCTGATTTTCCTCCTCCTAAAGAGACAGAAGATAATCTAGATGGAATCATTTCTCTTTTCAATGATGGAGCCTGACAGTGAACTTTTCCAAAAATCAGAATTCCTTAACTGATGCAACCCATAATCTAGAGAACAGACTACGTGTACTGTGTTAAACTGTGTGCAGAATCTGTGCAGAGAACTATTGCCTACTTGAGGTTAGAAAAACAACAAACTCAGGATTAAGTAGATTAGACACCAGCGTTCAGATATGATACATTAACTATTCCATCTACACCAGCCCTCTACAAACTTCCAAGTGCTTGCACAAAGACAGAATACAAGGTTACTAGACTTTTTACATTTACAAGGGATAATCCTGGTGTACAAACTCAGGAAAAGCTTACACTCATGTCAGTAGGAGTTTTGTTCAAATAAAGACCTCTGAGTTGGGCCAAAATTTTTTCATAAGAAATCAACCTAAAATAAATGGCAAGAGAGCGTATTCAGAAAAGTACAATGTTCTGATTTTAATGACTTTCAAAGAAATCTTATTTACACAATGAACACAGTGCATTCGCATATTCAATATCTTACAGCTCCCTGTAAAAAAACCCCACATTTTATTAAAACTGCAGAAGTTTAATTTAGTTTTATACTTTAAGACACTGAACCATGACTATAACTGTAAAGCTATTCAATGGGTCTCCAATTTCATGCTAAACGTACATGGCAGTTCCCTGTGGTTTTGGTGGTGGCGGAGGGAGGGGCGGGGGGGAGGGAAGAAAAAAAAAAAGAGTAAAATTAAATAGCAGGAGGGTGAAAAAAAGCTGATGCATTACAGAAACATTGAGTGTTTTCGTAAGCTGATTAGACCCTTGGCTAAGCATTTAAAAATATGTTTCCCCACACATATAGATGTTAAAATGATTCATATTTGGGTAGAGGCCACATATACAGACTTTCTAGATCAATATTATGGAACCTTAATTTGCATCACCTTAAATAAATTTAGAAATGGACCGTGCGAAAGTGTTTGGACTTGGATCCAAACCATTCCAAAGTTTGAAGGGGGTTCAGTTCTCGAGTTCCAGTGCAGGCCAATCTCTAATTAACATCTCCCTTGACTGACAGCTCAGAAGCGATCATCTTTTACCTATAAAGTAATGACAGCTTAAGACGGATCTGAGTATTCTTATCCCTGTGTCAACCCTTGCTCTTCTGTTTACCATCACTAAAGATTTGTTTGAATATGCAGATGGTTCTTAAACTATTGAAGTGTTTTCCAGTCTTTTCAGAATGCAAATAAAAATATTGTGCAATTTTATACCACAGCATACTTCAAAACTAAAATGGCATCCCTCCTGTTATCTGCTTGGCAATCTGTTCATCTGTGATCTCCTCCTCCTCTTTTTCACGATCTTTGTTCCAATCTTTAAGGCCTTCTGGGAGTGAAGTATCTTCATCTAGACTGCCTGTGCCTTCAACAAATTCTTCGTAAGTAGATTTTTCTGCAAATGGTCTTGGGCCAAGTAGTTCAACCATATCACTTTTATCTAGTACCTCCTTCTCCAACAGTCGTAAAGCAACCTGAAAATAGCAACAAATGACATTACACAAACAGGTACAGGATGTATTTGCTCTATCATATGAAAGAGGGAGAGCACTTAGAGAGGCAGTCTATGCTTCAAAATTCTATGCTGATACATTTTAGGAGGAGAGTTGGGATTCTCAACAAGGTTCACTTCGCATAAAAGTAGTTGAGAGTTTTGTACTTTTAAAACTCTGATTATCAGGTGCAGTGCCTTGAATGCCACTGTTGCTCACGGATGGCTGATTCAGAATAATGCTGCTGCTGCTGCTGCTAGAGGGCTCTGGAGAATGTTACAGAGATTTAATAATGGATAGAAGGCCAGTTTCTTAGTTGCTCCTGTATCTTTGCCCACCAGACTATTATAAGGCACAATGGGTTTAAGGTTGACTGTTACGTTCAGAGCATTGTCCAAGCTACAAAACAAAGCTATTACTGGCTAAGTTTCACTCTGCAGAATATAGCATGTACAGTATCAAGTGAAGAGTGGTATAAGACTGTAGGTTGCAGGCTTCTTGGGCAAGTGATGTCTTGTACAGCATTCAACGCTTAAGTAACGGAAGTGTAAGCTATGACAAGGACAACTGCAGAAGAATACATTTCTTTGGAACATACTTAAAAGAGTATTTCATCATAGAAAGATGAAACATTATGAAATAGAGAGGGAGAGACTGAGAAGAGGGATTAAATGTTAACAAGGAAAACAAGAAAGCTTACAATGGTTTAATAAACAGGAAATAGAGAAGTGTGATTGACAGACGCTTGGCTCCTGTATTCTCATTGTTCATTACACTTCAGATAAAGTTTCGCCAAACTTTATAACTGTCCCTTTTGAGCACTACTGCACATTCTGTCTTTCTTAGGCTGGTAGTCAGCTTTACCACTCTGACAGAAATCCATACAAGTTGTTGTCTTCTTGCAGATAAGTCTGTCAGATAATGCACATCAAGAAAACGGTATTGTCCTTGAAAGATCAGTCTCCCTGGATCAGAGGTAAAGCTTATGGAGGAGGGGAACCTGAACTGAAGTGGGATCCCCAAGATGCACTATTTCCAATCTGTAAGCAGAGGGTCCTGTTATCTAAAATGTAAAAACATTTCAGAGGGAGGAGAAAAAGAGGAAAGAATTTAACACATTCATCTCCCATAAGATTAAAATGAAGTTTTTACACCATACTCTTCCAGATACCTAGTGTCTCCAGAATCTTGATGTTTAACTAAGGTTAAGGTTTAACTCTAAGGTGCCACAAGTACTCCTTTTCTTTTTGCAAATACAGACTTGCATGGCTGCTACTCTGAAACCTGTCAATATACTTCTTACAAATCTTGTGGCATATTGGCAAGTACTCAACTTATTACAAGACATTTAAATGCTTTATATTGTTGAAGAATTTATTGGTCCAATACTCAACATATTTATGTGAATATTTATGCATATTAATCTATGTGTTCAGCTCATTCTAACCATTTTAGCTAGTAAACTTGACATTGGTGATAAGAGATATTATAAAGCCTACCTTCTCCACATCTGCCTTTTTCTCCATCAAGAGAGTTACTGTCCTTTCATATGCACTGTTAATAAGACTTCGCACTTCTTCATCAATCAGTCTTGCAGTTGCCTCGCTGTAAGGTTTCTCCAATACCATGTCCCCCTGACGAGGGAGATCAAAGGAAATCTGCCCTACCTTTTCATTCATGCCAAACTGAACAATCTGAAAAATGAACAGAGCAATAAGTGGAAGACTTAGATTTTGAATTTATTAGTGTAATATTGGAAAATAGAGCATCAAGCAAAAGTAACCTATTTATAAGATGAATTAAAATATACATTAGAATGAGAAAATAGTTTTTCTACAAAACACAACACTAGTATAAATTCCCTCTTTTGTAAATCACTAACAGATTCCTTCAAATAGGAGATTCATAGTATCTTTGACATATTTCAAAAAGATCTGTAAACAGCCAAGATGCATAATGCCATTTAAATACTCATGATGCTTGAATGTTTCTGAGTTACAAAAGTATCATTGTATGCAGTGTTGTAGCCATGTCGGTCCCCAGATATTAGAGAGACAAGGTGAATAAGGCGATATCTTTTATTGGACCAGCTTCTGATGGTGAGAGAAACAACCTTTCGAGCTACCCACAGCTATTTTTCAGGTCGGTGTAGCTCAAAAGATTGTCTCTCTCATCAACAGAAGTTGGTCCGATAAAAGATATTACCTCACCCATGTCTCAAAGTATGGTAATTCTGTTCTTTTCAAAAGTTTTCCACGGAGTATTTAAAAATTTTAAGCAGAACATAAATTACAGTGTGTTGAGTCGAGAGTACATCTGAAATTCTGTTCAAGACACTCGGAAGGTAAAAGTATCACCATCCTGTAAATGTACCCTGGAATAGTAAGAAATATCTTCCTGACCCCATACACTGATTAACTAACTTCCGCACAGACCTCCGTGCACATAACAAAATTTATTCCGCACGTGGATGGAAAAAATTAGAGGGAACATTGCTAATAACCTCACTCAGTTGCGTCTTTACATTAACACCGCCACAAATCTCCATTGAGAAGTCTTGTTTATTATGTTAAACACTGGAATATTAGCCTTCTTTTCATCCTTAGATTTACAGCATGTGGTGTATTAAACATATGGCTTCCAGGTATTAACTACATACCCATGGATTCAATCTAGTTGAGCAATCTGGACTCTAAGCTATATAACTACGAGAATGTGTCCATAAAACCAAACTTGTAAACTAAAATATTAAAGCCATTTTCTAAGTGCAAAATTTCTTCACACATTTGAGTTTAGCCATGTCACATACACATTCCTGCAGAGCAATCAGCTTTGATTTCATCTCTATGCCATTAAACCATGTGTATGATGCAATGACCACAACCCAGCCATGGATTATTGCTATGGGCAAAAACAGAATACAGATGCCGAAGACAAAGTGCCAATATCGTGCAACAAATGCATACTGCATGACAATATAACCTTGCACAATAAAATAATGTCTAAATTCCGCAACTCAAAAACCTGGCCAGCCAGCCAAAGTGTGCTCTTCTTCAAAGTTATTTTGTATTAAACAACAGTTTAGTGGGAAACAGACAATAAAATTTCCTACTTGAAGTACAAACCTGAGCATATGCACTCTGAGTCACCTTCTTCAAGTCATCTTGGGCTCCTGTTGTAATTCTTCCAAAGAAGATTTGTTCTGACACACGTCCTCCCAGCATCATGCACATTCTGTCAAGTAACTGCTCTTTGGTGTAAAGGTATTGTTCTCTGGGTAAATACTGGGCATAACCCAATCCTTTGCCACGTGGGATAATAGATACCTTGGTTCAAGAAAAAAAAAAAGCTAGTTACCTTTTCCGTAACTGGTGTTCAAGATGTGTTGCTCACGTCCATTCCATATTAGGTGTGCGTGCTCACCACATGCACCAATGCCCGAAGTTTTTCCCTTTCCAGTATCAGTAGGGGACGGGCTCTGGCGCCCTCTGGAGTGGTACTCGCATGGCACAGGAAAAGGGGCGCCACCAGCTTTCCCCACCCTCAGTTCCTTCTTTCTGGAAACTCCAACAGTGGGGAAGGAGCGCAGGCTGTGGAACGGACACAAGCAACACAGCTCGAAGAACAGATAACTGTCTTTTCTTCTTCAAGTGCTTGCTCATGTCCATTCCATATTAGGTGACTCCAAAGCAGTACCTTGGAAGCGGGTAGGAGTTCACGGATGTGTAGATTGCAACACATCTCTGCCGAATCCAGCATCATAGAATATCAGTGTTGGAAGGGAACTCAGGAGGTCATCTAGTCCAACCCCCTGCTCAAAGCAGGACCAATCCCCAACTAAATCATCCCAGCCAAGGCTTTGTCAAGCCTGACCTTAAAATCCTCTAAGAAAAAAATCTCTATTCCACCACTGCCCTAGGTAACCCATTCCAGTGCTTCACCACCCTCCTAGTGAAAAAGGTTTTCCTAATATCCAACCCAAACTTCCCCTACTGCAACTTAAGACCATTACTCCTCATTCTGTCATCTAGACAGAGAACAGTCTAGATCCATCCTCTACCCCCTTTCAGGTAGTTGAAAGCACCTATCAAATCCCCCCTCAATCTTCTCTTCTAAATCCCAGTTCCCTCAGCCTCTCCTCCTAAGTCATGTGCTCCAGCCCCCTAATCATTTTTCTTGCCTCTGCTGGACTCTTTCCAATTTTTCCACATCCCTCTTGTAGTGTGGGGCCCAAAACTAGACACACTACTCCAGATGAGGCTTCACCAATGCTGAACAGAGGGGAATGATCACGTCCCTTGATCTGCTGGCAATGCTCCTACTTATACAGCCCAAAATACCGTTAACAGTGTGCCATTGTTGCCAAGAAGGCTGACTCATATCCATGTTCTCGTCCACTGTAACCCCTAGGTCCTTTTCTGCAGAACTGCCGCCTAGCCATTTGGTCCTTAGTCTGCAGCAGTGCATGGGATTCTTCTGTCCTAAGTGAAGGACTCTGCACTTGTTCTTGTTGAACTTCAGATTTCTTTTGGCCCAATCCTCTAATTTGTTTAGGTTCCTCTGTATCCTATCCCTACCTTCCAGTGTATCTACCAATGCTCCCAGTTTAGTGTCATCCGCAAACTTGCTAAGAGTGCCATGCCATCCTTCAGATCGTTAATGAAGATATTGAGCAAACCCAGGATTGCCCCCTTAGCAAGTTTGTGGGCCTGCTGAGCGATGGCATAATTAGCAGTAAATGTGTAGACAGAAGACCACGTTGCAGCTCTACAGATGTCCTGGATAGGGGTGTGCGTCAGGAAGGCCACCTGTGCTCTCACTGGGTGGGGTCTGATAATTGTTGGCAACAGAACCCCCGCCAGATCGTAACAGGTCCTTATGCATGATGTGATCCAATTGGAAATCCTCTGCAAGGACACCAGAAGGCCCTTCATCCTGTCTGCTGTAGCGATAAAGTGTTGGGTTGATTTATGGAAAGGCTTGGTACGCTTTAAGTAAAAACGCAAGGCTCTCAACATCTTCACGCCCTGGATGTCTGCTCTTCACTGGTCTTGTGCGGTTTAGGACAGAACACCTGGAGGAAGATGTCCTGGTTCATATGGAAGGTAACTGGTTCATATGGAAGGTGGAGACTACCTTCGGCAGGAAGGTCGGGTGGGGCCGTAACGAACCTTATCTTTGTAGAAGACTTTGTAGGAGGCTCTGAGGTCAAGGCTTTAACATCATGGAAGGTCACTGACAGATGGGAAAAGGAGCAGGAACCCAGTGGCTCAAAGGGCAGGACAGTGAGCCTAGAGAGGACCAAGTTAAGATCCTACTGTGGAATGGGAGCCTGTACCTGCGGGAAGAGTCTCTCAAGCCCCCTCAGGAATCCGACCGTCATGTTATGGGAAAACACTATCTGTCCTTGGATCGGTGGGTGAAAAGCAGAGATGGCCACGAGATGCACTCTAATGGAAGAACGTGCCAGGCCTTGGTTCCTCAAATGGAGCAGGTAGTC
The DNA here is from genome assembly GCF_009764565.3 of Dermochelys coriacea. Classification (NCBI taxonomy): domain Eukaryota; kingdom Metazoa; phylum Chordata; order Testudines; family Dermochelyidae; genus Dermochelys; species Dermochelys coriacea. The sequence continues at coordinate 92,792,561 of NC_050069.1, forward strand.
TAGGACAGCCTATATGGAGGAATGTGAGGCAGAGGTGCCCCATTCGGATGCCCAGTGGGAAAACCTCATCCACTTGGCCAGGTAAGTCAGCCTAGTTGAGGGCTTCTTACTTTCCAGGAGGACCTGTTGGACCCCTTCCGAACAGGTCCGCTCCTCTGGGTTCAGCCAGACAGCATCCACGCCGAGATGGAGGCACCCAAGGTTGGGGTGTAAGAGCCAACCATGGTCCTGTGACAGTAAGTCTGGTCTGTTGGGCAGGACTCCTAGAGGGGCTGTAGTCCGGTTCATGAGCATGCCAAACCAGTGCTGGCAAGGCCATGCCAATCATGATAACCTGCACCACGTCTCTCAATCTTTGCCAGGGTCCTGCTGATGAGCAGGATCGGAGGGAACATGTATATCAGGCTCTCTCACCACGACAGAAGGAAGGCATCGGAGAGGGAGCCCTTGCTTAGACCTTGCCGAGAACAAAACCGGTGGCATTTCCTGATCTGTCTGGTAGCGAACAAGTTCACTTGGGAAGTTCCTCACCTTTGGAAGATCATGCAGGCTACCTCTCAATGGAGTGACCACTCGTGGCAAGAGGAAAAGTGCCTGCTGAGCTGGTCTGCCAGCATATTCCTGATGCCAGAAGGTGACAAACTGCCAGGTGAATTTTGTGGCTGATGCAAAAGACCCAGAGACAGACTGCCTCCTGACAGAGCCGATGAGTGTGCTTCCCCTTGCCTACTGATGTAGAACATTGAGGCTGTGTTGTCCGTCAGGACTTGTACCACATTGCATGCCAGCCGGACTGCTTGGGGCTCTTTGACGTTTATGTGCAATTGTGCCTCCTGTGGGGACCACATCCTGAATCTGGAGAACGCTGAGATGTGCACCCCAGCTGAGGTCCAAGGCATCCGACATCAACTTGATGGAGTGAGGAGGGTTGTTGAATGGAAGCCCCTCCAGGACTGTCGGTCCACCATCGCAGCGAGGTAAGTATCACCTGGGGAATGGTAATGATCTTCTCCAGGGGGTCTCGGGACTGGGAATAGACTGTCCCCAGCCATTGTTGCAAGCCGCATCCGGAGCCTGGCATGGTGGACCACCTAAGTGTACGCTGCCATGTGGCCCAACAGGCACAGATTGCCCTAGTCAGAGGGAATGCGGAGATTCCGTGATGAAGTTCATCAACGTCTGGAAACTTTTCAGGGGCAGGAACGCTCTGGCGCAAGTCGAGTCGAGGACCGCTCCGATTAACTCTATCCTCTGCATTGGCACTAACATTGACTTTTTGTCGTTTACCAGTAGGCCCAGAGAGCGGCATGTGGCTTGAAGTATCACAACATCCCTTTGGACTTGAGACCTGGAGCTGCCCTTGACGAGCCAGTTGTCGAGGTACGGGTAGATCTAGATACCCCGGCGACAGAGGTAAGCCACTACGACAGCTATGCACTTGGTAAACACACCTTGGTGCTGTCACCAGGCCAAAACGGGAGGACCGCAAATTGGTAGTGGTGGGGCCCATTGTAAACTGGAGGAAGTGTCTGTGTTCTTGAAAGACCGCTACGTGGAAGCAAGCTTCCTTCAAGTCGAGGGCAGCATACCAGTCTCCCGGATACAGGATGAGGATAATAGAAGCCAAAGAGACCATGTAGAATTTTAGCTTCCTTAGGTACTTGTTGAAGTCTCACAGGTCCAAGATGGGCTATAGACCACCCTTGGCCTTTGGGTTTAAAAAAGTACTGGGAATAGAACCCCTTGTCCCTGTACTCGAGAGGAACTTCTTCTACCGCACCCAGCTGTAGCAACCCCTTTACCCCCTGTGCTAGGAGACTCTCGTGAGAGGGGTCCCTGAAGAGGGACAGGGAAGACGGGTGGGAAGAGGAAGGAGAAAGGAACTGGTGGGTACAACCCTTCTCCACAGTGCTGAGGACCCAGCGGTCTGAAGTTATAGCGGTCCAAGCAGGGAGGAAAAGGGAAAGATGGGTGGAGAATATTGGGAAAGATGGATTTGGGGAACAGTCTGATAGGTTGCCCTCCACTGAGCCTGCCTCTCTAATTCTGAGGCATGACAGCTTTGGGTGGGCGAGCAATGGTGGGACATCCCCTTGATGGGCAACAGTGCTGCTGAGACAGGGACACACGCATAGGTCCCAATGCGGGTTTTCCCCAAGACCGGGGTACTGCTGCAGCCGGTGTGAGTGGCACCAGGAATGTCAGGCTCTCCTGAGCTGCTTGAAGGGTGTCAACAGCACCAGAAGCTGGCTGGGGCCTGCACCGCTATCCGGAGTCGCAAGTGAAGTATGGGATGGGCTGCACTGCTTGATCTGAGCTGGGGACCGAATTCCCAACAGGGGTGTTGAGCTGCCCAGCACGGGTTGTGGCTCACGCCCAACCCTCTCCTTTCCCTTACAGGAGGTAGGAGATCTTCTCCTCAGTTTTTTTGGCTTCTTGACCGGAGCTGTGGAGGAGGACCCGTACCGTCTCATGGACGGTGCTGGCAGAGCAATGCACACGGAAGCCGTGATGCTTGGTGCGGAGTCGGACCGCTGCTCCAGTGCCGGAGTGAGTGCCGACTCCATTAGGAGCACTTTCAGATGGATATCGTGCTCCTTCTTTGTCCTAAGCTTAAAGGACTTGCAGATATGGCACTTGTCACTTATATGCCCTTCGTCTAAGCACCTTAGGCAACTGGTATGCGGATCACTGATGGGCATAGGCTGTTTGCAACAATCGCAGGGCTTAAAGCCTGGGAACCGGGACATGCCCCATTCCCCAGCTGAGTCCCATTTGGAATTAACAAAGAGTTGAGAACTACTACTAAGAGTAACTAAGCCCTGGTCTACACTGGAGGGGGGAGTTCAATCTAAGTTACGCAACTTCAGCTATGTGAATAACGTAGCTGAAGTCGACGTACTTAGATCGACTTACCGTGGTGTCTTCACAGCAGTGAGTCGACTGCTGCTGCTCCTGCTTTGACTCTGCATGCACCTCTTGCAGCGCTGGAGTACAGAAGTCGACGGGAGAGGGCTCAGGGGGGTCGATTTATCATTTATTTATCTAGACTAGATGCAATAAATTGATCCCCACTGGATCTATCGCTGCCCGCCAACCTGGTAGGTAGTGAAGACAAACCCTAAGAAACTACTAACTATATACAACCATATTACAGGGTTTTCAAAGTTCGCAAGAACAGAGAACGAAACAATGCTAGCCGAAGCAGCAGATGTTCCAGCACCATCACTGGTGACAAGAAGGAACAGAGGGTGCGGGGAACCGGCGGCACCCCTTATACCGCACTGTGTGAGCGCCAGAGCCGGTCCCCTATGGATACTGCTAAGGGGAAAACTTCCGGCACCAGCGCATGTGGTGAGCACACACACCAATATCGAATGGACACGAGCAAGCACTCTAAGACCACCACACCCTTCAGATTTAATGGTAAGCTTAGAATTTGTGACAAGATAGGACTTTAGACATACCCCTTTCAAATTATGAAATAGGCTTATGATGTGGATGACCCTAACCAGGGATATTAACAGTTAAGGGAAGTACCTGGAAAATATTATATTATAATACCTGGATACAGCTATTACAACATGTCCTAATATTTTATTCAGCCAATGAAGATTCAAAGATACCTAAATCAAGTAAATATGATTTGGTGATAGTAAGGAACTTTAAGCCCTTTTAGTATTAAGTGTCCTGTGACAGGGTGTACAGAACTCGACATCCTTTTTCCATTTATTGGCAAGGAGGGTGTCCATGTTTAATAGCCTTCTGCATAAGTTGTAGGAGTTTGGGATGCCTGCAGTTGGAGACAAGTGGATAATTTTAAAAACAGAAAAATGACTATTTACAATTACTTGATACCCAGATAGTTAAAACTGGAATCAGGAGACCGTATTCAGCCATCTGCTTGTCAAGTTTTGTGCATCTGAGTTTAAATTCAGATAATTAGAACAAACTCTATCTCAATTTTTTTAAAGCTGGATGCCCCCAGAGGATAGCTATTCAACTGAATTTAACCTATACTATCACTCTATGTAAACCAAACTATGGACTGGAGACATTAGAAATCCTAAAAGAAATTTAGAGCTCTGATACAGATCTAGTTCTTTATTCCCAAACTGTGAAATATCTCCATTTTACCTTTTAAAAATTAACATAAGCTTAAATATTTAACTCCTGAATTCTGATCCAAAAGAAAGAAAAATATGCTGGGTAGATTATACTGATGAAATGGCATAGTAACAAATAGTAAAAATATCAAAGCAGATAGGCACTACAGAGGTGAGGTTTCATTTTAGGGTCTCAAAGCCACATCTCCTGACCTCAGCTCCATGATCTTTACCCTCTAGATCATCTCATGACAGTAGCATATAATGTTTTAGAAGCTCAATGCCAAGGGCATTACTGCCTACCAGAAGTCATTTTTTCAAATCCTTTTCTCCTACAAACTAAGACCCCAGTCTGTGTACATTAAAATGTTTTTCCTCACATATGCAGCAGCTTCAGCTACCCTGGACTGTGGCTTCAGTAGTCTATTCAAAGCAGAGCTGTAATAGCAGCCATCTTGAAACATAGCACTTATCTAGATTGGCCTATTTATAATTGTGCAATACTTTTTGAGAAAAGATTTAATTTCCAGTCCTATTAGTCTAGTACTTTTCATCATATCTAAACAAACTGATACTTGGGATGCAATCTAGTCTGTACACAAAAAGCTGGAAGGTTTTGGATTACATTAACAAGAAGGTTAGAAGAGGTGAGAGAATGATCAACAGAATGGAAGGAATGGATGGGCATAATGTAATCATTACTGAGAATGTTAGAAGTAATAAAGATTTAAGATAATTTTTCAGCAAGGATGAACAAATCTGAAAAGGGCTCATTACCAATCATAATGTAGACTGGTTTTATCAATTCCTAAATTGTATTCTGAACTCATGAGGTACCAGCTCAGTGGTTCTCAACCTCTTACATATAAAACTCCTTCGCTCAGGTTGTCAAAGCAGAGCTCGGACCCTCCCCTCTCATTTAGTAATATGAGGACAGTGTGGTTGCAACCCCATTATACCTGGTCACAACCCCTACCCAGGTTGAGAACCGACAGTCTTCTGACCCCTTCTCAGTGTTCCTCAAACCTAGAGGAAACCTCTCTAGGCACTGGATTGGAAATTAAATCTGAATTCCACATTGTCTTTGGCCTCTCTGCTAATACTGCCAACAAAGTTGCCAATCAGTGTGAACTGTTGTGGTGGTTTTTGTACTTGAAGAACTTCACTGAGACTCATCAGTTCATTTCTCATAAACTGCTGAATAGTTGTCATATGGTTGCAACTTCTGGTCACCATTGACTTGACCCAGATTTGAATCTGATCTAACCAAGGCAGGCCCTAAATCTCACAAACTATCTTTTGTATTCTTTTTAAACAAACCAGGAGGATGCTGGATTCATAAAGGACATTGGGAAATTACAGTGGACAAGACAATTCCTAGTACTGTAGCATAGTAATATGGCATCAAGCTACTCAACAAAACATTTATTTTGAGCCAGATAGGAGTCCCTTTCACCTTCCAAGAAGGCCCTTAATAGAAGGCCCCATAAAAACTTATCAGAAATAGTTAAGAAAAAACTAGCTGCAAAGGAGAACCAAGAACGTAGCATCTTAGAACTCACATAGTCTTCAATGAAACTATGTTTTAATAACCGATAGGACAGCAACAAATTAGCACATTTTTGTATTTTCTTCCCAAAACAAGGAATAAGAAAAAGTGAATTAGTAACCTTTTACCTCTAATTTAGTGTCCCTTTTTCTAAACAAGGGATTTTTTTTTTTCCTTTTTCTATTTTACCTTTAAGAGTGGGTCAGCATGTTCCAGAAACCATCCTGCTATTGCATGGCCTGCCTCATGATACGCTACTGTCTTTTTCTCCTCGGGTTGCAGTACCTGTGTTTTCTTTTCCAAACCTTTACAAAGAACACATTAACTCAGCAAAAGTTTCAGACACACCCTCTTCCACCAAAAACACTTAACATTCCATTTCCTATTGGCATCTCTTATGTATTGATAATATATTCCATACATGGTTGTGACAGGCACGTTAAGTCAAGAGACCAAAAAAGAGATGTAAGACTTAAATTCCATATTCATCTTGAAGATAAAGAAATTAGTATTTTGCATGTTGTACTTTTATCAAAAAGCCTTCCTAATTTGGACATAATACTTCTTCAGTATATTCTGATGCAATATACTAAAACTTCCTCTTTAAATCAAACACAATACCACTTTATTTTGAATGGTATCTTTCAAACTAAGTGGATCTCAAAATGCTTTTAAGTGATGAAGAGTTAGCTGTTCTTCCCCTCAGCTTAAGCAAATGAGAAAAGAAGTTTCCTGATGAGATTTGTAATGGAATGGAGAATTAGTGAGGCAGAGGAACATTTTAATATGTGATTAATTCTTTTAAAATCTTAAGATACAACATTAGCCAGTTAGTGCAAAACTAAAGACTTATTTTTCAAAATATCTGAAATAGATCTAAACTACAGCATCTAAACAGAAACCTTCTGCTATACTTCTCCCTTGTTGACCAATGATCCATTCTATTCTCTCACCTCCTATTACTCGTTCAATCGCTTGCTCAAAGTGCTTTTGGTTTATGGCATCCGAAAGGTGTCTTGCAGCGATCAAAGCAGCTTCATTACAAACATTAGCAATGTCAGCACCTAAAAACCAAGGCAGAGGATATCCATCAGTGTCATTTCCAACTACTGATTTCTCTTAGCACTAACAGGATGACAATAATCTGGTGCTTGGCTAAGTGATGGAAGCATCCCAATAAAACAAATGTCACAACAAAGCCTGAGAGAATGGTTGTAATTGCTACAGAAAAATCTGTTTGTAACAGTGACTCAAATTAAGTAATGTTAAAGAATTAGAGCTCCACTTAATATATTATGCTGTATAAATACATTCAGTAAGATTAATGGGCCTAATTCTTTAAATCAATTATTAAAAGGATTATTTGTGAGTATTGTTTGTGAAATACTCAACTAGTAAGTCCTACATCCTAAAGTCTGCTATCTAGCCATAGACCAGGTACAGAATGGGTAGCAACAGTGAAGGCTTCCCCCATATGGACCCAGTGCATCTCAAACCTTGCTTTGGAATTATTTCTTGTAAGAACACAACAGCAGCTCTGGCTTCAAGCCATTCAATCATTGGTATGTCTACAAAGACTCCATAGAATTACACCAATTGATGACAACTATGGTGGTGGTAGTATAGTGTTATAGACAAATACAGCAACATAGAGACAAAGTTTTATATAGACCACCACTGTCAGATGGCAACAATCTTTGGTCGATACACTTGGGCTGGATAAGAACAGTGATTAAAATTTCCATAACCCATTACTGGAAAGCATGTCTCAGTATCTGAGAAAAAGTCATGACAACGTTTGATTATAACTAAGCTTTCTGCTGGGGTAGAAAATAAAAATGCATTATAAAACACATTACAAAATGAAAAAACATGTTTTTTCCCCAGTAACATTTAGAGTCAGAAAAGGAACATCAAAATTAATGTATTTAAAAAAAAAAATCAGTTTCAGTAGTAGTGAGAATTAGGTGACTTCTGGTGAAGGGAGGATGGAACTGCCATTTGGATCTGTCACAATGATGGAACAGAGGAAGAATTTCATACTGTACCTAAAAATTATTAGCCATTCAGAAAGGTAAAGATGTAGGAGGTTGGGGAAGGAAAGGAAACAGTATCTGCTGTTCCAATAGCTGGTACAGCTGATGTAATGAGTATATTTAGAGCAAGTACAACTTTAGAATTTACTTACCTGAAAACCCGGGAGTTAGTGATGCAAGTTTTCTTGCCAGGTTATCTTTATCTATGATGCTTTCTAGTTTCAGGGGCCTGAGGTGAACTTTGAAAATAGATGCTCTTCCCTTGATATCTGGAGGTCCTTTAAGGGTTTAAAAAGAAAGATTTTTAATTAATACATAATAAACATGTCTTCCTATTAAAAAAGCAAACACTTAGGCATGGGAATAGTTCTGATGATTTGTGGGAATACTTATGTGCCCAAGTGATTGTAGGAACACACTCATATAGGCTAAGATGTAGATAATCTTACCAATGTAGATCTGTCTATCAAAGCGCCCTGGCCTCATTAGTGCAGGATCTAAGATATCTGGTCTATTGGTGCCTGCCAAAATGACCACATTTGTGGTAGTGTTAAATCCTGTCCAAAAAATAAAGAACAATGAAGTGGGTAAACAATATTTAATACCATTGATTAACAAATAAAAAAAATCTGATGCAGCAGAAAGTAATTTAGACTGTCCACTTTACAGAACTACTGCATCTCTGTAAGCAAAAAAGAGACTCAGTGCATTAGAAAGAAGCACTTTTTAAAACTAACCACTATACCAGCGGTTTTCAAACTAGGGTCCACGGACTTTTGGGGGTCCATGAGGGTACTCCAGGGGGTCCGCAAGTCATGTCTAGGGCCACAGGCCCACCGATCAACTCCTCCCCCTCCCTACCAGCATCTCCTGCATGCCACGGAACAGCTGTTCCACAGCATGCAGGAGGCGCTGGAAGGAAGGGGGAGGAGCAGGGACAAGGTGCACTTGGGGGAGGGGGCAGAAAGAGGAAGGGCAGGGGTGGAGCGAGGGCAGGAAGAGGTGAGGCAGGGTGTGGCCTTGGGAGAAGGGCTGGAATGGGGGCAGGGCCTGGGGCTGAGCAGGGGTTGAGCACCCCCTGGGGAAAATCAGAAGCTGCTTGAGGGTCTACAAAAAAATTTAAATCAAAATGGGGGTTCTCAGGTTGCTAAAGTTTGAGAACCACTTCACTATACAGTAATCCACTCAAGCTAAGGTACTGATACGGCAAATACCTTAGAAACTCATCAGGATACGTGGTGGAAAATGTCTGGATTTTCACAACTTGTTAAAAAAAAGGGGGGGAGGGGCTTGGGCAAGTCACTGTATTAAGATAGGTTTCAGAGTAGCAGCCGTGTTAGTCTGTATTCGCAAAAAGAAAAGGAGTACTTGTGGCACCTTAGAGACTAACAAATTTATTAGAGCATAAGCTTTCGTGAGCTACAGCTCACTTCATCGGATGCATTTGGTGGAAAAAACAGAGGAGAGATTTATATACACACACAGAGAGAACATGAAACAATGGGTTTATCATACACACTGTAAGGAGAGTGATCACTTAAGATAAGCCATCACCAGCAGCAGGGGGGGGAAAGGAGGAAAACCTTTCATGGTGACAAGCAGGTAGGCTAATTCCAGCAGTTAACAAGAATATCAGAGGAACAGTGGGGGGTGGGGTGGGAGGGAGAAATACCATGGGGAAATAGTTTTACTTTGTGTAATGACTCATCCATTCCCAGTCTCTATTCAAGCCTAAGTTAATTGTATCCAGTTTGCAAATTAATTCCAATTCAGCAGTCTCTCGTTGGAGTCTGTTTTTGAAGCTTTTTTGTTGAAGGATAGCCACTCTTAGGTCTGTGATCGAGTGACCAGAGAGATTGAAGCGTTCTCCAACTGGTTTTTGAATGTTATAATTCTTGACGTCTGATTTGTGTCCATTCATTCTTTTACGTAGAGACTGTCCAGTTTGGCCAATGTACATGGCAGAGGGGCATTGCTGGCACATGATGGCATATATCACATTGGTAGATGCGCAGGTGAACGAGCCTCTGATAGGCTGTGTGGCTGATGTGATTAGGCCCTATGATGGTATCCCCTGAATAGATATGTGGACAGAGTTGGCAACGGGCTTTGTTGCAAGGATAGGTTCCTGGGTTAGTGGTTCTGTTGTGTGGTGTGTGGTTGCTGGTGAGTATTTGCTTCAGATTGGGGGGCTGTCTGTAAGCAAGGACTGGTCTGTCTCCCAAGACCTGAGAGAGCGATGGCTCGTCCTTCAGGATAGGTTGTAGATCCTTGATGATGCGTTGGAGAGGTTTTAGTTGGGGGCTGAAGGTGATGGCTAGTGGCGTTCTGTTGTTTTCTTTGTTGGGCCTGTCCTGTAGTAGGTGACTTCTGGGTACTCTTTTGGCTCTTTTGGCTTTACAAAAACTAGACAAGCCATTTACAAAACACACTTTGATTCTCTACAAAAGAAAAAGGACACTAAGCTATCTAAACTACTATATGCCACAAGGGGCCACAACAATGGTTCCCGTAACCCACCCAGCAATATTGTTAATCTATCCAACTATACTCTTAGCCCAGCGGAAGAATCTGTCCTATCTCGGGGCCTCTCCTTTTGCCCCTCCACCCCCACGAACATGATACAGTTCTGTGGTAACCTAGAATCCTATTTTCGACGTCTCAGACTCAAGGAATATTTCCAACACACCTCTGACCAACATATTAACCCACAGAGACCTTCCTGCCAACACTACAAAAAGAAGGATTCTAGGTGGACTCCTCCTGAAGGTCGAAACAGCAGCCTGGATTTCTACATAGACTGCTTCCGCCGACGTGCACGAGCTGAAATTGTGGAAAAGCAGCATCGCTTACCCCATAACCTCAGCCATGCAGAACACAGTGCCATCCACAGCCTCAGAAACAACTCTGACATCATAATCAAAAAGGCTGACAAAGGAGGTGCTGTCGTCATCATGAATAGGTCAGAGTATGAACAAGAGGCTACTAGGCAGCTCTCCAACACCACTTTCTACAAGCCATTACCCTCTGATCCCACTGAGAGTTACCAAAAGAAACTACAGCATTTGCTCAAGAAACTCCCTGAAAAAGCACAAGAACAAATCCGCACAGACACACCCCTGGAGCCAGGACCTGGGGTATTCTATCTGCTACCCAAGATCCATAAACCTGGAAATCCTGGACGCCCCATCATCTCAGGCATTGGCACCCTGACAGCAGGATTGTCTGGCTATGTAGACTCCCTCCTCAGGCCCTTCGTTACCAGCACTCCCAGCTATCTTCGAGACACCACCGATTTCCTGAGGAAACTACAGTCCATTGGTGATCTTCCTAAAAACACCATCCTAGCCACTATGGATGTAGAAGCCCTCTACACCAACATTCCACACAAAGATGGACTACAAGCCGTCAGGAACAGTATCCCCGATACTGTCACGGCTAACCTGGTGGCAGAACTTTGTGACTTTGTCCTGACCCATAACTATTTCACATTTGGTGACAATGTATACCTTCAAATCAGCGGCACTGCGATGGGTACCCGCATGGCCCCACAGTATGCCAACATTTTTATGGCTGACTTAGAACAACGCTTCCTCAGCTCTCGTTCCCTAATGCCCCTACTCTACTTGCGCTACATTGATGACATCTTCATCATCTGGACCCATGGAAAAGAAGCTCTTGAGGCATTCCACCATGATTTCAACAATTTCCATCCCACCATCAACCTCAGCCTGGACCAGTCCACACAAGAGATCCACTTCCTGGACACTACGGTGCTAATAAGCGATGGTCACATAAACACCACCCTATATCGGAAACCTACTGACCGCTATTCCTACCTACATGCCTCTAGCTTTCATCCAGATCATACCACTCGATCCATTGTCTACAGCCAAGCGCTACGATATAACCGCATTTGCTCCAACCCCTCAGACAGAGACAAACACCTACAAGATCTCTATCATGCATTCCTACAACTACAGTACCCACCTGCTGAAGTGAAGAAACAGATTGACAGAGCCAGAAGAGTACCCAGAAGTCACCTACTACAGGACAGGCCCAACAAAGAAAACAACAGAACGCCACTAGCCATCACCTTCAGCCCCCAACTAAAACCCCTCCAACGCATCATCAAGGATCTACAACCTATCCTGAAGGACGAGCCATCGCTCTCTCAGATCTTGGGAGACAGACCAGTCCTTGCTTACAGACAGCCCCCCAATCTGAAGCAAATACTCACCAGCAACCACACACCACACAACAGAACCACTAACCCAGGAACCTATCCTTGCAACAAAGCCCGTTGCCAACTCTGTCCACATATCTATTCAGGGGATACCATCATAGGGCCTAATCACATCAGCCACACTATCAGAGGCTCGTTCACCTGCGCATCTACCAATGTGATATATGCCATCATGTGCCAGCAATGCCCCTCTGCCATGTACATTGGCCAAACTGGACAGTCTCTACGTAAAAGAATGAATGGACACAAATCAGACGTCAAGAATTATAACATTCAAAAACCAGTTGGAGAACACTTCAATCTCTCTGGTCACTCGATCACAGACCTAAGAGTGGCTATACTTCAACAAAAAGCTTCAAAAACAGACTCCAACGAGAGACTGCTGAATTGGAATTAATTTGCAAACTGGATACAATTAACTTAGGCTTGAATAGAGACTGGGAATGGATGAGTCATTACACAAAGTAAAACTATTTCCCCATGGTATTTCTCCCTCCCACCCCACCCCCCACTGTTCCTCTGATATTCTTGTTAACTGCTGGAATTAGCCTACCTGCTTGTCACCATGAAAGGTTTTCCTCCTTTCCCCCCCCTGCTGTTGGTGATGGCTTATCTTAAGTGATCACTCTCCTTACAGTGTGTATGATAAACCCATTGTTTCATGTTCTCTCTGTGTGTGTATATAAATCTCTCCTCTGTTTTTTCCACCAAATGCATCCGATGAAGTGAGCTGTAGCTCACGAAAGCTTATGCTCTAATAAATTTGTTAGTCTCTAAGGTGCCACAAGTACTCCTTTTCTTTTTGTATTAAGATATAGTTTATCTTACATATTTGATAGTGAATATAGTGCTAATGAAATTGTGGGTTTAGTAACATTGGCTAGAGATGGACTACTCTTGAGCAAAGACTTTTCCACACAAATCTGCCAAGGAAACACACCTCAAGTGCAGAATCTCTGCTCTTCTGTTTCCGGAACACTTTTAAGTGAAGACCTCAATGTGTGCCAAACCAAGTGCTCTTTCTTTAATTTAAATAAATGGGGAAAAGCACGTCATTATATTCATTTTACTTATACTTAACCAGGATTTTAGGTAAGATTTATAGATGTAAACAGCTAATGCATTTTTTCATTTTCTCTTTCTTCTGCACCCACATCTATAAAAACATGTATTTTTTTGTCCATGAACAATATTTTAATTTATCTCATTCTATTACAAAATAATCAAGATACATCTGTGTCTTACTCTTATAACCCACTATTAGAAACTAAATAGTTACCATCCATTTCTACTAGAAGTTGGTTGAGTGTGTTTTCTTGTTCACTTTGCCCTCCAAAGTTTCCCCGTCCTCTCTTCCTTCCTACTGCATCTATTTCATCAATGAAGAGAATGCAAGGGGCGTTTTTACGGGCCAGAGCAAATAAATCACGGACCTTAAAAAGAGAAGGCAATACCTCAGTTATTTTCAATCTAGACACAAATAGACCCAAGATCAGTATCACATCATTGGCTTTTAAGATTCCAGCTAATCTCACTGTTAAATGTTCAAAACAAGAGCCTCTAGCCCAAATGGCAAGGAATGGAAGACTACAATGAAACCACAATACTGCAAGACTCAAAGGCAGTAATGCAAGAGTAAACTTGTCTTTCATACATTCTTGGGTTGCAGAGATTATTTTAGGAAAACGTACCAGACCAGAGAGTTTCTTTTTATTTAAAAATGTAAAACAACAGCTGACTGTTGTACTTGCATAATTAAAGCGCTGTTCTATCCGAAACAGTAACTTTAACAATTGCATTGTAGGGTCCCAATTAATCTATCAATGGCTTCCAAATCAAAATATGTTTGGTTTACAAGTTGGACGACTGTCCAACCCATACAGAACTCACTGCAGGATAAAGACTATTTTTCTAAAGTTCAGTCCTACAAACTCAGACTGGAATCTCTCAATACTCTATCACTAGTAAGTAATGAAGGTTCTATAAGACAAGTTATGTCACTAGTGATACATTTAACATGCCCATTGCCTTCACTGGGTTTGCACAAGTGTCCCAACTGGATCATAATAAAGAAGAGAACAGACTTCAAGTCAACAATAGCTGTGGCAGCTTCACAGGGCTGACAGGAGCAAAAAGCAGTAAAAACCCCCTAGCAACTCACTTTTTTTCCCCCACTCAAGTAAACAGATGTTACTCTGAATAACCACAAAATAGATATGTCGAGAAAAGTGACACCAATTTTACATAGTTCTATGTGGTGTAGTATTTCTCCACTGCAGGCAAGTTAAATATGGTATGAGTTTTTTGTAATTAATAAAAAAAACACAAAAAGTTTCACAATCCAAAAAAATCACAGGTACTAGATGTATTTAGGTCTACTGTGTGATATGTTCTTAGTCAGCTTTAGTTTATCATCTGCAGGTACCAGACATCAATGTGTTCAAGAGAGACATTAGGGCCATTATCATACTTAACCTGTAGCCATGTTAAATTACAATACCTATATTTTAGTCCCATCCTATCCCCATTACATTGGCTAGGAATTGGCCTAGAAGTTAGCAAATATAATGTGAAGCCACCGGAATTTTTTTTTCCAAAGGTTGAAAATAATTGGGTTAGAGGTATATCTCATTTAAGAAGAGATGTGATATGAAATGTTGAATGTCTACCTTCTTCTGGGTTCCCTCACTTGCAAACACCTTATTCCTACCTCTACCTTTCAATTGATTTCTCTTGGAAAACCTGTATGCAGGCTATACTTTAAATTATGGTTTAATTAAGCAAAGGTATTAACTATCATTCCAACTGTAAAGGTTGTAGCCAATAAGACAGAATGTCAGGCTTTTGGATGCTGTGTGGCCATATGGAGGTATTTTGCTGTCTCACCCTGGTAATCAGACCATGAGGGTGTCATTAGAGCCAAGTCAGAAAGAGAAAAATAAAAACAAAAAACAAATGACGAAGGGCACTAAGAGGGAAGCACAGAAAAGGAGAAGCCATGGGAATAAACCAATCCAAGAGAAAGCTTACACAAGGGTCTATGGAGAAATATTTGCCAATATAGTCCAGCTTCAGAGCTTTATTACTCAGGTTACTAAAACTGTAAAATAAAGGCATATTCCAAAAAGGCAAAAGGGGGTGGAATGAGAAATGAGTTTTGGACAAAACAACTGTCTGTTATACACAAAACTCTGTTAACATTATGGTTGCAAAGTTAAGCACTCAAAAGTTAGGAAGTGCTAGAATTAAAGTTGAGTGCCCTTGTGTATATATATTATAATATGGTTTTAAATTACATGATCAAATTTTTTTTTTCAGTGAACAGGATGGACCTGCTCTAGTGATGAATCAGGGTTGTTTTTATAAAGGAGTCTTGTCTGCAGGACCTCCACCTCATTTGTTGAAGTTGACAGATTTGTAATGAGAAAGGATGGACTCATGTCCTGGAGAACTGGATTCTATCCCTGCCTCAGCCAGAGTTCCTGTGTGATGCTAAGAAAATCATTTAAACCAAACTTTTCCACAGGTGATCGCTAATTGTTTTGTTCCTCATTCTCTAGGTGCCCAGCTTGAGACCCTGGGCCTGATTTGCAGAAGTGTTGAAACTGAAATCAAATCAGGAACTGTACTTGAATATATACAGTGTTATATACTACTGAAGAGTGAAAACTTAGGTCCTAATTGTCTCAAATTTGGCACCCCAAATTACTAGAAACTTGACCAACTCTGTGCCTCAGCTCCCTATCTAGAAAATGGGGATAATACTATTCCCTCTCCTCACATGGGTTTTGTGAAGATTAATTAATGCTGAGGCATTCTGATGCTTAGGTAGGAGCACCATAGAAAAATTGATAAGGGAATTAAATTCTGTATTCAAAGCAGGGTTTGAATAGTGTGCAGTAAATAAGGCCTGGGGCCAGATAGAACAACCAGGATACAATAATATACTGAACAGCTACTCATTAATCAAGCACCTTCCACACAGTGTAATGAATGAGGCAGACATCCTGTGGAAAAAAAATAACATGCGATCATGTAATTAAAGTTTATATTGTAATGCACATACACAAGGGGGCTGAATTAAGACTACACAGGTAACCTTAACTCTAGTGTTTCTTCACTCTGAGTGCTTGATGTAGCAACCTTAATAATGTTCTTTTAACAATTTTCTTTTTTAAACCACAATTTTGTAGGATTTTAAAAAAGCAAACTGAAAATCAGAAATTCCATCACATGGTCTCATACTGTCACTCACATGGATCTTCAGCAGGGTTGGAACCTTTAGGTGCACAGACCTCTGCTACTTGAGCCAACAATAACTGTTAGCAGTGGTAAATTGTCATCCTTTATATGAACTAGCAGTAGAGGAGGATGAAACCCTTTGTCAGCAGGTTTCACTTAATATTTTCTGACGAGAAGAATGGTGAGACTCTGGAATCATAGGTTCCATTCCAGGTTCCAGAGGGGAGTGCTCTCTAGCAGGAACAGACTTCTGCCCATTCCCCCAGTCTTCATCTCCCTTGCTCCGTCTCCTCCAAACTCTTTGTCTCAGTCCTGTGTCTTCCTCACTTCTGGCTCCTTGTCCTAGTCCCATTATCCTTGTCCAACCAGATGCCGTTTTCATCCACACCTTCCCCCGACCGCCACTTCCTGTACCCAGTGTCCTTGCTCAGTCAGTCCTGGTTCCCTCTTCCTGTCTCCTCATCCAGTCAGTCTCTTCCTTCCCCAGCACTAGCTCCCAGTCCCACTTTCCCTCAGCAAGCTCGTTGTACAATCTGCTTCTTTCCATCTTTCCCCCACTTTGTCCCAGTCTCTAAGCACAGACGTCCAAGTTGTCCCCACCCCATCCTAGCTCCTTGTCCAATTTGTGTCTCCTCTGCTCTGCCCCCATTCTTCTCACTAGTTCCTAGTTCCTTGTCCAGCCAGTCCCAATGTCTCCCCAACTCCAGATCCTGTATCAGTGTCATCGTCCCCTGCCAAACCAACTGGTCTCAGGCTCCTCTACACCTCTTTCCTTTAATGGCTTCAGTACCAGACTCCCTCAACATGTGCCCCCCATCCCAGTCCCCATGTTCAACCAGTCCCAATCTACCATTCCAACTCAGTCCCCTGGCCCCAAGCTACTCCTTTCCCGCTTCCAGTCCTGCTTTTGTCCCCTCTCCAGTTCAATCAGGCAGCTTTCCTCTCCATGTTGCCTGATGTTAGCAGGGGTGTAACTGAGAAGACAGAGAAACAGGCTCCTTGCTCAGAGTTTTAGTGCCAGACCCAGAGCAGCCACTACAGGAAAGTCCTTCTGAGCCCCCGAAGCCCTGGGCCGGAGCATACTTCATCACTCTGTGGGAAATAGTACATACATCTTCTGCCTGTGACTGGAGTGTGTGGGTGACAGAGGATTCTCACTCACTTTGGATGTGAGTGTGTGGATGGCACATGTGCAAGTCTGGTCAGCACTAGCAGCTGAGAGAGGCTTAAGCATGCTCAATATATAGTGAATCTTCAGAGAATTTAGCTATTAAATCTCTACTGAGCTAAATTGCCCCTTTTTTTTTTTAAGGCTTATATATCTTGTCCAAATTTGGGTGCATTTGTCACACGGACTACACAAAATGTACATCCCAGACTCATAGGCAATCTCTCCCTGCCAAATTTCATGTCTCTGCTCCAAAGAATGCAAGGCATTTTTTTCCCCAAAAGAATCAGGAGAAATTTTTCACATGGGCAAAACAATGTATTCTTCCCTAGTCTTGAAATCAGAAATGGCTGAACTGCTTTGACTGAAGTTTTCCGTAAGAATTCAGCCCAAGGCAGACACCCAGCATGACAAGTTTCAGCCTAAATAATTAGAGCTTGATAAAGTTATAGACACTGTTCTCAGTTGCTTATAATGGAAAGTGTTGAGCAACCTTAATATAGGTGGGGCTGGTAATATATTTTTTTAATCTATTGATACAAGAACATAAGCATGTATAGGTCAAAGCTATTGGTCTTAATACAGTTCTAGTGACCAGGTATCCACCTCACCCAAAAAACTCTAACACAAGCAGCAATTTTATCAGTAACACAACTGCAAAATCATGTTAGGGATGAACAAGCTGTTATATTACAGTTATGTCTGAAAGCTGTATTGAAAGTGCTCGAATCTGAAACTGTAATGTTACTTTTTAACCTTCCGTTAATTTAAAACGGCTAAACAAGTTTAATACACATAGCTTTTGGAGTAAGTCTTTCTAGCTCATATTTCAGCTAGAAGCAAAATTTTTTATGACCCAAACAAGATTCTGAACAAACAGACAGACACTTAAAAAGGGCCCAGGGTTTCAGAGAAATGCTGACAAAAATTTAAAAAGAGGGAGAAGACATTGCCAAGGCTGCAGTCGCAATGTATATGAACATCAGAATAAAATTATGAGAGTTTAATACCAATTTATGCAGACACAACAAAGGTAGAGAGTAACAAACACAGGGTGGCCTGCAACTGGAGAATAACTGCACTGATTTGTTTTGTTGTTGTTGTTGGTTTGTTTTTGTTTTTTTTAAAGTAAGGTAACTTTGTGGCGATCATTTAAAGAGAAACACGATGTTATTAGTAGGATATTGAAAAGATGACTAACTTAAGGTATATCAAACTTTTGGCCTACCAACCTTGACAGCGTCTTTTTAACAACTGACACTGCAACAACAGAGCAAGGCCAAAGACTTACTCTAGCTGGACCCACGCCGACAAACATCTCTAAGAACTCAGAGCCATTGACTGTAATGAAAGGAACATTAGCTTCTCCTGCTGTAGCTTTAGCTAGAAGTGTTTTCCCAGTGCCTGGAGGTCCCGTCAGAATGGCCCCCTACAAGAACGAGCATAATTAGCTTCTTTCAAAGAAATGTTATAACAGATATACTTTCTATCAGAACATATTCTCCACTTAACGTTATGATAATTAATCAGTCCAATACAAGAGGTCTAGAATGGGGTGAAGAATTAAGTTTAGGAGGCTGTACGCCTGATTCCGATCTCACTTAAACTCACTGGAATTATACTAGTGTTAAACCAGCATATGAGAGATTAAAACAAATGGCAATCTGATGCTGGATTCTGAAAACAGATTTAGTGCAAGTAGTAAATTCAAAGCACTTAAATAGGACAGGTGTAAGAAGGGGTCTGGGTGAAAAAAATTAGGCAGCTTAACAACGGATTATATAATATAGTCTGTAAATTCTCTCTCTCGTTCTCCAGTTTTGGCCAACATTAAATTGGAGTACGCCCCTCAGCACAGGGACAGTCTTGAAGCAATGCACACTGTTGGCTCTTAATCCTGGCTTTTCTTCAGATACTTTATCGGAAGACAAGAGTTCGAAAGCACCATCTACTTTAAAGGTTACTACTCTGATTCAAAGTACCGAGATAATAGCTTTGTAGTTGAAATAATTTTAAATGAGGAGAAGAAAAAAATTCACCAAGTGTTATATCTCCCTCATCTTCTGAGCTATTGTTCCCTTACCTTAGGGATTTTTGCTCCTAGATCCTGATACTGCTTTGGGTTTTTCAGAAAGTTAACGAACTCCATTATTTCTAATTTGGCCTCTTCACAGCCAGCTACATCTTTGAACTTGACATCTATTTCATCCTTTAGGACCTTGGCTGTGGTTTCACCTACGCTGAAGAGTCCACCCATTCCTCGCCCTGTTCGACCCATGCCAGCAGGGCCTCGTCTTAATGTGTACAGTAAGAAGCCAACTATAAGGACTGTGGGCAGCATGCTCAGAAGAAACGAGCTGAGGAGAGAGGGGAAAAAATAATCACACATTAGTAGAGAGTCAATATTGTATATTACAATGCATTCAAAAGTTAATTTCCATTATAGATCTCGGCAATGCATAACAGTGTTAAGGGGAAATATGGGAACAAATATTAAACTAGAGAAACCATAAACAGGTTCTATAAAGTCTCCTTTTTTGTGATCATGATCACAAAGAATCAACATTTAAAGATGTGAACTGAAATGTATGTGCATTAAAATCCTTTAAAAAAAAAAAAAAGTCAGACAACTGTCAAACAGCATTTAAACAGTGAAATACTCCTATGTATCTATTAGTGGCAAGTGGACAGAACTGGAAACTGAAGTCATCTACTTAACCTTGTAACAAGCACAATGGGAAATGACAGTATGCCTCAATATTTTATCAGAAGACCACCTAGAAGAGAGAAGCAGCTCAGTTTCCATGCCCCATTGAAACTGTCTCTGCTAATGAGGCTGTCAGTTATGACCAACAGTCCTAAGACAACAGCTCCTTTATGCTGGAATTCCTCTTGCAGGCATAGTTTTCCCCTTAACCCTCCTCTCCCTCATTTTGTCTAATGCTGCTTTTTGCTATTGCTGTTATTTCACTCCATTTACTCCTTCCTTCCTCATTCAGTCCCAGTATCTCCCTTCCCCATACCCATGGTCCCCATAATCTGACACACCCCTTCCACCATCACTGCTCATTCTGTCCCAGCACAGCTCTCTGCAAGTTAGTTACCTCTGGTACTTGGACATCCCCATTTCCATAGTATCCTAACAATCTTTAATGCATTTATCTTCACAGTATCCCTGGGAAGTACTATTATTTCCATTTCACTAATGAGGATTGAGGCACAGAGACATAAAACCTTGTCTTAACTACTAAGAGAAGTGTATTTTTACCTCAGGGTAACTAATACATATGAGCTATCCCCACTGAAAACAGTGAAGACAATGCACTGAGTTTTACTGTGAGATTAGTTAGGCAAAGTCAACCTCAGGCAGGGGGATAGTGCTGACCTTGTGGTAAAATAAAAGTGTCTTGTCTTCACTGAATTTTTACCTGGGAATAGCTCATGCACTAGTTACCCCAAGGTAAAAAAAAAAAAAAAAAAGCACCATTTTAGCAATGAAGACAAGGCTTAAATGACTTGGCTTAAAGTCACACAGGCAGTCTGTGGGGAATCAGCGAATTGAACCCAGGGCTCTGGAGTCCAGGCAAAACACTGGACCATCTTTCCTGTTGCCATAGAGAAAACAAGGAATACAGTGTATCACTACCTAGTACAGAGGGATAAAAAAAATATGCATACCCAGATGGTGGCAACAGTGAATCAGACACTGAAAGAACATGCATATATGGAGAAGCAGCAGCCAAGTACTGGCAGCAGTGACCCATCTGCTACCTATATCTTCTCAAGAGGCCAGAACCGGTTCATTTCTCCTCAAGGAGTCAAGAAGCCCCTGGGAATAGCATACCCCAGGAGATGTAATTCCTGACAGGCCAAACTAATTTTATGGAGCTCAACAGCAGTCATTCTTTCAATAACTGCTCACCTGGACCAGAATGAAACCAAATTTCTGAGGTAAAAATCCCTATTTCCCCATACACCTGAACCATTCAGAGCCCAGGACACACAACCTTAACAAGAGGGGCAGTTGTGGTCTGGCCTGAAGATCGCTCAGAAAAATGAAAATACCGAAGATAAATGCAAAGAATATAATTTCTGTTTTGGAGCCACTACTCTTTATTTGGGTAACACAGGTGCTGCAAACATAAATTAAGTTTGCTTATTTAAAGGGATAAGTGGGGTCAGCTGCAGATGCACAGAAAAAGATACATATTATCTAATGTGAAGCTAAGCTTGGGAAAACTTACATGAGATGAAGATTTTGAATAAAGATTAGTAATTGTCATATGTGCAGCATATTAAACACACAAAAAGGTCAAAGCAGAGTGAGCTTTTCAGAATACTGCCATCTAGCATGCCATGATATGAATACAGGACATCCCCATTATTCTCCTGGGAAAGAAAAAGTTTATCAACACATCTAGTTTAAACAGCTTCTTACCCATCGCTTTCTGCTGAGTAGACTACAGGTAATCTGTTCTCTCCTTCTATTCCGAACTCTTGCTGTGCAGTTTCAAGATTCCGCTCAAAAGTGTCCACACTACCAATATTAAACCAGACATATTGCTATAAAAAAACAAAATTATGATCAAAAGAGGAATAATTTGTTTCAGCCTCATCACAATCCATCTAAAGATTAAAAACAGACACGAAAATAAGTGGCCTAATCTCAGACTTAAAGGACTGATTCAGAACTGAAATATTTACTTTAGTTTACAAAACTGTAATTTATATTTACTGCAGAATAGAATGAGTTTAGATTTAGTAGGTACATTTATGGAAACTCGTATATCATCCAAATTGTTACTGGAGGACCATTACTTAGGCTTGACTTTGATCATTACAATCACAGAAGTCATATGCCAGGATTTTCATGCACTTTAAACAGGCTTAAATTCTGACTTTTTTTTTTTTTTTTTTTAACTTTTTAATGAGAGGGTGAATTCAATGAGCAGACTAGAACAGACATTAAAATCTTCAAAGGGAAATTAAGGGCTGCCTATGAGGCAGAGAGAGAGCGCAACAGCCCAGCAAATATACAATGGCCACTTGGTCTTAGTAAAGACTATTTCACCTGAAGAGGACGGAGGCTCCTCACTCTCAGGTTTGAAAAGAAAAGTTTTCTTCATACATTTTGTGAAACTAAGTTACAAAATTTGGCTTGCTATGGCACCTCATCTATTCACTTTTAATCACAATGCTCAACAGTTAGTGCACTGTTTTTGTTAAACATCCACACTCAGATTTTAAACAATAATGAGACCAGATTTTTTCTTTAATAAACATGTTTCTATGATTTGTCTTTTTTACCATGACTAGCCCTGAAAGCCTGCTATTGCATAAAATTGTAACTCTAACCATTAACTGGTTGAGAAACCACAGCCAATCATGGTTTATAGGTTAAAGAGTAAATGTACAAACAATACGAGCAGTAAATCACATTAGCTTCACTGATGAAATAACTGTTGCATATTTCATTTTACACTGGAAGGACTTCCAGACTTTGGTTCAGCAAAAGCTGATAGTCTGGAAAAGAAGCTCGTTGGTTACAGTCTAAAAATAGAAGTGACAACCCATATAATGGTCTAAGAATATGTAATGATGTTTTAGGGATATGGCCAGTGGTAAAGTCATCCAGTTTGCTAAACATTAAGCATGTCTGAAATGATCAGTACTATCGTCCAAACCCAAACATTTCAATAGTTATCAACTTTCCCTCTAAGTTTTCTTTCTGCTGCATGGGCCACAAACTTCACTGAGCACTGGATTTTAGTCTCTGGGTAAATTTGCTTCCAAAAAAGTCTTATCAGGATGTTGGGGTGGCTACTCTGCATGGGAATGGGGAATTGAATGTCAGGGTGGAGGGAGCAGAGGAATAGGAGTGGAAGAGGAGTGGGGCATGTGTGGGTGGGTGTTGCACATGAGGAGCAGAGTGAAATGAGGCTGCGGGGGAGGTCAGGGTGTCAGGGATAGGAAGTGGAGTCAGGGTGGGTGCTCCATATAGGGAGTGGGGGACAGTCAGGGTGTCAGTGATAAGAGGGAGAGCAGGGTGGGTGCTCTAAACTGAGACAGAGGGGAGCAGCTGAGTTTCAATGGTGGTGGTGGAGGAAACAGCCCAATCAGTCCCAGGCTGGAAAGGGGTATCGGCAGTTTGCATCTCTCTCGCTATTCTTGGCCCTCACCCAATCACCCCATTTCCTACTTGC
Source organism: Dermochelys coriacea (assembly GCF_009764565.3). NCBI lineage: Eukaryota > Metazoa > Chordata > Testudines > Dermochelyidae > Dermochelys > Dermochelys coriacea. Next base: position 92,816,111 of record NC_050069.1, read on the forward strand.
TCCCCCCACCGATCCCAATCACCACTGCAGCCACTACAGCCCGTCCAGGTCCCACTCTAGCCTCTGCCTCCATGAGCCAAAAAGCCCCGCCTGGCCTCAGTCATTAGTCTAGCCCCTGCAGCACCCACCCCAGAGAAATAGGAAGTTGTGAGTGGCAGTTTGTGACATAAGTGGTACATGGAAAATTGTTGGTCCACTGCCACAAGTGTGTGTAGTTTACAGGGAATAGTGATAGTTATTAGCACTAACTTTAAAAAAAAAAAGTTTAGGGCTTGTCTTTGGGTACCTTACTTTTTGGAGCACTTTAGCCAGCACTTATGCTCTCATCCTCTCCAGGTTACAGGGAAATGGTTTCCAGGGAGAACCAGGAAGTTTTACACTAACCTAAGAGCTATGTTTCTTAAGACAATGAAAGAGTTAAAATCCAGATCATCTCTTCAGTTTCCACTTAGCTAGTGAAGCTTGGAAAATCATGAAGATTCAATTTTTTTTGGTAGGGGCGGTCAAGTGAGTTTATAGATAAATGCATGTATTACTAAAGGATTTTCAATACTAGATGGTGCAGTATGTTGTGGACTATTTACAGTAGGAAACTACTAGCTGCTGAAACACAGATTTCTGAAGGCTCCGCACGTGGACTAAGACAGTAGGCATGGGAAGGAAAGAACAACTACAAAACAATTTTGAAATTAGTTTTGTAATGTGCCTTGGTTTTAGCTACTTATGGGGTAGAGCATGGATAAACAGAAGCCGGAGAGACAGGAAAACAAAATAGTCAGAATATTAAAGGTAATCCTACGAAAGTTAAAATAGGAGAGAATGGTAATAGACAGACCAAGTTTTCTGCAGCAACAATTTTGTATTTGAAGTGAAGAGTTCTGCTGCCTTCTGTAATACATTTATCCATATTCAAAACTAAAATTTACCCCCTCCATAGGAGACTTTCCTGGGGTAAAGACCACTCTAACAAAGCGCTTGTTCACTACTTCTAATCTGTCCACCTGCAAGATAAAGAAAAACATTTTTAGAATGCATTACAGATAATTTTACAGAAACGTTTTAAAATGCATCCCAGATTCACTGCTGGTGTAATAGTGTGTAATTCTAATCTTCCTTTTAATGTATAGAAGCAGAAAAGTTAAGACTGAGATTATTTTACAGTTGAGAAGCTACAGTGAATACTGAGATGGCCATTCTGTCAAAAATAACTTTCAATCACTTCGGCCATGTCTATACCACATCCTTTGCATCTTCACCAGAGGTGCTCTAAACTAACACGAGAGAGCTCTCCCACCAACATAGAACTGTCTACGTTGCCAGTTAGGTCAGTATAACTTATGTTGCCCGGAGTGTGGATTATTCAACCCCCTGAGTGACATAAATTATACCGAAGTAACCTGTAGTGTAGACAAAGCCTTAAATGTCAACATTTTGCCATTTTTCAAACATTTTCATTCCAAAAGCTGAATTATTTGAGTTTAAAAATCTATTGAGCTGCTTCTGATTTATGCAAGTGAAAGAAGTTTCACATTTAAGAAGTTGTATTCCCCCACACCTCTAATTCATAACTCAGAAACAGCTTTGTTTGAAAGCCTCAAATTGGACATATTCCTAATCCTTTTGAGGAACGTATGGTGCCAAATTTGACTTCATTATGATAAAATAGGAAAACACTTCTCTTCATGAAAAAACACACTCCATGAGTCCTCCGTTCTAATGGGCAACCGATTTGCATTCGGGTGGGAATACACATATCTAATTACATTTATTTCAGTAACTGGACATGCAAACAAACAGCGAGAGCCCAATTCTCAAATATAATAATCTAAACAGGGTGCCCAAATCTCATATTTTGACAGTCAGCTACATAAGTCTCCATAAATGATCAACAGCAAAGACTACTGCATTAGAAAGGAGGACTGGATGACCTAATAGACTTTTTTAATCACAGAAGAGGTCTAAATGAAATTATTATAAGGAATGTGCAAAACTGGTTGAAAGGCTATATTCAACAAGTAGTCATCAACAGTTCACAGTCAAGCTGGAGATGAGGGAGGGGGGCACACATCTTGTGGGATCTCCTAGGAGTCTGTCCTGGGTCTGGTACTATTCTGTAATTTCATTAATTACTTGGACAATAGAATGGAGAGTGTGTGTGTGAATAAAAAAAAATCTACAGATCACATCAAGGTGAGAGGCGTTGCAACCACTTTGGAGGACAGGATTAAATTCAAAATGACCTTGATAAATCAGAGAACTGGTCTGAAATCAACAAGATGAAATTTAATAAAGACAATGGCAAAGTACTACACTTAGGAAGGAAAAACCCCCTCAAATGCACAACTACAAAATGGGTAATAACTGGCTAGGCAGCACTACTGCTGAAAAGGATCTGGGGGTTACAGTGGATCACAAATTGAGTATCAGTCAGTGTGATGCAGTTGCAAAAAAAAGGCTAATACCATTCTGGGGTGTATTAACAGGAGAGCTGCATGTAAGATACAGGAGACAATTGTCCCACTCTACTCAGCACTGGTGAGGCCTCAGCCAGAATATTGTGTCCAGTTCTGGGTGACACATTTTAAGATATGGACAAACTGGGGAGAATCCAGAGGAGAGCAACAAAAAAGATAAAACGGTCTTTTTATATATATATATATATATATATATATATATATATAAAAACCCAACCAACAAAACTGGTCATATTTAGTCTTGAGAACAGAAAACTAAGGGGGCATCGGATAAAAGTCTTCAAAATATGTTAAGGACTGTTCTAAAAAGGACGGTGATCGATTATTCTCCATGTCCACTGAAGAGAGGACAAGTAGTAATCTGCAGCAAGGGAGATTTACGTTAGATATTAAGAAAACCTATCTTAAAGTATAGTTAACCACTGGAATAGGCTTCCAAGAAAAGTTGTGGAATCCCCATCATTAGAGGTTAAGAACAGGTTAGAGAAACATCTTTCAGGGATGGTGTAGGTGCACTTCGTCCTGCCTCATAAAAGGGGCTGGACTTGATGACCTCTTGAGGTCCCTTCCAACCCTACACTGCTATGATATGTCAACATGAGTATCCAAATACAAGATTAAGACATCCTACTGGAGCATCTTAGTTTGAAAATTAGGCTCAAAACATGATGAAGTATTCATCTGTATACATTTCATTAACACAGAAGTAATTATGTCATTGCATAACTATTGAAACAATGGCTTGTGCATCAAACATGCATACACTTTAGGAACTCATAAAATAATAAGGTAGGTTTCTACTCCCATACTCTCAAAATGAAATTAAATCCAAAAAACCGCAAAGCACATCAGTACTACAGTAAGGTTGAAAGTTTCAAACAAACAAGTTTGGAAGCTCAAAAATTAAGTTACAACAATTTTAATTCTACCACATTACAGAAAACATATAAAATCACCTATTCAAACTGTATAAGCAATCATCCAATACACAACATACACACAACCTAGCCATATTAACATCGCAATAGGAACTATTAAAAAAAAAACAAAAAAACAAAACCCAGAAAGTTGAAATCCAGTCAATTAAAAAAAAATTAATTAGAATTTAAAGCAATGCCTGGCCTTGAATCCCAATATGGGTTTTTACAATCATTTCCCTTAAAACCCCTCTTCTGTTGTCGTCGTGTAAGAACCCCACACAAATAAGTGGAAAATAATTGACTATACCGAGGAAACATTGAAATGTTTGACAAAGTGATGTCAAATACACCAGGTAAAAAAACCTCAAAGACTAGCAGGCAGGCTCAGGCAGATATCGCAAACTATTTTTCATGTTTTTAAAATGGACTAGATTTCAAATGGATGGTTTCCCTTACACCTGACAGTGTCTTTTTAAAGATCAACTTAAACTAAATAAGGGAAACTTACTTAAGTAGATAAGTAAGAACTATTTTAACATTTATTCCATTTCTTGGTCTCCCACCCTAAAACAACTTATTTGAACAATGTCTGCACATTTAATCTAGCCAAATGTTAGGCTTTCATTTTACAGAAAGCCAAGAGATTGTTCTCTTGGTCTGGTGCAATAAAACTTTCAAAATGCTTGTCTGAAATGAGGGCTCTGATTTGATTCAGTGTAATAGCCAAGTGCCCCTTTCAACTGAATTAAGACTGTCTTATTGGTAGCTTGGCAGGATTCAATTTAAATTAGCAGATGTTGGTAGTATCAGTTTCAGCTGACACTGAAATAGATGAAAAAAATCCATCAGTAACTGTCAGCGCAAGTGCAGCCTCCCGCACACCTTATGCGGTGTCTCGGTCATGCAGGGAGCCTCCTGCAGCACCATGGTCAGCACTGCCCTAACCCCAACCCTAGTCTTCCTGTAACTTCAAGTTTTTTTTTTCTTAAAAATAGAAATAGATACCAATTGTCAAACTTATAAAAACAGTAAGAGTCAAATTCTGCCAAGCCTATTTATTAGTTACCTTTGTTAGTACATTTCTGAGCCCTGGTCTACACTAGGAGTTTAGGTTGAATTTAGCAGCGTTAGGTCGATTTAATCCTGCACTCGTCCAAGCCTGTTTTGTCGACTTAAAGGGCTCTTAAAATCTATTTCTGTACTCCTCCCCCGCAAGGGGATTAGTGCTAAAAGTCAACCTTGCTAAGTTGAATTTTGGGTAGTGTGGACACAATTCGATGGTATTGGCCTCTGGGAGCTATCCCAGAATGCTCCATTGTGACCGCTCTGGATAGCGCTCTCAACTCAGATGCACTGACCAGGTAGACAGGAAAAGCCCCTGGGAACTTTTGAATTTCATTTCCTGTTTGGACAGCATGGCTACAAGGATGAGAACTTTGTGGATGAGGAAGATGATGATGAGGAGGTGGTTGAGGATAGCGCACAGCAGGCAAGCGGAGAATCCCTTCTCCCCAGCAGCCAGGAACTGTTCATCACCCTGGAGCCAATACCCTCCCAAGGTGGACTCCCAGACCATGAAGCTGGAGAAGGCACCTCTGGTGAGTGTACCTTTGTAAATACAATACATGGTTTAAAAGCAAGCATGTTTAATGATTAATTTGCCTTGAAGACTTGGGATGCATTTGCGGCCAGTATAGCTACTGGAAAAGTCTGTTAACATGTCAGGGGATGGAGCGGAAATCCTCCAGGGACATCTCCATGAAGCTCTCTTGGAGGTTCTCTAAAAGCCTATTTTTTTTAAAAAAAAAAATTCTTAATTTGGAATGGGGTCAGTTTGTTTTAGTTTGAAATATAAAAGTGTTGCTCAAGATAGCTGAGCTACTCGTGTTTGGCTGAGAGGGATCTTCCCTGATACTAGCCACGCAGTGGGGGCGGAAAGGGCGGAAGCATATGTGCTATGTAATGTGAATCGCTTGATTCAGTGTGAAATAGTCTTCCCTTTGTTCTCTAAAATGTACCTTTTAAAATACTACTCCCTTTTTTTCCCCTCCCGCAACTGCAAATGTTTCTACGCTCCCCCTATCATCTCCATCCCAGAGGCTAGTGCAGATTAGAAGGCGAAAAAAAACCACACTCACGACTACATGTTCTCAGAGCTCATGCAGTACTCCAGTACTGAAAGAGCTCAGCAGAATGTGTGGAGACAAACAATGGCAGAGTCCAAGAAAGCGTTAAACGAATGCGATGAGAGGAGGGAGGAGCATGCCGAGAGGAGGCAGCAAACTGACATCCTCAGGCATCTGGTGGAGCTCCAGGAAAGGCAGCGGGAGCACAGACCACCACTGCAGCCCCTGTATAACCGCCTGCCCTCCTCCTCAAGTTCCATATCCTCTTCACCCAGATGCCCAAGAACGCAGGGCGAGGGGTGGGAAGAGGGCTATGGGCACCCAGCCACGCCACCCCAGAGGCTTGTCCAAGCAACAGAAGGCTGGCATTCAATAAGTTTTGAACTGTAGTATGGCCTTGTCCTTCCCTCCTCCACCACCCCACCCGGTGCTTCCCTCCTCACCAACCCCTCCCGGGCTACCTTGCAAGTTTTCCGCCTATTTGTGTGATGAATTAATAAAGAATGGTTTTGAAACAATGACGACTTTATTGCCTCCGAAAGCAATGATCGAAGGCGGGAGGTCAGTTGGCTTACAGAGAGTAGAGTCAACCAAGTGGGTGGGTTTTAATATAGGAGAAATAAAATAGAACTGTCACACCATAGCCTGGGCAGTCATGAAACTGTTTTCAAAGCTTCCCTGATACGCAGGGTGCCCAGCTGTGCTCTTCTAGTCGCCCTGGTGTCTGGCTGCGCATAACTGGCCACCAGACGATTTGCCTCAACCTCCCACCTGGCCATAAATGTCTCCCCCTTACTCTCTCAGATATTGTGGAGCACACAGCAAGCAGCAATAACAATGGGAATATTGGTTTTGCTGAGGTCTAACCTAGTCAGTAAACTGCACCAGCGAGCTTTTAAATGTCCAAATGCACATTCTACCACCATTCTGCACTTGCTCAGCCTATAGTTGAACTGCTTCTTACTACTGTACAGGATGCCTGTGTATAGCTTCATGAGCCATGGCATTAAGGTGTAGGCTGGGTCCCCAAGGATAACTATAGGCATTTCAACATCCCCAACGGTTATTTTCTGGTCTGGGAAGTAAGTTCCTTCCTGCAGCTGTTCAAACAGACCAGAGTTCCTGAAAATGCGAGCGTCATGCACTTTTCCCAGCCATCCCACATTGATGCTGGTGAAACGTCCCTTGTGATCCACCAGTGCTTGCAGCACTATTGAAAAGTACCCCTTGCGGTTTACGTACTGGCTGCCAAGGTGGTCTGGTCCCAAGATAGACGGAACGCATATCCCTATCACTGCACCAGTTAGGGAACCCCATTGCAGCGAAGCCATCCGCTATGACCTGCACATTTCCCAGAGTCACTACCCTTGATAGCAGCAGCTCAGTGATTGTGTTCGCTACTTGGATCACAGCAGCCCCCACAGTAGATTTACCTACTCCCAACTGATTCCCAACTGATTGGTAGCTGTCTGGCATTGCAAGCTTCCAGAGGGCTATAGCCACTCGCTCATGAACTGTGAGGGCTGCTCTCATCTTGGTATTCTAGTGCTTCAGGGCAGAGGAAAGCAAATCACAAAGTTCCAAGGAAGTGCCCTTATGTATGCGAAAGTTTTGCAGCCACTGGGAATCATCCCAGACCTGCAACACTATGAAGTCCCACTAGTCTGTGCTTGTTTCCCGGGCCCAGAATCAGCATTCCACAGTATGAACCTGCCCCATTAGCACCATGATGTCCAAATTGCCAGGGCCCGTGCTTTGAGAGAAGTCTGTGTCCATATCCTCATCACTATCGTGATCGTGCTGTCGTCGCCTCCTTGCCTGCTTTTTCAGGTTCTGCACATACTGCAGGAAAAGGTCTTTAAAATGCTCACAACAGCAGTGCTGAGCTGAGCGGGCTCCATGCTTGCCGTGCTATGGCGTCTGCAGCAGAGCAGAGTTGCAACGGAAGCAGTGCATGACGACGGATGCCACGAGAATAGATATTTATACAGAACGACGAGAGGACCCGTGAAGTGGATTCATGGCACCAGGAGAGCAGAGTTGCAGCGGAAGCGGTGCATGATGGTCAACAGTCCTACTGCACTGTCTGCAGTATGGCGTCTGCACGGAAAACAGGTACGACACGATTGTCTGCCGTTGCTTTCACAGAGGGAGGGGAGACTGACAACATACCCAAAATGACCCATGACAATGTTTTTGCCCCATCAGGCATTGGGAGCTCAATCCAGAATTCCAATGGGCAGCGGAGACTGTGGGATAGCTACCCACAGTGCAACGCTCCGAATGTTGACGCTTGCCACAGTACTATGGACGCACTCTGCCGACTTAATGCGCTTAGTGGGGACACACACAATCGACTGTATAAAATTCCTAAAAATAGACTTCTATAAATTCGACCTAATTTCGGAGTGTAGACATTTTTGTGCAGAAGTCATGCCAATGCTGTTGCCCAATTTAGCCATCTCTCATTTTATGATTCCCCAAACCTACTACTCACCATTCCTTTAGAAAGGTAATTATTGACAAAATCTTTCCAAGTGATTTCTCTGCCAGAGTTCCTGAAGAAAAAGTAATATGTAACAGTAGCCCAGAAAATAGAACTGCTCATGAAGTAAAACCGGAACTCTTTGTCATCCCATGGAAAGTCACCCTAGGACACAGAAAGAAGAAAAACAAAATAATTTTTTTTGTCTCTCTAGTACAGGGAGTGCAAGGTAAAAGAACAGATATCACTTGTGCATTTTCTGATTGTTCCCAGGGTTAAACAAGGAGTGCATCAAGCTAAACTGAACTGAATTTTCCAAAATATAGTACTTTTTATATTCAAAAGACAAGACAATGTCATTTCCACAGCAATGCCTTTCTCAGAGGATCTTAAAAGTGCTTTATAAACAGTAATAGGATGCAGTCAACTTGAAAGCTAACCAATTAAAGAGTTTTCAGATATTGACTCCTGTCCCAAGTCCTCCTGACAACTTTTGAGGTTTTACAATCATTTCCCCCCACCCCCACCCCCCTTTTTTTTTTTTTTTTTTTTTTTTTTTTTTTTAAAAAAAAAACCTCTCTCTTTCCATCATTGCTGTGTATAAGACCCACACAAACAAAAGGGGAAACTGATCGACCTATACAGGAGAAAGAAGCTGTGACTATATACAGAGTGCTGTCAGACAGAATAAAGAAACCGAAAAGAGAAATATTATTTCTACCCTGAATTATTGCAATCCTTTTGTTACATTTAATGTGTCAAAAAATTCCAGAAAAGCTACGTTTATGGCAACACTATTTCTAGGGCCAAAATGACTTGTGTTACTGACATTCATTAAATGTACCAAACTTTATGAAAACTATTATCAATTTGGTCTATTGATCCTCACAGTGCCTCTAAAAAAAAAAAAATAGTATCAGTCTCCCCTGACAATAAGAAGTTTTTAAAGCCAACGATATACCCTCAAAGCTTCTCTATAAATACACTAAGCACTTCTTCCAGAGTCAAAATCATATTCTTTCATTGGTTCACCACAAATTGTTTATACAAGGTAAGCCGGTGCCACAAAACATATTTTAGAGTGAAGACCTTCTGTAATCTGGCCCACCATCCAGTGTCTTCTTTCTTGCCACCTCTTTTTCCACCACCACCACCTCCACCTCCACCACTGTTACTACCAGGAGGTCGCTGGGCATTAGTCTGCTTTGCTTCTACAAAAAAAGACACACATTAACAACATTTTAAAGTCCTACAGAAATCTCAGACTAAGTATCCTAAAGCAAAGCTTGAATTGGGAACAGCCTATTAGTACCTTTTGTTTCTCCAGCTGATCCTTTGGATTCATTAGTTTTCTTTCCATTAGGAAAATACTTTTCAAATCCTATTAAGAGAACACATTAAAAGAGCGGATATATTTCTAGCTACTAGTACTTTTATGAAGATTAGTGAGGGTAATATAATATATTATAATATAATATGCGCAAGTATTATGTACTTATCACCCTGCATCATATAAGTTATTAGCCTCATATCAGTGGTGACTCTTTCCACAAGACTGAAGAACTCATAATAGTCAGCAGAAAAGATTTGGTTTATTTAGATTGAAGATATTTGTAAAAGTAGTTTTTATGCTCTTATTAAATTAATATTGAGCCATAGTCTAATTGCCCTTCAAGTCAAGGAAAGAAAGGGTTTTTAATAAGGTACTGAAAAAACCAGAGACCTAGAAAAAGAGTTGGAAAGAATCTTGCCTTTTAACTACCAACCCTTTTTCATTACTAACCCTCCAAGTAGTGGAGGGGGGAAAAAATTGAGGGTTCTAGTGAAAAAACTAGCCAAAGCTTCACCAACAACATGAACGTGTCCTTCTTCCTATCTATCAAGCACCACTTATGTATATAAGCAATAATTTAAATAACTGCACCATCAATGTCTAAAAAGATTATACTTACCATATATGTGACAAATCTTTTGTGTATAAAGATCCCAACTCATGTAGGTAGAAAAATAAGCATTTATAGCACTATTTTATTAACAATTCATCAGAGCTTTCTAGTCCACACACAAAGTTATAAACCAGGGATATGCAAATTCTGCTTAACAGAGTGATGAGCTAGCAACTTGTCAGAAAGCTGAAGACAAGTTTAAATTGTGCAAGATGGAGCAAACTGCAGTTACTCAGTTAACAGGAGGTGGTCTGCTGATCCTAGCATGCAATGTTCCATCTTGAGATCAGTGGCCATTTAATGCTGGAACCTGTTGTCTCTGAGAACAATATGGCCAAATGAAACATCAGAGTGATACTCATTATAGGACTCAATGAGTTGCACTTCACTCACCACTAAGTTATAATTACCTTTAGGAGGTTGGGAGAAGAGTCTTCTGTAAGTAGCAATTACACTTGCCAAGACAGTACTTTTGTTAGTAGTCACTCTAGTGGTAACTTGTTCATGGAGCTGAAAGATAAAGTATAAACACTATTAGATAACAAGAAAGTGTTACAGATGTCTTCAATCAATCTCTTTAAAAATCTTTAGATGACACCAGTCATCAGATATAACTTAGATAATTTTTTCACTTCAAGGTCCAAGAGACACAGACAAGTTTTTCATCTCAAGGCCAAAAGACCAAAATCATCAAGACACTTGATCACGGCCTTGGATAAGCCAAGAGACTACTTACACTTTACACAGTATGTCAGAAGATTCTTTCTTCCACCCTAATACAGTAAGAATCAGGGTGGATTTGTTTTAAATCATGATTTAGATCACTAGTCAGGAAGACTCGATTTAATCGTGGATTTCTACATAAAAGTGCATTCTTGATGGCTGTGGTAACCTTAATACATATTCTTCATAACTCTGAGATAGATGAGACCCAAACTGGGTCTCTTTTAGGGCCTACCGACATTATAGGTTTTCCCTTCTAGAGAGAGAATGGTATGGTAGATCTCAAATCAATGAAGGAAAGACCTCAAGACTTCTGGAATATGCTGCTCGAACAGTTTCACTTTTGTTTCTACTGCCTGTCCCTCCCTTCTCACATTTATCTCCAGACTTCTTCTTGTCCAGATCTAGTCTGCTCTCAACAATCATCTATTCATTGAACTTTTTGAAAACTTTGCACTTTTAGAGAGAGGTAAGGGACTGACTCTGTGTACACAGATTTGCAGAGGGACAATAGGGTTGAGGTCTGTTATTTCTCACCTCTACCTATTATTTATTTATTTAAAACATTTTTGCTGTTAACAAGCATGTTATCGCTGGAGAGACAAATCCACAGTTCGAGAACTGCAAAACTAAGCATCTCTGATGGTATCTTCTAGACTGAGCACTGAGTCCCATTGGGTAGATAGAAAGATTAACCTAAATAATCTATACAGAAGTCCTTGGGACCCCATAAGATTGGGTTCCTAATCCATGAACTACTGAAACTCATTTACAAAACTTTTCTTAAACATTACATGAATATATTGTCTCATACTATAGAATTAGAATTTATAATCCCTATTCCATGATGAGCTATAATGTACCTTAATTAAAACCAATCTTCAGATAGGTTTTTTCCCCTCAAAAAGCATTTTATCAAAAAAATCCGATTTAAATATATAAAAAAAAATCGGATTTCTTTTTTTTTTTTTTTTAAGTCATTGATTTTTATCCACCCTGGTAAGAACTGCTGTGGATATGTGCAGAGAAAGAAAAAAATATTAGGAGGAAAAAGGTGGAAATTAATCACATGGTTTTCTGGAATAAGTAAGTCTTTGTTACCTTTGTTGTACAAATCTATAATTTTGCCAGCAATAGTGGAGATTGGGCAACAAGATGAAATGCACAAAAAAATTTCTTACAAATAAATTACATATGTACACAGTGCAGATATTTAGCTTTACACTTATATTTCTCATACAATCTCAGACATAGGATAATTTAAAGTATATTACTAAATGTATTTTTCACATCATCAGCTAATGGGTACTTGAAGTGTAGCACTGAGCATGGTTGGGCAGGTGAGATCCTCACAGATATGGCATGAGTTTTATGAAAAAAAAAAAAAAAAAAAAAAAAAAAAAAGATTCCAGATTCTTTCTGTACAAGAAGGATCTGCTCAGAGCTCCAAGATAAAGGGGCATATTATACAGTGCTTACACAGAGCTGAGAAGCCCATTTGAGAGATCTTAAAGCAGATCTAAAGCTTTTCTGTACATTAGGATCTATTTACAGCAGACTCACAAGAAGTTCATATTATTCTAATTGAAGTACCTTCCTGGTTTGCAGAGTTCTAGATTTTAGAGTTCGGTGGAAAGGATGCATTTTAAACCATTTTAATTGTTAAGATGTAATTTATTTTAAGTTAAAACTTAATGTTACCTGAATAATGGTCCTTAAAACTTTTAGAATATACTGAATAAAGTGTAGTATAATCTTATGGTAAGGTGGAGTTCCCTTTTTCTTCCGAAGAGAGACTATAAATTCTGAATATGATCCAAATTTACCTACTTCCTGGAGGTAAATTTTATATTTTTTAGTTATTTAAACTAAATAAAGCTTTCTCCCAAGAATAGCTGCTCAGAGGCTTTCCCCTGATGGAGACCATTATGCCCTAAATTCCCTCTAAGCTGCATGGCCACGCAGCAGGCTATCAAGGGCCATGCAGGCATGCAGCCACAGGGACCTGGAAAGGAGAGAGGTCTGGGTTGTGCAGGGCTGCCACAGCAGGGAGACAGATGATCCTCCCTCCCTGCACCAGCCCTGGAGCTGCTGCGGTGGGGAGAAGCGCTCTTCCCCAGCCCCGGGCTGCTGCAGCAAGAGAAGGCTTGGGGGTGTCCTCTCTCTCACTACAGCCCTGGGGCAGCCTGCACTCCAAACCCCTCATCCCTGGCCCCATCCCAAAGCCCTCACCCTCTGCCCCCCGCACCCTCTGCCCCAGCTCTGAGCCCCCTCCCACACTCTGAAACCCTCGGCACCACCTCCGCCAAACATCACCTCCATACTGGCACACAAAGCAAAACTCATTCTGCACATGGATATAAAAAAAATAGAGGGAACATTGCCCTGCCACTACTTCCCTCTGTCTCAAAAGGATATTCAACCCTTTCATGCTCCTGGAAGAAATTGCTAAAAGTGAATTAGCCTGACACTGGGTGACTCAGCAGAAATAACTCTGCATCAGGTCTAGCATCTGACATCACTGTGAACCAGAACGAGGGCGTCGCATATCTATGCAAGGTCCTATTATCTTCACTCTGCAGCACTTATGAAGGAAAACTCAATGTTATTAATGTTTAGCAATTATGTTATGCTTAAAATATTCTGGTTGTAAAACAGACTTTCTATCCAAAGGGTGAATCTAATATCAAAGATGGAAAAAAGAAATTGATATGCTGCTTCACAGAATTCCATCACGCCACCATAAATTGCGTTTATAATATTATCCTTTGAAAGCTGTTGCCAATCTTGGGATTTTTTTTTTAAGGTTTTAATTAAAGACTTTTGAACACAGTTTGATCCATTTCCACTTTTGGAATTAGGGCATTCATTCATATGAATTCCCCCATCTCCTACTTATTCACTTCTGATATAGAGACAGGCAGGTAAAGGATTTTCAGTCTGTTGATGTCCTCCCTTCCATCTTTATTTTGTATTGTCATACTTAGGGCTCAATGAAATCTGTTTTATTATTGTGGATTTTCAGATTTAGTTTTTTTCTATTAAAAAAATTAATTCCATCTCCTCTGGCCCTGAGGAGATGTCTTTACTGTTTTGTATAGCGTGGGATTTTTTTTTTTAAGCGCTGGATTCCATGTTATTGTTTTGATTCCGTCCACATTCTGGTTAACACAGATTTCATGAAAAAACGAGGAGTCCTTGTGGCACTTTAGAGACTAACAAGTTTATTTGGGCATAAGCTTTCGTGGGCTATAACCCACTTCATCAGATGCATGGAGTGAAAAATACAGTAGGCAACTATAAATATACAGCACATGAAAAGATGGGAGTTGCCTTAGGAAGTGGGGGGGGGTCAGTGCTAATGAGGCCAATTCAATCAGGGTGGATGTGGCCCGTTGACAAGAAGGTGCGAGTATCAGAGGGAAAATTACTTTTTGTAGTGACCCAGCCACCCCAGTCTTTATTCAGGCCTAATTTGATGGTGTTGAGTTTGCAAATTAATTCCAGTTCCCCGCTGAAGTCTGTTTTTGAAGCTTTTTTGGTTAAAGAATGGCCACTTTTAAGTCTGTTATTGAGTGTCCAGGGAGATTGTCCAGTGCTCTCCTACTGGTTTTTGAATATTACAATTCTTGATGTCCAGTTTGTGTCCATTTATTCTTTTGCGTAGAGACAATAATCTACATGCATCTCAAGGACAAGGAAGTGATAAAAGAAGGTGCAGTGAAACTCACAAGAAAACTATGTCTGACAATTTTGGCTCACCTTCTCTTCTATGTTACCTGTCTTTCTGCAACACCAAAAATTAATGAAGGTCCGTTGGGGAGACTATTTATTTTATTCATGATCCAAATTCAGAAAGTAACTGAACAAAATATTCAAGAGCAAGAATATTCTGAGCAAGAATATTCAGCAACTTTTGCTCCATCTAATCAGGGAAAACAATTGTGTTCATACAGTTTAAGATTGTTTATGGGTAAACCAGGTTATAACCAGCATGAATAGGGTTAAACTGTGCTATGACTTGGTTGATCAGGAATATGCCATAGCATGAGGACAGACCGGAGCAGAAGAGCTAGTAGAAGAGGTAGTACACTGCTGTATTTATCTCTGCAGACTACAAACTGTGCTGCTAAAACGTCTCTAATAGTGCCTCAGGTGAGAGGCACACACGGAAGAGTTACAAAATATATTCTATAAAGAAGGAAGTAAAAGTTACCTTTATGCCACCTACATTGAATCACTAGACAGTCTTGACTGTACCCATGTTTACACTGGCTATAGACCTATGCCAAAGTTAATTAATTTAAAAAATGCATTCAGTTCCCTTCTCCCCAACCTGAGTAAATTCAACAGTTATTAGAATTCCTATGTGAATTTATCTGCATAATCTAAAAGCCCAGGCTACTCTATCAAGGAATATTATAGTCAAGATGTTACACATTCAAGCTAATAATATATATAGTATAATAAATGTCACGGAAATCCAGTTTTAGCACATGTTGCTATTTTTAGGGAAACTATTCTTGGGTTAGCTGGAAATGAGAATGCCAGAGTGACCTAAAATGATACGATACTTTCAGGTGTTTCAAAGGGGGAAAGAAGAGCGAGCAAACGAAGCATACTTTGCCGTCATGCTGTCCAAACATTTAGGCCATTTCGTGAACCATACAGGGGAACCCTGCCCAACCTATCAAACCTGGGGATAAAACAGTTGTCATGACAAAGGAATTTGAAATAAATAAATAAATAAAAACACGCAAGTAAATATCCTTCATTGCTCCAAGGAACCTTCATCTTAGGGAGAGAGAATGATACCTAATGAGCATTTTTAACAACGTTGATAAAACACTCACAGATATAAAATAGTCCACAATGGAGAGGTGAAGAGAGCATACAGGTCAGCTTTACATCAAGCCTGTGATGCAACTCTACTCACTATTTAACAGTATCAGACAAATACAAGGTTTCAATTTAGCAGCCGTTTTAGTCTGTATTCGCAAAAAAGAAAAGGAGTACTTGTGGCACCTTAGAGAGTAACAAATTTATTTTGTGAGCTATACATTCAGCTGTATTTTCCACCGAATGCATCCGATGAAGTGAGCTGTAGCTCATGAAAGCTTATGCTCAAATAAATTTGTTAGACAAATACAAGACTTGTAGCACTGAATAAATGCTGCCTCATGCTCTCTCTCCTTCAGAATTTTGTGCTGCAAACAAAATGGCAGCATTGCTGGGTATTTAAAAAAAAGACACCCACCAGAACTTTTCACCATACAGAAAAGAAAAGATGAAAAGCCACTAAATCCTCAATTCTAATCCACAGAAAGTTACCAAGAACACAAAAGAAGCACAGAAAATCACCAACATTTTCAATTACATCAACAGAAAACGAATCTTTTCCCAAAAATCAAGAGGTTATCAATAAATAAAAAGAACACTAGTACTAGTTATTTATTGCATGGCAAAAACTTCAAAAACGTTTTTAAAATGTCCGAAACTGGTGGTTCCCAACCAGGAGAACATGCACCCCTAGGGGTACACAGAGGTCTTCCAGCGGATACATCAACTCATCTAGGATATTGTATAGTTTTTACAACAGGCTACGTAAAAAGCACTAGTGAAGTCAGCACAAACTAAAATTTCATACGACTTGTTTATACTGCTCTATATATATATACACTAAAACTGAAGTATAATATTTATATTCCAATTGATTTATTTTATAATTATATGGTAGAAATTAGAAAGCAAGTAACTTTTCAGTAAGAGTGTTCTGCGAAACTTTGTCTGATTTTGTAAGCAAGTAGTTTTTAAGTGAAGTGAAACTTGGGGGTATGCAAGACAAATCAAACTCCGAAAAGGGGTACAGTAGCCTGGAAAGGTTAAGAGCCACTGTTTTAAACTGAACAATGTAAATTGGACCCAGCCGATATCCTTTTAATTATCTAACAACCATCAGCTATTGCATAAGAGTGTTTAGAAAAAAAGTAGAAGCTTTCTAATAAAGACTAATCCTTTGAAAATGCAATATTGTATAACTAACTTACATAAAGGCAGGCACAGCAGACTGTTATATATGGTTATCGCCATAGTTTACCTGTAAATTATGCTTTCCACTGAAGATACTCTAATTAAGATATTAAATTTCTAATGTTCATCATCATATATATATATTCTACCTCCTTAATATAATTCTTAAAAGGAAAACATACAATTTTGAATAAGGATATATTCATTAATAATAGTAAGTGTTCAACTTTCTTAACGATCAGTGGTATTGCCTACAACAAGCCATTAAGAAAGCTGTCCTGATAAAGTTAAGGACTTACTAAAGAATTAAAACAAACTATGCCTAGAGATGGAAGTATAGACAGGCTTTAAGAGCTCATGCTGAAGTATCCCAAGCGTTTCATAAGTATTCACTTATCTTTGCAGCAACAATGTGAACTATTCCCCCATCACAAATAGGAAACTGGGGCACAGAGACATTAAGTGACTTGCCAAAGGTCATGTAGGACAGTGGTTCTCAACCAGGAGTACACATACCCTGGGGGTACACAGAGGTCTTCCGGGGGTACATCAACTGATCTAGATATTTGCTTCGTTTTACAACAGGCTACATAAAAAGCACTACTGAAGTCAATACAAACTAAAATTTCACAGTCAAGGTCTTGCTTATACTGCTCTATATGCTATGCATAGAAATGCAAGTACAATATTTATATTCCAATTGATTTATTTTATAATTATATGGTAAAAATGAGAAAGTCAGCAGTTTTTCAGTAACAGTGTGCTGTGACACTTTGGTATTTTTATGTCTTAGTTTGTAAGTGAGGTGCAACTTGGGAGTACGCAAGATAAATTAGACTCCTGAAAGGGGTACAGTAGTCTGGAAAGGTGGAGAGCCAGTGACTAGCAAGTGTGCGGAAGAGTCAGGAACTAAATGGAGTCCCTGTCCAGTGCCATGCCACAAGACCATCCTCCCTTTCTATCCAATGCGATTACAAATAAGGGTGGCCACTCAGACAGCTTTTGTGCTCCACACACCTGTGCTGTAGGAGCTGGACAGAGGCCACACCATCTCACTGAGAGCCGAACGGCCATCGGATGTCAGTGATTTTTGTGCCTTTGCCCAGATTCAATTCTGCAACCTAAAGCTCGCACCTGTGAGCTTCCAATTCCCGTCACTTCCCTTTAAAGTGACCACAGGAGATTTTTTTTTTTTTTTAACACCTTGGTTTACGGGTGAGCTACGAACAGTTCGCAGGGATCCAGAATCCTTTGACCTGAGCGCAGCGTCCAGCGCCCTCCTGGCCTTGCTCTCCCCCGCCATCGCCCCCCACCTTGCTTTAACATTGATGCCCTGGAGACCGGCCTCCAGCTCCCGCTTGGCAGGGACACGCTGCAGGGCCGGGGCACCCCGATCCCCGGCTCCTGAAGGACAAAACCCAACAGCAAGACCCCGGGGAGGGGGCGCGCCCGGGCACGCGGGTCACCGCAGCTCCACTCTCCGGCCTGGGAGCGATCGTCCCTCCGCCCCCCCCCCGACAGCGGCTGCCCCGGCTCCTCCCGCACCGCCGCGTCACTCACCTGCGCCAGCCCCGGCCCAGAGGGGCCCCGGCCCGAGAGCAGCTGCTGCAGCGTCAGGACCCTAGGCAGGCCCCGGCGCCGGCAGCAGCCCCGCGACAGCAGCAGGCAGCGGTGCGCCATGGCCAAACGGCCGCTCCGAGCCTCGCCTCGCCAGCCACAAACTCCACCCCCACCGCGGCGTGCGAGCTCATCACGTCACGTCGGGAGCGGAGTGTGTGGGGGGGGGGTCACGTGACTGCAGGAGACTACGGGCGATGGGACGACGTATTTAAAGGGGGGGCGGGGTTGGTTTTCCCCCCTCCCCCCCCCTCCGGTGCCCCGCGCGCCCCGCCCACTCGTGAGGCAGTTGGGAGCGCGTGAGTCATCAGCCCGCCCGGCACAGTCTGTTCCCGGCTCGCGGCGTCCCGCCTCCTGGTCGCGTCACGGCCCCTCCCGCGCGGAGCCGGCTCTTTCTTTGCCCGCAGCCCGGCCGAGAGCGAGCGGAGGGGTCGCCGTTGGAGCTCGTGCGCCAGCTGCCGCCGCGGCGCCATGAAGATCTGGAGCTCGGAGCACGTGTTCGGGTAAGCGGGCGGCGGCCGGCGCCGGGCCCCTGGCTTGAAGGCGGGGCGGTGGTTCCGGCGGGCCCGGGCGGTCACTCCGCCGTTACCGAGCCAGACGCCGGTCTGTGCCCGTGTGAGCCGGGGCCCCCGCCGGTCACGGGGCTGAACGCCACCGCGGCCCTATGATACTCCAGCCCCGGCCCCGCGCCCTTCACCCACGGGCCGGGAAATGTCATTTCTCCCTAGCTCATAGTTGAGGAAACTGAGGCCCAGAGTAGGGTTGTGACTCGTCCGAGGTCACCCCGCAGCTCAATGGCAGAGGCAGGTGACTGACAGCGGTGGCCATGCGGCACCACGCCGCCCTCCGGAGAAAAAGTGCCAAGTGGGACCTACGACCTACAGTTATTGCAGTGGCCTTAACTTGGCTTATCAGCCTGGGCTGCCACTCGGTGTCTCTCTTCATGGGGTGGGTTGCAGGAAGTGTCATCAATTCCGCAGTGCCACCCCCCCCCCCGTTTTTTGCCCCCCCTAAGAAACTAGCTGATCATGACAGGTTTCAGAGTAGCAGCCGTGTTAGTCTGTATTCGCAAAAAGAAAAGGAGGACTTGTGGCACCTTAGAGACTAACACATTTATTAGCGCATAAGCTTTCGTGAGCTGCATCCGATGAAGTGAGCTGTAGCTCACGAAAGCTTATGCTCTAATAAATGTGTTAGTCTCTAAGGTGCCACAAGTCCTCCTTTTCTTTTAGCTGATCGTGAGATCTTTTTGTAGTTCAAGTTAAGATTGTGCGCAGCTGTCACTGAGTGAGGCGTGCATTTTGCTGTTCAAAGGGGATGCAGTTGGTGGCAGTGCAGTATGGAGATCCCTGCACAATGTTCCATACCAACGTGAGAGAGGTGACTGAGGGCTTCTCTAATGGGGAAGTTTTACTGATGTGATCCCTTGTGGACATTATTAATCCTGTAAAAGAGTGGCTTTTTTCACCTTGGTTTAAATCACTTCTCAACCACCAAAGAAGCTCTTATAATAGAATGAGTGTCCACTGGGGAGTTCTGCTGGTATAACTACGTTGGTTTAAATTCACCCCCCAAATTATGCTGAAACTTTCCGGTATAGACAAGGGCTGAAAGCAGTGTGAAAGGTTTCCACATCTGTCTTCTGTTCGCCAAGGTATGCAGGAAATAAGACTCCAAAAGGGCAGAGTTATGAAACTGACAAAACTATTACATTATTTGGCCTTAAGGCATAAGTATTCATAAATGACCTTTCATACTATTAGAGCAAACACAGATGCAGCTGATTCTCCTAAAGGGTATAAACAGATTAAAACTGAATTATTGTATGCCTCTCTTCCCCCCCCCCCTTTTTAAATCAGTAATGTGTTTTAAGTAATCCATGAAATATCTTCAATGAACTGCTAACACTCAAAGTTAATAACTTACTTTGTCATTTATTTCATGTTCTTCATATAAGTGAAACATTTAACTGCAAAAAAGGTTACGTATGACATTTGAAAACTGCTTATGTCATACAGTTCTCGTTTTGTATAATTGGTAGCAAAGTTATAGAATGGGAATACTTGTGTCAAAGTCTAGCCACATCATGCTGGGAAACATCTGTAGATAACAGGCTACAAACTTCAGTGATGATGGCTTAGACATTTCAAAACAACGGCTTTCTTTTCGCACTTGTTTGTTTTATATATATATGTGTATATATATATATATATATATATATATATGTGTATATATATATATATATGTGTATATATATATATATGTATAGGTATAGGTATAAGCTTGTGGGGTTTTTTGTTTTGTTTTTTGTTTTTAAAGTCAGTGAAATCATAGCCTCGCTGTATAGAAAAATGATATAGTCCCTGCTTCCTAGAACTCTACAGTCTAGACTGGATAAACCTAGGCGATACGGGGCGAGGAGGGAGAGGGAAGGAGGAAAGTAAGTTCAGAATGTGACTCTGAAGTCACAGATGAAGCTTGGTAGTTGTATGTGTTGGTGTTTTTCACCACCCGGTTCTTCCAAGCTGATGGAAGTGGGTTTTGAGGAGGGATTTGAAAAACGTTCCATTATTGCAAACTCCAGTCTTGCTTTACCAATGTTAGCAACTTTGGGAGCCTTAATGTAGGTGTACCATCTGTGTTTAAAGCACCATGTCATCTAGCCTGGCACAGACCCTCTGTCAATTAGACATGCTATGTCTATACTGCAGTAAAATACCCATGGTTGGCCTTTGTCAGCTGACTCTAGCTTTGGTTGCAGAGCTATAAAATTGCAGTGTAGGCATTTGGGCTGAAGCCTGGGTGCTGGGACCCTATGAGGGGGGAAGAGTCTACACTGCAATTTTATAGCCCAAGCCCCATGACCTACAGCCAGCTGATGTGGGCCAACTGTGGGTACTTTATTGCAGTGTAGATGTACCCAGAGAGTGTTTAAAATGTCATTGAAAGCCCCCCATGCTAGGATTCTCGCAGTTGCTAACATATGTGAAGCTAGAATGATGTTAGCAGCAATCTAAAATCTTTGCAAAACTTTCTTAGTATAGGGGTTTGTACTGGTTTAACTACATTTACTTAAATAACTTCAGATAAGCTGGTGTACATTTGGTGTGTGGACAAAGATCTATTCTCAAAGTTTTGACAGCTGAAGTTATGATGTGTAAACCAAAACTTAGAGTGTAAAATGAAAGCTGGGTGCTCATAAAGCTTTCTCTTGTGTGGTACAACTTCTGTTTTGAGCAACTGCAGAGCTTGACTTGAAAATCAGTTATCTGTGGGACATAATACTTTCTTGATGCTATGTGAAAATTAGATCGCAGAGTGTGAGGCCTGCAAAACCGTATGCTGCAATGTGTGTGAGTGTAGTTAGATCAGAGATTCATAAAATGGCCTTTAGCTCCTTGTAAGTCTTCAAGGACATCTTGCCTTTGTTAATCACCTTTATGCTTAGTTTTATGTTCAGGTTACATTGCATAATTCCTGAAGATAATATGAAGACCAGTTCATGCATATCTTTTAGTGGAGAGCAGGGTCTAGGAATAGAGGAAGGAACAATTTTTGAATTATTATTACTTTTTTTAATTTAAAGCAAATATTTCCCCATTTTGTTTTTCCTGTTCATGCTGGAGATGTTTGCAAAACTCCATCTTAGAGAGGGGGGGGGCAGGGTTATAGAGGAATGTCTTGTAGATGCCTTCCTACCTGGGGGAGTTAAGCTCTAGTCTAATTAAAAACTATAACACTTTTCCATTATTTATCTAACATAGCTCCTATAACAAAATGACTCGATATCTTACTCTTTATGAAACCTCACCTATTTAAACATCTCCAATAAAAAAGACAAAATACTGTTTAGTCAGAAGTTTGAACGAAACAAACATCAAATCAAATTCTGGCATTGAGGAGAGTGACTTCAAAAGTTAGAGCCTCTGAGAACACCTTGTTACTGACCTTGGAAAGCTGGGCCTTACAGCTGACTTTCAAGACTTCAGCACATGACATAAGGCTGTTTGCCTCGGAGGTCCTGACTGTGCTAAACAAAAACAATAGTCAGTTGTATAAAATTTACTGTTGCAATGCTTATTCTTGTAAGGGTTTTAACACCTCCACATAGCAACACCTTTTGCATGGTGCCTGCACTTGACTTTTATGCCCTAATTTTTTTTCCACTGCAGAGCCACAGTTGCTAACAGTAGTGGAGTTGAACAAGTGTTAGTAATATGGAAAACTTGAGTGCAGAAAATTCCTTAGAGAAACCGCTGTAGATTGTGTTGGTTTAGCTGGACTTGAACTTGCTCCGTGAAGTAACAGCTGATTTACAAAATGAGAGAATCCTACTGCAGACAGTGGCAGGTCTGTGGGTAACAGACCTCAGCTGTATTTGGCTTTCAGTGGTTGGTCTGCTAGTTTAGATGAAGCGAAATTGTTAAAGAAATCTTGATAAAGATCTGGTGGAATATGGTGTTTAGTTCCGAGGCTGCTGAGGGTGTAGGGGGAAATGTGTTCCTGATACTGTCACTTTGCTAATGTAGTATAGGGCGGCCTTTACATGTGAATAGCAAGAGCTGAAGGTAAGGTGAGTACCAGTCTCCATAACCCTAGAACATTGAAAGAAATTTTCAAGGAGGCCAGCTTTAGTTTGGAGAACATGACCTCATAAATCAGTTTGCCGTTTTAGTCCTGGGATATTAGAGAGACAAGGTGGGTGAGGTAATACCTTTTATTCGGTGAAAGAGACAAGCTGTTGAGTTTACACGGTCTCTTTTTTCCCAGACCTGAAGAGCTCTATGTAAGCTTGAAAGCTTGTCTCTTTCACCAATAGAAGTTGGCTCAATAAAAGAGAGTGCCTCATCCACCTTGTCTCTTCTACTCTTAGGTAAAGCTTATATTGACACCATATTGCTAGAACAAACATCATTTATCAAATATCCATTATCTATAACTTCAGCCCGTTCCAGCTTCACCCTTTTTAATAGGTCTCAAGTTAGACAATCAACAATCACTTTGGAACAGGTTGATCATGTATAATATGTATGCAATACAAAGTACACTTACACAAACTATCAGGTATTCTTTCAACACTGTCAGTAATGTTTAAGAACAGAAGAATTTCCATACTGGATCAAACCCATCATCCATCTAGTGCAGTCTTGTTTCTCTTGTATCTGACTCTGGCCAGTACCAGATACTTCAGAGAAGGTGCCAAAGCCACACAGTAGGTGCATGTGGGATGATCTGCCCCCTGTACTAGGTTTCCTCTAATCCCAAATAGTTAGAGATTGGTTTAAATCCTGAAGCATGAGGCTTAATATTGCTTCCAAAATGTGTTAGCATTACCTAGATATTTATTATTGCTTTTTGCCTCAGTGTCCTTTGGTAGTGAGCTCTACTGTTTGTTTACATGTTGCATGGAAAAGTATTTCCTATTAATTTTTCTGAGTTTGCCATCTTTTAACTTCAGTAAATGTCACCTTGTTCTTGTGTTAGATCAGGAGCTTCTGTTTTTCCTGTCTATCTTCACTATAACTTCCTCATTTTATGTACCTTTCTTTCCTTTCCAGGTAAACAAATAAAAGGAGACATGACAATCTGTCTCTTTAATCTTTCCATGTAAAAATTCTTCCATGCCCCTAACTATTTAATGGACCTTCTGAGCCCCCCTCTAATTCAGCAATATTTGTTTTTGATGCGAGGTGACCAGTACTTCACCCAATACCCCAGATAAGTCTGCACCACTCATTTGATCTTAGATAAGTATTGTTAATGAAATGTATAAATACTGTCTTTTTTTCCCCCATAGACACCCATGGGATACAGTTATCAAAGCTGCTATGAGAAAATACCCCAATCCCATGAATCCATGTGTGGTAGGAGTAGATGTGATAGACAGAAGCCTTGATAACCAGGGAAGGTTGCATAGTCACCGACTTCTCAGCACAGAGTGGGGACTACCAAGTATTGTAAAAACGGTATGTTTTTATAAGTTGAAGGAGTAACTGACAATGTAATGCATCTAAACACTTCATCCTGTGGGATCTCGACTCTGAATTTATAGTAAACACCTTTTCCAGAAATCGTAGGGAAAGTGTAATAATATAGCAGCACATCTTTTGCCGTAAATGCATTGCAGTGTTTCCTGAAATGTTAATCAAATTTCAATTGTATCTTCCAGGCAGGGACTATGTCCCTTTGTGTGATTGCCTAGCACTCAGCATGTTGAGGTCTTGATCCTGATCAGGGGGTTCATGTACAACCACAACATAAATATGTAAAAGTAGTAATTTGGAACACCTTTTGTAATTTGCTCTGATGTCATGTTGAATATTTAAATAGAATGTTTTGTCTTCTAGATTTTGGGAACAAGTAGGACTTTGACATACATTAAAGAACATTCAGTGGTAGATCCAGTAAAAAAGAAAATGGAACTTTGCTCCACCAATGTAAGTGACTAAGTGAGGTCAGGAAGCTTTTGGTAATGGCTGTAGGGGAATAGAACAACCGCCTGCTTATTTGCAATACAAAAGAAAGCTTTGCTTTTAGACATGCACAAGCTTGCACTCATGGCTGTCAAACAAAGACCTGACATTTTCAATGTGAGCTGGATGGTTTGAAGCTTTTCTGGGTTGCCAATTTTCTTTTTGCCTTTTCAGTTGCTGTTGACTGCTTCTTTGTATGAGTAAGCAACTTTAAATATGTAGGCAATATAAAATATTTGTGTGGGTGTAACTTTGACATCAGGTGAAACCATCTTCTGAGAAAGCAGAAATGACGAACTCATGTATTAGAAAATAAAATATGCTGGCCAAAGAAATTATTTCACTAAACAGCAGCAGAAATAAATTTAGAACTATATTGCAAATCTTGATGAAATATGCAAACTGTTACGTTGTATTCTAATGGCCTTCAAACTTATCAAGTTTTAAATGGAAGATCTCAGTAAGAGTCTTGTGTTTGTACAGTAAATGTACACTTAGGGACTTTCCTAAGTACATGTTTTGTGTGTGATTGGTAAGACTGCTTATTTTCCTCAAGAGCCTGGATTAAAAAGCTTGCCATTGCAAACATACTGAAGTTCAGACTTGGTTCAACATTCACAAATGTTATTGGAATGCTACCTGAATCGTGTTGGACAACTTGGAATGTAGAAAGACCTAGTGAAAAGCAAAGGTTACCTGGCTGTAACTGGATTTGCAATAGGAGAAGACAAACCACCTCTCAATTATAATTGTGCTGTTACAAAGTACAGTAACTGTCCTGTTTTCTGCTGTTGAGGATAATGAAGCACCAATTGGTGCTACTGAGTTGTTGATAGAGGAAACCGCAAAGAGGAGAAAACGCTGAGGATTTGTGTGTTTTGTTTTTAAGATTACTCTCACAAATTTGGTCTCAGTTGATGAGAGATTGATCTACACGCCTCATCCTGAAAACCCAGAAAAGTAAGTTGGAGTGGAGGGGGGGGGTCTGTCTGTTCCTTTCTGAGAGAGGGTATATTGCTTTTTTTTTTTTTTTTTTGTACCAGTAAGCTTTATTTTATGTCTTTCATTGCAGGACTGTGCTAACTCAAGAAGCAATTATTACTGTAAAAGGCGTTAGCCTGAGTAATTATTTGGAAAGTTTAATGGCCAACACAATATCCTCCAATGCTAGAAAGGTATGCTTTTGTGTCAATAATTCTTGGGCACTTGTACTGCTGAATACCATGCTTAAGGTTCAAACCTGCAGGATTGAACCCTAAGTGTGTACAACTTTTATTTTTAACCATTAAATTTGTGGTGTTCCTGTAAATGTCACCAGAAGTAAGAAATGAAATACTTGTTTTGTTAGTTTTTAAATGCATGCTAACCTGTCTGTAATGTTCCTATTGTTAGAGACTGTTACCCAAGCAGCTCTTAAACGCTCATGTCACAGTTCAAAGAGTTTATAGACACTTTGCTGGTAGCCTTTTAAAGACTGAATGGCAAATTAATTCACAAAATCCAAACCGCTCACACAGATTGCAGACTTTGTGCTCAGCACAATCTCATTTGTTCAAATTCTTATCTGCCCATTGCACTCCATGTGCGCCGTCCCTTTGCCTGTGACCTGAAATCATCCAGCTTAGTTTAATGCAAGCAGTTCTGCACAGAGATTAAATGACCTGATTTTTTTTTTTGATAAAAAGGGGAGGAACCTAGGCCAACTTGTATACCCCCTCTTGTAAGTAAATTCCCCAATTTGTGTTAATCTGCAAGGCATAGAAAAAGAGCTTTGTTCATCCCAAAGTACTGTTCACACTCCAGATAGGGCTTTGGGAGTGGTTATTTGCTACTGTTGGGGGCGCTCTGTCTTGCTCTCACACTTCTAGAAATCTATGGAGGATCACCCGGGTACCTCTCCACTAGCACCAGCTGGAGGAAGAGCAGCAGACTGAAATGAATGTGTTGTGACAGAGCATAGGTCAGGTGTAGGGATGGGAAGGACAAACAGTGAAGGAGGGAGCAGTGAGACAGATGTGAGGGTGAGTGGGATGTGGTGCACAAATAGAAGTGGGAGTTGGCCTGATTGGGTAGTGGCAGTTCAGGTCCAGTCATACTTCCCGATGCCATCCTAGGTAGTATGTGTGTCTTGGCCAGCCCCTTTCCCCTGGAAATAGGATATCACTAGACAGTGATGCTGCTTCTGTCGCTTGATGTCCAGCATTAGATTGTAGATTCAGCCCTTCTTGGTCAGAAGGATATCGGGGGGAGGGTGTGGAGGAGGAGGGAATCTGAATGTTCGCTTAATCCCTGCTGTGCACTTCCCTGAGGCAATAGCAAAGGTGTGAGGGGATAGACTGGCAGAAATAAAGTATTGGGGTTAAGGTTGGGGGTTAAGTGGATGAACTGCAGGGTTTGGGGAGAGGGAGAAAAAGTGGCTAGTTTGTATTTTTGTTCGGTGGCCATAAACATCTCTCCACTTTAAACTTTTTACAATTCTCTCCTCCAATTCCACTTAGAGTAATGGGGTACATGCTGTGATCTCACCATCCTCTGATACTCGCAAGGGCAGTTAAATCTTTGGTTTACCAACAGTCCACTTAGAAAATGTCTGACATGTATAGAAAGCCAAATTTAGAAAAGGGCTTCTTCCATATAACACTTAAACATCTTTGTAGCCAAGTGTCAAACGGTGGAACAGTACCTTCTTGTCCTTTCTAAGGCAGCTAGGTCCATTCAGAGATGCTTAACTTGGCAGGAATTTGTGTGTGCTGTTTCCAGCCCTTTCATTACTAACAAGGAGCTCTACTTTGAAGGAGGTGGTGACCACAGAAGCACAAGACTGAGTTTCAGTGCTTTCAGAAGTCTGCTTAGTGATGGCAAAAGCTTTGCTGGAAAGTGTTTTCTGCTGTATCTTGAAATGCTGGCGTAAATGTTGAATTTTGCTTTGAGGGTTTGAGATTGCAGGCCTGATACCTGAATACTACAATGATGAAAGATGAATTTTGTGCCATGTGTTAATCTTTTCTGTGTTACTCCAGGGGTGGGATGCTATTGAGTGGATAATTCAAAATTCTGAAAGCGCTCTAAGCTAGCAGTCTCTCTCTACATCTGCAGTTTGTACTAACTAGTGGTAACTCCGGCATTCACTATCTCGGTACAGCATTTCAGCTTTCTAGCAAATGTGTGCATGGACTGTTGTGATGTGATGTTTTTTATAGATATGTACATCAGCTTGCATGTACTGTAATACATAATCACAGTTACATACAAGAATGGGAAATTTGTTCTCATAATACTAACTCATGTTTGTCATGTGTGGTTTTTTTTTTATTATTATTGCGACCTAGAATGGGTCAAGTAGCCCAAATCCACTACATCAGTGAAGGGCAGACCTTAGTTATTTCTGCATGTACTGCAGTGCTTTTGTACCATACTTTTGCCTCTTATATATGTAAATGAGAGATTACTGCAGGCCCCTAAGCATGTGAAAATGTCACTCTTTAATAGGGGCCCACTCCAGCTTGGTCAATTAAATTTGACTAGATAAGAACAGTTATCTAAAGAAATTAACCAAAAAATGTTTGGTTAATGGAATCAGCCTTATTATAAAAATGCAGCAGAATTGCACTTAATGTGTTTAGGGTTTGGTTTTCTCAAAACAGGTGCCTAACAAGAATTGTTTTCGGCACAGAGTTATTGCTACTTGCTTTGTCTTCCGTGACAGGAATTGATCTGGTCTCCTCCTTTTTATTAGACTTTTAAGAGGTAGATGGGTGATTGGGGAGGGGCAGCTTCTGTTGGTGGTTTTAAAATTTAGGTGAAAGCTAAACATATTTTACTCTGGTGAATTTGGTATTGTTGCAATAAGAATCTCATTTAGCATCTTAAATTGGTTTCCTGGCTTGCTGCTGTTACAAATGACCTTCCTTCCTAAGCAACATGACTATATTTATTTAAAATTTAACTTTCAGATGCATTTCCATTTGTTCGTGGTAGGAAGTGCTGATTTCTTTCATACTCAGACTTCAAGGCTGAAAGGAGTGGTTAGTTTTCATAGTTTTTATGCTGGACAGTAAATAGTTCTCTTCACCTTTCCTTCCATTAGCTAGACTAGCTCGACTCTGTCATTCTTGTATTGAAACCACAAACTTCCAATGATAAAATCCTAAAACCTTTTTTCATAACTCTTCTCCTTCATTCCTTTGTGTGTGTGTGTGTGTACACGTGCGCCTTATAAAGCCAGCAAATGCTGGCTATATGCTTTCAAGTTTACTTTTCATTCCACTAAATTCTTGAGTTGGACAAACCATTAAGCTTTGTCTTCTCCAAAAAACTTGAACTGGAGTAGTCAGTCTATCAATTATCCAAGATATAATACATCTTTATACCCAGTATTTGACCTAATATTGAAAGCATAATGTAGTGCTGACATATGTAATGTGCATGCTTGGTTATGAATGTGCTTGCCTATATAATGTAGGACTTAAATAACATTGTATTAAATACATTTTATTTTTATTCTCTCACTCACTCAAATCCTCTGTCAGATTCTGTTTTCCTTTTACTGAGTAGAACTGCCCAGGTCCTTAATTTTAAAAGAAATTGTAGAGGTGAAGCTTTATTAACTTAGATTCCACTGCAGAATTGTTCTGAAATTTACCGTTAGCATGGTGCACTGATGCTTAAGTTTTATAGGGATTTAAGCAATTTTTCCAGAGCTGCAAGAAAATACCTCATTGATTGATTGTATTTGTTTTGGAAAACCAACAAACCTACTTTGAATGATTTACTGGTTATAATCCTTGGAAGGCATTTTGTGGATCCGAGTCCCAGCCAAAACATGCTGGCTAATTTTTTGGCTAATAAAAGTCTACTCTCTGTATGATCAGACTTAAACAATCTTAGTGTTTTAAATGTGTTACTTGTTTCCTTTCAGTGTTTTAGTTACAGGGACACTAATATGCAAAAGGAAAGTAACTTGAAAAATAGCTTTTCAGTCTGAAAAGCTTGTACCTGGGGTTATTTCTAACACCTAACATTGGTGGAAAGAGTTGTGGTTTGTTTTTGTTTTTTCCTTCTGATCTCTGTGAATATGACAGTTCAGTCAGTTACACTATTTTGTAATGCATTTATTTCCTGTTGCATGTAGCAACCTGCACTGCTCTGTTGTAGCTCGCATGCTTGCTTCCCTATACTCTGAGAAAGTTTGCCAGCAATAGTACCAGCAAAACAAACTGAAGTGGTAATTGTGTGCACAGAGGGGAAACAGGCGGGGGGGGGGGGGAGGAGGAGAATGAGGAGTTTGGTGTGGCCCTTGGGCCTACTAAGTATCAGCAGGGAAGCCGGGGGAAAAAAAGATGACTTTGAAGAAGAATAAGGGTTGCTATGACTAAAATTCAGTTTTAATTAGCCAAACCAAAAATATGCAAGTTGGTGTCCATTTAACATGTTGGTGGCACTCATTATAAAGGCTAACTTCCAATCCACTAACATTTTGTAAGAACTGAAATTTCTCATGCTTGGTCTTGGCTCAAGAATGAGAATTTTGATTCTATGGGTTTCTGTTTTTAATACTTTTCAGGATGGGGACTGTCTACTAGTGTGTGGGCAATTCCTAGCGAACACTGACCGCTAACCATGACATAAACATTGATCACTCAATATAGCATTTGGATAACAAAGGGCTTTATTTCTAAACTTGGCATGTTCTTCCTGGTGATTGAAGATGCCGCCTCCTATTTCACAATCCATTTTCTTTCAACGAAGCTAAATGGAAATAGCATTTTAAGCTTGTGCAGTCTTTTATTTTTCTTATCTTGAAAAAGACTGACTGGTTATTTGAATGTGCTTCCACTCTAGTTCCCACTGGTTAGGGAAGAGGCGACAGTGGGATAGGGACTATTAAAATCCTGTAGCAAATATCCATATAGTGCTCTCTTAGGGGTAACACCCTCTTTCTTCCGGCATTAGTAATCTCCCCAGCTATTGAACTTGTTTGCATGCATTGCAGTTTGTAAAGCTAATGACCTAATGACTCAATCACATAGCATACATTCTGGTGCTTCTTGCTGAGCTGCCTGTGTCACAAGAGTTCAGTTCTTACAGAAATATTGTTCTGAGGAATCCTGTCCTCTGATATCTGCTCATTTGGGTGCCATCCTGTATTCTGCACTGTCTAACCAGACCTAGTAGTATCTCTTCCTAGAATGCATTTTAGCATGAACTGAGTACTTTTAATCCAGCTGTTTCATTCATTAGGGTGTATGCGTGGGTGGTAAAGTGAAGAGTTAATGGATAAGAATAGTAAGAACAGGACAGTATGTCCTGTGAAAACCACCAAGTCTCTAGAGGATGCCTTTTGTGGTAGTAATGATGTAAAAGGTTAAGGTGAGCTTGATTTTTACTTCTCTCCAAGAGGACTTGAAAAGCTTCTGACACTTGAAGACTAAGCCTGATATGCCAGGTGGGAAAGTACTTGTGCCACCATGCCCTCAAATCCATGCACATTGAATTTCCATCCACGTATCTTAAATCCCCTGGAAAAAATCACTTCTTCTGTCCTCTTAAATAATAACACCTCCCTTGGTCTGTTCTGCCACCCAAATAAATTAAATTCCACCTCCCCAATCAGTTCTACCCCAGTCCTCAACTTTACAGGGTGCTGCTGCCCTCACCCCCTTGCTCTTAAGGAAATGCATGCCCTGCACCTACCAAATATTCCCCTGGGCACTCTGCTAATTGCATCAACCTTTCCTGTTAAAGTAGTAGTGTTTTTGAGAGGTTTTGTGGCCTTCCTTTCCCCTCCCCGCCAGACAGAGGCCAGTGTCTCCCTGGTCTCACTCAGCCTATGTACCTGGGCAAAACTTCTACTCACCCTGAGTAAATGGAATTTAAAAGCCCTACACTCCAGTACTTTTGATTAAGGAAATAAAAGTTGTACCCAACTCTAGGCTAGAAATTTCTCATTTTAAAGCTAATCTTCAGTAAGGATGTGACTAGAGTCCAGCAAGATAAGCATGTCAGATAAGTCTCTTGCATGAATTCACAAACCTGGCAGTGTACATTCTATGTGGCCAATTAAAATAAAGGAGCTGCACATTTATATTTAAGTTTTTAATTGCACTTAGTCACAGTACTTTGTTTTCTCTGAAGCCTTCTTAAAATATTCTAAGAGTAGGAGGGAACAGGGCAGGGTGGCAGAAAATTTAGTTGCTGTTTAAAAAACATAGCCCAGTATATGCTGAAAAGTGACTCATCCATGAACTTAGAACTCCATGATACCCTTCCTACAGTCACTTTCTGATCAAATTTTGTTCTGACAAGTAGAATGTCTGTCTTGTTGTTTTTGTTTGTTTTCCTTAACTCAGTGCTGAGTTAACCTGAAAGTCCAGCTTGGTTCTTACTGGCTCTCATCTTCAATAATCGAAAATTCTCCAAATGTAAATTTCTTAACAATTCTGATGCATGAACTGGACTAGAATCTATCTTACTCTCAGTATATGTGTTGGCTTTACTGTGCTAACAGAAAAAGCAAATGGTAAAAATACCCTTATTGCTAAAGTAACCAGTAATTTTACATAGACCCTCTTTTCCCATAACCTCAGTTTGGTATGGCACAAACTTTTTGCACATAAGGTGAAGGTTGTGCAAAGACTCCATTTAATAAAGCTTCAGTAAAAACCTGAAACCTCAACATAAAACCTCTATAGAGCAGTTCTGAAGTCTGACAAAGGAAAGAAAGAGATTTGAAGTTTTAATTTTAAGTGGCCTTGTATCCATTTTGATACTAAATTCATGTCTTTTTCTGACAGGGTCAAGATGCCCTGGAATGGGTGATCGGCAAACTAAACACAGAGTTTGAGGAATTAACATCATCAACACGAGTGAGCATGAAATCTGGAATAGCAGCGGCATCAGCAGCAGAGAACTGAGGCCACATAACACCAAGGAACTGTGACAGAACAACTTTATCCCATGAACTTTATTTCCTTAATCTCTTTTCTATGGCTAACACCAGTCTTTTATATGTTCATCGGAATGTCCAAACTCAAGAAAAATATTTTTCTAGATCTTCCTAGGCTCCATATCAACTTATTTGACCAGTGAAGACTAACATGAGCTCTTATGCTTTCCTTTATTTTTATTTAAATAACCCCATGTGCTGTAGCCAATTGAAACAAAATCTTTCTGGCAATTCTTAAAAATGCCAAAATGTGCCTTTTTTATAAAGGCGGTAACTAGTAGGTTTCTTCTTTCTGCCATCTGTTTTTTGTGCTCGCTTTAAAAAAAAAAAAATTGTGTACATATATTTATTAAGACGTTCTTTAAGGAGAGCAGCTGCTGTATTTTATGAAGGGCAGATGGGTATAAAAGCACTGAATCTAGTGTTAGTCTTCGCTGCTGAAGCAAAATAACAAAGTGACACACTGTAAAGTGATGGAGCTATTTACTCAGGTTATCTGAAAAGCTAGTTCTTGCATGATGGTACTGTCTCTTGCATTGTTAAATGCAGTGTCTGAATGCGATACACAGGTGATTTATGTCTTAGATGTTTGGATACAAACATCTGACAGATGCAGTGAGAATTTAGATGTGAATATAGATTTTTTTAGTTAGACTTTGTGGGGATAGAAGATATAATTTATTTTTGTAATATTTATTCACTGGCTCTAGTCTTTCTCCCCCTCTTCTGGAAGAGCAGCTAATGCCTCCATGGAAAGCGTTGGAAAACTATTGACTTCTAAATGCAACTTTTTATAAGGTGATTTGAATGAAGAGTATCTTTGTTGCTTCAGATTGTAACACTTAACTACTGTTTCTTGTGCCATGAGTCATGGAAGACTCGGCAGAAACTCAGATCCACTCTGAAGAGTAAAGTTTAGGAGTACTAAAAAAAACCAGATGAGAAGCAGAATTGGCTTTCTCTAGAAAAATTTTTTTTCCCCGCCAGAGCTTTCCATGTTTTTGTGTTGATCTTCAATTTACATTTTTGACAATATTTTTGTCAGATTGGCATGAGTAATCATTTTTAGGCTCATTTAAATGTTTCTGATCATAGTCCTTCATTGTCTGCCTGGGAAAACAAGTTACAAAATCCAGTAACACCTATAGAGTAGAATATTTGCAGAAAAACACAAGTTGGATTGCTTTCCAAAAAGTATGAAATCTAAAACTGTTAAAGGTACTGACCTTTCTTTGACATGGATACAGAAATGAGTGTTTGAAAGCCGCACAAGTTTCAGATGCAGCCTTCAATTGAAGGTACATTTTTGATTTGTTGAAGAATTGGAATTAATTTTGTGTGCGCATGCAAAGGCTGAAGAAACAGTCTGTTGCAAAGACTTGATTCCTTGTGCAAACAGAACAAATGGTTTAGAAAACTACTTTTGAGTGAAAATTTAAAAAATTTTTAATGGTAAAAATAAATAATTGTTCCATAACTTGCTTTGATTGGAGTGCTTTAAAATACAATGCTAGTTTGGTGGAAAACCCACCAAACACACGCACGATGTATTTTGGTAATTGCATTGTCCTCTTTTAAACTAAGAGGTAGATCTGTAACTATCAAAGTACACTTTCCTACCAAGAAAATATTTCTATTTTAAAATTTTTTTTTGTTTGGTTGGATGATAAGACTTAATCTTAGCTTTTCAGAATCCAGTCAGTGACAGGAAATATTTACCTTTTTGTCGTCTTAGGGACCTCAGGTGTTCCCTGTATGAAACAGACACTACTCCCAGGCCTTAGTTCTGAATAGGCTGTCTTTCTCCAAAGGACAAGGACAACCTGCATAATCCTGACATTTTTAGCTGAAGTGAGCTCGCTGTTACATGGTGTCCTTTCCTCGGGCGGGGGGGGGAGATACAGAAAGGTCTAATTGCAAAAAACAGTGACAGCTACTTGCCATTTCATCCTGGCACATATGAGTGAGACACAATTGCCACAGCTGTGCAAATGAGATAAAACAGGTGTGACTGACTGAGGGAAAGTTGTAGTAGTACAACATTCCAACACATGCCTGTTTGGGGGGGCTGGTGTTAAATGCGCAGGTGTGGCTATGCTGCAGTAAAACATCCATGGCTGGCTATGCTGGCAGTAAAACACCAATGGCTTTATAGCTTTGTAAGCCTGCTTCAATTGTACTATAGACATTCACCCCTCACATCCTGGAGTCCAGGCTCCAGTCTGAACCCAAACAGCTATAGTACAGTTTTATAGCTCTGTGAGCCCAATTCAATTTACATGGGCCAGCTGGTGGGTGTTTCTTGTTGCAGTGTAAACAATGCCTCCAGATCTCTCAGACTCTCTTTAGCCCCTTGCATTGTGCCTAATGCTGCTGCTAAGTTAAGCCTGAGTTATTGCTTAGGGTAGCCTTAAAATCAATGTGCAAATATTAAAACACAGCTATCACTACCCCAGCAGCATTTGCTACTTGGCACCTTCCAGCCTTGCATATGACTGCTTCTGTCCCGTCCTACCTCTCCTTATTAGCTCTTGTAGGACAGCCAGTGGTGCTGCCCCTTCCAGTCTGCTTCAAACACACACTTTTTGGGCTACTCCACACTGCTTTATCTTAGCCCAAACCAATTACAAATGCAGTCGGGGGGGAGGATGGGGTTTCTCTTCACTATTCTGAGTGCCTCTCCCAGAAATAGGTTTCTGTAGAGCCATGTTTGGTCACTCTCAAGCCATATGTGTGTTGGGGTGGGGGGGTTCTCCCCACTGTAGCTCCTGAGCTGCTTCCTCCTAGCTCTCTTGTGGCCCACCGTTCTCCATGGCTGCCTCAAGTAGCTTTTGGCCCTGTCTCCTGGCCCCAGAAGTTTCTCTCTCTTCCTCCCGCCCCCTTGCAACTGTTCTCCCTAGCCACTAGTTGCTCTACACTTTTGCTGATCCCCTCTTTTGGCCTGGAAGGCCGTGACTTGGGTTGTAGCTACACTAGGGGAGGGAAGTTAATCCTAGCTGCTTCTTGGCTGTGCTCCCAAGAGAGCTGCTTTAGAGCTTCTGGGATGTCTGCCCACCTAATGCCCTGTTGGCCCACGTCACTGCCTACATCCTTGTTCTGCCTTCCCCTTAGTTTGAGAATCATTCAGGGTAGGGAGGTCCCTCTGCTTTAAATCTCCTGAAAAGATGATGCAAGTTGCATCCACTCTTAATTTGCTAGGCATAGCCTCTTGCACTGTCCTTTCTGTGGTCTAATACCACTCACCATGCGTATGTGCACCCTTGGGACCACTGAGTGATTGATCACACTGCATTTTGTTATCTGTATTACTAGATGTTCATCAGGTCCAGTGTTACTCGGGATCTATCTTGACCTCCACGGGGAAGTTCGTCCTCTTTCATGCCAATTGTCTGACTTTAGGGTTTGTCTTCCTGTGGCTTGTCCAAACTGTTTTCTGTTTCGCCAGGATCCTCTCTTCTCATGAACAGCACTGCTCCAGTTATAGGTATGGTCCTTTGTGCAGTCTACCCTTTCACCCTATTCCTCCTCCTATCATTGTGGTAGTTCTGTGGAGCCATTGTGCAGAAGGGCCCTCTGATGGGGACTGCATTTTCACAAGTCACAGCTGCATATTCCCAGGCTTGCACAAGTGTCCCACTCGGACCTGTGGCACTCACGTGAGCACCCCCCCTCCTGCCCTGCATCCAGCTACACGCAGTTCTACAATATTTTCTAACTCTTTGGCTGAAACAGACTTTCTCTGGTTAGTCTTTATGTAAAATCTCTGATGGATCAGATTTTATACTAGTCTTGCATTAATCAAACTGCCCTGTAACTCTGGGCCCTTTTAATGTGGTCGTTCTCTCCTGTATAGGGCACTTCTAAGTCTTTCTCAAATGTTGAGGTGGAAAACCTTACATTGCTACTGTGGGCTCTGGCACTGCAGAAAGTGCTCAACAGAAAGGAGGAAAAAGCTTACACCGTAGGGAAGAGTTCAATCAAAAAACTAGAACCTAACCTGTCCAGCTCCTTTTGGCTCTGGGAGGTGAGGCCAAAATCTTAAGTGTTGAGCAAAAGAAAATCACTTGGCTCACTAATGGGCAGGATGTGCAGGTTCAGGTAGGAATCCTACACTATAGCACCATGAGGGTCAAAAGAAGGGATAGAAAGGAATTGAGGGGTTTGGTTGTTTACAGCCCCATCTTAACTCAGTTAGTGATATTGTCAATGCAGCTCTTACCCACATGCACATCCTTAAACCAGTAAGAGTAGAAGCAGACTTCTAAGGCTGTCTCTGCGTCCTATGTCACAGTTCCCTTTGGTTCAGAGTCTAAGGGTTTCTCTCCTTAAAGCAGCCATGCTGGTGTTAGCCGAGACAATTTTGGAACTGTCAGTTGTGTCTAAAATTGAATGTCCTGTTCTGCCTTGTAGCCATGTGTCTACCTTGCACTCCCCCACCCCCCCTTTAAGATTACTCACCATTGCTGTGATTGCGATTCTGTAGTCTTCTGTGCTGGGGCAGGGCTTGCAGTGGTGCTAGGGCTAGAGGTACTAGATAGGAAAGCTCACCCATCCAGGGAAATGCCAAGGCTTAGTGTAAACCAAGCCTGAGCCTACTGAAAGTAGCTGAGGTAACTAGAAGAAACCAGCCACAGAATTTTTCTGCCTCCTGAGAATTACGGATAACTGTGATCAGTTTTGTTGCTGCATAATTTATAAAAGTACGATAAACACTGATCAACTTTGTACATTAACCAAGACCTTTCCGTTAAATTAAAAGCATTTAATCTTCCTTATAGTTTAGACAACATTTAACTCTTATTACAGTGAAGGCACCATGATGGTTACAGGGGAGGATAATGGATACATGGTAACTCTTCCTCATCTCCTACTCTTCCCATTGTCATCTCAGTTGACTGTAAACTCCTCAAACTATGATTCTCTGCCCTACCTGTAAGGTAAGGGGCCATGCACATCTATGGTGCTAAGTAATTACACAATCTACTAAAAATAACTACGGTGTAGTTTTCTTTGTAGTAAAAACAGGCAAGTATTTGCTGCTTATGGATTCTTTCTCTCCCCACCCCCCCCGTATTTCACCTAGTCTAGCCTAGGCAGTAGGAAATGGTGGTGATGCAAGCAT
Organism: Dermochelys coriacea; assembly: GCF_009764565.3. Taxonomy (NCBI): domain Eukaryota; kingdom Metazoa; phylum Chordata; order Testudines; family Dermochelyidae; genus Dermochelys; species Dermochelys coriacea. Next base: position 92,853,972 of record NC_050069.1, read on the forward strand.
CTAGCTGAACCTATGATCTGCCCTGAGAATTTCCTTAAAAAGGATGTGCTCATGTCTTGCTGTAGTTCAACAGGTGTGAACTGAAGGAGGAAGATGAGCAATTCTTCCCTGATGAATAAAGTTGAGCTTATTATGGGTTAATGTGCCAGTGACATGGGTGGGAGGAACCATGTGTTTTGAGGGGAAGGAGAGCAGGGAACCCTTAACTGTAGCTCAGGTTTCTTAATAAACAACCCTACTTTTTTGTATATAATTTAGTTTAAGCCTTAGATAATTTACATTCCAAATTATCTCAGAGCCTTGTCATAGTTTCTGCACAGAATGGAGGTGGAGTCCTGGAGGAGCAGTTAGGGAGGGGGATCCTGGGAGGGGGCAGTCAGGGGACAAGGAGCGGGGGAGAGAGGAATGGGTCAGGGGACCCAGAGGGCCTGCCAGGGGCATGGAGAGGGGTCAGGGCAGTCCCAGGACAGAGAGTGGGGGGGGGTTGGGGGTCCCAGGAGGGGGTCAGGCTGTTTGGGGAGGCATAGTCTTCCCTACCCAGCCCTCAATACTGTTTTGCAGCCTAAGGTGGCCTTGGGCCAAAAAGTTTGCCCACCCCTGAGTTAGAGCCCATAATAGCAACCAGTATTTAGGGCACTAAGGCTAAGAACAAAAAACAATCACTATTTCAGCTCAGGTTACACAAAAGCCCATTATTAACTATTTAAATACTCAAGGTATGTTTTTACCATTCATTATGTCAAGAAAGCTGGAACTGGAGAATGCACCTTTTAAGAGATTTTTATTAGTAATGCATAAACAAGCTGCATTTCAGTGTCACAGCATGAAAACAAGCAGAAAAAATCTTAGTGCCTTTCTTGCATATAAATGATTGCCCTCATCTCTTGGAAGCCGTACAAAAGTACACGCACCATGACAGCTTGGAGGAAGAAGGGATTTGAGAAATTAACACTCTTGGTTGGTGTTTTATCCTTAAAGACTGAGTTGAAATACACTCCAAGGCGAAACCGACTGCATGTAATTTATGGGGTGCCTGTGCTTAGGCTGTAAGCTTAGTGCAGGAGTCCTTTGTACGCAGTGCAAGGCTTAGCAAATTAATAGGCACCCCTGTAAGTTAATGCTAACTTCCACAGGCCTGGAAAGAATGAAATGGCTGCATATCTTGCTGGCAAATGTAGGCCCATTACAGATGAAATACTGACAGATAAATAGGATGAAAAAGTTCACAAACCTTCGGGTTACGTTACTTCTGAGGGTGCCTATTATGCTGCTACCCTTCAAGTCATCACTTCCATTAAAACCCCTTGCTTGATATGAACCAAATCCAGAAGAGCACGCAGGTGAGGTATGGGCGAAGACGAAAAAAAGCCTCCACGAATGGATGGCAGCCCTTTCCCTGCTATGCAGTCTTTTTCATGCACAGGACGATGATGCAGGAGAGCTGGGTTCTAGTCCCACCTTTGAGATGAGCTTCCTGTTGACATTGAGGAAGGAGATGCTGTGATTCCCCCATCTGTGCATTACCTACCTCCCAGAGGTGTCGCAAGGCTAAGAAACAAATCCATCTCCTGTGTCGGGGGGGGGCAAAATCCAGAGGTGCTATGCAATGGGGGGGAGGGAGAGGCACACACAGTTGGGCCACCGTGTCTTTTGCCACATGGATCCTTCTCTCTTCTCACAGTGGCAGGGGGTGGGGTGGGGCAGGCCTGTGCCGCCTTCTCCAGATAGTTGAAATAGGGTCCCTAATGGAGAAGCTGCGTCTCCTTTCCATAGTCTACCTCTATTCTCAGTGCTTAGCCCAGCTCCTTGGGCCCAGGCCCTAGGTTACCTTAGGGGTTGTTAGGAAGGTGCTACAGCAGGACGAAGTACTGTTTCTAACACCCAAGCACCCCATGTTTATGCAGGGGCTGGCCCTTTAGACTGCATTTCAAAAGTTTCTAGAACTAGAAGTATCAGATTCAAGACTGACTCTTTCAAAAACTGGTTTAACAAATGGGTTTCAGAGTAGCAGCCGTGTTAGCCTGTATTTGCAAAAAGAAAAGGAGGACTTGTGGCATCTTAGAGACTAACACATTTATTTGAGCATAAGCTTTCGTGATGCAGCCGATGAAGTGAGCTGTAGCTCACAAAAGCTTATGCTCAAATAAATGTGTTAGTCTCTAAGATACCACAAGTACAACTTTGCTTTAACAAATGTTTTCAATGAAAAACAGTTTAGACCAGCAGGTGGCAACCACACCTATTAGCCCTACAAAAAGGCACAGTGGTAGCTCCTACACAGCATGGACAGGATTCCTCATTAACCCCTTAAGTGCTAGGTCTCATATACTTGCTGTGGTAATGTTACCCAGTACTGTGACCAACTGGAGATTAAGAGGTATCTGAAACCTTGGCCACACAGCACATTGTGGTCTGCGTGGGCTGACCCTCGTTAGTTCTGCATCTGTCAAGTAGTTAAAAGAACAGCCAGCCAGCCTGCCAACTAGAAATTTAATATATAGACAAAACAAATGCAGCATCAGTTGAATAGTGCATAGGTCCCCTTTTGTGCACTTGCAGAGTAACTGTGGACTTGGGGCTTGTCTACACTGGCTACCTATGCTAAAGGATTCTCCCATCAGCGTAGGTCAGGGGTTCTCAGACTGTGGGTTGGGACCCCATTTTAATGGAGTTGTCAAGGCTGATAATAGTAAGATCCTCCTACTATTGGCCGGACACCAGTGTGGGTCTAGACAGCAGGGTGGTAAAATGCCAGTGGCTGCTCTAGACTGGTGCTAGCCCAATCGTGGGAAAATCTGAGACAATTGTCAGTATACACACGGCCTTGGCAGCATACATTTTACCTGCCTACATAATGGAAAGTTTGAAAACGGTTTGGGAGCCACCCACAGGAGAAACTGCTGATAATTCTTTAAGTTGCAGAGAAAAAAAAGACAGTAATTTTAAAAAGTGCAGTTCTTACAGCAGCTGGAGAGTCTTCTTATAAAACCCAGCTTCTAAAATGCATTTTATAAAACTATGGGCCAGATTCCATGGTGTGTTCAGGGTGCTTTGTGCTACTCTAGAACTCAACTGGCTAACAGAAGATTCCCTCGATCTTGAGGAATCCTCTGATGACATGAGACTGGCAGCGAGGCTCCTACATCAACCTCCCACCACCCAGTATAGGATACACCTGCAGGAAAGACAGAGGATAGGGCCAGGATGTGTCTAAGTCTTGGCAATCCTCCTTCTGGAATGGCCTCTTCAGAGACATAGACTAATGAATGCAAAATATAATACTTGTGGCTGGCCCAGGACTGGAAGGCTGTGAAGTTGCCATAGGGATGGGAGGGGTTCTAACAGCATCAGCTCATCACCCATACAAATACTGAAAGAAAGGTTTAACTTCCTTACTTCTCCCAAGTTCAGGTGAATAGGCTCAGGCTGCAATAGGGCCTGATTGGCTTGTGTTTTGAAGAGAATGCAAGATCTATGGCTGTTTGGCTTTTTCAGTAGAGTGATCCAATAACACACAGTAGCTGTTTTCTTATTAGGGTATTTTTTGTTAAATATTAAGGAAGATCAAAAGCATATTAGTGAAATCAGAGGAAAACAAGAGAATGGAAAACAAGACTGCATGTCTGATTAATATTAACAATTCAGCAGCTCAGTTTTAACTTTGTTACATATCAAAGAAAAAAAATAAAACCAGCTTTCAGTCTTCTACATGGAAAAGATTTAGAATTTAATGCTAAGATAAGAGATATGCTGTTGCACCAGAACACGGAATTACAGCACCTTTCCCCTATCCACCGTGCGATGTCACTTTCACAAATACAATTAAAATAATAGAGACATTCCTAAAAGCTGCACAGAACTTCTGGATGAAGTTTAGCATTATTGCTACCTTCATGCCTGTCTAAAGTTGGAGCTTCCCCCACCTCCCTACCTATACAGCATGCAGCCAGTCCTAGAAGGAAGAATCAGAGAACAGACTTTTTTTGGAAAATAAATTATGGCGTGTGTGTATTTTATTTATTTTTTCTTGATAGCCTTCCACTTTGGTCTTTGAAGACTCCTCCTATACCTCTCCCACAATGCACATTAACTACAGGCTCCAAAAAGATAGATTGTGTGTAGTTATTTCAGATTCTGTAAAAAGTTCAGCGCAATTGATGCATATAGGAAGAGTTAAAATTATATACAGCTCTTCAGCTTGTGATATGGAAAGTTTTGGTAGGAATTGCTCATACTGTACTTTTCTACTGCTTAGCAGAAGCAGTATTTTAATGCAAAACATACTTTAATGCTTAGAATCCAGAGGGTCACATATGCAGTTAAATTGCTATTCTAAAGACTATTTTGACCTGTTTCCTTTCTTTCATGTAGCCCAGTCAGTGTTAAAATCTTACTCATCAACACTACCTTTGCCAAAAGAAACAACCATTTGACTTTTGCAAAATTCTAAAAAGCCATTCAAATTTTTCTTTACAATAGTTTACACATGAATAATTAATACTCACAAAGGGTATGCTCCAAAGACATTTTATTGTCCCCAGGTTTTTTTCCTTCAATAAAGGACTTAATGAAAAAGCCCCATAAGCAATATTGTCACCATGAATGTTGAAAAAATTTGTTTTATACACATAAGAGCTGCCACAAAGGCCTGTTTGCTATCTTCATTGCAGCTGTTAGCAAGGCTGAGCTGGCTTTGAATTTTCAAGAACTGTTTTCATGTATAAAATACAAGACCATTGCATTGTCAATGACATTTTTTTAAACCCCCTTTGGGTCTCTGATGCACTTATGCACAAGTCCTACTTTTATTAAACACAGAGGAAAAAAAAAGATTTTAAAAACTCATTGAAATGAGCTCACTGTGCTAGTCCCACAGTCTTTTCAACAGAAATTCATTTTACAAGGTCTATGGAGAGAGGCTCAACTTTAAATCTAATAATATAATCAATATACATATAAATAAGACTCACTTTCTTTTTAAATCTTCATGGGAAAGTCAATTCCCATTGCTCAATGCATGGCAGCTTTCTAAATATTAATAAATATATTACAGATATTTACAAACTTTTGTTTTTCTATTCTGACACAGATATGAAATTTAAGCCATAAATAGGACATTGTGGGCAGCTTCAGAAGGTACGCTGGTCCTTAACACTTGGAATGGGTTTGGGACACTAGCACGAACGGTGAGGTGAAAAGCTCAAAATAGTCCACTCCAAACTGATCCAGGCAAAGAGTGGACGGTGCTTCTTCCAACTTTGCTTGAGAAAGAGAATTGCATTTCTGACTTTGTTTCCTCTGCTAGAGTAAAGGCCAGCACATTGTACAAGGGCCTATTTTCCCTAATATAGATGGAAGCAACCAGCATGGAAAACCCCCCCGGGAGATTGGCAGCTCCACGGCAGGATTCCCCTCTCCAGGTGCTTGTGGGAGCCTCTGTGTGCTACCATCACACAGCCCTGGAATGGCTGAGTCAGGCAGACGCGGATAGAAGTGGAAGCAGCCAGCCTTTGCACCCTGCTGCCCTCACACACTAATGGACTCTAAGTTGACGGCCATTCACTAGTTCACAGGACCATTTTTTGTTGTGTGTTTGTACAGTGCCTAGCACAACAGGGTCATGGCATGTGACTAGGTCTCCTAGGTGTTGCAGTATTACAAACACCACACATTAGTAATGATGTTAGAAGCAGCATCAGCTCTCCTCTACAGCATCTATGAGGATGCATTGATATGGGAGAGAAGACCTCACCAAAGAAGCCATGCTGCAGGGAACAGGGATGATGCACAGAGGAGTAGGCCTTCATTGATGGCCCAGGATCTGCAGGGCTGGAGTCTGATTTCACTGCTCATATACTGGATGTGAGGCATTATGAGGCATCTACCACTAACCCCTCCCAATAGAAAGAAAAACATGCTGCATACTCTGCACCCCTGAGAGCCTCAGACACATCAAGGAATGCATTTCCTGCTCCTGCAGCTTTTTCCAAGGGGTCATGGAGAGGAGCAGTAAATAGATGTAAGGGGTGTAGAGGGGGATGTTTCCCAAAAAAAATTACATACAGAATAATGAGGGTTTAAAATAAAAGCCCCATGTGCTTCCCTGGGAACTGGTCATCTGATGTGAATACTATGCAATACAGCAAGGGAAAAGGGGTGGGTGGGTAGCTGGGCTGCAGGGATTGATTTTGGCACAGAAACACAAGTGGCAAAAAAAGTGCTACCATGACTGAGGGGCTATCATATGACTAACGGGGGATCTTTCATTACCCATTTCACATGAATTGCACTGTGCAACCCCACTATCGTAGGTCCTTAACTCATCAAGATATTGTAATTCCTTTAATACAGAGGTGAAAGTAAGCCGGTACAGAGTACCAGCAAGAGCCGGTGCGCCGGACCAAACCGGCTTCCCCAGGCGGCAATTTAAAGGGCCTGGGGCTCCTGGCAGCAGCTGGAGCCCCAGGTCCTTTAAATTGTCACCAGAGCCCCGCTGCTGGACCCTTGGGGTAGCGGAGGCAGCTGGGAGCCCTGGGGGTCCGTCAGCAATTTAAAGGGCCCAGGGCTCCACTGCGGGTAGCGGCGGCTGGGAGCCCCTGGCCCTTTAAATCACCACCAGAGCCCTCGGCTGCCACTGCTACCCCAGGGATCCAGCAGTGATTTAAAGGGTTGGGGCTCCTAGCCACTGCTACCGCAGCGGAGCCCCGGGCCCTTTAAATCTCCACCAGAGCTCTGGGATAGTGGCAGTAGCCAGGAGCCCCCAGGGCTCCTTCAGCAATTTAAAGGGCCTGGGGCTCCACTGCGGGTAGCAGCGGCTGGGAGCCCCTGACCCTTTAAATCACCACCAGAGCCCTCGGCTGCCACTGCTACCCTGGGAATCAGGCGGCGGGGCTGGAGTAGTGATTTATAGGGCCCAGGACTCTGCTGCAGTAGTGGTGGCCAGAGCCCCGGGCCCTTTAAATGGCCCCTGAGCCCCGGGGCTCCCAGCCCTCTCTACCACAGCCCCGGGCCCTTTAAATCGAGAGGCCCCGCCTCTTCCGATTGAAGTCCCACCCCCTGCTCAGGACTCCAGCCTACCGGTAAGTCATTTAAGTTACTTTCACCCCTGCTTTAATATGAAAGACCATTGTCCTGAGGTCCCCAGACAGAGGATGCAACAGCTGCATGGCCCTCTGCAGAAAGGAAAGGGTTAAGAATGGGGACTCACATATAACTCTGAACTTCCTGGGGTCATCAGTTTAGGCAAACCCTTAACATTATTACCCGATACTCGCTGTGTGAGCAAACTGTCTATGTAAATACGATTTACAAAAGGAAAATGAGGATGGGTGTGTCCCAGGATGGGTTTAAAAAGCCCTTTGTACAGGCTTTTCAGAACAGCCCAAACACACATTTACCTAATAGCAGACTAGCTGCTTTGGAGCTATTACAACCTAACTTGCAAATATCCCTTGAAAGGGGAAATCCTGCACATTTGGGGGGCAGGGAGCCCAACCTCCTGTGAAACTGGGGAAGCTCCACTGCGGGGATTTGGGAAGCCTGTGAAGGTGGTCTCCGTGGGTGGCTATTCCCCTCCCACACAGCAGGGATGGTGTAGCAGCAGTTGCAGAGTGGCTCTAATGTTGCTTAATGGAATGTGGGAACCATACTCCGATCATCAACCCAGAGCGAGCCCCTACATCAAGTCTAGGATTTGGCTCCTAGTGACCTTTTAAAATACATAATATTTGGTTCAAGAGATTCTATTTTGTAAATATGTATTTAGAGTTTGAAAACAGATCAACCTTAATTGTATTACAAAAACCCTGTCTCAGCTACTTTGGAGAGGTTCTGAGGTATCTCTCATCAATCTCTAGTACAGAAATGTTAATAAATAGATCTGAATCTTTCCTACTATGATATTATATAATACAGAACTGTATTGATATTAAATATCAATCTGGGTATGAAAAATGTTATGAAAAAGTTACTGTGTATGCACAGTAGTTGATTTTCAAGTATTAGTAACTTGGTTGTGTTAACTTATTTTTAAATACCAAAATGGCCTAACTCTAATTATGTTTTAACTGCTTTAAAAACAAAACATCTGAATATAAAAAAGAGCAAAAAGCATGTGATGTTTGTTAACGTTGTAACATTATTGAAACTTTTAACAGGTAGACTTTTTTCTCCATAACTTTGTTAAAAAGCAAAACAAAGTGCTCCTAATCTGAGACACTGTTGTCCCAAATTTCATCAGGATCCTAAATTTTACAGCCAAACTATAAACCCCTGAAAAATGGGATTTATAATGGATATGCTCCTGAACTTTTAATTATAGCAGTGCTTGTGTGTTCCATTATAATACAAATATACATATTACCCATACTTCCTCTCTGGGTAACCATGTTACATACTTTACAGGAATTCAGTTAAACTTAGAAGCCTCTCTTATTTCCCACCTTCCCCATCGAGTGTACAGCTCTATCTACAGCTAAAACTACTACTACCAAATATAATCATCACAATACATTCAAGATAAGGAATCAACTACTCTTATCTGCACAGGAGACGCATATAATTACACCAGGGCTTAGAAGTACAGCAGCTCAGGGTAAATGGCCCACTATTTGGGCATACAGCCTATTGAGATATTTTACACTAGAACACAGACATTATAAAGTTCCACATTGAACCATGATCTCAGAGCAGTAACAACAGCTGAAAGAAAGATAATGTTGATAGCACTAGCAAAACCTTCTAGGTTTTGTGCTGTGAGACGAGACCAACAGCCCACACTAGGTTTTTGGTGTACAACATGGTTCCATGTGCCATATAAACTAGAATATGAACACTATTAGGTTGGTAATGCCAATATGACTTACTGCTTACAATTGTGCTAACATCGACACCTGTGTTAGATTTGGTTCTCCTTTAGGAATACAATTCAGCTCCTGTCCTGAAAACAATTCAAGGAATGATGAAAAACTGAATGCAAGTAAAGGGTTTCTATCTCCACAATGCGTGCACACGCGTGCGCGTGCATACACACACACACACACACACACACACACACGGAACATTTTAAAACTATTGTTTCCTTCCAGTGCAAACGAGTTATTGGCTGACCTATTACTTATCATTATCTATAGATATGAATGTAGAGTCTGTGGAAACCGTAGAGTAGCAAACCCTGTGATCTAATGCAAATTCAAGCTCGTTAAGTAAAACAAAGGAAAGGACAGTTTCAGTGATATTTCTCACGGATGCTGACCTCATGAAGACAAAAGCAAAGAAAAAGGCACAAGACTCAGATCTCATTGATAGTTCTCTCAGAAGGGCTGTATTCAGAGTTGTCTGGTGATGCCATGCAGAATGACTGTGTTTTCCTTTTTAACCTGGCTCGTTTGTTGGCCAGAGAGAGGCTGCGCCGGCTTGAGCTAATGATTTCTGAAATAAACTTTTTGCAGTCCACACACACCTCCATGGTGCTCCAGTCCTCCATTAACTCTTTGGGAAACTGTAGATCTTCATTTGATTTATCCACAGACTTAGACTTTGCGGACAACCTGAAAAACAAAGTAACCATCCCTTACTCATTATCATTATTTACCATTCAGCCCAGTTTTGGACATGAAAGGAAACACCTCCCAAAGAGAAAGAATATGCTATTCCTGTCCCAAGTCTTGCTGTCCCCGACTTAATGAGAGTGCAAAAAAGCAGCAAGGAAAGGATGGAGATGGGAAGACACGTCAATAAGATTACATGGTTATTCAGTGAAGGCTAGTATAAAGCATGATTTGGCAATGACTACATGGATGTCTTAATTTGGCTAATTTGTGTGTAGGCACCTGGCAGACTGACTTGCACACAGAGAAAGGGGTCCGTGGATCTACATCCTGACCTGATCCAAATGTTATTTCTGGGATTAGCTTTAACAGCAGCCTGTGTTCAAAACGTAAAACCAAAAGATAATTTATCGCCAAAGCTGAAATGAAACAAACCTATGGCTAGAGAGTAGAAGAGTTTGACATGTGTAAGTCATTGTCTAATAAGGGAGCATTTCCCTATTCAGTTACCAAGAACATACAGATTTTTCTTCTAAGGATTCACCTACACTAGAAAAAAAAAAGTGAGAATATCAGCTGTACTGATATTACTATCATTGTCAGCTATAGTATAGACAGGGGACAGAGCACATTTTAAATATCATGTCAGCAAGTCTTATGTAAGTAAATATAGTTTATATTTACTAAGCAGTAAATGAAAAGTAATCAGGATGGGTTTTGTTCCTCTAGAAATGTAAGGAAAAAACCTCAATCTTGAAATTGGCAAGGAAAGACATTTATCTTTGGGTTTCTAAAAAGATATGACAAACTTTGGAAAATTAAAACAAACTACAAAAACAGAGCCTAGTAGATTATGTCTCATTAGCAACTAAGAGACTGAGAAGATCGTATGACAAGCTGCTACCAGAAGCAGAAGCTGAACTAGGAATGTCTCTCACCTGGACATGCTCCTAAGCGGCCGGTGGTGACTGGTGGCGGGTTTTTCTGGTCTCATAAAACTGTCTCCTCTCTGCAAAGCAGAAGGTCCCAGAGAGAAGATAGGAAGGGTAGAGTATGGCTTTGATGGCAATCGCATCTGTTACAAGAACAGGAGAATGATAGCGTGAAGTATCATTACCAAAGACACAGCCTTTCTGAAAGGAACAAACGGTAGGTTTCTGAACTTACCTTTTTGCAACACTGTGAACATACAGGCCTGTGTAGAAAAGTAAAGGTCTGAATCATTCAGTGTAAAGAAATGTTACTTAAGAAAGACAGTGTGGGGTACACAGAGTTCCATATTTACTGCCTTATTGACTATCACCTTAAAGTTTTCTCAGTTTACAAGTCCTCATTTTTTCCCCCAACTGCCAATACTACCAACTCAAATGGAATCTGAAATTCTCTTTGTTCTTCCAAGTTCACATGTCACCCCCCAGTAATGAGGATTCTGTAGAATCTATCTAATTGCCTCGTACCCATATGGGCTCTGCTGGGCTAACAGAGGAGTACTGTTACTGTTTTATTCTAAAACCTGAGCAGCTCTGAATCTGAATACATTAAGGGAGCGGATATGTTGAGTAAGGAAGAGCCATTTTTACAGTCATTTTTCTGACCATAACTACATTTCAAAACCAAAACCAAACAACACTGTGAATTAAAATAGAAACCAATGGGGTACTTCATGCTGAGCAAAAACTCACCTCTTACAGAACTGACAGGTGTAGGACCAGGTGAAGAAAGAAAACCTCCTTGTTCGACAACAGAAACAGAGCTAAAGAAATTGAAAACAGAAAAGACTGTAATGTCAGCAGTTCAGTCCTGGAAATAAAATTGCATGCTTCTTTCTAACTGGGCTTTTGGTGAAGACGCTCAGATTGAAGTTGGGATAGATTTATTTGATGAGTTTAATGTGCAGTTCCTCCCCCCAGGGGAGGAAAAGGAGACACTGTAATTTTTTTTTCATGATCTGTAATCTATGGAAGAAAAATACACTGGCAGATGGGTGCTCTGATATTAAATCCCCCTGGGGCACATGATGCATGATTTCCCAGAAGCTTTAAATTCCTTTTAGCTTGTTACGCATGAGCCTCCGAATGTCATGCCTCAGGCTCAAAAAAGAGTGTGAGATTAATGCACCCTGCTTACCTTTGGAGGACAATGCAGCCTTAAATAATCCCATTTGCTTTAAAACTCGGAATATACAATTCAGCCAGGCAAGAGGAAAAAAAGATTCCTCACTCACTTTATTTTAAATGAATTAGAAGAATTTGTTGACATATCTCATTGTCTCCTTCATACATAAGGGCCTGGGTTCCACTCTTTATACAGGGAAAGTGTCTGTGACAGACTGGGGGCTCTGGGTCAAGTTGTGAACCCTGTCTTGTTTTGTAGGTACCACTTAGTTTCCAGAGCTCCACTTTATACTGTAATCTTCATGTTGTAGTGCAAACCTCATGTTGTATTGCAATCTCCAATGGGGATTAGCGCACCCATTTTGTAGTGGGGGCTTCAGATCTAGTTGAATGACTATATCTGATAAGTTGGCATAGAGCAATCCAAAGCTAGCAGGGCTGTTTGTCTCTCTACTGTTAGCCCAACCATAAGAAGAAAGATTATCTGCACAGAAGCTGAGACATGGTGGGGGTGGGATGCGGGGAAGGGACAGGACCTACCAAAGGGGTTATTTAAGTGGGAATACTCTATGTGAAGGAGCTGTCCACTGCTACATGCCTGGAGAACAGGCTAAGGACAGAGAAAGCAGGACCGGCTGCTTGGCCTAGGGATGCTGACCAAACCCTGTACTCACAGGAGGGGTGAGATCAGACTGGGGGCTGTATTCAGGATTTTTTTTTTTTTCCAAACATCTGTAACTCGCTCATTGTGCTTTGTTAAGAGTAAAGTCTCTGTGGTTAAGAAATTCCTTTGCTAAGCCTGTGTTCCTTGCTTGCCTGCCATGTTGTCCCTGAAGGGGCAAATCAGGAAGCTCAAAGCACCCACAGAGAGGTGGAACATATGTAAACAATTTGGAACTTGGTAGGGCTGCGTCACTGGTTCTAGGGTCCAAATGGGGTCCCAATTCCCAAGAAGGGTAGCAGACATAGGGTCTGTACTTGGGAACATGCTTGAGAAACCCAGAGCTAGGAACAGTGACCAGACACTATCCAGACCCAAGGCACTTAGAAGCATGTGGGAGTCAGCAGCTGGGTCCACTCACAACAGACTGGTGTCCATTCAGACGAGGGAACTGGACTTGGTTGTGACAGCTTCCATTGATTTAAATGGGAATTTAAAAAAAAAAAGATACTTTATATTGTAAAACGTTTATTATATTCTATTTTACCTGTAGCTCTGGTCTCTCCAGAAAAAAACAGGAAGTAGCATGGCTGTGTATATGTGTGTGTCTAGGGCAGACGTGGGCAAACTATGGACCGCAGGCCACATCCGGTCTGCGGGACTGTCCTGCCCGGCTCCTGAGCTCCTGGCTGGGGAGGCTAGCCCCTGGCCCCTCCCCACTGTCCCCCTTCCCCTGCAGCCACGCCGCCATGTGGGCAGGGCGGCTTGCGCCCACCCACTTCCCAGGCTTTCAAATAAGCCTGTCTTGCCACTCTGAGTGGCAAAGTAAGTGGGGGTGGGGGAAAAGGTGGGGTTGGATAAGGGGCAGGATGTCTTGGGGGGAGTCAGGGGACAGGGGGCAGTTGGATGGGGTGGAAGTCAGGAGACAGGGAGCAGGGGAGGTGGGGTCCGGGGGGGGGGACGACAGGGAGCAGGGTCCCGGGGGGCAGTTAGGGACAGGGGTCCCGGGAGGGGGCGGTCAGGGGACAAGGAGTGGGGAGGTTGGACAGGTCGGGGGTACTGGGGGACCTGTCAGGGGTCGGGGGGTGTGGATAGGGGTCGGGCAGTTCAAGAACAGGGAGCAGGAGGGGTTGGATGGGGTGGAGTCCTGGGGGGGGGGGGCGGTGGCCAGGTTGTTTGCAGAGGCACAACCTTCCCTACACTGCCCTCCATACCATTTTGCAACCCCAATGTGGCCCTCGGGCCAAAAAATTGGCCCATCCTGGTCTAGGGGGAAGGATGTTTATTAAATTTAAGCTTTAAAAAAAAAAAAAGAGAAAGAGCAAGAGAGAGTGAGCGCGCAACAACTACTGTAAACGCTACTGTGTCTGTATGGAGGGTCAAACAAATGTGATATTCCAATACAAATTTTTGACATTTCCATATATAAACCAAGGAAACTGGCCCATCTGTTACACCATGTAGGGAAAGTTTAGTTTCTCCAAAATAAATTGAAAGTCAGACTGGTCAATTACTAATGAAAATCTGGCACCTGCATTCTGGTTCCAACTCGTATTCTTTCACTGACTAGAATCTCTGTGATTCACTTCCCTCCCTAACAGCTCTCAGTAGATCTGAAACAAGCATACCTTTCCTTTTTTGAGGGCAGTGTAGACATCTTTATATTGCTGATACTTTTCCAGCTCTGCTTTCACCAGCACCTGACGAATGTGCATGACTTCCTCCACTGTCAGAGCCAGGCATTCCACGGGGTAACAAAACTCCTCCTGGAAGCCAAAAATCTACATTACTATGTAACCCATCATCTTTTCAAGATTTCAGCCTAGAAAGGCAGTCACCTAGTTAGTAATTTCAAAGAAAAGATTTCACAACCCAAAAACGGAATAGCACTGGCTGATCCATGGGCATCACAAGAGTTTCAAACCAACTAAGAGACTGATATTGTGCAATTTTTATTATGAGCACTTATATCATCTGACACCTGTTTCCATTTATTTGATTTTATTTATTATGAATATTTGTTTCAGCCAATTACAATTCCATTTTATAATTTGAAAGGACACAAGATGATTTGATACATAGGTGTAAAAGATATTTCTTGGCACGGTTCCCTTTGATAGTATGTTGCTTAAAGACAAGCAGCTTCTCAGAGACTTTGTGGTGCCCAGAAAGCAGTTAGTAGCCCCCTCCAAAAGAATTTTTATTCAGTGGTACCACATATTGGTAATCATGGTTATAATTAGATCCCGTGAACAAAAGCTAGATCAAAATGATAGAAAATGTACTATATGCAGTAATACAAACAGTCTTCCTTCCCTCCAAGATGATAATGTTAATTTAAACTTTATTAAAATAATCTTAAAATATAAAGTTTGAGCAAAACAGTTAATCCATTGTTGTGTTCTTACTAGCAGGGAATTACACCCAGGCTACTTATGATGGAACTACTGCCCGTCTGTGAAACTTCTATACACTCTGTGCTAGTGCGTGTAAGAGAATAGCAACCCTGAGCATATGGCCTCTAACTTCGGTACCACAGAATAAAAAGCCTCGTTCCCAGCTGTAATCCAGCCTTGAGGTTGATTGTATGGTTCTAACAGAAAGACAGAACTGCTCTGGGAATTCCCATCGCTTTTTGCTTAGTGCACCTGTTCACTTAGCCCAGAGGGGCTATGGTGCTGAAGTGACACAGAAATTTAACGTTCTCTGAATAAATACAGGAAATCTCCTTTGTACACACAAAGGCCTGATCTACACTACAAAGTTAGGTTGATGTAAGTTGCCTTGCATCAACCTATTTGGGCATATGTCTACACTCAAATTTATCTCAGGCAGACGTTGGCACCCTGTTAACAGTGACACAGTAAAACTATCTCCCTAAACAGCATAGAGCCATGGTTAACATACTGAGGTTGATGCAATGAGAGTGTAGACATCGCAAAAGACACTGATGACAGCACTCTACGGACAGCTTGGAAATGTAATTTATAAATCAGTGATGATTCAGTTTAGTGGTAAAGTGCTCAATTTAGATAGATAGTCTTAAAATTCTGTTCTGACTTTCAATTAGAGAGAAAATATTTTGATTTCTGTTGCAGACCTGGCAAACATTAGCATTTAGAAACTATATTTTAAAGAATTGTTGTCTTATCTACCTAGAAAAGGAACAAACAAAATTCACTCTGTCTAAGATACCCACAAAAAGCTAAAATTTTGGTTTTCTTAGACAAGCCAAACCTCTGGGGTAAGTTCTTACTGGTGACACTTAGTTTTCTGGATAAAACAAACTATCAAAACCAAATGTGATTTGCTGTGAGAGGTGTAAAACTCCATGAACAAAACACAATATGTCATTTCATTAGCAGCAAACTTCCACGTAACCAGCAGCTAGCTGTCAGTATTGTATTTTAGATCCTTATGATGATGACAGCACTATTAGATATCAACAATGCTTTGGGAGGGATGGAGAGGAAGAATAATGGGTGACAGAATGTGGGGCAGGCAATGTCAATGACAAACTTATTTTCTATAGAATGGGATGTTAGGATGGTGTTTGTGGCAAGTGAGATTTACTGAATGCTTTTGATCAATCACCGTTTTCAGTCTTTTAGAAAGCTATTTCCTTATAGGAGGGATATTTTTTCTTTAATATAATCAAGTATCATATTTAATTCTTCCCTTAGACAACAAAATGTTCATTATGATGAATATTTAAACACTAATTTGTTGCATATTTGATGACATGATAAATACCCATTTCAACTTTTAAAGGTTAGCCTCTTTAATATGTTTCTTTAATCTCTTAAGATGCTTTATCAATAAAACTTTGATAAATAAAACTTTTATCAATAAAAATATCAACTGTAAAACTAGTACTTCCGGTGTTTACTAGATAGCAGAAGAATTATGTGGATCTGTTCTTGCAACCATCAAAATTAATTTTCATTAAAACTTATGTGAACAGCCAGCAGGCAAAAGGGGGAACATGGAAAATGTTCACTTGTTTAAATGCTAATGTTTTAATTCCAGCAGTTGCATAAGGACAACAAAGCTTTAATGCAACATTAAAGAAAAGTTAAAGGATATACTGATTTCTGAAGAATGTTTAAATTTTTTTCCTTCTCAGAATAAAAATAAGTACACGCCAAATCTTTAATTTCAACATTAGCTCAGTCTTTAAATTAAGCTAATCAAAATTACACTAACCAATGACTAAATTTTACAAAAACAGTAACATTTTAGAGTTTTAGCTTTAACTCCAGTTCATAATCCTTGTCCATGTATCAGGGCTGCATATGGTAGTGTGTGTAATATCCTAAGTCCTCTGCAATACCTACACTCAATGGTGTGTGTTAAGGACAGAACCTGGCTTCTGAATTTCCTTGTTTTTCTGGATTTGAATCCAATCATTAATTAATATTAAAGACAGTTTAGTGGTGGTTATTTTTAAATGGAAAAAAATAAGCCATGTTAAAAGATACTTTTCTGTACTTAAAAAGTTAATGAACCTATAAAGAATTTGCTTAACATTTTGACTATGCAGTCATAGCATAACAAGGGCTCAATCAGAGCTATTATAGTGCAACTGTGGTGAATTTATATCAAGAATAACATGTAGTCTGAATTACATATTTATAATACGAAATAAGCGCTTTGTAGATTATTTTCAATATATCCTCACGTAAGAGCTCGTGCTACTTATGTATAAACAGTACATGTTTCATATTAATGTATTCATTATACTCAATATGTTGTAAAACTTTGCATTACAAATCATTACCATGTATTCAAAAGCGTCAGAGCAAGAAAGTACTGCATATGCAAGTGCTGGGTGAAATACAAAAGTTATGCAATTCAGATTACATTAGGCACTTTAAAGTCTATGCCTAACTAGACATCTTCAGTCTGGAGTACTCAGTTAGATATCTCTAACTGCAGACAGTGTTGCAATATTTTCTGGTTGGGACCAGAAATGGGAGGAACCCCCCACCCCCACCAACTTTGAGAACCTTAAAATTTTTTGGTTCCTGTTCAGTTCTAAAAATGGGTTTGGAGGAGTTCTTATTTTCTTCTCAATTGGTTGACCCAACCTGGTGCAAGCCAACTACTGATCATGCTGGAAGTTCTGATACTTAAGTGCATCAAAGACTAAAACCATTGTTAGGGTTTTAAGTAATATTTTGCTTAGAAATACCATTCTATTCCATTATACTGTATGTCCTGTTAAAGCAACAAACAGCTTAATCTTTTCAACACAGTCCAAGGATCACAGTGGTTTTGCTTGTGAAGGCTGGTGGATCTTCATGTGCTGTATATTTAAGATTTGCAAAACGTGTCCCACTGATAATCTTATGATATTGCATTTTTAGTTTGCTGTCCTTTCACAACTGATTTCTTTTTCTCATGAGGTGACTGAAGGATCTAAACACACACAAGTATTTTACAAACACTGAAATCAATCTCAATCAGGAGTAGTGTGCCAATCTAAGCTGTTAATTCTTGCCACAGCTTAGGAAGTGCTCTTAGAAGGCATGTGCTTGTAAAGATAATCTCCAAAGCCAGCATAAAGAGGCAAACCTTTGGGGGTTTCCACCTGCTGGTAAAAGCTCTGTCACACAGAATACATAGCCCTTGCCACTCCAACCAGGGCTGCTTCAAAGGGATGAGAGCTGAGGAGAGAAGCTGTTTGTATGGTTGAAAAAAAATGGTCTGAAAGTCGTCCTTGGGAAAAAACTGGTTATCCTAGGAACCTGAACAATGGATAGGAAGCAGAATAGGGAACGCTGAACATGAAATGAAATTGTTAGCAGGGATTCTGGATCATTAAAAGTCACGAAGGCTTTCACACATACACCTCAGTGCACTGACTGTATCTTACTGATTAGGTACTAAGTTGGGTGACTTTTGGAGGTACACCACAAGGCCAACCCTGGAAAAATAGTGAACTCCCGAGCTGCAGTTTCTGCGACGTCTCATTTATCATTGATATGCTGACATGAAAAAGGGCTGTTTGGAATTTTTCCAACTTTGTTTTGCCCCACTCCTCTTACTTTAGCTCTAATTCCCTTGGTATGCTGAAATGCCTGTTCACAAAATCCTAGTTAGTATGCAAGACAGACCAGTTGCCTGCTAATCCTGCTAAGAAACTGTAGCAATGGCCTTTTTTCATTAGCACTAATGGCTATTTAACGACAAGCTCTTTCACCTTGAAGGGAAATTTCTGTCACTGGAGCAGATAAGAATTAGAAACTCCATCAATCCTGGAGGAAAGGATGAAGAAGCATGCAGTCAAATAAAAAGTAAAACATTTTTTGCAGTTATCTAGAGGCTTCCACTCAAGGAACTGCAGGATCACAAATGCAGTGTCTGGTATAGAAAATAAGAGATGCCAGCTTGTATGAGTGGTGAAGAATTCCATGACAGGGTGCAGGAGCTGGTTACTGTTAGACTAATACTGAAAACCTTGCATTGAATTAAAACAAAAAGATCAAATGATTTATCAGTTACCCACCTCCCGAGGGCACTATTTAAAAGATTAACAAATATATTTAACAGTGGCATATAAAACAGACTGCATTAAAAGAACATCATTTCAACATCAATTTTCTTCCTTTTCACTTCATACACAAAAGCATGTCGAACAAGTTGGGTGAGGGATGACAGAGAGTTCTTTAGAGTAAATAAACTGTCCCCACATGACCTGAAACACTAATTTATGTGACCCTGTAGGACTCCCATAGATGTTTCCTTGCTGCTTTTGCTTGAAGTTTTTGCTGTTTATTTTTGTTGTTGTTTCATTTTGGTAGGCTGATTAGAATTTCTCTCTAGTGGTTCTATTACACCCCCCCACCTCCACCCATCCACACACCACTTGACAGTTGCCAAATACCAATGAATAGCTTATACAGAAGAAAAGATACAGTTATGATCATTTGAAATAAATAGTGAAAAACTTAATCAAGCTACTTAAAACAATGACCCCATATTTAAGCATTTTTAAGTCACATGGTTCTCCAAGTTTTGAGCTGGATCAATATCAATAAGTTGGCTGGATCAATATCACAATGTAATTTGTTTAGAAATACCGAAAGTGTAAAACAGCAAACACCTCAAAATGATACGCAGAGCTTTTCTCCTTTGCATATTTCTTGAATATTCTGTGAATTCCTATGCGAAAATAAATCTTGTGGTCCCACATACAACAACTGCTGCACATTATGGTAATGAAATTCTTTTTACATTGATCATGCCCTCATCCATGAACTCTCCTCTTATATATTAGAGGTTCCAAAAGTTACACTCCAAACAAACTCTTGGAGAAAAAATTCTAGTTGTGCTATACTTTGCAGGATTCATTACTGTTCCTTGAAAAATGAGTGAAGATTACTTAATGCCATTCACGCAGGACCACAAGCTGTATTCAAGTTAAAAGCATGTGATACAAAGTCAATTTTTTCCCTTATGGTGAAGTGGGGAAAATATCCTCCGTATCCATGAAGACTATAGTGTTATTACACTTCAACCTCATCACTCTAAAGGACTTGCCCCACAGCCGCCATCTCTTTGGTCAAAGAAAAATAAATAGGACTTTAAAGCCCATCAGTGCCACTCTGTCAAGTGGAGGACTGGCGAGTACTCCTTCCACTGAATGCTCCTATCAATCTCTCTACACACAGATACCTCAAAGGGGCACTTTGAGCCCCTGCTGCTAAGGAAAACAAGAGACCAGGAATTGAATCCAGGTCTCTCACATTAAGTTGCAAAGTACACCATGCCAACACAAAAGAGCCAACATTCCGTCCCCTTTGCCACTTAGGCTCCGTTGGAAAATAATTCTCAATTAAAGCTAATTGATCAAATGTACTGTACTTTCTTTTCAAGGAGCAAAACAATTTATGCCTCAATGACCTCAACAATGCAATGTGGTCACACCAAGAGTTGGACTCTTTAAAGATTTTTCTCTCACATTATGACTTCAACCAAACTAGCTCTTTACAAGGGAGGAAGAGAAAGCCATCTATTCCTTCAGTAGTGAATTAAAATACTCCAATAATAAATAGATTAGCTGCTTTTCCATTTGAAAGGAGGCAACTCCAAATCTGTTATTTAGAAGCTATATTATTTTCTGAGACAGGCTGAAATAAAAACTAGAGATGGGTCTGAGTCACCAAGTTCATATCAGGATCCCATACTTCCTCAAAGTTCTGGGACATCTGAACCTGGGGTTTTGGTTCAATACAACATCAGAGAGGCAGAAAATTTAATCTTGATCCAAACTCCCCCAAAAATTCAGGACTGGTTTGAATTTGGGATTTTGCATTACAGCCAGCTCTAATCACAATGTAACTAAGTTTTAATGTTGTTTCAACTCTTAGAAAGCTTCTGTCTTATCACTATTGTGGAGTTATTGACCTCCTCACACTATAGCTAATGCTCATGATACTTACAAGTGACCTGGAGCTCTGTTTTGAAGGTGGTAGGAACTGTCTCACGTTGGTTGGCGTTTCCTTTTCAATGGAATGTCGTCTCTGCGGTGGTTGCCGCCTCTCTGGCTGTGGCGTGGATGATATTGGCAAAAACTTCGGAGGCACTAAAGATTCAACCAGCAGAAATTAAACAGAGTAATTGAATGGTCATTGGACTAACATTGGGAACAGGCACAGTTTTGGCAGAAAATCTATTGTTAATTTCCAAAGTAACACAAGATAGAATATCTTCATATTGTCTTTAAATGGGCGATATTTTCAAAACTGGGTGATGAAGTGCGTGTTCCCACACAAATGCAAAGGCACCTACAGTTTCACCCCTATAAAAAACAACACTTGTGGGCATGCAATTACACTAACGTGCAAATGCCAATCCTTGTTACATAATTCAGGTTTCTGAAGGCATAGTTTGCTGGTATTCACTCTCAGAAATTCTGCCCTTGTTGAATATAAATTTTAAAATCAAAGGGCACTGAAGGATGCACTCAACCTACTTTGCCTTTGTTTTCATAGAGAGAGTATATGAAAAAAATGCTAACAATCATACAGAAACGATTTCAGAGAAATTTATATGTTTTAGAAACATGAAAATATTTAGAGACACTGTCAAATTAAAAATCATACTAATGTCAATCTGTTTTAACCAAATATTGTTACAGAGTAACATCTAAGATAACCATAATTGAAAGAGATGACAGCAAAAAAATATTTCTCTGTTTTTTCAATTGTTTTACTTGATGCATTGGCAGCACTTCGTTTATTGGAAACACTAGGGATTTTTAATGTACTTACAACCAACTATTCTCAGTGGAATTTTATAAAAAGTTCCAGGACACATTTCTATTTGTCTTAAGTTACATAAAATTTTATTTTTACAGAATCTACATTTAGAGCCAACTGTAAGTTGACAGTGATCCTTTAAGGGGCCACCCACATGTGCTGAGAAAAAGACTGATTCAACAGTATTAGAAGATCATCCATGTTAAGCAACCAATTTTTGGCAATCCCTTGAATGGTTGATGATGACAGGTTTCACTGCTCATCAGAGTAATGTTAAAGCTCTAACGATATTTCAAAGATCTAAATCAACTACTTTATAAAGAACAGCAACTGCAGCATATACTGCTGTATAGCTGAAATGGTTAAAGACAGTTTATGCCTTTGCCATGACTAAACTAACTGTATCTTATTCCTAAAGGAACTGCACAGAATGCACACACTGATTGGGGAGCTTCTATACGTCTCCTCTTTTCCTGTAATAATACGGAAAGGTAAGGCCAAATCCTACATAAAGCCAGAATAATGCAGCTGAAGTCTATATTAAGACCAGATGGAGAACAGAATTTGTCCTTTAGTCTTATAAAAGAATTATCTTTAGATAAAGTCTATTTTGACAATACCAAATAAAACTTTAAAATGCACATTCACTGTTCATTCTTTTTCTCATTATTTGCAAAAAATCTACTCTACAAAGCAATTTTTTTTTCACTTTATAACTGTAAAAAGGAAATGTAGATTCTTTTTTAGTTCAACTAATATCCTCTTTAAAATTAAAAGGAATACAAGAGCTTGTTTACACTCTAAATGGTACAGCAGCTGTGCTGCTGTAGCGGTTCAGTGTAGACCCTTACTACAACGATAACAGTGGCGCTCCTGTCATCTAGTTAATCTACCTCCCTGTGACACTCTGCATCTCAAAGTAGCACCCTGCAACTTCCATATTCATCACTATGATATGATTATAATATATTTTGTAGAAAGTATGCCTTGTGAGAAAAATCTTAATCTGTTGAACATTAATATCCTGTTGGATTGTATGTGCCATCATTGTATGTAAAGCTATGAAGTTTTGCTATGTGTGTGTTACCAAAGTATGTTGTGAGGTTGGCAGATGCTCACAACCAACTTTTCAATTGCAACAAAGGACCAGCCAGTGGCTCATCAACATTTATCCAGGAAAGAATCCACTATCCCAGAGACTTCTCAGAGAGAGCACGCATGCAATGGGGACTGATCCCCACGTCACAGCAGAGATCTTTCCAGCAAGCTGGAAGAAAATATACAAGAGGGAAAGTGACATCACTCGGCCTCTCTCCCTCCCTAACTCAACACTTGGAAGCACGTCTGGAGGACAGATTTTGAACTGGGAAAGGGTGGTCCTAGGCTGGAAATGGAGTCTTGTCTGTGTATTGAAGATCTGTAAGCTGTTTGTACCATCTTTCAGGGTGAGACACTGCTGGATTCAAAGCCTGTTTAGTTTGTAGAACTTAAGAAACAAAACTAAATTTGTAGTCTAAGTAAGCAACTCTGATCTCTACGTCTGCAACTTATAAACACTTAAAATCTAGCTTTCCGTAGTTAGTAAACCTGTTTTATATTTTACCTAAAACAGTGTGTTTTGGTTGAAGTGCCTGGGAAACCTCAGCTCAGTTTACAAAGGCTAGTGTGTGTCCATTCCACACTGAGGGAGGGGCAAATTACTTAATGAACTTACACTGGCCAGGCTTCTGACCAATGCAAGATGGTCCAGTTCTGGGGTGCAAGGCTGGGAAACTGGCTGGAGCCTCCCTATTAATGGTTCATGAGTGGCTGGGAGACGAGGGCTCAGCAGTCCCACAGTCCAGTCTGGATCCTGAGGACCCCGTCACACTCCCCAAAAGGCAGCAGCTAGGTTGACAGAATTCTTCCATCGACCTAGCACTGTCTACAGTGGGTATTAGGTTGGCTTAATTACGTCGCTGAGAGGTGTGGATTTTTAATACCCCTGAGCGACATAGCTGAGTCGACGTAACTTTTGAGTGTAGACCTGGCCTCAGTCACAGAATATATGCAACTCTGTCTTCTGAACAGTTCTTTTCTTGTTATTTTGTTTTGTTGTTGTGCGGTTTTTTTTGTTTTTTTGTTTTTTTTAAGAGGCACATCATAGTATGAATGCTTCTGAATAAATATTTTTAGTATTTTAAAAAGGAAAGAAGGGTCACAGTAATTTTGTGGTGATCAATTATTCTACTAAAGTAAATGAGTTAATTCCATTGCATGGAGGTCTCTGTTCATACAGCAAATTCCGTTCTAGGAAAAGACTATTTTCCCCATTTAACAATATTTTCCTTCATTTAAAATACATGTATTTGTTTTACTTGTCTTCAGAACTATGCAGCCTTGTAACTTATATCTGTACAGTATCCAATAGACCTACGCTTTCATGTTAGTCAAGAAGATATTTAATCAACGTTAACCTATTCAGCAGGTCTCTTTTCCTGGGGTGAGCACCACACACTTACCCACGAACACTGATCTGTTTTGACTTTTTAGCAAAATATGCTCATGCAAAATTCATGTGACAGAAAATGCTAGGAGGTGGGAAAGCAAAACAACTACTCTGTTTCTATTTCAACGGGCTTCCCTAGACATGAAACACTTACTCTTTCTACCAGAGGTTGTCTCTTGAAAGGAGTCTTCTATTTGGGAAAGAGAGACACTGCTGCTGCTTGCTGATTTGTGCATAGACTCCTCCTGGAAGTAAGCAAAATTGGAAGAATTAGAATTCTTCAGAGGCAGTCTCTCTCACTCTCAACCACCCACCCACCCACCCCATATTGTACCACAGGTAAATTATACCATTAAATCACTTATCTTCCAACAATACACCTGCAAAAAATATTGAAACTAGGCAAGCCTTGTGTAAATAGATTTTTCCAAGTTAATCTTTTGCTACAAACTGGAATATACAGTACATACTTAACATATTTAATTATATTATTAAAAACAGAAATAGGAAGCTAGGTGACTCTGTTGTAATCTGCCTTTTCCTTAATAATTACTTCTGGCACTGAGTGCCTAGCAGGGATTTACAAGCTAAATTAATACAAGTATGTACCTCATATCAGCAAGAAATCAAGATTCAAGCACTTAGCTTCCTCTGGTCTCCAAAGGAATGAGGAGTGACCCTGGTGAACATGTGACCCGGTAAAGAGCAATTAATCTAATCACTAATCTCCACAATCCTGTTCTCTAATCTCTAATCCTTGTGCACTTCTCTGTGTTTAAAGAAATCTCATTCATTACATAAGTATGTTCTCATCATAGCAGCGAAGCACAAACAAGTTCCGAGAGATGAAACAAGTTCTAGTGAAATGATCTTTGACTAACACTTTTCAGTTAATAGGTGGCTAAAGAAATCACGCTTCTCTGAATCAATACCCTTGAGGACTATCCTCACCTAAAACCTACCGGCTAAATTATCTCATACAAACAAGCTGCAGTATATCACTGGATCATAACAAAAGAATACTGGGCTGGAGAAATGTTTGTGAATACGTTGAATTCTGACATAAATGCTTTTAACAAAGGAGGTTTGCAGAGTTACCTCCTATACTCTTGGGGTTTACAAATCAAACCAGTGACTCTCTCTGAAAACAAGCAAGCAACTCAGCCTCTCAGTCTCAGAGACAGTGAGACCTTGTCTACACTACAGGGGAAATTTGATCTAAGATATGCAATCTGAGTTACGTGAATAGTGCAACTCAAATCAACGTAGCTTAGATCTACTTACTGCGGGGTCCACACTACGCGATGCTGACGGGAGACACTCTCCCATTGACTCCCCCTAGTCTTCTCGATCCGGTGGAGTACAGGAGTCAATGGAAGAGTGATCTGCAGTCGATTTAGCAGGTCTTCACTAGCCCCGTTAAATCAACCATCGATGCATCAATCACCACTCATAGATCCCCCGGTAAATGTAGACAAGGTTTTTGTGAGGTACATGAATCTTAAGAAAGAAAATCTCCAGTAACTGAAACAGTGCCCCCTCTGGTTATAAAAAACCAGGAGGGAAAAGCTCACAGGAACAGCACGTTAACAAATGGCATCACCAAAGCCAGAGAGTCACAAATTATCATCAGGCGATCAGTGTGTAACATGGACCGACCCTGGTCGTCGGCAGGTGGGATCAAACCTTGGGCTTCTGGAGCTTAGTACTTGAGCCTCTACTGCATGAGTTAAAAGCCATGCGACTGTTAGCTAAGGCCATAGAGCAGACTCATTAATCTCTCTGTAAGTGATCTCAGTGCCACGAGCTGGGACAGAACACCACACCCAGAGGTGTGTGGGTTACAAGTACTCTATGTTGAACACAAGAAACCCAAGAAAAACCTGGGAGTTAGCTGCCTGCATGGAATTTAAAAAGCAGTCTGGTAACATTTACTAGGTCTAAAGGAGGGTTCCAAAAAGTTTTCTTACAGCTGATAAATATAAAATTTGCAAAGAATAATAATTGCTATTCAAAATGCAACATTAAACTTTTAGATTGGTGAAAACAACTATCGGTGCAGTTAAAAAACAAACAAACAAACAAAACCCTAGGATATTATAGTCATAGATGTATTTCATTTATTCTTTCATGTACAGAGGGATGAGCAGCTAAAAAGTTAAGATGAAGAGCTAAGAAACCTGCTAGTGGTAGTGCCTTTTTCTAATTAAAAAGCTCCATGCTCCCCTTTGTTTTTCCGATTGGAGGGGAGCCAATGCCTGTGGGGCAGGCTAGATGAGCAGCAGACAGAGGAAGGCTGGCTCTATGGCACACTCCCTTCCCTCCTTCCCGTGTCCCCCTGTGGGACTACAAGGGGTTCCACCTAGAGCGGGACAGAAAATGGGGGTGGAGAACTGTGAACATTTTTGACAATTCCAAAGTCATTCTTCTCCACAGGTTTCTCAAAGGAATTATTTTTAATTTATTCATAATGCTTAAGAACATTTTTATTGAAAATTTCTGTTTTCAAAATTTTTCAGTTTTTCATTCCCCATCCTCTTTTCTTCCCTTTCTCCTCTCCTCTGCTATTTTTTTCCCCCCCTGGAAGGAAAAAGAGAAGAAAAACTGCTTAGAAAAAAAAGACTACATTTTTCATTTTCCAGCTTCATAAATTATATTTTTTTAAATGTTTAAAAAACGAAAATTTCTTGTACAGTACAAATTTCCAATTTTGAAAAAAGCTATTTTAGTTTAAAATAGTGTTCAACATTTTTAAATAATTTCTTTTTTCATTTTTGAAGCCTAGGATGGATTCGGGGGCAGGTCTCAGTCAGATGCTGCCCTGTCCAAACCCAAAGGGCTAGGCAGCCTACCAATTACAGCAGACAGATGTCTCAATCCTGTTCCCATTTGTATTTGTGGGAGTTTTGCCATTGAGTTCAGTGGGAGTGAAATTGAGCTAAAATTTCGCAGTAATTTGTGCTATTTCTCACTCTGTGCTGTGGAACAGCATCTCTTTCAGGGGAGCTTCGGGGAAGTAGCCTGGGGAAGTATCTGTCCAGATACCATAGAAAATCAGGCTGAAAGAGGCAGACAGCACCAGTGGAAACAAAGGGCTTCTATAGGGATGCCTACTGCCCCTGCCTTCAGGATCATCATCTTTTTTCCCCCAGCAGGTGGGGATGGACGTTCAGCTACTTCTGAAGTGGGCTAGACCTTGCTGAGAACCACCATAAGAATTCAAAGGAAACCATTCATTTTAAATAACTTAGGAAAGAATAAGAGGGATGGATATTTTATATTTCCCACTGTTTATAAAAAACAGCTCTGCTTAGATAATACACACTCCATACGCATTATTTTTAATTGTCTCTTTACCCTATCCTCCTCACTTGCACAGAAAATGTGAACTATTCTATTGTACTGTGATTTCTACAGTGGTAAGCTTCCTTAGCAAATTAATACTACTGAATCATGTGGAGTAATTATTCATGATTCTTGAGAGGAATTTGCTGAGGCCAATGTCTTTGCTGTTGATTTCTAACGCAGGCAATATGAAATCTCACAAGCAGAAGTGGCATGAAATTAAAATTCTGGATCCAGACACCTTTGGACACATTTAGATCCAGATCCAAACAAGTATAGTCTCCTAGCTACTGAGAAAGGCACATCTGCTTACAGGCATAACTTGAGGGGAGTGCCTGGATGTGTCACCACCAATATTATCAGCTAAGTATATATGTGTGTGTGTGCGTGTGTGTGCGTGTGTCTATATATATATATATATATATATATATATATATATATATATATACATATACCCACACACACACACACACACACACACATAGCCTTGTTAGGAGAGGATTTCTCTAATTATTTAAAATACCCAGGGCTTAGATTATCACATCCTTATTCAGTCACGCAGGTGAGTATGGGTCTCCTTATTCGGATTGTGACTTTAGTGGGAGGGTGAGAGAGCAGGGCCTGCTTGCCTCATACTGATCTTTGCATGTAAGTAGGCAGGGAGGGGACTCCAGACTGCCCATCACAGCACTACCCAGTTAGATGGGTATATAATAAGCTGCCTCACAAAAAAGCGGAGGAAATTTATTCCTCCCTCAGAACAAAGGAGGAGCAGGGGAAATATTGTGAGTTGAGTCACAGTTAATTCTCTGGTCTGCTCCTGGGGCAGTCCAGCTGTGTGCAGCCTCTTCTTCAGGGTAGATTGTAAAATTATAATCTGGGGACCCCCAGTGAGTAATTCTAAATAGGTTAGCTCAATTCATTCTCTATACAATCACAAGCATGGAAATGACTGAGTCATTCACAGACAATTAGAATACCAATCCCCGTCATTTATATATGCCACAAACTTAAAAATCAGAAAATAAATATGGCATTTCAACATAAATAATGGTCTTGCTTGGTTCTCTTTAATTTTCCTCACAGGTCCTTTTACCCAACTTTTGTCAATCTGGTAACTTCCCGCCATTTAATTTATCTTTTTTACTTCTTCAACATTAAACACAGCACAGTGCCCGAGACCTAATCAGCACTGAGCAGGGTAGCATGATTATCTTGCTTATTTCACAAGCTATTCAGTTAATTCAACTCAATACAAGATTTGTCTTTTTTGCAACAGCATTGTATGGTTGATTTACTTTCAATTTATTATTTGCTCTATCCTCCAGAGCATTCCCTATGTGGTATCTCAGTCTATGCTGTACTCCCCAATTCATAATCATGCATTTTATTATTCCTTCCTATGAGGATTAATTTACATTTATCTTTCTGACTCTTTATTTATTTACTCAGTTCATTTCTCCAAGTGAAAGATCATGATGCGTTAGCCTAGCACTGAGCTGCAAGCTACAGGAACATGAATTCTAGTCTCAGGTCTTTCACTGACTGCTGTTACTATTTTGTTGCCCCTCAGTCTTCTTATTAACAAAGCCTCATCCACTACTATTGTATACCTAGTTTACAGATTAGATAAGGGAGGTTACTTCAGGCAAAGTTATGAATAAGACCCAAAAATCTCATCCACTTTGTCACACTGCCTTTCAGAATGAACATGCCCAATTATGTGCTTCCATAACCCACAAAACTACAGTGATGCTCTGTCAACCTCTAACAGCTTGACCACATACAGAGTTTTATGATTCTACTGCCTCCATGCTAACAGAAACACTTTTTTAGCGTAAGTGATAGAGACTCATACTTTTACCTCCAGATATAGCTGCCGTGTTCAACTCTCAAAGCTGACCCAGAACAGAGACACAGTTACACTTGGCTATGCTTTCTGTAACCTCCAAATCACACTCTGCTCCCAGAACCAAGAACAGATACCACAAATCCTTATGCCCAACATTCCACTAGCGTTTCACAAATGGCTGTGTAACCCACTTGCGGATCGTACTTTGTTTCCCCCTTTACCAGCTGATTTACACAGGGGATAATAGTATGCTTTCCACTACCAGGGCTTCAATAGCTCATGTGGAAGAGACCAGGAATGCGGATTTTTAGGTTGCAGGTTCAAATCCTGTTAATGAACCATATGGGAGCAAAATGTGTGTGTGAGAGAGAGAAAATGTGTGTTTTTGTTGGATTATTTTTATATTGCAAAACATGTTTACAAGTTATTTGGATGGTGTGTAATATTTGTTTTATTATTACATTTTAGTGTTTGTATTTTGGTTAACAGGAGCTGTTTCTTTAAGAACAGGATGGGGAACTTATTGGAGAGCATATTTAGAGACTGAGCAGTGTGTCAGAGTTTGTTGATGTGTCCTCTCCAGAGAGCTAAAGATGGCCTATGTAATTTCCCAAAAGGTCAGAACTTGATTTAATAAATGTAATTTTCCAGTCAGCAAGCCTTATTCTTGCAGGTGTAATGTTTTTCCTGCAGGTCATCAGACCTAAAGCAATGGTTTTCAAACTGTGGGTTGTGACCCAGAACTGGGTCGCAGAATGGAAGGCACTGGGTCGCAGTGGCTCTGGTCAGCACCACTGACCGGGTCATTAGAAGTCCCGTCCGAAGTGCTGCCTGGCTAAGGCAGGCTAGTCCTTACCTGTCCCGACACTGCACTGAGCCCCAGAAGCAGCCAGCAGCAGGTCTGGCTCCTTGGCGATGGGGCCATAGGGCTCCGTGTGCTGTCCCAACCCCCAGCACCGGCTCCACACTCCCATTGGCCGGGAACTGGCCAATAGGAATGGGGGGGGCGGTGTCTGCAGGCGAGAGCTGCACAGAGCCACTTGCACGCCTCTTCCTAGGAGCCGGACCTGCCTCTGGCCACTTCTGAGGCACAGCATGGTCCGTGGTGCCAGGACAGGCGGGAAGCCTGCCTCTGCACTCTGGCTGCACCGCTGACCGGGAGCCGCCAGAGATAAGCCTGTGCCCCAACTCCAAGCCCCAATCCCCTGCCCCAGCCCTGAGCCCCCCCAAACCTGGAGCCCCCTCCTGCATCCCAAACCCCTCATCCCCGGCCCCATCACAGAGCCTGCACCTGCAGCCCAGAGCCCTGAACCTCTCCCACACCCTAACTCCCTGGCCAGCACCCCCTCCCACACCCTGAACCCCTCATTCCTGGCCCCACCCTGCAGCCCTTACCCCCCAACTCCAACCCTCTGCCCCAGCCCTGAGCCCCTCCCACACCTCAAACCCCTCGTCCCCAGCTCCGTTGGGTCACGGGCATCAACAATTTTCTTCAACTGGGTTGCCAGAATAAAGTTTGAAAACCACTGATCTAAAGAATGTGTGGTTGCCCATAAATGAGATGAGTTTTGTAGGTCCCAGTTTCAGCTCCCACATCATAAACTCACCCCCACACTTTGTGCTGAATTGTAAACTCCTTGGGGAGATTATCTATCACTATGTTTTTGTACAGTGCCTAGCACAATGGAGCCATATTCACAGTTGGGGCCTTCAAAGAACGCTCCTGCATGGGGACCAAAATTATGTTACTTGCAATACATTTACAAGACTTGCTCACATTGTAACAGCCATGATTATTTAGGATCTGACTTATGATTTTTGAACCTTTTAGGGTTGGCAATGCAGTAATCCAATCCTCAAATTATAACTAAGAAAACCCAGGATTAAATAGCAGCTATGAAATTACTGCCCCAGTTTATTAGTTCCATGAATCAGTAGAAAGACTAAATTCTGAAATTCAATTGAGGAGAAAGCATGGGCCCCTGTTGTCTTACCTCTGAATCCGAGCTATCCAGTTCAGCCAATGTAGGGGCTTTAAGGAGTCTCTTCCGCTGCATTGTCACTTGGGTAGTGCTGACGCCATTCACCTTTGCTTGTGGTGTCAAGCCACCATTTACTACAGAGCTGTCTGCTAATTTTCTTGAGGCCTCTGGTGTGGATACATCTGGTAAAAGCAACAAAATGGTTGTACTTGGAAGTTAGAAGGAATAGATATCAAGGCAATCAATTTGTGATGCCCCTCTCAGCTCTTACTGCCAAGGCAGCGTGCACAGAGAAAAACCTCACTATGATAATTACATGTGTAAGGTTATTTTACTTGAGCAATATGTTGCTCAGAAAATTACAGGTCGTGGTGTGTGGTACAGACATGATGTGAGAGAATGAGAGCAGTGGAAAAATAGCAGTGCACTTTGATTTTTTTAGACTTTAGCATTAAAAAAATTCTTCATTTAAAGGAGTAAACATCCTGCCACCTAATGATTTGCTACAATTAGCTAAATAATCAGAATCCAAAAAAACAGGGATGCACTGCTAAAACCAGACACGTGGATCTCCAGTGAATACCAAGACCATTCTACATTGAAATTATGAGTTTTGACACAAAACAAACACAAACTATTACAGTGAAGGTGCAATTATGCTGTCTTTTTCATATACTGAACAGGAATGACAATGAGTTATAAACATCTTGTCTAAAATGTGCATAATCCCATGTTTATATTTTAATGCATATTAAAAATGAAAATGTATGCATTTGGTTAAGTCTTGCATCATGTAACAATGGAATCATGGGACCTGATTTTGTTTACACCTACACAGATTTTACATTGGTGTAACTTCATTGAGTCCAGTAAAGTTCCTCTGGATAATCAATAGAATGAGATCAAAATGAGGCCCATATAATGTTAGCATGAGGTCTGCTGTGCCCAATCTAAACCTAGACAATAATCTAGCTTTCGATATTCTGGCCGTGGGGAGGGGGGAGGTGAGATTGACATGTCTGTTTTATCCCAGAAAAAGAGCAGAGAAAGGGTGAAGTTTCAATATGTTTTAAAATTTTCTGTGTGTCTGGAAGAGGCAGCATTTAGTGGGAAAAATTTACATCTCTGGTTTGCATATTTGCCTACACATCTGGCCTTTCTATCTATGCAATTGTATGACCTCATCAGTGTAATGAATGAGTACCTCATAATGTATTTGCCCTCACAATACCCTTGTGAGTTAAGGAAGTATTATTGCTTACAGCATTTTACATCTAGAGAATGAAGGCAAAGAGGCTAAGTGACTTGGCCAAGGTCACACAGGATCTCTGTGGCAGAGCAGGGAATTGAACCCAGCCTCCCAAATCCGAGGCTAGCACACTGGAGCATCCTTTTTAGTCACTGTGTAGCTGGTGTAAATAACTAGTACAGACAGTTTATTCTGGGGCTGCGGGAAGCGGCGCGGGCCGAGGGATGTGCTGGCCGCCATTTCCTGCAGCCCCCATTGGCCTATTTTTAGACAGGAAGCCCAGAATTGAAAGAAGTAATTAAAATATTTAGAAGTGTTTACTGATCTACTGCAATAGCCTGAAATAAAAGTGAAACTTCAGGTAAATCTACTAGAACATAATATATCAAGTTTGTTTTGAATAGCTCTTAAATATGACATATCATCCATCATCCCCCTCAACTCTGAGAAAATCCAGAGGGAAGGTTTTTTCGCAAAATAAAAACAAAAATTCACACACACCTAATTTGCAAAAAAAAAAGTTTGTGAATAAAAGGTTTGAGTTCAGTTTACTGTGATTCACGTGGTCAGACTATTAGTTATTTGTGAACAAGTGGACAATTGCTGGGTACTTATGGAAAAAAGTGTGAATGAATAAAGCTTCACAGATTTCAGCACAAACAATTTGCCCAAAAATTCTAACAGTGTTGTTTGTTACCCTGCAGTCACATCTGTTATTCTCCTGTTTAAAATGTTTCAGTAATCTAAACAGGAATCAGAAACATTGCCATGTGCTAATTAACCACACAGCTACTAAAAAAAAGATGGAATAGTCAAAGTGACAGCTCAGAAATTACTAATAAGTATCAGTTTATTGGTTATGAATGCCCACGAAGAAAATCAGGTTTGGTTTGCAAATAATTAGCTGAAAACAACGGTGGACTAAATTTGTAATAAAAAAATTACCCATAAAATATTTGAACCCGTTCTAGATCATACAAATGATTGTGAACACTTCTGAGGTGATTCGGCTGCTGCCCAGACAACCATGTGTTTCTAGGGGGTCTGGGAGTGAACACTGTATTCCAGTAGAAATTAAGTTTTGCCAGAGATATAGGGGCCGTGATTGGGTTGCAAGTCACTGATTCCAGGGTAAATACTATCTGAAGCACTAGGATAAATACTTTTGGTTTTTCGGAGATTCTCCTAAGCTATCAAATATTTCAGACCACGTGGAAACAACAAAAAGCTTTGGGTTTGACTATTTGACTACATAAGCCATATTTTGTTCAATCCTCATGTGTTGCTACTTCTGTGTCTGTGACTAGTCTTAAGGTACGTGTGTGAGAGAGAGCGAGTGAAAAGACCAAAAAAGCTAGGATAAATTGAAATTTATTTTTATTTACATGTAAGACTACTTCTCTTATGAAACAGGGAATTAAGTAGATCACAGATTATATGCTAACTAACCATATGGCATTTCTGTCCTAAACAGCTTTAACTGACATATGATGGGAATAGAAAACTGGACCTGGTTTCTACTGTAAAATATGCTCCTTTGCCTTAACATTTTTACAGCATGTTAAAGCAAAGGCAGAAAAGAAAATGGATTCTCCGGATTAATATAGATTTGTCCTACATTAGTTACACTGTGAGAATACTGGGGAAAGACTATATGATGAGTAACTGTAGCACAAAGGTATGCTCTTCATTATGATAGAGGACTTGCATATTTAATTCAGAGAAGAAAACTAATCAGTATACTGAAAAATTTATCTTTCTAGGTGTGGGTAGCACGCTCATTACCATGGTAACTAAACTAATAGATTATCTGCCTTTCCTCAGCATTTTCCTGACATTCAAATGGTATTCAAATGATGTGTGATCCTGCTCAACCTCTCACAGATTTGAGCATAGGAAGAACCACCTCTACTGGAGCCTGGACACAGCAGCTCTGGAAAACAATGAAAGCATTAACTTTGTAGATATGAAAAACAGATTATTTCTGCAGATGTTATTTCATTTTTTTGTGTTCAATTTAGAGGACGAAATGGGTCGTATGTTCAGGGTCAGATGCTCCCGTTTTTTGAGCCATGTTCAACACAGGTCCAGGGAAGCAAAAGTGGCTTTAAGCTATTTTTAAGACTGCTGTAACTTACATCCAGCTACTAATGGCTCTATTTCACAGCTGGGAATAGAAAAGTCTTGTGCACACGTTATTTCCCCTAGAAATGCTCCCTGTGCCAATGGCTGAGAAGAGTGGCACATACCAGCCACAATGACTCAATACCCTCAATTTCCCTAACACAAGAGGAATCCTCCACTACTTGGTTAAGCCAGCTTTACAGCTGCTTTGGACCACCAGAACAGCACAACGCCATTGTAGAAGGGACAAGAACATGTCCTTTAGCGTGAAATTTGAGAGGAAGGTTCTGCTTTTCCGTGAGAGTTTATATTTTTATGACATCTCTTCAGCTGGGCAGACAGCAATGAAAACAAACATCAAGAAAAAATGTGAAAATAATAATTTCAAAATGGAAGCAAATTTAAAACCCTCCCATCAAAATAAAGAATAAAGCAAAAGTATCAACAAAGCAACAAAATTAAACAAAACCATGTCTGCTTTTTATTTACATCCCAAACTAAATCATTTTGTGTTGTCTGATCTGTTGTCTCACTTCTCCCTAAGAGAATGTTTTGATCACCCCTGAATTGCTTCCAAAGACTATGTATAGGATCATTCAGACAACAAAACAGTATCACATCTCAGTGTGAATCACATGGAGTGTTAAAGTACATTTAGCAAATGGATAAAGAAAACAGGAAGAGTTCTTCAGTGGTCAGTCAGAAAGATCAAATCCAAGGCATAGTTTAGTACTGTAGGTTGCTATGAAGTAGTTTGTATTTAACAAAGATATTATGATAATGAATTAATAAAGGATGGTTAAGCAAAATCCTTTTGTATTTCAATAAGTAGGAACATATCTCAGATCCATGACTGAACAGGAATCCTGAAAAGAGCAAGTTAACTGAAGACAAGAAGAGAATAAGCAAACAGACACATGTAGAAAGGATAGTGCTGGACATCCTCCCTGCTATGCTAATCAGTAAAGTTACTCTTGCCACGTTCTGTTCTACTCTCCTGCACTATCATTCAGTT
Organism: Dermochelys coriacea; assembly: GCF_009764565.3. Lineage (NCBI taxonomy): Eukaryota > Metazoa > Chordata > Testudines > Dermochelyidae > Dermochelys > Dermochelys coriacea. Next base: position 92,889,616 of record NC_050069.1, read on the forward strand.
TTATTTGGCAGTAACAGAGTTGAAAAATAAAAGTTTGACCGCTTACACTAGTATTTGACCTTATGTGCAAGGAATTTCCAGATCTTAATAGGACACAGTGTAGCACCTAACATGAGCACCGGCTAGCAGAAGATTTTGCAGCCATTAGACAATGTTATAATATACTATATTAGATACTCACTCTAAACTCTGCTGCTTGGATTACCAAATCATTGTGCTTCTTTACATCATGATAATAAACCATTCAAATACGGTCTTTCTAGACGATAAATAGGAAAACATTGGGCCATATTACCTCCTCCCATGGAAAAACCATAGGAGGTGATTGGAAGTGAAGGGTGAGAACTTTGTGAGAGTCCCAGGATATTCTTTGTTTCAGAGTAGCAGCCGTGTTAGTCTGTATTCTCAAAAAGAAAAGGAGTACTTGTGGCACCTTAGAGACTAACAAATTTATTAGAGCATAAGCTTTCGTGAGCTACAGCTCACTTCATCGGATGCATTTGGTGGAAAAAACAGAGTAGAGATTTATATACACACACACAGAGAACATGAAACCCATTGTTTCATGTTCTCTGTGTGTGTGTATATAAATCTCTACTCTGTTTTTTCCACCAAATGCATCCGATGAAGTGAGCTGTAGCTCACGAAAGCTTATGCTCTAATAAATTTGTTAGTCTCTAAGGTGCCACAAGTACTCCTTTTCTTTTTGAGGATATTCTTTGTGTGTGATGGCAAATGAGGGATATAAAAGATTTTGCCTCCCCACAGAACGAGGGGATGGATTTTACTCGGAACCTGCTTGTCCTTGTCTTAAGGATCTACTGGAGAAACAGGATCATTCATGTGGAGGTACCATAACCACACCAACTCTGAGTCATGCCTACCTAGCTGCCTGGAAAGGATAAGATCTGAGTGTAGAGATTCCCCTCAGTGCATAGGTCTCAGGGGCCGATGTCGTGCATTGGTATGAGGTAAGAAGGAATCTAAATGGTTGTGAATGAGGGCATTTGGCTTCACGCCTCAGAGCACACTCCTCAGAGTGTTCAGGAGCACTGCAGGCACCTTACAGTCTGTTATTGCTTATACCCTTGCTATAAAATAAAAGGCACTAGAGAAATCTAGCCATCTATTAGGTTCCCATCCCAGCTGTAGGCAGAATACTACAGCAGAGATAGGAGCCTTCACCACGTAGAAGGTAATTTTCTTTCTCGGGGGTCAGTCTCAGCGATAAGTCCTGCATCCTCATTAGAAATTTTACATGCTTCATTTATGACTACTGAGACTTCCTTCTCAAAGAGAGAATTCACAGAGAATTAGACAGAAAAACATGGGTACATTAAAAATGAATAAAAAAATCCAAGATGGTGGCCCAGGAGTGAGTCCCCTTGGATTTGTTAGAAGATTTACACTCTTCTTTTACATTTTAATGCTGCAAAGCTTGTATAAGCAAACATGTACAACTAACAAAGACTGCAAACATTTTAACATAGCTAAAAGTAGTGTGGTTCTTCGTAAGAGTTTCACAGTGCACTGACAAATGAGATTAAGTTATACACACATACACACTATATAGATATATACATTGGTGCAATGAGTGTATGTGAAATGTTAATTAAGAAAATTTCAATGAAATATTTAAGAGTTTTTGAATAATCTCAAGAAATAAAATATTGCAGAAGATGATCAAGTCAAAAAGTGACTCCCTAGACATTTGATTTTAACACACTACAGTACTTATATTTATTGGTCAAACCAATACTAAAAGACACTAAGATTTAACATAAAAGCAAAGCTTCAGGGGAAGGGTTGATTAGTAATAATAATAAAATCAGACTTTAAGGTGAAATAGTATACCAAGCCCTTTCCTAGGGTTTAGGGCTAGCTGTGGACGACCTTATTCTTCACAAAATTCAATCACAGGTGAAATACAGTAGTTCCTCATACATGCACATCCCTATTTGGTAGCAGAACTATAGATTTTAATAGGAAATCTAGCTGAATCTTTACTTTCACTGACCATGGCTTAGAAGAATCCCTTCAAGTTTCTTTCTTACATGAGGGTTAAACAAATAAATGGATGGAACAAATTTCACAGTAAACACAATAACCACGTCAGGTGTTATAGCACCTTTTACCTGACAGGTCAAAACTGTAAGACATGCTAAGTGGCCGCATTGCTGAAAAAGGAAACAAAAACAACAAAAAGAAAACAATTCAGCTGTTAAGAAAAGATTAGGTCCACTTAAGACATTTTGGATTCTGATGCCCAGGCTAATATAAATCCAAAATGTGTCTAAAACATGTTTTTCTTTATTGTGGTAACACTGGAAGTGTACACACTATAATAGCATCACTGGCACTTGCAAATACAGTATGTGTAAAAAGATATTTTAAAAGATAGAGCTGTAGAACACTGGTTTTGGAATACAATAAAACCAGATGCCAACACAAGAGATAAGCATCTTGAAAAACAGAAAGTAAGGTTTTCACTTAAAATAGCATTTATGAAAGAAAAACCTGTAGCTGAAAGAGAAAAAAATTAAAAAGTACAGAACCACATTTCACAAAAATTTCAGTGAACCAAAACAAAGATTCCTACATTTCTGGAAGCTTAATCTCCCATGATCATAACTAATTAAGAGAGACATTAAAAACAATCAACAGTTGGCATCTTTATGGAAAAAACTACCCACAAAAATCTGACAGTGTGTGTATGGCTGAATCCTGTGCCTGGTTCAAAGTTGCCCCCTGTTCTGGTTTGCCTCAGTCTTCAAAATGGATCTAGTATCCTACTGTCTCCTTTTCAGCCCTCTGAACAGTTTGTTCCCATTTGTAGGACAATAAGCAGTCAAAGGTTAACTGGGTCTGGAAAGTTTATTTAACCAATATCCATGTCCCATATATATATTTATTATTAAACATTTGTAGGTGAATTTTATCACTCATGAAAACGAGAGACATGGCCTTCAAGCAACAGGTGTGGCACACCTGTTCAACTCAGCTCGGTCACTGCACCTCACTTCTGACATACAGCGCCTGGACCAATCCATAACAAACTGCCAAATGTATTAAAATTGGTCCACATTTCAAAAATATCCAATGTCTAGTAGGGATTAGGATAATGTCAGATTCCTTCTTACTTGAGAATACTTTAGCAGGTCATAGCTGCACCTATTTGCCTGTATGCTGATTTGCCAGCCTGTAAAATGTGCAAGCTTGCATGAATGATCCAGCAGCCACACATCCCCTAAAACTATGTGTTTAAAAAAGGTTGCATAGGGGTAAGCCTTGTAAATGGGAATCAATTAAGGTTATGTATAGAAGGTGTCTGACCCAGAGCCAAACCTGGGAGTGGAGGTACTTTTCCTTTAGAGCAAAAATGGACAATATAAGCCAGAGGCAACAGCAGTTGCAAAAAGAATGGCTAAATATATTAAAATCTCTGTCCACTTAAATTACAGACAGGTTTTAAATTATTTTTTTCCAATTGCACACCCCTCACTACTAACCTAAAGCAAATGAAATACAGAAGGGAAGAACTGGTTTTCTCCAAGGCTCCATTAGCTCAGCTTTTTCATACCAGGAAATAAACCCTTTCAACTACAGGAGATACACCTTCTATGTTTCTCTTCTTCTTCCATTTTATTCAGACCTCTTATGAGCCTATATAAACCACTCATTTCTATCATACACTTATTCATACTGGTCACTCCTATGTTGCAAAATTCTCTGTGTGTAATTGGTTATGCACAATATGATTACCAAGATTAATTACCATATTCCAAACAAGGTTTCTCCATGCTTTTATAACAGAATAACTCCAGCACATGTATAATATACTCTATACTTTCATTGATACACTCCAAAACTTCATTTCTTTTCACTGTTGCCAACTATGTCTGTCCAGATGGTTTAAATGCATTATCCACAATCATCTCCACATCTTTCTCCCATCTGTGTTCTATGTTGGGCTTCCATTTAGATTTAAAATCCTTAAGCCTTATCACCTTACATTTTCACTACACTAAATTACATACAATACTTATCTGTCTGTAAGCCAGGGCTATTTATAACTTTCTGAATGCAGCTCCTCTTTTCCCATCCCCAAATCTACCAAAAAGATATAAATTTTGCTCTGAAGAAAATTTTGATTTTTCAAACAAATCTATTATGTCAGTTTCAATATGAAAAAAGAAAAAAACTAATATACTTCTAACACAGAAGCAATACCTTTGAATGAGTCACAATGTTTTTTTCTTTCTTCATGCTAATGACAATTAGGTGTTTACACAGGTGCTGAGAGAAAAAACTTGTCAGTCTACTGTAGTCTGTACAATAAACTCTCATGAATTCTCCATTCATAGCTAAGCATGCTCTAATATTCCATTTTTCGAACCATATAACTGAGTGGTGAAAAATCTGACCGGACTGAAAGAGGACTACCACAAGACTTAGCCCTGCCTTCAGTGCAGGGGACTGGACCTGAAGACCTTTCATGGTCCTTTCCAGTCCCACGATTCTATGGTTCTAAGACAGAGTTCCCAAATGGAGAACATATCGTATATTAAAGCTGAATTTTTATATACTTAAGTAAAGAAACTGAATCCACTCGAGATTCTGCTGAGCTTCCAGTCTTTCATATAAAAAAGGGTCTGAGCAGGTAAAAAGAAACCAATAGTTGTGGCAACGATAAATCAACTCCACAGCAGGGTCCAGATGGTCCACAAAACAGTGTTCAGAACATCCTGCTGCTAAAAAGCATCCAAGTGTCACACAAACATCCCCCAAAATTGGCTGAAACAAGGGTGATAACAATTTCCCCCTACAGATGATGAATAAATACAACCCACTTGAGTTTGGACCACTGCCCTTAAACAAATGCGCCAGGCGTAGATATCCTGCCAAACACAACAGAAAATACAGGTGTATGTTGTTTTTTTTGCCTCTTTAGCCACAACATGTCACTCTTTCTCTGCATAAATCCAGCTAACAAAGCTTCTCTGAGACAGTTAAATACCTTTACTCTTAAAGAAGGAAAGTGGAAGTAACAGTTTAGAGTATTTGCAACATCTTTAGTGGTCAGGTTTTGCTTTAGTTCAATGGTTCTGAGGCATAAAGTGGCGACTTATGAAAAATGTCATACTTAGAAAATTTTATAATAGGCAACTGATTATTTAATATACACTGCAAAAAAACTGCTTTGCAATATAGATCTGAATCAGTCGCTTACTGAAATTCATATGAACACTTACAGGGGCTCCATAACTTTATACAGTGAAGCAAAGATTTACATTCAAAATGACTGCAATGCTCTCAGTCAAAAGTTCAGGAAAACAAACACAGATAATCAATAAAGAACCGTGAGATTAATGAAGCTGAGAGCAGAAAACAAGAATAAAATGAATTTAAAACACATCTGTGTGTAACACATTATATTACATATTAGGGAAACAAACTTCCATTCCCATCCATGAGACGATCGAATGTAACTCCCGCTGCTCAATAATCAACATTATGTCATTTAAAATCCCCTAATTATGACATCAGAAACCTGATGCAATCAGTCAAAATCACACATCTTTTATTTTTAAAACAAGAAAATAATCATTTCAAGGTTCTAAATTCTTCTGTTCCTAAAGTTACTAGAAAGGGTGCATAGCCCTAGCAGAGCCTGCAGGGTCTACCCTCTTTTGAACAGGTACGAGTAATTTTATTCTACATTTTAATTTAGCTCAGTGCAGACATTGCCAAGTTCCTTATATGGGGCAGTTTTGTGCAAGTACTGCTGCTCAAAACTAGTATAAGCAAAAGCAAGTACTCACCTAGCCTGCTACGCCTGATCTCGTCTGGCGAGACAGGGCGCAGCTTTCTTTCTGCCTTGATTTCCTCCAGTATCCTTTCATGGAGGCTGCGTGGCCGTGGTGGGGTTGGTTTCAGTTTTCTTGCAGAGACCTTGAGTATAAAAAGAATAAATGTTCATTCTAAGCATTGTTCCTGGAATGTGATTTCACAAGGATTCTTTTAAATAGCAAATTATTGTGAAGTGATTTTACTTTCATTCACTTATAAACACGGTTGAGTACGTTCCTCAAAGATTTTTTAACAAGAACATTGGAAGTATAATTTTATAAGCAGATAAGATCAACACAGATTCACAAAGATATTGGATAACTGCTAAGGGAAAGTGTTAAGGTTTCAGGATTTTATAATGATCTTCCTAAACAGACCAAAAAAGTTAAACAGCTCTTGTGTGAAACACATAAGAATAAATGCACAGCACACAAACAACAGATATAATTTGCACTACTACACTGTTTTAAAAACAAAACACTAAAACACAAACACATTGAAAAAAAGCCAGCCTTTCATTGTGAAGAAACTTATTGGATTGCATACAGGATTTAATGGGGGTCGTGATCGGATGAAATCCAGGATTTTTTCATGAGCACTCTTTTTTAATCGAGGTGGAATATCCCCATTGACCTGAAAGGAGGAAAATGAAATTAATATTTTTATACTTTTTATTCACATTTTTGCAGTGTAATGAGATCACAATATACTGAAGAAACCTGTAGAGTTTCACACTTACATTAAATAGATCCTAAAACTGTCATCAGTCTCAAAGAGAGGAATAATCTGTATGCAATAATAGACAAGAAATGCTGCAGATAAGAGCATTTTGGTTTTACAAATGGAAAATGAGTGCAGATGTAGAATAAGTGCAATTGCAATAATGTTAATTAATAAAATTTAGGATTAATCGTTGATGCAATCAGACATCAGAGCTTCCAGTATGTTTATGGGAGAAGACTGGGTTCGTGACTAGGGAAATTTGTCAATACCTCTCTTTGGAGGACAGTGTGTCAATAGGCCTCAAATGAAGAGGTGTTACAGCCACATCTAGGAGAGCAACTCATGAGGGCTGGCAAAACCATTAACTCTTATGCTGCCTCTAATATTCTTCTTTCAGCGAAGGCTACTGAGAAGGTCGTAATGAGGCAACTTGGGCACTATTGAGGGTTCTGAGATTTCCTTGACCTCTTTTCAGCCTTGTTTCAGACCTGGGTACAAGCACACACACTGCTAGTCCCACTGACTGATGATCTGCTTCTGGCAATGGAAAAAGATCGACTGTCCATTCTCATTCTTTCAGATCTAGCAGCTGCTATCAACCACAACGCCCATGTCAGCACACCTTACCAGGAGTAAGATGATGCTAGTATGGAGTGGCTACATTCTGAATTTCTCGGCCTTAGGTCACCTTACAAAGTTTATCAATTTACTCATACTTTTAAAATATTTTGAAGTATAAATGGAGCTTGGAAGTGAACTAAAGAGTTTGATAACATATCTAAAATTAATACTTAGTAAAACTAAGGCAGCAAAAAGTATATCCTGCAAAAAGAAGAGGAAAAAAAAAGAAATGTCTCTTTGTATGTAAGAGCTTTTCTTGTCTTCAGAGCTACATCATCATTTCTTTTTCAGAGGTCTCAATTTGGAGATAAGGAGAAACATATACTACGTATTGCAGAGAAATACTCTCAGTAATATATTGTAGATACAGGATATATAATAAAGCAGCTGCTCTCATGCAAGGTACAACTCATAGAGCATGCTCCAGCAAAAGATTGCAGCAGTTTGGCAGCTGGGCAGGGGAGGGAGGGACGCAGTGGCCAGTTTGAGGCAAATGAATGCAGCAGTGACCTTTTACTAATTGCATTCTGTGCCTATTCCATGAAATTCTCTGCTTTACCCATGTCACTGCCATAAATTTTCTAAAAATGAATGAATAAATACATAAAAGTCCATGATTTTCACAAGGCCTGATTTATTAGTCAGCCAGAACACAGTATTCAGAGAAATGGGTTAAAATAACAGATAGTTTCAATATGATACATGCATCGTGTAGGCTAAGATTCTCCCATTCCTGTGCCAAGAAAGACAGACAGCCTCTGCAGCAGTCTCTCAGTATCTCTTTGTAAGAGACTCATTGCTAGCTGATGCTGCCTGCTCATCCCCTCCTTCCTTTAAAAACTGATAGGCCGGAGTCATTAATAGTTTAGGGTCCCTTTGTTCCTTGTTCAGGCATGCAGAAAAAGCCTGATCGCCTGGCTAGAGTGAGGAAGGGGAGCATTTCCCAGTTAATAGTTCCCCCATCATTCCTTTAAGGACCTTGGTATTGTCACTGGCATATCTTTTCTCTATTGTTGTTTCATTTCCCGTTTATTTCCTCTTAATAGCTTCCTTTGATTTAATTCTCTGCAATCAGGCAGAATATCAAGAAGGTAAACTGAGGTGCATATATTATTGATAGAAACACAGAACTCTCCCACATCTTCCATGTTCACCAAAAACATTAAAGAAAACTTTTCAATTAAATGTTTTTTATTAACATTTGATGGAGAGATTATTATTTTTAAAGCAGTTACGTTTTCCCCCTTCTTTGTAAAAGAATTGATAGTTTTCACAGGTCTGCATGGTTCACATGATTAGTAATGAGACTTGACGTCTTCTTCCTCCAGGTCCCTGGTTCGAGCATTGTCAAAGTTAGTAGTGATTGAAAGTTGTTAACATTTGACAGCTGTTTGGTGAGCTGGTGATCTCAGTCCAGTCCCAACGGGACAGTTATCTTTATCACAATATAAAATAAATAATAAACAACATTGCAGTTCTATAGGACTTTTGACCTGAGAATCTCAAAGTGCTTTACTCCCTGAATTAACCTTCATACCATCCCTATACAATCAGCAAGTATTTGAATCCCTATTTCACTACTGGGAAAACTAAAATACCTAATTTGCTCAACTGAGTTCCCCAAGGCCACAAAGGAAGTGTATGGCAGAGTAACTGATAAGGCCTTAGTGGAAATGCCAAGGACTTATGGTTAAAGTTGAGACTCTGCACACTATTGAAAAGCTTTCATTGCCACTGTAAATGCTGTATTTTTTCTGCAGTCAAACTAATTTCTGTTTCCAAAATAGACACTCTTACACAAGCATTATTTATTAAAAAGTGATTATAAGAACTGGTTGCTATGAATGCCCTTACAGAAAGAAAGATCTTGGCTATGGATTAAATAGATTAGGTCAGATATGCACAGTAGAAGCATATCTGTGCCACAAAGCCAGGCGCAGAAAAAAAAAAGTGTTGAATAATTGTAATTCTGTTCAGATACCAGACTGGAACCAACTACATACTGATGTTTAATCAAAGTATCTCAAAGCACTGCCAAAAATATCCCAAATGTTTCTTTTGTAAACATCAAAATGAAAGAAAAATGCTTACATTTAAAATTCTGAAGAATTTTGTACAAGAGTACATTAAAACTAGTAACATTACCTATTAGAAAAAATGTGGCTTGAGTGTGTAAGATCTACCAGAAATGTAAACCAACGCATAGCAAAAGCACAGTGAGATGAAAACACAGTGAAGCCATCTTCCTACACTTGCTTTCAGCCCATCACTTTCACATTCAATAAACAAATATGATTTGTAGATAAAAGGTTGGCTGAAAATGGCAAGTCTAATCTTGAATGGCTATGATAATAAATATAATTGTGTATTTATAACATGCCTTTGATCCCAAGTGATTGAAAAGCACATTACAAATGACATTCAAAAGAATTGCTTTACTCACCATTAAAATGAAGCTCTCTCAACACAGCCACACCAAGCAACACTTTAGAAAAAGCACAGTAGAACAATGTATCTAATTGACAATGCAGTCAATTCAACTGATACTATGTTTTGTATTGTGACCAAGTTCCTCCTCTGCCTTGGCGGGTCCTGCCCTTACTGGCGGATTTGCTCGCCTCAGAGATTCACAGCCGCCCTCAGTTTGGCCACTTTTGCTAGTGGCTCAAACCTGCCGCCCACTCAGCTAACCCCATCCCTGGCCAGCATGGGGAAAGGGAGGAGAACAATCCCCGCAGTCTCTGCTGGTCCACCTAGTGGGTCAGGGGATAGGCCAGGGACCTTCCCCTCTGGTGGGACCCACAGTCCAGGTCACCACCTCATCTCAAATCGGGAGTTGAGGAGGATGGGGGGAACCTGGGCCCACCCTCTACTCCGGGTTCCAGCCCAGGGCCCTGTGGATTGCAACTGTCTACAGTGTCTCCTGTAATAGCTGCGTGACAGCTACAACTCCCTGGGCTACTTCCCTATGGCCTCCTCCCAACACCTTCTTTATCCTTGCTGCAGGATCTTCCTCCTCAAGCCTGATCACGCTTGTACTCCTCAGTCCTCCAGCAGCACGCCTTCTCACTCCCTGCTCCTTGCACACCCTCCCCTGACTGATGGGAGGTCCTTTTTAAACCAGGTGTCTGATTAGTCTGCCTGCCATAATTGATTCTGGTATATTCTTAATTGGCTCCAGGTGTCAATTAGCTTGCCTGTCTTAATTGGTTCTAGTAGGTTCTCAATTGCTCTAGTGCAGCCCCTGCTCTGGTCACTCAGAGATCAGAAAACTGTTCATCCAGTGGCCAGTATATTTGCCTTCTACCAGACTCCTGTACCCCACTGGTCTGGGTCTGTCACAGTATGATCTGGAAAATTTCAGTTGAAGTGAAATTGAGCAAACACCATGGGCTGATCACAGGTGAGCTATGCTACAAAGCTTATGCTCAAATAAATTTGTTAATCTCTAAGGTGCCACAAGTACTCCTTTTCTTTTTGCGAATACAGACTAACAAGGCTGCTACTCTGAAACATTTCTAAAACAGTCATTCCTGCACTCACATGAAAACATATCCACCATGAGAAATACCGATTGTGAAGCTAAAATGCTATATACAAATACTAAAGTAAAGTACAAGTGCACTGGACAGAGTGCTCTGAAAAGTCTACATTTCATCATCTTCTCCTTGTTACTTGCATTATTAATTGTAAATACAATTAAACCACAAGATTGTATATATATTTTCTGTGTGTATGTATTATAGGTGACTCAGGCATTGTAAAACTCTGTATTTACACTCCCCTTGTGCATATGCATTATGCTATTATGTGATTGTGACAAAGTGGGACTGTTCTTAATGTGCCCTCTGAATACTGTAGGGGTGCCTCAGTTTCCCCTATGCATTTCTTAAGTATCTAGGTGGTGGGATAAGGTCAGAGGTAGAAGCCGTGTGAGCTTTTTGCCCTGAAGACAGTCTGCTCACAGAAAGGAGACTTCACCAGAGTCCTGACTGGCTTTGTAGGGAGCAGTTCCAGAGCTTTGCCCGGGGACTCCGTGACAACTGGTGTTAGCAGTGGGATGTACTGCACCCCATGGATGACGCTTCCTGCAGTAAGTGACGGGGGAGCAGTAAAACGAAGCGAGATTGACGAGGACCAGGCATGCTGAAGGCTCAGAGAGGAGTGGTTTTGGGGTGCAGTTAACCCCTGAGAGTGTGTGACCAGCAAGGTGGTCTGTGCAGTAATGGGGTCCCCCTGGGGACTGTGGTGAGCAGTCTCAGGGGCGGAGGAGCCTGTGGCTTGGCCCCGAGAGAGAGAAGGACTTTTGCAGGAACAGGGTTCACCTGGGGATTGCAGCGAGCGGTCCCAGGGGTGGAGGAGTCTGCAGCTCGACCCTGGCAAAGAGGTGGTGACATCGAAAAGGGCTGGGCTGGCACACTAGGGGTTCTCCCTGGAAACGGTGTGGAGCTAAAAGCACACAGGCCTGTAAGTCCACAACAACTTGGGAATGGCAGAGTGATAGCCTATCACCATCTCCTTAAGAAGGACATTGTAACCCTGTGCAAAAAGAGAGGGTTGCACATTGGAAAGTTTACCAAAGCACAATTAATCATGCAGCTGGAGGAGGATGACTGCTCTAAGAAAATGATTCTTGACCCAAATGGGGCTATAGCAAGATCTGAGAGCAGCTGGAGTGATAGCCAGGCATCCCCAAGACTCCTGTCCCTGACCAGACGGGGGTCTTCACGATGCAGTTCCCCATCAGGGGATAGGAGACAGATGGGATTGGAGCCAAGTCTGAGAGAGCAAGAGGACTGTGAGAGACAGCGAGAGCCCGAGAAAGAGCTGCAGAAGCAGCAGCAGCAGCAGCAGCATGAACTGGCGGTGGTGGAGTGGAGAGGCATAGGGGACTTCCCAGGGGTGAGTGGGGATAGACCCTGGGGTGCCAGTTCCACAGGGAACCTCGATACTAAATTGCTGTCCCTGGTTAAGGAGGGAGGGGATGTGGATGCCCACCTCACTGCCTTTGAGCAGGCCGGCAATTTGAATGAGGGCGACCCTGCGAAAAAGCCCCGGTGTCTAGCTCCCTTGCTGAGTCCCAAGGCAGTAGACTCCGTCAGCCAGATGTGTGGGGAGGTGGCCAGGCTCCCACTCCTGGTCCCAACCTATGTGTCTGTGTGGAGTCTCCTGGGCTCAGGCCCCTCGGACCTCCAGTGGGAGTGGAAGGTGATGGTCAATTGGGAGACATTCCTGGGGTGGCGAGATCCTGGGACAGAGAGAACTGTTGTCAGGCTTCTGGCAGTGCAGCCTCAGATGCTGTGGGGCTGTGTGACCTGGGTGAGGGTCCCAGGGATGCAGCCCCTCGCCCTACCTATGGCTCAGATCCCTTTGCAGACCCAGGAGGGGTGGGCCTGGCTGGTTGTTGGGGTTCTCCAGGATATCAGCTGTGAGACCCTGCTGGGGGGGTGACTGTCTCTTTGGGACAGGATCCAGGCCCTGCTCCTGTAACGGCCAAGGGTTTGAATTTGAATCCAGGGAACCAATCGACTGAGAGGGAAATGGTCAGTGAAAATGCAGATGACTTGGCTGGCAGGGAGGAGGAGCTGCTAGGCTTAGGCTACCTGCCGGCCTGTAACCAGATTCCTGGGGCTGGGTGGGACAGAGAGATGCTCCCCGCCCCCTTGCACACCGGACGCCCCCTTGCACACCGGAGAGGGGGCTCACGGTGGCTCTGATGCAGTGAGGAAAGCAGCGAACTCGCTGCCTGCCCCCACTGAAACAGCAAGGGCAGCGCTGAGCACAGTGGGAGCTGAGACCCCAGCTGAGGTGGGGAGGGGAGAGACAGGCAGGGCAGGTCAGCTACCAACCAGGTTTGCCTTGTCCAGAGGCCCTGCTGGGAAGTGATCCCACGGCAGGGAGGGAGCGACCAGGGACAGGGCTCAGCGAGGCTGTGACCCCAGGCCCAGCAAGCGAGAGCGAAGACTAGGTAGCTGAGTCTGCAGAGCAGAACAGCTGGGTAGTTAATCTCTCGAGAATGCAGAGGATGGCAGGTCTACTCTCATCTCTAGACACTTTGGATATGACTTGTACTCAGTGAATTTAACATCTAGTTCCTTGTGGAAGCAGAGATTGGTAAGGGAAGAACAACAGAACGTTGAGAGTACAGCTTGTAAAAGTGAACCTGAGAAGATGGGTAACTGCGATTTGCTGGAAGTAGCTCAGGGTAGTGAGAAGAGCAGCAGTTTATCTGTTGGGAGTGGCAAGGTGCTTGGTAAGGAAAGTTTGGATGAGCCTAGGCAGCCTTGTGAGCTGATGGCTTTGTCTAGTCAGCAGTTTGGGAAGGCGAGGATAGTGGAAGATGAGTGTCCCTATACCTTACCTGGAGAAGTGTGACCGTGAAGGAAATGTGCCTGTGACTGTCAGGAGTATTGACTTGCCTATGGAGGGAGCTACCCCAGTCTCCAAGCAGTTGTGTGTGAACAGCTATGTGTGCTGGGACAAGGGAAATGAGATCCCAAGCTGTGTGTCTGGTAAAGGAGAAAGTGTGTCCGGATCTTCTTTGTCTGTGGAGCAGGCAGAAGGGGCCTTTCAGCCTGTGATGGTTGAGAATAGTGCAGTTGTCTCAGAGTTGGTTCTGGATTCAACTAAAGCCCAGGAAGGGAATGGTCCTAAGTTTGCATCTGCTAGGGAGAATGGCACTGTAACTAGGTCGCATCCAGTTAGTGTCTATGCAAAATCCCAGAGGACAGACAATTCTGGCGCTTGTATTTTGCCAGTTACTAGTGTGTTGTTGGGAAAGGATGTAGCAACTCTGTCTAATCAGAGTGAGATCCTAGCCAGGACACAAAGAAAGCATAAAGGTGATTTAATTGAGTTACCTACTGATAGTGTGGAAACCTGTAGCAAGAAGGAAGATTCCTGAACTCGTGTGTGGCAAACGGAAGGAGAATGCTTCTAACCTTTTATCTAGGAAGTCTGAGTTTGCCTGAAAGGGGATTGTGTAGGAATCTGCCTGATGGACCAGAGGTAATTCTGGATGTAAGTGAGATCCAGAAAGAGTCTGTTGTTGCTCAGGAAAGTGTTCCTCTAGAGCAAGCCCTAGGTAAAAAGGGTAAGGGCAGAATTTCTGTGAAGGGTGAATTGTTGCATAGAAAAGCCCCTAGGGAAAGGAATCCTCATGGTAGTCTTTGCAAACAGTTTACTGCAACTGAAAGGCGTGAAAGTGATTTAAATCAAGGATGTTTCAGTTCCTAACAGCCAGAAATTTTCTGTTGTGAATTAAGCCACTGACTTTCCTGTTGAAAGATCCAGTGTGGATAGCTTTGAGAAGGTCTCAGATGGAGTGAAGGCATTAAGTTAAACAGTCCTATAACCAAAGGCTGTGTTTGGCCAGCTTGTTGGGGAGACAAGGTTGTTGAGAAAGGAATGTCTCCATGCTAATTCTGTAAGTGAACAGTCTGTGTCCCAGGTGAAGAGGGTGCTGGGCTGCCTCAAGGAGGCAGGACTGATGGTAAAAGCTGAAAAGTGTAAGGTGGAGAATGGCCTGTTCCCCAGACCAAGAAACAGGGCCAGGTCTTTATTGGGATGGCGGGGTACTACTGGAGGTTTGTACCCCACTTGAGCTCACTAGCTGCCCCATCACTGAGCTATGTAAGAAGGAGAAGCCAGACAAACTGGTCTGGACCAAGCAGAGCCAGAGGACTCTCTGTGCATTAAAGGAGGCTCTAATCCAGGGCCTGGTAAATCTGGTCAACCCTGATTTTGCCAAGGCTTTTACAGTGTTCACTGACGCCTCAAACACAAGGCTGGGTGTTGGGCTGATGCCGAACGGTGTGGGACGGAGATACCTGGTCAGAGAGTGGCCCAGGTCAAGATGGGGGCTCTTAACCAAGAGAGCCAGAATTGCAGTCCTCCAGACTGGAGCGCTGGAAGAAGACCCGATCCCAGTTTGACCCCCGGGGGTCTTGGGGTGGCAAAAGGGCACAAGCTGCAGAAACCTTCCCACATGCGGCATGTGAGTGCCATCGAGCACCCCTGACCTAAGGGAGGGCGTGAAACTGGAAGGGTGTAAAACTGGAAGGGCCTGGTGTAACTCCTACCAAGGAATGGGAGAGATGCTGGGGCATCCATGGGAATGTTGGTGGTTCGAACTTCCCCAGGTCACTGGCTAAAGGTTGTCACGGAGTCCCCGAGCGCTGTTCTGGAACTTCTCCCTACAAAGCCAGTCAGGACTCAGGTGAAGTCTCCTTTCTGTGAGCAGACTGTCTTCAGGGCAAAAAGCTCACACGGCTTCCATCTTCCTGAGTCTGACCTCGGAGCACTCAGCATCCTCTGCCCCTCCCTGCGCTTCCCACAACGAGTCCGCCCAGGCGGGGTCCTGGTGAAGCCAGAGGGTCCTGTACCCCAACTTCACAATCAGACGCGACTCTCAGCCAGCCAGTAAAACAGCGGTTTATTAGATGACAGGAACATGGTCTAAAACAGAACTTGTAGGTTCAGAGAACAGGACCCCTCAGCTGGGTCCATTTTGGGGGGCAGTGAGCCAGACAACCACGTCTGCACTTCACTCCTCGTCCCCAGCCAGCTCCAAACTGAAACTCTCTCCAGCCCCTCCTCCTCTGGGCTTTGTCCCTTTCCCAGGCCAGGAGGCCACCCGATTCCTTTGTTCTCCAACCCTTTAGCTCTCACCTTGCAGGGGTGAAGGGCCAGGACACCAGTTGCCAGGAAACAGGGTGTTGGCCATTCTTGGTGTCCAGATCCCTGCACACACCTGCCCTCTAGGGCTCTGCAACGATCATACACCCTTATCCCACCACCTAGATACTTAAGAAATGCATAGGGGAAACTAAGGCACCCCTACAGTATTCAGAGGACACATTAAGAACAGTCCCACTTCATCACAGTGATCATGTAGTTAAAGACTATTTTCCCCCACAGGACCCCTGCTCTCTGAGTGCATAAGAAGGACAGTGCTCTGGGGAAGATTCAGGGTTGTATTGTGAAGGAGGCTGTTGTCTCTGTGCTGCCTCATTTACTGAGGTGGTCAGATGTGCGGTAAAGGAGGCAGGAACTGCAGGAAAAGAAAGAATGATCTCACAATTAAGGCAATTGAATGCCACAAAAGAGAACAGCATTCTCTCCCCCTTTGCCAGAGTTCCTATGTGATACTGGACAAGACACACAAACCAAACTTTTCACAGGTAGCAATTAATTGTATGTTCCTTATTTTCTGGGTGTCCTGCTGGAAAGACCCAGACTCTGATTTGCAGAAGTGTTTAGCAGTCACAGCTGCAATTCTAGTCATTGGGATTTCTGCTCTGAACATATAAAGTGCTATCAAATGCTAAGTACTATGAAAAATCAGGTCCTAGTCTTCTCAAATAGGGCATCCAAAATTAGTTGATGCATCTGATAAATTTGGCTTTAATCTGTATGCCTCATTTCTCCATGTATAAAATGGGGGTAATACAAAACCTCACCTAACAGGGAATTATGATGATTAATTAATTAATTCAGAATTAACACTCCTATTTTTAAAGATATTTAGTATGTTTTGACTGATAGGAAGAAAAATAATCTTTTCCCCTCACTACTTTTCAGTTCAGATTTGGGACTCGTTTTTGCTTCCTCATCAGGAATATATATATATATTATATATTTAGCTATGACCCATGACAGACAACTAAAATATGCTGTATTCAGGAGATCTAACTGAACTTGTAAGGATCTGTGAACCTTCAGGCTTCAGTAAATTTCATTTCCTATCAAACTGCATCCATATTATTATACAATTTTCTGCACAAAAATTCTTCGAGCATGCACAGCAGCAAAACACAAACTACTAGCTGGAAACTTTATAATAAGAAACAAGTTATTTTTCTAGCATGGAGGTACCAGCAAGTTGTAATCAGACAAAGCTAGCAACAGTGTCAGAGACAGAGCCATAGATTTTGTACCTGCAGCCGATTCTAATCCTAATTCACTTTTATGCCTGTGTGACCAAAAGTGGCTTTAGACAACCTGCCTAATATTTTTCACAGATGAAAGAAGCAGGACAGAAATGGATGCCTGCAGGCATATAGTACATAGCTAGCATCTGGGTTTCAGAAAGAGCAGCTGTGCCTTCAACACCAACCACACGAAGAAAATCTTTTTTAGAAGAGATAGACACTAACTTGACAGAAGTCAAATTCGAGGCTATATTGGCAAAAGGCGTCCAGGGCTCTTAGTCAAACAAAATTACTGTACTGAATCCATATATTATGTCACAAGCAAATAATAACTTTGCTTTGTTTTCCTTTTTAAGAGGCCAGGACACTCACTCTGGGCCCCTCAGACCTTTCAGGGAGCTAGGAACTTAGACCCCCTTTACAGAAACTATTTAATTTTTGCCTTGAAGGGTAAGCGCTGACTGTTTTGTGGGCTGCAGGATTATTTTGTTGGCCTTTTTCATTCAGACTGCTTTTTGCCTGCAGAAGACTACACAAGACTACACAGAGCTACACCCTATACTCCAAACCAGCTCTTCAGCAATGTCCATATCCAAGGAAGTACGTCTGGGATGAGAGAGGTGCCCACCCTGACCCAAAGATACAACCTATAACCTACATCTGTCACACTCACATGATAATAGAGCACAACCAGTCACAATCAGGAATAACTCTATTTCCCTATCTGTAAAATAAGGCTAACACCACACTTGCCTACGTCACAGGAGAGCTACAGGGACTGATGAGGTAATGTTTACATATCACTTTGAAACACATGAAGCACCATGTAACTGTCAATTGGTTCCAGACTATCATTCATCATCACAATGCCTTCTTGTGTGAGGAAAGGGGTGTGGCTACATTCTATTATAAGGAGTGGATATTTCTATTCTATTCTATGTGCCAATCTATTGGGGGTAGGGTGAGATAGGAGTAGGAAAGAATCAGAAGCCATTCAAGCTCAGGGCAAAATTCTGTGATTCTAGAACAAGGCACAAGATGTATCAACAATAGAGCTGGTTAAAAACCTTCCATCAAAATATTTTTGGGTGGGGAAAATAGCTTTTTCAACACAAAGAAAATTTTGAGAGTTTTTATCAAGAATCTTAAAATCCTATTGAACCGCATCCCCGCCCCCCGCAAAGTTGCATAAAATCATTTCCCAGCCCACTCTAGTCAACAACATTTGTCTTAGTGCAATCAGTGGGCAAAAACAAACCAGGAAAACTCAAGGCAGTTCTCAGTGCTGAGAGCATTGACACTATTCAAATCCATCCATTTACACAGGGATTTCTGAATGTGCTCATCACTTAAGAAATCTTCAGTTCTTGGTGTCCATTATTAAATGCATGATAATGACCATTTAAAAAACCATTATATGAAGCAGCTGCAATAGAAGGTCTGAGAGATTCCAGGACATACCAAGGAGTAGGTGGTGCTAATACAGAAAGTGCATCTTCCTGACAGTCACTCCTAAATTGTACATGAGTATCTGGGAAATAATTCACTGATATTTGGAAGCTTGCCTCGATGTCTCAGCTTGTTCTCTTGAGTCCAAAGGAACACTGCATTGTGCTGAAACAGTCATGCCCATATCAGAACTTGTGAGCCTTTATTAAAGCTGAAGACTTCAAGGGAAGGTATTCATTCCCACAAGGTATAATTCCTGAGCTTTAGATTGGACTGTCCTACTTCAATAATTTAAGTGCCTATGATGAAGTTTTCAGATACTTTTGGCTTTCCTCTTTTATGATAGTATGAGATGCCATTCTCATGCATTTCACACCTTGAAAAGCATTATGGCCAAGGAGCTCTGAAGCAATACATCTCTTTACAAAATTATGTTACGATTGGTCAGTAATGTACTCCACAGTATGAAGAGCCAACTAAAAAAATTCATATTGATTGGGAAGTATGGCAAGACTGTTAACCTGAATTTTAGTGTTACTAGCAAGTCAGCACAAAATCAATTTGTTCAAGCGTATCAAATGTCGGTTTCCTGTCTCCTGAAATTTTTTTGTCCTTGTCATCTGAAAGCAAGGCGCACAACATTTTGGTGGATCCATTTTTTCTTAATTAATATTCAAAATTTAGGATACAGTAAAAATAATGTAAGAATAGCTAACTACATGACTGAAGTAACAATTCTGAGTTTCTCCGAAAAACAAAGTGAAAGTAATGGTGATTGGTGATCGTATAGATTTATCACAATGGTATTCTTAACTCACCATAACCTTCCTTAAGGTATAGCGTTTGGATCGAATGTCATCCATTAGCATTTCATAGGGTGTGAGCTGATATTCTATTGGAAGTGGGTTATACTGACGCTCTTGAACCTTCTTAAGTTTAACACCATCCCGCAAATCTCGCATCACCTGTACCCAAAAGCGAGCCTGAAGAGCCAAAGGAGACAAATAAGGTTTCAGAACACTTACTGTACACTCATCATTACTGAGTACCAATGCAGTTAAGGCAAAAACAGCTCACTCGTAACATCAGAGAACCATTAAACCAACTAAATAAGACTAAATTTATTTTATTTTTTACCACAATGAAGTAGGTAGGTGGTACAGTGGGTTTGAAAACCTGGGTCAAAACCCATCTTAAACTTGAAAACGAATCACGTGGATTATTCTAGTCACTAACACAAATCCCAAAATCACAATGTAATTCAATAAATCACTGATGACACTGTTGGATTTCATTTATTTTCCACTTTCTATGAGTGATTAGCAAGTCATACTACAGAAACAAAAAACCATGAATACTGTTTTTTACAGAAAGCAGGTGACAAGCAAGCAGCTTAAGAATATCTAATTTTTTTCATCAAAATATAACCTATTGAAAATTATGGTAAATGACTACAGCCCTACCCAGTCAGCATTTTTCAACTCATCAAGGTCTGTGCTGGATTCATCACTCTTTTCTTTGTCCATTTCCTGAATCTTCTTCAGAGTCTGTCAATTAAAAGCAATATAGTAAATAAGCTGTATAAAAACATAAAACTATTGAAATAAAGTAGAAAAGGTTTAATAGAATATGGTTTCTTCTGTGTCTATTCATCTTTCACAATTTACATGGTGGATATTCCAAGCAATGTTTTCAGAACATGTACAGCAAATTAGAGATTAGACTTCCAATATTGTTAATGAAAGGGTGCCTTTCTATATATAAAAAAGGAATCATAAATGCTGAAGAGGATGTGAAGGAATAGGACTTTTCTGCACATATGGTGGGAACAACATAAGAAAATAGTATTTGGGAGGGAAACAATAGAAATTTCAAGATAGCTAAAGACAGACTACCCACAGAACTCATAGTGGTATTAGGTTACAGCTCAAAGGAGGTTATCGACCTGGGGAAGGACCCATTGATATCACAATTATTACTAGCAGATGCACGATAGCTTGTTCAGATTCCCCCAATATTAGTAGTATGGAGAAACCAAGTCTAGGAATGCTTTTCAATGGAAAAAAATGACAGTTTTACATGAAGCAGACTTTAAAATATATAGTTTTTGGAATTTGAAAAAAATAAATACACAGATAATGACAAGAACTTGACCAGTCACAAAGGGATCTTTTAAAGATAACAAATACAGGTTATTAATAAAATTTCTAAATACTTGTGTGGAAAGTTCATGAATGTTAATAATGACTAAATAAAAAGTTTAAAAAAAGAACATGTCCCTCCTCAATGTAGGTGAAGCTTTTTTAATAAAGAGCCAGACTTTCAGACTTTGACTAAAATAAGAATAGTGACTGAATGCTACAGTAGATCACAGAGTGGGTTTATTAGACCACTTAACATTAAAACAAACAAATAGGTGCAATTCAAGATTTAAATATATGTACTCTTTGCACTCATGGAAATAGTCTCATATATATTCACATCATACATAAAAATCACACATTTATATAGAATACAACTTTTTGCTTGTAAACTGAATGCCTTTGAAATGGAATCATTGAGACAAAAACATGGAAACTCTCTATTCCATGTTTACAGATAGTTTCAGACTAGAACTGCACATTAACAGGGTTTTATTTACATTTTTCCAATTGTGTATTCATGCATTTTCATGAAACATAACTGGCTCCAAACTTTTGTTCACTAAACCTCTTGAGTTTATGTGAGGAGATTAAATCAATAGGTTACAGATCTGGAAATGTTTAAATTATTTATGTATGTAGCACAGAAATATTTGTCCTCCCTTCTGAGCTGACAACGTAATTAAGCCAACATAACATACTTGGGTGCTCCCTATAATGGAAGCAATCAACAAAGAGTCTGGGCCTGTTTTTTTACAAAATGTATAAAAAAAAGTTTAAAAATATCATTTTCTGTTTATTATATATTACACAAACTGCTACAATTTAAATCTTTGCCCAAAGCCTCAGAAGAATCTTTCAATGAAGCAGTGCAGGTAGCTATTAAAATTTATTTCAGAGATCCTACAGGACAGACAGCCATCTCACAGGAGTCCTTGGAGTTTTTAAAAATTATTTTGCTACAGAGGATTTTGGGGAGAATACAGGATAGCAATTGCTTACTACTACCTTTAATGTAACACAACAGCAGACTTATTTTTACATCCAAGTTCTTAACACCATTGGCCTGTTTTTTTAATTACATACATTATAGGGAGGCTTTTGAAAATCCATACAACTTATATGACACAAAATCTAATGGCCAAGTCCTGAAAATCAGGGGTGAGTATAGGGCAGGGGAGGGTTTTGGGTAGAAGATATAAGGGTGCTTCTAGCTGTTCTGACAACTCTGATCTCACTCAGTGATCTCACTCATTGGTTCCAATTCAGCTTGCCTCATTCATGGACGTTGACTACACCCCAAGACTTTCCAAAGGCATTTGTTTCCTTTAGCTACAACACTCTTGTGAAGAATGAAATTTCTTTTTTTTTTAATATGGATTTTATCAGTAGAACCCAGCATTATCATAAGCCAGTGCCATCGAAGATAGCTTGTGATTTAAGGACACAAGAGTTAGATACTGCTAACTGTATAACCTACAATTTCTGAAATGTTTTTTTTAAATGACCTCAGACCAGAGTGTAAGTTTTTAGCCTGTAAATAAGCTCTGGTGTGGGCTGAGTATGGCAGTTAACAACAGAGTGTTAGCTACAGAGTAATAGTTTTAATGGTAAAAATAAAACAAAATAAAAACTACTGCAAGTGAAAATATCCTGGCATATTTAAAGCTTCAAGAAATCCTCCAAGAATAGGCATAATTTTAGTTTCAATAGTTCTGTGAAAAAGGATTGTGGTTTTGACGTGCCTAATTAGACACACAGGTAAGCAAACATTAACCATTATACCCTCATCACTGCTCCACACCCAAATAGTTAATCTAGTCCAATGTATTCCAAGTATAGCTAGAAGCATGTCCTTTCTCCTCCTCTCTTAGAATGTCTCTAAGGGTAAGTCTACACTACAATTAAAGACCCATGGCATAGCCACAGCTGGTCTCAGTCAACTGACTTGAGCTTGCAGGGCTCAGGCTACAGGGCCTAAAATTGCAGCATAGACATTCAGGCTCATGATGGAGTCCAGGCTCTGAGACTGCGAAAATTGGGAGGGTCTCAGAGACCAGGCTCCAGCCTAATCCCAAATATCTAC
The DNA here is from genome assembly GCF_009764565.3 of Dermochelys coriacea. Lineage (NCBI taxonomy): Eukaryota > Metazoa > Chordata > Testudines > Dermochelyidae > Dermochelys > Dermochelys coriacea. The sequence goes on from NC_050069.1 coordinate 92,912,418, forward strand.
ACTACAATTTTTTGCCTCACTGCCCAAGCCCGAAACAATTGATCCAGGCTCGGTGCCACAGGTTTTTTATTGCAGTGCAGATGTACCCTAGCAGACTGACAGTGTGTGCTTGAAACATCCCAGGTGTTAGCAGGTGTTGGTTCTATTGAGAAAAGGTTAGATTCTTCTGACTCACTGAAACAATTTTACTCTATCTGGTCACAAAGCAAGGTGGGATTGGATCTCTAGAAAGAGGAGCTGGGCTGAGCAGTCCTGGGATGGAAACCATATGAGCAGCCAATCCTCATGTGCAAGTTTGAGCTGAACTCTACCATCTTATCAGAAAGCCTTTGACAAGGTCCCTCACACCAAAGGCTCTTAAGTAAATTAAGATTTCAGAGTAGCAGCCGTGTTAGTCTGTATTCGCAAAAAGAAAAGGAGTACTGGTGGCACCTTAGAGACTAACAAATTTATTAGAGCATAAGCTTTCGTGAGCTACAGCTCACTTCATCGGATTCATCCGATGAAGTGAGCTGTAGCTCACGAAAGCTTATGCTCTAATAAATTTGTTAGTCTCTAAGGTGCCACCAGTACTCCTTTTCTTTTTAAGTAAATTAAGTTGTCATGGGGTAAGAAGGAAGATCTTTTCATGGATTGAGAACTGGTTAAAAGACAGTGAACAAAGGGTAGGAATAAATGGTAAATTTTCAAAATGGAGAGGGGTAACTAGTGATGTGCTTCAAGGGTCAGTTCTAGGGCCAATCCTATTCAACTTATTCATAAATGATCTGGAGAAAGGGATAAACAGTGAGGTGGCAAAGTTCACAGATGATACTAAACAGCTCAAGATAGTTAAGGCCAAAGCAGATGGTGAAGAACTTCAAAAAGATCTCACAAAACCAAGTGACTGGGCAACAAAACGGCAGATGAAATTTAATGTGGAAAAATGTAAAGTAATGCACATTGGGAAAAAAAAACAATTATACATACAATATGATAGGGGCCAATTTAGCTACAACTAATCAGGAAAGAGATCTTGAAGTCATCATGGATAGTTCTCTGAAGACGTCCACGCAGTGTGCAGCATCAATCAAAAAAAGGAAACGGGATGTTAGGAATCATTAAAAAAAGGGATAGAGAATAAGATAGAGAATATCTTATTGCTCTTATATAAATCCATGGTACTTGAATACTGCGTAGAGATGTGATCTCATCTCAAAAAAGATATACTGGCATTAGAAAAGGATCAGAAAAGGGCAACTAAAATGGTTTGGAATGGGTCCCATATGAGGAGAGATTAAATTGGCTAGGACTTTTCAGCTTGGAAAAGAGAAGACTGGGGGAGGATATGATAAAGGTATATAAAATTATGAGTGGTGTGGAGAAAGTGAATAAGGAAAAGTTATTTACTTCTTCTCATAATATAAGCTATAGAAATTTAGAGCTGGAAGGGACCTCAAGAAGTCATCAAATCCAGCACTTGAGGCAGGACCATGTAAACCTTGACCATCCCTAACAGGTGTTTGTCCAAGCTGTTCTTAAAAACCTTCACCACCTCCTTTGGAAGCCTATTTCAAGCTTAACTATCCTTCTAGTTAGTAAGTTTTTCCCAATATCTAACCTAAATCTCCCTTGTTGCACATTAAACCCATTATTTCTTGTTCTATCTCCAGTGGACACTGATAACAAATGACCACAGTCCTCTTTATAAAAGCCCTTGACACATTTAAAGGCTCTTATCAGATCCATCCACAGTCTTCTTTTCTCAAAATTAAGCCTGTCCAATTTTATTAACCTTTCCTCACAGATCAGGCTTTCTAAACCTTTTACCATTTTGGTTGCTCTTCGCTGGACGCTCTGAGTCATCCACATCTTTCCTAAAGTATGATGTTCAGAATTAGACGTAGCACTCCAGCTAAGGACTCATCAGTGCCAAACAGAGTGGGTCAATTACCTCCTGGGTCTTCCATACAAATACTCCTGTTAATACACTCCAGAATACTACTCTTTTTCACAACTGCATCACATTGTTGACTCATGTTCAATTTGTGATCCACCATAACCTCCAGATTCCTTTAATCAGTACTACCATCTCACCATTTATTCCCCATTTTGTGGGTGTACTTATCATCTTTCCCTTCTAAGTGTAGTACTTTGCACTTGTCTTTCTTAGATTTTATCTTCTTGATTTCAGACCAATTCTTCAATTTTTCAACATCCTTTTGAATTTTAATTTTGTCCTCCAAAGTGGATGTAACCTCTCCCATCTTGAAGTTATCTGCAAATTATATAAGGATACTCTCCACTCCATTATCCAGGTCATTAATGGAAATATTGAAAAGCACTGGACCTAGGACAGACCCCTGTGGGGCTCCAAAAGATACATCCTCCCAGTTTGACAGCAAATCATGATAACTACCTTGTCCATATGGGACCTGCTAAATTCTGTTTAAACTTGCATTAAGTCATAATCCCCAAGGGAATGAGCATACAGTAGCTTCTCATTCTACACTGTATTTAAGGTAATTCAAGTGTGTGTGTGTGTGTGTGTGTGTGTGTGTAAATGATACATATAATCAATACGGTCTTGTTTCACTGAAAAAATCTGCTAACATACTTTTTAACTTTAATTCATGTGCACAGCCACATTATAAATACCATAAGAAAATCTTTCATAAATTGTTTTCTTTTGAATTAAATTTATTAGGCTTAAGTTAGTACCTGAAATGGTTAACAAACATAGGTAAAACAGTGTGCTACTTCAATAACACTTCCTTTACCTCTTTGTTTGAATATTGTTCAAATTACATAGCAAACAAACATAGCAGTCTGAACCTACTTTCCAGCGAACATCTGTAGGCATCCTTAAATGACCACACAATGCGGTGACAGCTTAGCATTATCTCCACAGGAGACCAGATGTGGTGGTTTATAGACAACTGGGAAAAATGTGTGTATGGAAACTTGTACGCGCTTTGCAGCTGTGAGTGATATCAGTCTGTTACTTTAAAAAGCAATAAGTCCTTTCCCCAAAAGAGGAAATATTATAGAAAAGTCTCATTTACATTTACTTCTGCATTTATGACAGGTTTCAGAGTAGCAGCCGTGTTAGTCTGTATTCGCAAAAAGAAAAGGAGTACTTGTGGCACCTTAGAGACTAACAAATTTATTAGAGCATAAGCTTTCGTGAGCTACAGCTCACTTCATCGGATGCATTACCGATGCATTATCGAATGCATCCGATGAAGTGAGCTGTAGCTCACGAAAGCTTATGCTCTAATAAATTTGTTAGTCTCTAAGCTGCCACAAGTACTCCTTTTCTTTCTGCATTTATATCAATATTGAAGTCTGAGTATTCATCCATTTCTCCATCAGATGCAAAGTAGTGGTAATGATTTCAATGCCAGTCTTTGTGAACTGTAAATGCCTTGTTTTCTCTTAAACTGGAAACTTTTGTTGAAGGCCTGCAAAAATTATAAAATCATCCTAATGCTTTCTCCTTCTGCTCCTCAGAACCTAAGTTAACTTTGCTTAACAAACTGACAACAGTCAGACTGCTACTCCCTTCAATACACATTTATTTTTATAAAGTTAACATATTCCAGCTGCTTAACCTTTACTTTGAATGTTGAACAATACCCGGAGCAATTATCCATTTCAGCAACCATTAAAGCTTTCTGTTCTTTAACAGATGGTTTTTTGGGCTGACTTATACCCAGAGGCAGCAAGATGGCATAAATGCTAAATATCCTACCATGTTATAAGATTCCAACCTGATTCTCTTTACCACTAAGAATCAGGAGGAGAGAAAAGGTTTGACTAACTGATGGACCACCTTCAAAATAAGGCACCTGTCTAATTAGTCCCTGTACAATATAGTAAGAGAGGAAGTTTCTATTTTAGGAAGGCCAAGTCCAGGTAAATCACACCATGACAGGGCTGGAGAGCTGTAACAGCAAAGGCTACCAGCCAGAAAAGCAACTCTGTCCTTTCACTCCAGGTGTTAAACAACATCTACTATGGTATTAGAGAGACGAGGTGAAATCTTGGGACCGACATGGTTACAACTACACTGCATAGCTACTGGGATGATCATTTTTAAATCAGTAGGCTCAAATAACTTTCACTCAACAGTCCAAAAAGAGAAGGCTGAGGAGATCTCTGGCCTGCTGATGACAGTTTTCAATAAATCTTGGAATACCAGGAAAATTTTAGAAGACTGGAAGAGTGCTGATGTTATGTCAATAAAAAAGGACACATCAAATGACCCAGAGTCGAAAATAATGAGGACCTGGTAGTCATACAGAACAATCTTGATCATTTGGTAGGCTGGGCCAATTCAAATAAAATGTGTTTTAATATAGCCCATTGCAAAGTCATACATTTAGGAACTAAGAATTCAGCCCACACCTACAGAATGGAAGACTGTATCCTGGAAAGCCATGACTCTGAAAAGGATCAAAAGATCACAGTGAACACACAACTGAACTTGAGCTCCCAATGCAATGCCATGCCATGCCAAAATAAAGCTAGAGTAATCCTTGGACATTGTGATACAGCAACTACGATCATCAGGGATATTGTGGTTGTCAGTCCCTAGGTAGAATCTCCCAGGAACAGAAGGCAAGATACTTTCAGCAGATGGCTCTGAGCTCTCTTTTACTGTGGATCAGAACGAAGCAGACTTACTGGTTTTAAGTCACAATGGAAAGCAGATCTTCATCCACTAATGGAACTACAAAATAATTTGCTTTGGTCTCCCAGAATGCAAACAACAAAACAATACCAAACAAGCTAAATGAGGGAGGAAAAGAGAAGAGGAAGAGATAGCAAATCTAAATCCTATTGCCAAAATGCTTGAAGGCTACTTAGTACCTAGATATCATGGCAGTATGCACATTAGGAATTAATATATAGAAAGTTTCACGTTATATTAATTGCTCAAAAGATTGAAGGTTGCCAGGTGTTGGTTGCAAGGTGTGCTGAAATGGCCCACCTTGATTATCACTACAAAAGGTTTTTTTTCTCTCCTGCTGGTAATAGCTCACCTTAAGTAATCATTCTCGTTACAGTGTGTATGTTAACACCCATTGTTTCATGTTCTCTGTGTATATAAATCTCCCCACTGTCTTTTCCACTGAATGCATCCGATGAAGTGAGCTGTAGTTCACGAAAGCTTATGCTCAAATAAATTTGTTAGTCTCTAAGGTGCCACAAGTACTTTTTTTTTTTTTTTTTGGAAAGACTTGAGTTTCTCAGTGTTTTGAAAAACAATGAAATACTATGTAATTTCCTTGTTATAAATTTAAAAGACACTGGAATTTAGCAACATACACAAATGGGAAATGTTCTGACCTTACAAACATTGGTTATGAAGGTTTCCTTTAACTCTTCTCTGTATGCTGGTACTGCTCAGAGGGAACAATTTCTTGTGATGGACATACATGCCAAGTCCTCTAGACTGAATTAACTGCATCATCTCCCTCCTCAATCAGCCAAGATCAGTGGGATTAGAAATCAATTTCAGTGACGAATTATGCAAACCAAAACACTTAGAATAAAATGGAGCGTTTCTCAGAACTTAATTGAAATCCATATGAATAACCTCAGCTGCTGTATCCATTTGTTCTTACCCTTGGGAAATAGACCAGAGGAAGCTATTTTTGCTATAATATTAAAATCATATCCCAGACGGATTTCCGTTTTAGAGGGGGAAAATATTAAGAGGTTATCTTAGCTGACCCAAAGCCATCAAACCCACACTACAAATCTCACTCACATGTTATAGACTGGGCATTCATTCAGAAAATTAGGAAACAGATTTACAAGCTACACACCAGAAGTCTGAATATTAAGCATTTCAACAGTCTTCATTTTATAACAACGAAAGTATTTGGCATTTTTTTGAAACGTTGTGCTCTCACACACAATTCTCTAGCAGTTTGAGTAAATATATAGATGTATTTACATTTATTTTTGCATTACTGAAAACAGTCAAGTACAATTATTATTGTTAAATGGCCCATATTTGAAAAATACTTTCCTTTGCTCAGTGACAGATGGAAGGTTATGTAATGTACATGTCAACACAACAGCAAAGAATCACTTGAACACAATGGCCTCTAAATGGTCTCTACATTTTAACATTTCAAGGAGCTTTTCATAAATAGGGGTATGATTCCTGGGCTTGTTTAAACTTTAGCAGTTTAAAAATGTAATCATAATTTCTGTATGTATTCTCCATTTCTAGAGGTTGTTTTATTGATGGAAGTGACTGACTGATAACTGGGGAACAGATGAAATAGACTTGCACATCTGATCTCTGATGTAAGAATACGTAACATATAAAAGAGGGTACTGCCCAAGGGTAATAGTTGATTTTACATACCCAATTATCTAACATCAGACTTAAGCCCTATGGACTGGGCCTCCAGCCCTTACTCACTTGAGTATCTCCCATTTCAGTCAATTGAATTACTCATGAGAGTAAGGTTTGCAGACTCAGCCACTAGAATGTTTCTTATCCTTTGTGCTGCTATAGGACTTTTGAATATCATATCAAAAACATCTGTTTGTAAGACAATAGGAGTGGGAGTAGAGAAGACATGCCCTAGTGTGGAGAGAGGTGGAAAAAGGTTGCTCAGTTGTTATCCCTTACTTATCAATTCAGCAAATGCACTGAGACTCCAAATTGAGGTCTTGGGTGGATATCAGTGGCTCTTCATTAACTTACAGAGGGGATCAAACAGAGAAACATTGGGCAAGTATGTTGAGTTTCTGGAAAGTAACTGTAGCAATATTCTATAACATTCATAATTAAAGTACAGCATAGAATATTATGCAAATATACTGTTTGATCCAAAATATTTATCCTCCAAGGTACATTTTTATGGGCTGACAGTGTGGGACAGGAGAAATGTTGTTCTTTGGATCTAAGTTTGAGTAAACAACTTAGCTAATTGTTTCACTTACTGTTAATAAGTTGTTATTGCATAATTATAAAAACCCTGCTGGTGGTTTAGGTTACACGCAGCTCTGTTAAAGGGGAGAGAGCGATTCAAGACCATGACCACTTTAAGAGTCAAACGTAAGGGGAAAATGAAGACTGTGTCCAAAAACAGGTGACAAAGAATATTACAAATTCTTAATTTTTTAATGTTGCTAGAAAGGGTTAATATCCATGAGAAAGATTTCCTAAGAGGTATAATTAAAAGCTTGTAGAAATTCCCACTATGCAAGGATATTTAAGCTTTTGCTACAGTCCAGCTGCCCTCATGGGAACAGCTAACTAGGTAAGTCATACAGGACAAGACAGGTATCAAATTGGCTAAAGATCTAGGCCCAGATTTTTAAAAGGTATTTAGGCATTGCTCTGATCAGCACTGCAATACCTAATTGATTTAGAAGCTCAAGACTCATTTTCAAAAGTGACTTAGGGGCCTCAGTCCCACTGACTTTCCGTAAGAGACAGGCTCCTACAGGCCTATGTCACTTTTGAAAATGAGACTTAGAAATCCACAGCTGGTCTGTGCCAGTCAACTCTGGTTTGCAGGGCTTAGGCTGCGGGGCACTCCCATTGCTGTGTATACTTCCTGCGTGGTGGGAGGGTCCCAGAGCTCAGGCTCCAGCCCAAGCCCAGACGTCTACACACCAATGAAACAGCCCTGCAGTCTGAGTCCCATGAGTCGAAGTCAGCTGGCATAGGCCAGCTATGGTTTTTTGTTTTTGTTTTTTTTTTTTTTTTTGCTGTGTAGACATACTCTTAGGCTACTAAACCAACTAGGCTCTGCAATGCTGAGTGAAACAATGCCTAAATACCTTTTAAAAATCTGGGGCTTGATGAGCAGAAGCTACAAAATGAGGAATTTTTTTTTCCATCCATTTTATTGGTAAAATCAACCCACTATTCAGAAATAAGGCCACAGATATTTAAGGGCAGGTCAGAAAGGAAATCAATTGCACCCAGTGTGACACCCCATATGATACCTTGTACCTCAGGTTCACCCCTATTATATGATTATGATATATTGTGTATAAAGTATGCCTTGAGAGATATTTCAAAACTCACAACCTACTGAACATTATTATCCTGGTAAAATATGTGCAGCAACTATGTATGTAAAGTTATGAGATTCTACTGTATAATAATGATCTTACATTAGCATGTAACAAAGTTAGAAAAGCAGGCTCAAACTAGTTTTCCAGAGACAAAGACATACTTGCACACCAGCAGGGAGCTAAAGAGTCATTATCTGTTTCATCGGAGATTCACCAGCAGGGAAGTTGTAAACAAGACATTTACAACTCACCTGAAGGACAGCCTGCAGAGCACATATGCAATGGAACTGCTGACCACATGACCCAGCAAAGACTTTTCCAGTATAAAAAGGAGAGACAGTGACCTACTCCTCACCTCTCCTCCCTCATCTCTACTCATAGCAGCATGACCTCTTGAAAGACAATAGGAGCATCACTGAACTGTTGGCGTGTGCGTGGTTGGGGGGGGGCGGTGTACTAGCTGGAAGGTGTTCCAGTTTGTATGAACTGCTCTAAGCTTTTGGGTAAGAAACTTTTTTGCTTTCAAATCTTATATAGGTTGGTAAAATTTAGGAATTAGATTGCGGATTTATCTTTTATTTCTTTTGTAACCAATTCTGACTTTTATGACTTTATCACTTATAATCACTTAAAATCTATTTTTCTCTAGTAAATGAACACGTTTTATTGATTTATCTAAACCAGTGTGTTTTGGTTGAAGTGTTTGGGAATCTGTGCTCAGGTTAACAAAGGCTGGGGCACTATAATAATCCATCATTTCATCAAAGGAAATGAATGAGCTTGGTTTGTTCAGTAGCGGGCTCAACAGTGAAAGATGCACATTTCTGGGGTACCAGGCTGGGGCTAAGAATTAGCGGGTGTCATCCTGTATATAGTTCATGACAGGCTGGGAGAGCATTCATATAATTTTGCTGGGAGCGACTCTATATGCTAATGTCTGTGTCTAAGCAGAACCTGGAGAGGCTGAGTTACTAGCAAAGCAGTGTAAGAGGCACCCCAAGATGAAGAGTTAAGGAGACTCAGTGGTTCAGTTTGTACCCTGGGGACTGTCACACGCAGGCAAATGGTGAACACAGTATTTACCAAAAAAATAAATAAATAAATTTCACCCAGAGTGGAATTGTTTCCATTGATTTAAATGTGTTTTGGATCAAGTCCTAATAGCCTTTTCAGAGGCAAACGGTATTTTTCATTTCACAGTATACACTTTAATTTACAGGGTGATTGAATAGCTTACAAGTTTAAAACAAAAGTATTACTGTGTGTATATTGATGTATATATTTATTTGTGTACTTCGATAATATTTAAATAAAAAAGTAAAGTTCTATATAGGCATATACTGAAAATACCTAACTGCACACTGTGGTCAGTTTTGCACCTAATCTAGGGGGGCAAAAAGCAATTAATGTGTAATACAGTCTTCAGTAATTACATTAATGAACAGCTGTTATACTGAGCATGAGCAAATGGAAACATTTTCACTCATCCAGCTTGAACAGGAAGAAATTGTGTGGAAGCTTTTTGCCTCGAATATTTAGGGATTTGCTAAAGCCATAATCAATTTATACTTTCTAGCTAGATTATTTGAGAGTTTTAGACCAGAGTAAAAATAAAAATTGCCCACTACTGTTCCAAGAAAGATAAATGAAGTGTAGAGGAAAGGGTCACAAAAACAGGTGGAGACGTCAAGGTGGTGACTCTGTTATTAAATACTATATTGTGTGTATCAACACAATACAATGTGTTGATTTACATATAACTCTCCACTACTGGCTCTCTAAACTCACCATAATTTATTCAGTTAATTTCTTGTAGGTGACACAGAAGAATCGATCTGAATGCAAAGTGGAGAGTGCCCTTCCATACCAGCTCAGGAAAATAACCACTAGGAGCAGTGTGGAAAAAGCATAAAGACACTCATGGGAGAAGCAGACAAATAGGATGTTGAGCCTGGTGTCATTGGCAGAGAGAGCAGGAAGGCAACATGAAAAGCATAAGGTAATATTTAGTATCGGGGGTACCGTGTTAGTCTGTATCCACAAAAACAACAAGGAGTCCGGTGGCACCTTAAAGACTAACAGATTTATTTGGGCATAAGCTTTTGTGGGCTAGAACCCACTTCATTGGACGCATGGAGCGCAAATTACCAATGTGGGGATTATTAAACTGACACATGAAGAGAAGGGAGTTGCCTCACAAGCAGAGAACCATTGTTGACCGGGCCAATTTGATCAGGGTGGATGTAGTCCACTTCCAATAATAGATGAGGCGATATCAATTCCAGGAGAGGCAAAGCTGCTTTTGTAATGAGCCAGCCATTCCCAGTCCCTATTCAGGCCAAAATTAATGGTGTTAAATTTGCAAATCAATTTTAGTTCTGCTGTTTCTCTTTGAAGTCTGATTCTGAAGTTTTTTTGTTCAAGTATAGCTACTTTTAAATCTGTTATAGAATGTCCAGGAAGACTGAAGTGTTCTCCTACTGGCTTTTGTATGTTACCATTCCTGATGTCCGATTTGTGTCCATTTATTCTTTTATGTAGGGACTGTCCGGTTTGGCCAATGTACATAGCAGAGGGGCACTGCTGGCACATATAACATTAGTAGACGTGCAGATGAATGAGCCTCTGATGGCGTGGCTGATGCGGTTGGGTCCTCTGATGGTGTCGCTAGAGTAGATATGGGGACAGAGTAGGCAACGAGGTTTGCTACAGAGATTGGTTCCTGGGTTTGGGTTAGTGTTAGTGGTGTGTAGTTGCCGATGAGTATCCTTCAGGTTAGGTAGCTGTCTGTAAGCGAGGACTGGCCTGCCTCCCAAGGTCTGTTCGAGTGAGGGATCGTTTTCCAGGTAATGTTTGTTTTCTTGATCACATTATGGGTCATGGTCTATCATGAAATTATGCTAACCTCTATCAAATACCCATGATTAATGGGTACAGGACAAAACAGAAAGCTTAACTGTAGGGACACTATAAATAATTTTCTCTAGCATCGGATTGTCACTGGTGATTGGAAATAGAAAGTTTTTCACAGTACTCACTCCCCTAGTAATCAAATGAGCAAGAGAGAATTCTCTCCGACTGCTTACCTCTTTTGCACTTTTAATTTTGGCCAGGAATGTGTACAACTCCATTGTTTCAGCAAACAGTGCCCGACATACTGCCTGATAGTGGTTTGGTGCCTCTGATTGGGTAGGTAGATGGGCAGCACACAACTAGGGAGGAAAATAAAACTTGTTATATATAGACACATACACTGCTGCTTTTACTAATGCAACACAGGTAGGAACCGACTGTACTTACAGAGTGGCATGCAAATGTTCCTTGTACATATTTACATCAGTTTATTTTTTTAACCAGCGATAGTTTCTATTATACATTGTTTTCAAGATTCTGCAACCTAAAATAGAGTTGCACATAATTTCAGGCAGCAATTAAAGTACATTTCTTTACTTTTCTGATGTCTTTTCATTTTTGTAGGAAAAGTTCTGTGAGTGAAGAAGAGATTAGGAGACATTCAAAAAGATGCTGTCATTTCCTGGAAAACTTTGAAACACAGTCTATCTGGAAGCAATTTCCCTTTTAAATTATTTTTCTTCCCTTTTAAAAATAATACACTTCGGATATTTAACTGAAAATGGGATCGTTGATCCTCAGACATTTTTCCCTTCCAAGGTCATAGCTCTTAGTTTATAATAGCATAATTGTCTTCATAGCAACACACTGACTGCACAAAGAGGACTACAACTTTAAGCGAGCATCAAGACAAGATTATCAAATAAACAAATATTTTATTCTTACGCAAATGATGTTCCTAGTAATAAAGAAACAAGAAAGAAAAACACAATGTATTTTACTTTAGCATAATTGTTGCTAAATAGAATGTTTTTCAGAATTTTCTATCAGATGTCAGGAGCTTTTTAAAATGAAAGCATTTTAACTGAATTGTCAAGAAAAAAAGAGTTCTCTAACAGAACAACTTAAAGGGCCAAATTCAGAAAAGATTTACATGATAGTCTTATATAGATTTTGGGTATAAACTGGTCAGAAAACGACCAAACGAAGATGAAATCCCACTAAGCCTATTCCTAATGGTTTGCATGGTTTAAAAGAAGGTTGTGAAAAAGTTTGGGTACGATTTAAGTTAGACTGGCATCACAACGAAGGTCCACTAACATTCCTAGAAGCGCACACAATCTGATAAAAATAAATAAATAGTAAGCTATGAACTGACAGATCTATCAACTCTGAAACACTCAGGAAGACCTCTTGAGGGCTAAATTGTGCTTCTAGACATACATACACAATTACCACCAAGATGAATAGAAACTGAACAAGCCTCTCTAAAGAGAAAAATTTTGCCCAGAAATATGGAAGATGGGAAGTTCTCAAAAACCTTTTATAATATTTAAGGGAGTCATTACTCTGCTGACTCCCAGTCCTATAAAGTAGCAAAGCAGAGTTTAACGGAGGGTTTTGAAGGCAGATAATGAGTTACTTTTACAGACACTGATGGGGAGTAACTCCCAGGCATGAGGGCAGCACGGGGGAAAGCATAAAGGTGCTTGCTTGAAAATCTACCAACTGGATGGTGGAGGCTGATATCATGGGCCAATCAGAGGCGGTCATTTCCTCATCTGTAAAACGAGGATATTTACCCTCTTTTGTAAAGCTTTGAGATCTATTACTACAATATATTTATTATTAATTATTATTATTATTATTTATTATTAGGGATCCTGCCCTCCCTACTCAAACAGAATTCTCATTGAAGTAAATTGGAGTTTTGCCCAAACTGATGAGGATTGCTGTATCAATCTCTAGGATCCCAATCTTGCAACTAAATCTGTGTAAGCAGACTCCTCCTCCCATCCCACATAAAGCCTCACTGCAGTCAACCCATACATACTCAGCTGCAAGATCTGGACCTAAATGCATTAATCTTTATGAGTAATGCTACAACATGTGATCAGTTCAGTACTTGTGTAAACTGATATAATTCCGATGGGTTACACCTTAGTTAAATTTGATCCAGTGTCTTTAATACTACTCCCACCAGGGTGTGCCTAAGCCAAGGTATTCTCCACAGAAGTCTGCAATAAAGAGACAGAACAAGTATTTGTGAAATATTGTCTATAATCTGTTCACCATAAAAATACATGTTAAAGCATCAAAACAAAATGACCTGAAATTCCCATTAAATATTATTGCACAGACACCCAAACAAAAAACAAATATAATGCTGGCCTTAAAGCTTCCTACTAGTGGTTTTATAGTAGTTTTTTACTATGCAGATAAAGGTGAGAACAGGCCGAGGGAAAAATCACTGGCTATGTTAGAAGTTTTCCTCCAGGGCAGATTGGAGAGGCCCTGGAGGTTTTTCGCCTTCCTCTGTAGTATGGGGCATGGTTGACTTGAGGGAGGCTTCTCTGCTCCTTGAAGTATTTGAACCATGATTTAAGGACTTCAATAGCTCAGACATGGGTGAGGTTTTTCATAGGAGTGGGTGGATGAGATTCTGTGGCCTGCGCTGTGCAGGAGGTCGGACTAGAATCATAGAATCATAGAATCATAGAATATCAGGGTTGGAAGGGACCCCAGAAGGTCATCTAGTCCAACCCCCTGCTCAAAGCAGGACCAAGTCCCAGTTAAATCATCCCAGCTAGGGCTTTGTCAAGCCTGACCTTAAAAACCTCTAAGGAAGGAGATTCTACCACCTCCCTAGGTAACGCATTCCAGTGTTTCACCACCCTCTTAGTGAAAAAGTTTTTCCTAATATCCAATCTAAACCTCCCCCATTGCAACTTGAGACCATTACTCCTCGTTCTGTCATCTGCTACCATTGAGAACAGTCTAGAGCCATCCTCTTTGAAACCCCCTTTCAGGTAGTTGAAAGCAGCTATCAAATCCCCCCTCATTCTTCTCTTCTCCAGACTAAACAATCCCAGCTCCCTCAGCCTCTCCTCATAAGTCATGTGCTCTAGACCCCTAATCATTTTCGTTGCCCTTCGTTGTACTCTTTCCAATTTATCCACATCCTTCCTGTAGTGTGGGGCCCAAAACTGGACACAGTACTCCAGATGAGGCCTCACCAGTGTCGAATAGAGGGGAACGATCACGTCCCTCGATCTGCTCGCTATGCCCCTACTTATACAACCCAAAATGCCATTGGCCTTCTTGGCAACAAGGGCACACTGCTGACTCATATCCAGCTTCTCGTCCACTGTCACCCCTAGGTCCTTTTCCGCAGAACTGCTGCCGAGCCATTCGGTCCCTAGTCTGTAGCGGTGCATTGGATTCTTCCATCCTAAGTGCAGGACCCTGCATTTATCCTTATTGAACCTCATTAGATTTCTTTTGGCCCAATCCTCCAATTTGTCTAGGTCCTTCTGTATCCTATCCCTCCCCTCCAGCGTATCTACCACTCCTCCCAGTTTAGTATCATCCGCAAATTTGCTGAGAGTGCAATCCACACCATCCTCCAGATCATTTATGAAGATATTGAACAAAACGGGCCCCAGGACCGACCCCTGGGGCACTCCACTTGACACCGGCTGCCAACTAGACATGGAGCCATTGATCACTACCCGTTGAGCCCGACAATCTAGCCAGCTTTCTACCCACCTTATAGTGCATTCATCCAGCCCATACTTCCTTAACTTGCTGACAAGAATGCTGTGGGAGACCGTGTCAAAAGCTTTGCTAAAGTCAAGAAACAATACATCCACTGCTTTCCCTTCATCCACAGAACCAGTAATCTCATCATAAAAGGCGATTAGATTAGTCAGGCATGACCTTCCCTTGGTGAATCCACGCTGACTGTTCCTGATCACTTTCCTCTCCTCTAAGTGCTTCAGGATTGATTCTTTGAGGACCTGCTCCATGATTTTTCCAGGGACTGAGGTGAGGCTGACCGGCCTGTAGTTCCCAGGATCCTCCTTCTTCCCTTTTTTAAAGATGGGCACTACATTAGCCTTTTTCCAGTCATCCGGGACTTCCCCCGTTCGCCACGAGTTTTCAAAGATAATGGCTAAGGGCTCTGCAATCACAGCCGCCAATTCCTTCAGCACTCTCGGATGCAATTCGTCCGGCCCCATGGACTTGTGCACGTCCAGCTTTTCTAAATAGTCCCTAACCACCTCTATCTCTACAGAGGGCTGGCCATCTCTTCCCCATTTTGTGTTGCCCAGCACAGCAGTCTGGGAGCTGACCTTGTTAGTGAAAACAGAGGCAAAAAAAGCATTGAGTACATTAGCTTTTTCCACATCCTCTGTCACTAGCTTGCCTCCCTCATTCAGTAAGGGGCCCACACTTTCCTTGGCTTTCTTCTTGTTGCCAACATACCTGAAGAAACCCTTCTTGTTACTCTTGACATCTCTTGCTAGCTGCAGCTCCAGGTGCGATTTGGCCCTCCTGATATCTTTCCTACATGCCCGAGCAATATTTTTATACTCTTCCCTGGTCATATGTCCAAGCTTCCACTTCTTGTAAGCTTCTTTTTTATGTTTAAGATCCGCTAGGATTTCACCATTAAGCCAAGCTGGTCGCCTGCCATATTTACTATTCTTTCGACTCATCGGGATGGTTTGTCCCTGTAACCTCAACAGGGATTCCTTGAAATACAGCCAGCTCTCCTGGACTCCCTTCCCTTTCATGTTAGTCCCCCAGGGGATCCTGGCCATCTGTTCCCTGAGGGAGTCAAAGTCTGCTTTCCTGAAGTCCAGGGTCCGTATCCTGCTGCTTACCTTTCTTCCCTGCGTCAGGATCCTGAACTCAACCAACTCATGGTCACTGCCTCCCAGATTCCCATCCACTTTTGCTTCCCCCACTAATTCTACCCGGTTTGTGAGCAGCAGGTCAAGAAAAGCGCTCCCCCTAGTTGGCTCCCCTAGCACTTGCACCAGGAAATTGTCCCCTACGCTTTCCAAAAACTTCCTGGATTGTCTATGCACCGCTGTATTGCTCTCCCAGCAGATATCAGGAAAATTAAAGTCACCCATGAGAATCAGGGCATGCGATCTAGTAGCTTCCGTGAGTTGCCGGAAGAAAGCCTCATCCACCTCATCCCCCTGGTCCGGTGGTCTATAGCAGACTCCCACCATGACATCACTCTTGTTGCACACACTTCTAAACTTAATCCAGAGACACTCAGGTTTTTCCACAGTTTCGTACCGGAGCTCTGAGCAGTCATACTGCTCCCTTACATACAGTGCTACTCCCCCACCTTTTCTGCCCTGCCTGTCCTTCCTGAACAGTTTATAACCATCCATGACTGTACTCCAGTCATGTGAGTTATCCCACCAAGTCTCTGTTATTCCAATCACGTCATAATTCCTTGACATCACCAGGACCTCCAGTTCTCCCTGCTTGTTTCCAAGGCTTTGTGCATTTGTATATAAGCACTTGAGATAACCTGTTGATCACCCCTCATTCCCAGTATGAGGCAGGAGCCCTCTCCTCACAGACCTTCCTGCCTGTGCTTCCTCCCGGTATCCCGCTTTCCCACTTACCTCAGGGCTTTGGTCTCCTTCCCCCGGTGAACCTAGTTTAAAGCCCTCCTCACTAGGTTAGCCAGCCTGCTGGCAAAGATGTTCTTCCCTCTCTTCGTAAGATGGAGCCCGTCTCTGCCCAGCACTCCTCCTTCATGGAACACCATCCCATGGTCAAAGAATCCAAAGCCTTCTCTCCGACACCACCTGCGTAGCCATTCGTTGACCTCCACGATTCGACGGTCCCTACCCAGGCCTTTTCCTTCCACGGGGAGGATGGACGAGAACACCACTTGCGCCTCCAACTCCTTTATCCTCTTCCCAGAGCCACATAGTCCGCAGTGATCCGCTCAAGGTCATTCTTGGCAGTATCATTGGTGCCCACGTGGAGAAGCAGGAAGGGGTAGCGATCCGAGGGCTTGATGAGTCTCGGCAATCTCTCCGTCAGATGATCAGAATGGTCCCTTCTGACCTTAGTACCTATGAATCTAAGTTTTCCAGAGCTAAACCTATTTTTTGAGACAAAGTCTCTTTAGTAGCAGAGGAGCCCTTCATTAGTTTGGTAGTATATTTGTCTAAATCTGTCCTTTTCCATGGTGAACTTTCTGGAAGCAAATGATCATGATGCAGGTACACTCAGACCCATCACATGTATATTATTTTTGACTTCTCCCATCCCATCTTCCCAAGCAATGTCCAAATTCTTCTCCATAAAATTTCTAAGCTCTCGCTTTTCCCCTCTATCCACACAGCTAAAAGTTAGGCCCTCATAATACCCTGTTTTGATTATTGCAACCTTCCCCTTCCTTTTCTCTTTAATATCACACTGCTCCATCCAGCTTACCCAAAACACATCTGCCATGATGATCTCTCTTGCCTCTTGTTCTTATCCTGCTACACTGTCACTCTGAATATTCCTTCACGGGATCCCTCTTTTCCAACACATCAAATTCAGACATCTCGACCTCACCTTCAAGGCCCTTCACAACTTTATATTTCTCATCAATAGAAGACTATAACTGGATTATTTGCCGTTTCAAGACTGAGATACAATGGCGGAGCTATAAATTTTAACATACTGCTTCCTTTCACTATGTTTGGCTGTAGCCAGTTCATGAAGAAGAAATTTTAAACAAAATCAATTTTAAGACTTTTTTTATGAGGAACACTTATCAAAATAAGACAAAGCTACTTTTTAATTAAGAGCTTTTACAATTTATAATCAAACTTATAAGGCCCACAACATTTACAATAGTTTTTAAAGGAAGTTATAAAATGTGATTCTTTCATTAAACTTCATTGCTGAATATTCACCATGACAAATTCTATAGAAAAACAGGTTTCAGAGTAGCAGCCGTGTTAGTCTGTATTCGCAAAAAGGAAAGGAGTACTTGTGGCACCTTAGAGACTAACAAATTTATTAGAGCATAAGCTTTCGTGAGCTACAGCTCACTTCATCGGATGCATTTGGTGGAAAAAACAGAGGAGAGATTTATATACACACACACAGAGAACATGAAACAATGGGTTTATCATACACACTGTAAGGAGAGTGATCACTTAAGATAAGCCATCACCAACAGCAGGGGGGGGAAGGAGGAAAACCTTTCATGGTGACAAGCAGGTAGGCTAATTCCAGCAGTTAACAAGAATATCAGAGGAACAGTGGGGGGTGGGGTGGGAGGGAGAAATACCATGGGGAAATAGTTTTACTTTGTGTTATGACTCATCCATTCCCAGTCTCTATTCAAGCCTAAGTTAATTGTATCCAGTTTGCAAATTAATTCCAATTCAGCAGTCTCTCGTTGGAGTCTGTTTTTGAAGCTTTTTTGTTGAAGTATAGCCACTCTTAGGTCTGTGATCGAGTGACCAGAGAGATTGAAGTGTTCTCCAACTGGTTTTTGAATGTTATAATTCTTGACGTCTGATTTGTGTCCATTCATTCTTTTACGTAGAGACTGTCCAGTTTGGCCAATGTACATGGCAGAGGGGCATTGCTGGCACATGATGGCATATATCACATTGGTAGATGCGCAGGTGAACGAGCCTCTGATAGTGTGGCTGATGTGATTAGGCCCTATGATGGTATCCCCTGAATAGATATGTGGACAGAGTTGGCAACGGGCTTTGTTGCAAGGATAGGTTCCTGGGTTAGTGGTTCTGTTGTGTGGTTGCTGGTGAGTATTTGCTTCAGATTGGGGGGCTGTCTGTAAGCAAGGACTGGTCTGTCTCCCAAGATCTGAGAGAGCGATGGCTCGTCCTTCAGGATAGGTTGTAGATCCTTGATGATGCGTTGGAGAGGTTTTAGTTGGGGGCTGAAGGTGATGGCTAGTGGCGTTCTGTTGTTTTCTTTGTTGGGCCTGTCCTGTAGTAGGTGACTTCTGGGTACTCTTCTGGCTCTGTCAATCTGTTTCTTCACTTCAGCAGGTGGGTATTGTAGTTGTAGGAATGCATGATAGAGATCTTGTAGGTGTTTGTCTCTGTCTGAGGGGTTGGAGCAAATGCGGTTATATCGTAGCGCTTGGCTGTAGACAATGGATCGAGTGGTATGATCTGGATGAAAGCTAGAGGCATGTAGGTAGGAATAGCGGTCAGTAGGTTTCCGATATAGGGTGGTGTCTATGTGACCATCGCTCACTAGCACCGTAGTGTCCAGGAAGTGGATCTCTTGTGTGGACTGGTCCAGGCTGAGGTTGATGGTGGGATGGAAATTGTTGAAATCATGGTGGAATTCCTCAAGAGCTTCTTTTCCATGGGTCCAGATGATGAAGATGTCATCAATGTAGCGCAAGTAGAGTAGGGGCATTAGGGGACGAGAGCTGAGGAAGCGTTGTTCTAAGTCAGCCATAAAAATGTTGGCTTACTGTGGGGCCATGCGGGTACCCATCGCAGTGCCGCTGATTTGAAGGTATACATTGTCACCAAATGTGAAATTAGGCTTGAATAGAGACTGGGAATGGATGAGTCATTACACAAAGTAAAACTATTTCCCCATGGTATTTCTCCCCCCCACCCCACCCACTGTTCCTCTGATATTCTTGTTAACTGCTGGAATTAGCCTACCTGCTTGTCACCATGGGAGGTTTTCCTCCTTTCCCCCCCCTGCTGTGGGTGATGGCTTATCTTAAGTGATCACTCTCCTTACAGTTTGTATGATAAACCCATTGTTTCATGTTCTCTGTGTGTGTGTGTATATAAATCTCTCCTCTGTTTTTTCCACCAAATGCATCCGATGAAGTGAGCTGTAGCTCACGAAAGCTTATGCTCTAATAAATTTGTTAGTCTCTAAGGTGCCACAAGTACTCCTTTTCTTTATAGAAAAACAGAGAGTGCTCTTCTCCATTAAATTATATGAAGAGACTGTCTACCGCAAAGGGGCAGGGGAATGCCATAGCATATCAATCCAACCCACACCCCATTGACAACCTGGAGAACAAACACAGGAGATATGAAAACTAAATACTTAGTCACTTAATGAAAAGGCTAGCACCCTATTTAATGGAAACTGGCCAAATTCTGACTCTTTTAGAATGGTTAATTTATCCTCTCTTTACTTAATAACTAACTCTGTCCTCACTTGACCTATCATTCTTTCAATAGGCCACAGTTATTAATTTTAGCCTTTTCTGTTTGTGTAAATGTTTAGAGTGCAGGTTAAGATTTTATTTTTCTTCAGACCACATCAAGTTCTGTACTGACAATACCTTCATACTTTATTTGGAAGTATGTTAGAGACACCTGCATAAAAATATTCAGGCAACCACTAAAATTCTGTACTAGCAAGTTTGTATATGGGATGGGTATCCTCTATTACTGAATACAAAGTAAAGCAACCAAAAATTAAATTAAACACTTGCAATTAAAATAGAGAGAAAAGTGATCAGACTTAAAGAGAATCGTTTGGGGTTTTTTTAGAAAGAAGGAATGTAAAATTACTCATTAGGGGCCTGCAGATCCCATTGACTTCAACCTTCTGAAAATCAAGCTCTGAATTATCTGTTTTCTCAAGTCATAAGGATGCATTAAATAAATAAATAAATAAATAAATAAATAAATAAATAAAGTCAGCCTAAAGTAAAGTGGTTTAGCATACACTTAAATAGCCAGGCTGAAGTCACATCTCTATTCAGTCCGACTGCACCTACGTATTAACAAGATTTCTAAACAACTGGTGATTTTACATATAGCTGTGTTGCAAAATCTAGGCACAATATGATGAGTCAAATATGAAATGTCATCCTTAACACTGAATTTCAGGACATCTATCCATTTTAATCAAACCTTTAAACGTGTTTTTTGTTTTAAAAAGGTGTTTTTCTGTAACATACCTAATACACACCCATCTAGCATTAATATAGTTGATGTATTTTAAGATCCAAAAGAATGAGGCAGGCATTAAAAAACCCTTAGAATTTAGCACACTATAGCAGTCCACAATTATTTCCATCAGATCGTCAAACCTTTACTTCAAATCTTTTCATCCATTCAAAACTCTCCAACTGAAAGGGTGATTTTGTACAGCAGCTGGGTAGGGTGCTTTAGTGATTCTGGTGCTTGCCTTTTCTCCCCTCATGCTGCAATTCAAGCCTATCTTGAGGAGAGTGAATGTTCTCACAGAGTCCTGTGTTTAATACAAGGGCTGTTTGTTCTGTTTTCAGGAACCCTACCAAAACGTAAATTTTAAAAAATTACTGTGTTTTTGTAAACTGGTAAAACGGTGGAATAATGTAAGTATTACTGGTCATTAAAAAGTACTTAACTGAATCAACAAGCATTTCTATTTTTAACTGTTCCTTTATTGTGAAGAGTTTCTTCGTGAATCTATCTAGAATAGATGACTCAAAGCATTCAATTTTTGTTTAAATCACTGAAAAGATTAGTGTGTTTCAAAGGTCACAGAAAACAGACGTCATGTAAATATCAGACCCTTGCCAGCTCTTCTCTCAGGATTCATCCTCTATTCACCAAGAAACAGTGTGCATCAAGCCTACCCAGTATTAAAAGAAATCACAACCCATGACTCTATTTGAATGCATTCTATCAAGAGCTAAACCAAATTACAACACACATTCACAACTGACTGATCTGTTGGAGTTTGATTGCCTAGTGCACAAGTTTTTTTTGCCAATAAATATTTGAAATCTGCACCACAACACCCTAGTCTGTCTTGGATCACAGTTCAACAGAGAAAAAATCGTTTCTACTTTTAATCTTCTTCTGCCAGGTGACTATATCAATGAACTATCTTTTCTGTACAGAATAAAAGGATTTTTTCTCCATGGGACCCAAAGACAAGCTATCGGTGCTCAAAGTATTCTCGAAAATGTACTATACAGCCTGCATGCACTGGGCTTGTAATGCATTTGCTACAGTCTTAGAGTTACAACACAATACGTATGTAAGAGGCACACTTCTGATAATGTAAAGCAGGAATAAGAAATATTACTTTTATAGAGCAAATCAATGAACATAGTCCTATTCAATGTTTCAGACAAATCCACAACAGTGTGGCATTACCACATGTTCTAAGGATATAGGTAACATAGCTCAGGCTGAGTTGTATCAAAGTTATTTTATGGAAGCACTACGATTCTATCTCTGTGCAGATAATCCAGATGCTGTGATGGGACTTAAAAAAAATTACATTGTGAAAATGAGCTCTAAGGATACTTTCGCTTCCCTGACCAGAAAAAAAAAATCTTGCTGTGTCAATAACGGAAGATCTGTAAAACTTGACCTAACCTATAATTTTAGTTTACCCCTTAGTATCCTGGCTGTTCAGGAGAATTAATTATGTTAAGGAATGGCCAGTTTCTGAGAAATAAGGTGGTGGTGTGATAGAAAGGTGGAGGGTTTCTTGCTCCTAGGACCTGATTGGAACTTGTACACAGTGTAAGTCTCAACTTAATTAGCCTCCCAGCCATCTGGTACCTGGCCTCATCACCAGTTCCTTACAACTCCCAGTCCCTCAAATTGAAGATCATCAGTGGCACGTGTCAGAGGGTGAGCAAGAGCAAAAAGTTTCAGACATGGAGCCCTGACAGGCTTTTTTGTTGAGGTGGGATGGGAACTCAATACTCTCCACACCTACTGAAATGTCATAAAGCAGGGTTAGGTGAGAGCTTGTAAGGTGAGGCTTTTTACCAGGGAGAGGGAAAAGATGGATGAGAGCAGAGTATACACTCAGTTTAGAACCCTAAATTTAGCTATTAAGCTCCATGATAAACAGCCAAAACCCACAGAAAGTAGCATTCAGAAGCTGTGGAACTCTGCATGCTTATATCTGTGTTTGTAACTGTAATAGGCAGGCCTGAAGACAAATACACAGTGAGAATTTTCACTCTCCCTAAAGTATCAGATGAAGCTCACATACCCACAAAAATCCTGTGTGTTCTTTGAAATTCAGACATCTGTTTTGTGCTTCTGTGCAAATTTCTGTGTGTGCAGTGTTTCGCATAGCTTAGAGGGAACAGTGTTTCACACGTGCATAGCTTAGAGCGAACAGTGCCTACTGGATCCCCAGGATGGAGTTAGGGTGACCTATGATAAGCTTTTTAGCATGCATGTAGGTTCTTTTATTGCTTTTAATATTTTTTTTCTGTAATGCCTTAGAATAAATGTGCTTTCTTAGAAAGAACTGTGTGGTAATTTGTGACGGTGGGCCATTACACTATTCATAGCTTTTGAAGAGAAAGCAAAGTGCATATACTGGCCTATCTAGATACTCTGATTTGTGGGAACATCAGAATGTAGGCAGAGAACTGTGGAGCCTGGAAAACCCTGGTCAGGAAGGAGAGATGCACTTGTGTGTCGAAAAGAGGTGAGGGTTGAGGAGCCAGGAGCCTAAAAGTGGGTGCCCCTGAGGAGCAACAGCGGGGGAATCGAGGTGCCGTTGGCCTGAACTGGGACACCATGCACAGGTTGTAGTTGTTTTTATAAATAAAAGACACAAAGCTGTCAACCAGCATTTTTCAGTTTGAAATTAACACACAAATACTGATGATTTTTTTTTAAAAGTCTCTCACTGAAAAAAGCATCTTTAACCAACCGTCATCTAAAAAAACAAGTAACTGCATACAGCTTCAGTTTAAACTAAAAATTTTATTGGTTTTTTTCCTCCAAAAAAAATTTGGGAAAACAAAAACAAACAACAACAACAAAGAGAACAATAATGTAAAGGAATGGACAAGGAGGGGAAAGAAAGGAAGGAAGAGAGGGAAAAGGAGAGTGACATCTTAGTTTCCTTCAACTAGGAATTAATCAAAGATTTCTAAAAAGTCAGACCCAATCTTTTCAAATTTGTTTTGAGGTTCCTCTTCTCCAGAACGTTGCCTGTTCTTTAGCCAGGTTAGCCAAGTCTCTATGCAAAGCTTGTATCTCTGGAGGTAGTCTGCTCTTCCATCTAAGCTATATGAGTTATTGGGCTATAAGCACAGCTCTAGAGAACCAAGGTTTCCATGAACTGGTGAGTTTATAGGATAATGTCCCAAAACACAATTCTGAGAAGTAATTTTTAAGGCAGCATTCATGATCATATTAACCTCCTGCCTACTCCCAAAATATGGGAGACCCACATCTCCAGCAGCAGTCTGTTTTGGCAAGGACCACACACATTGTAACATAAGCAGGGATCAGAGAGAACGAAATATATTTTTCTCCTGAATCAGCCTTAAACGTAGTATAGATTTTAATGTTTTGCAAGTCACTTCCCCATTGGCTAAAAAGAAAATATTTTCAAAAACAAGTATTTTTTTTAAATTGAGTTTAAACCACTTTACATCAATGGTAAACTGAATTTAAACAAAGATGACAGCATCTTCACTGACAGGTTTCAGAGTAGCAGCCGTGTTAGTCTGTATTCACAAAAAGAAAAGAAGTACTTGTGGCACCTTAGAGACTAACAAATTTATTAGAGCATAAGCTTTCGTGAGCTACAGCTCACTTCATCGGATGCATTTGGTGGAAAAAACAGAGGGGAGATTTATATACACACACACAGAACATGAAACAATGGGTTTATCATACACACTGTAAGGAGAGTGATCACTTATGATAAGCCATCACCAGCAGCAGGGGGGGAAAAAGGAGGAAAACCTTTCATGGTGACAAGCAAGGTAGGCTAATTCCAGCAGTTAACAAGAATATCGGAGGAACAGTGGGGGGTGGGGTGGGGGGGAGAAATAACATGGGGAAATAGTTTTACTTTGTGTAATGACTCATCCATTCCCAGTCTCTATTCAAGCCTAAATTAATTGTATCCAGTTTGCAAATTAATTCCAGTTCAGCAGTCTAAAACAGACTTTTTGAGACTGCTGAATTGGAATTAATTTGCAAACTGGATACAATTAATTTAGGCTTGAATAGAGACTGGGAATGGATGAGTCATTACACAAAGTAAAACTATTTCCCCATGAAGAAAAGGAGTACTTGTGGCACCTTAGAGACTAACAAATTTATTAGATGCATCCGATGAAGTGAGCTGTAGCTCACGAAAGCTTATGCTCTAATAAATTTGTTAGTCTCTAAGGTGCCACAAGTACTCCTTTTCTTTTTGCGAATACAGACTAACACGGCTGCTACTCTGAAACCTATTTCCCCATGCTATTTCTCCCCACCCACCCCACCCCCCACTGTTCCTCAGATATTCTTGTTAATTGCTGGAATTAGCCTACCTTGCTTGTCACCATGAAAGGTTTTCCTCCTCCCCCCGCTGCTGGTGATGGCTTATCTTAAGTGATCACTCTCCTTACAGTTTTCAGAGTAGCAGCCCTGTTAGTCTGTATTCGCAAAAAGAAAAGGAGTACTTGTGGCACCTTAGAGACTAACAAATTTATTAGAGCATAAGCTTTCGTGAGTTACAGCTCACTTCATCGGATGCATTTGGTGGAAAAAACTTTCTCCTTACAGTGTGTATGATAAACCCATTGTTTCATGTTCTCTGTGTGTGTGTATATAAATCTCTCCTCTGTTTTTTCCACCAAATGCATCCGATGAAGTGAGCTGTAGCTCACGAAAGCTTATGCTCTAATAAATTTGTTAGTCTCTAAGGTGCCACAAGTACTCCTTTTCTTTTTAGCATCTTCACTGAAAGCTTGAATAAAAGGTAAATGGCACAAACTAACATCTAACTTCATCTGCTCATTTTCAAATCAAATCTATTCCATCTCCACAACCTAGTGAAGATTCCATAATATTTTTACTCTGTTGTAATTAACTCATCACCACCCTTGGATAAAAAAATCTTATAAATATTAATTTCTGCTACTGTTTTTTTTTAAACATTTGGAAGTTAAGAAAAAACACAGCAGCATATAGTAATAGTCACAAACTACAGCTCAGTTTAAAGCCTAAATCCTCTTGATCCTCCTCATGGATCTGTCATGTCCACTGGACCTAAATCCTAATCTTTCTTAGTTCTGCATGCAGTAAATTATCAAGAATTTAACATTACCAAGTGAAAGCCAGTCTATGTTTTTCTAATGTGAGAACTTTAAATAATCCCTTTAGACAGACAGTATTAACGGAAGCATTTTAGCATCATTAGTTTTTTATGTCACTATAAATTCTTTTAGGTGTTTGTACAGACTTGTTGGCTAGAAGCTGTTCATTTAAACTCTGATTCCTCCCCACTAATTGCTTAACTATTTTTAGCTGTCAAATATAGGCTGTGCATGCAGATACTGCTGGAAGACATACTATATCTGTTGATACACTGCCCTGGTGCCATATCATTGCAACAATGAAAATTTTACTTCTTTAAAAGACTGTTTTTCTGAAGTGCCAGCTAAATTAAATTAAAACTGAGTTTGTATGGTCAACACTGACATTTCAGGGGCAAAGTGAATATGCATTCCTTTTGGATTTCATGGAGGATTGATCCAAAACCCTCTAACTCTTGTTAAAACTAGTAAATTCCTCTATGATTCTACTATAAATACAAAATAAGGACCTGATTCTGCAAATCCTTGCTACTTTGAGTGGTTCTTATTGGGATCATTCATGAAGAAGAGCAGAATACTACAAATTTTATGTTCTCAACTCTTCTATTCTAAACGCCCAAACTTAAAATATTCCTCAAAATCATGAGTCAGACCAGCAACAAACCGCTGTTTGCCAAAGACAACGACTATAACAGTACTGTACTCTCCTTTATTATGGTAACAGAAGAACACCAGGTATGTAGCATTTTTCATCTCTAATGACTGCAAAGCACAAAACACATCTAAAATGTATTGAAATGCAACATTATCTAGATAGAACACCTCACCAAATTCATTCTTGGGTTTGGTTTTGTTTTTGGAGGGTTTTGTGTTATTTTGTGTTGTGTTTTAAAGAGGGTTTAAACCAGTCATTCAAGTCTGTAGGTATTGGTATTCTTTATACCAAGCATTTTCCCCACTCCAATTTCTACATGCTGAAACTTCATCACATTGAGACTGTGCATCAGATGCACCATCTTTTCAGTAAAGAGTGTACAGTTAATTAATGGCTAGGAGCATATGGGAATAGCTGACATTTACTTTATTGATGATGATACAAATGGTGTATGTGGACATATAGTAAATACATAGTGTCAAGTATCCGGGGGGGGGGGGGGAAGGGGGTAGTCGTGTTATTCTGTATCCACAAAAACAACAAGGAGTCTGGTGGCACCTTAAAGTCTAACAGATTTATCTGGGCATAAGCTTTCGTGGGTAAAAGACCACTTCTTCAGATGCAAGGTGCAGATGCATCTGAAGAAGTGGTCTTTTACCCACGAAAGCTTATGCCCAAATAAATCTGTTAGACTTTAAGGTGCCACCGGACGCCTTGTTGTTTTAGTAAATACATATATACACATATATACACACAGACAGAGTTGATTTTAAATTATTATAAACAAAATAAGTGACAGCTATTCCAACTTGCCCCTCAACCTAGCCATTAGTTAGCTGATCTCTTTCAGGCATAGTAATGGAGAGGTCCTGAAGAGGAATTTGAAGGATCAGAGGGTACTGTCCTTATGGATCAGCTTACATGAACCATTCCATACAAATGGAACGAAGGCATGGAGACATTTGTACAAGACCCTGACAAATGACAAAGGGTGGCATCATTAACAAGGTGGAAATGGCATTGGGAAGATATAAGACAAGACTGTGCAGGTAGGAAGTGTGTATATACTATATGTTAACTGGCTTATTTGTGTGTATGTTTAACCAATATTCCTTAACTAAGTTTGAAAACTACTAGCTACATTGTCTGAGATGGACGCAGCGCTGAATGATCAACAGTAAGAAGCTGCTCTACTCCAATAATATGACATCATTTTAGTTTCCCAATATGTATCCCAGAGTTTCTAACCAGCTGTGCTTCCATGGTCCTGAAGCCTTCCCTGCCACTCAGTGTGTCATTACGGGGTGGCAGTGCCATAAAGATACTTAGAGCAGTACTTCTACTCAGGGAAGCACAGGGCTGTTATAGTACCTGGCCACTACACATGGGGCACAGGTTGAGGAAGATTTCTTGAGCTCTTCCCTCCCAGTGTACACACCAGCTAGGCACTAGTGGTGTATATAACCAATTGAAGATATTTTAAATCTAACAAACCGTATTTGTGAAACGATAGAACATAGAGAAAATTATACACAATATATACATTGAGTAAAAAACAGAGGCAGCTACAGTTATCCCCCCTACCCCCACCCAAAAAAAAGAGTTTTACAAAAAGCCACCTAAAAATAACCATGACTTTTCTTCAGTGACCAAAGTCAAACTCTAAAGTTAATATCTATGTAAGGGAAGGGAGAAAAGAGAGGTAGGTTTTTATACTGGCACTTTACTGTAGTGAGTATCATTAATGTAACATTGTTATATTTAACATAGCTTATTAATAAAACTAACTAAGATATGAGGATCATAATGCACTTCTTACTGGTGGTAGTTTACAGTTCTGTACCATACTGCACAGAGTTAAAATAAGAGGGTTGCAGTTAGTGTGTTCTTATGTAAGACACTGAAATCCCCCTTGGTAGACATAAGAACAATTTGCTTTTATGTTTTGTCCTGAAGCATGATTTTTCACTCCCAGCCAAAAGACAGATTTTTAATTGCATAACCAAACATAAACCATTAACAATCTTCTTAATTTCACTCCCAATGAGTGACCACAGAAATTTCTAACAATCCAAATTGGGCTTATTTTGCTTTCATTGGACCTCAGTACGCATGGAGAAATAGGCTAACGTCATGCTACAACTCCTTATTTATAAACTCTTTGTCAAGGAAGTTCAAATCTTCAACTTTGATTGTACTAATAAGGCCAAAGGAAAAATGCTCATCTTTTATAAAGCAGACTTTTTAAATGCCTTTAAAATATCTAAATAGTGAACCTATATTACATCCATTAACACTATTCAAAAGGTTTCAGTCTAAAGAGACTTTATGGACAAAAAAATTAATAAATTAGATTATATCTCAATTAAAATACTAAATACAGCAACGTTGACCCAAATATGCATAACTGCCTTAATCAAGAGGAGCAGAAGGCATGAAACAGCTGTTGTGACATAAACAAATAGAAACCAAGAAATCGGAAGTAAAGGCATTCACTCCATCCTCCAATGACACTATTACAAGAAAGGAAAGCGGTACAAGAAAGTAATAAAATGTCAACTTTGGTGTTTTTTTGTGTGGTTTTTTTTTTTTTTTTTGCTTCTTTTCAGTTTTAGCACCATATGTGTGTGATATGACACACTGCCTATGTGTGGGAAGGCTCAACCACCCCTGAGGAGGGCAAAGGGTGTTTGTATGCCAGAATTCCAGGGAAAGACAGCTGTGAAGGGTGTTCACAGTTCCACAGGAGCCTCTCAGCAGTGACACTGTATCTCACAGGCACCCCAACCACACCCATACGTTGGTGAGATCTATCCAGGTACTTCTATGGTCCACATCATAATATCTGAGCACTTAAACATTAATGAATTTACCCTCAGAGCACCCCCATCTCTGTGATGTAGGAAAGTATCTCCATTTTACAGACAAGGAACAGAGGCAGAAACTCCAAAACCTAATCCAAAGACCACTGGACTCAACAGAATCAAGGCCTAAGTGGTTTACCCAAGATCACACAGGAAGCCTGTGGCATGTTTTTCCTAATATGTCTGGCATTAATGCCCAGTGTATTCCAGCTTTGTTGGTTCACTTACACTTCTCTTGCTAATGCCTATGCAATCCTTCAGTAAGCTCAGCCCATATGGAATTCACAGAGTTGCCAACTCTTATGGCTTTAAAGCCCCAGCTCCTGAAGTCATGTGAATACAGGAGAAACTTAGCTCTTATTAAAAAAATTTCTAGTCCTCATGGCTGTGGAAGAAACCTTGAAATATTGACTCTAGTATACGCTAAAGGAAAGAAGCCAAAAGACAACCCCAAAATGTATTATTTTTATTTTAATCTCATGATTTGTTTTGTTCTGACAAATTATTTTTGAATGCTTAGGGTTGGAAATACTGAACTCACTGCAAGATTCTTGCGTAAAGCTGCAAACAGTAAACTGCAGCAGAACTGGAGAAATCCTCTCTTCTAGGTGACCTGATGTCACATAAACATCTTCCTTCTCCCTAGCTAAGGAGTGTTCTCATTAACAGCAAGCCTGTTTCTTCTAAGATACTCCACTTTTAGCAGGACGACAGGCCAGGTGTGTGAGACTGCAACAACAGGTAAAATTGTTGTGCTCGCAGACCGAGCTAGTGATTTCTTATGATACTGAGGACTCCTTTTTCTTCTCAACTTCCGCCTATTCAAAAAACTAGTCAATCTAAATACAGGAACACATTAAGTATTTTATTTCTCCTCCACCCTTCATTACCTTGCCCTTATTCATAAGAAATATATTTGATATGATACTTTGACTGTATCAACACCAAGTCTCACATACTTGTGTGACAAAACATCCATATATTGCAGTTCAGGGAAAGGACTCACACCGCGATCACTGAAGAATCAAAGGTTTCAGAGTAGCAGCCGTGTTAGTCTGTATTCGCAAAAAGAAAAGGAGTACTGGTGGCACCTTAGAGACTAACAAATTTATTAGAGCATAAGCTTTCGTGAGCTACCGATGAAGTGAGCTGTAACTCACGAAAGCTTATGCTCTAATAAATTTGTTAGTCTCTAAGGTGCCACCAGTACTCCTTTTCTTTTTGAAGAATCAAACAGAATGAAGCTGACCTCTCCCGATTACAGCTCCAAGAAGACAACTGGTTGAGAAGGGCTGTTCCTCTTTGCTTCTCCTTTTCAGAAGGATCTTTTCTTCTTTAGTAAAGGAAGAGAAGAGAAACAAGATTGTCCCAAGAGCTACACCCCATTTTTCTCTTCATTAGTGTGAAGAAAGACAAATCAGAATGGGAGAGGCTGCCAACTCTGTTCCCTCTTCAGGAGGAGATTGTTGGGTGAGGGATGATCAGCCATTCCCTTCTTATTTCTTCTTTTTATCAAGAGTGGAGGGTATTGCCTAGTCCGAGAGAAGCCATCCACTTCTACTCCTGGCTGAAAGGGGGAAGTTGAGCAATAAAGTACCCTGTTTCTCTCCTTCAGTGGGGGACATCAGGTGAAATCCTGATGTCTCATGATTAAGTAAATGTCCTCACATGGGGAGAATGTGTTTGGAACTGAGGGAAGGACAAGAATGTCATAAAATCATCATGAAGGAAAAATGTGACAGAGGAGGGTGTCCCACTGGGGAGAGGACAGATCTTCAGCGTGGGGAAGAATGCAAAATTAAAAGATATCTATGGAGAGAGTGGTCTCTCCATCAAAAATGTACAAGGCAACTGAATTATATAGAGATAATTAAAACAACAGAAACTTCAACCCTGCGGAGAGGAAGGTGTGCCAGCAGTGATCTCTTGTGGAACATCGTCCTGTATATCCTTAGAGAACAACAATTACGGGTATGCAATTTCTCTTTTCTCTAATGATACTCATCACAGCATATCCTTACTCATAGGGACTAAAGCTCCTAGGAGGTTGCCTCTATAAAAACAAACCAGCAAAAAAGGCTGAAGAACAAAAACCGGCAAAGAAAAATGCTGACAAGGTCAAACACTGCTATTTTAGATCAGATGAAAGCCTTTTTACACCAAGTTCAGGGGAAGAGCTTAATTGGGATGGTTATGGGAACATTCCAAATATGCTGGCAGAGTGACTAAAAGTGGAACTTTATCAACAACTCTAGAATGAAGTTTAGGATATATCCATATCACCACCACATCCTTGAAGAATTTAATATAAAGTAGATTAGTCATTAAGGATTGTAGTTCACTGAGCTGAAGTCAGAGTCAACTGGAAAGTTACTTTCCATGCAAGAGGCCTGAACTCAATTAGCTCTAAAGGACTTTTTATCAGCTTAGTTAAGAAGACATCAGAAGGCTTTAACCAGGGGAGGCTGGTCTCAATTCTATCATACCCTACCCTGATAAAGTGCTGCCAAAACTCGGTCTACTTTCAGAATTTTCATTAAAGGCCAAATGAGCTGTAAAATGAATTTCACCAGGGGTTATCCTTAACTGAGTGACTGGTGAAGAAAGCTGTTAAACAATTTGTGTGTGTGACATGTAAGTGGATCAATGTAGGCCACTTCCCACCAATCTGTATTAACATTTTCCTCTTATAGTTATTTGTCCTTCTGGTATACTGCTTCCAAGCAACTAGATGGAATTAACACCTGTTTGGAGACACCCAACACCCTCAGGAGCCATGCTACAGGGTGATGGACCCTGGGTTGAATTCATACAGGTGCCCTGCTTCTAAGTGATCAATTGGGTCTAGACTCTCAGCCTGAAGGGACTGATCTGCGCTACATCCTAACAGGGTCAAGAACCATGTTAATTTCCGACAGCAGGCTATTAGGAATAGATAATGGAATATTTATCTCTTACACTTCCAAGCTTTTTCAGGACAAATGGTGGGCTCAGATGACAAAGGCACCCAGAGTGAACACTACCAAGTCTTGGCAGTGTTCAGATCCAAGGTTCTGGTTTAGGTTCTCTCTACCATAACTAACATGAATAATATAGATATAGAATTATTCATATTCCCAATAAAGGCTCATTATCTAGGGGTGGGAGACGAGCAGAAAACATTTAAGTACCATTAATACCATGCAGATTTAATTTTATCTTGGAAATGCATAGATACTATGGTGATGGATACTTTAGAAAACAGGCAGACAGACTTTTTGCTGTTGCAAGCAAAATGAAACATTTTGATTCTGGATGTACTGAGCACCCACAATCCAGATCTAGTTGTGAACCTGAGCTTGCATACGAAGACGTGGTGAACGCAGCCATGCTTATCTGTGAACACAATGCCAGAGAAAGCTTAGTGCTATATCACTAACATCCAAGGACACCTGTATTTATCTCAATTAACTGAAGGAATGTGAAATCTTCTAGATAGTAGTTTCCTTTGCCATCTTCTCCCATGACATATTTGCCAAGCTGAGACAACTCCTCTGTCTCCTTCTATCCACGTGTGAACATGCTTATCCAAATGGATGCTACAGTAATATAAATAATGATGGAAGCAAAGAGTCCTAGTCATGGGCCTTTGGGCTAGGGTCTGTACAAACACAGAATGAATACACAGTACCTGCCCCAAAGGGCCTACAATCTATGTTCCCAGATAAGACTTGCAGACTGCAGAATAAATATCAGAGACAGGGTAATCAGCATTGCCAGAATGCTTCCAATGCATACTCTCCCAGGGGTACTGGTATCTAGTGCCATCAGAGCACAAATCAGATGTTTGACATTCCCGCTATAGCAAAGGTTCCAAGTGCTGTTGGCACTAGGACAATACACACTTCAGAGCACAGCAGTTGGTATCGAACCCTTTAGCATGACTGGGGTTGAAGGAACATCAGGTTGATCAATATTTTCTGCCATCTTTAAGGGTCTTTGAACATTTATGCAATTGCAGCTGGAGCCCTCAGTGAGCTGCTGCCTGGAGTCTAGTGCATAGTAGGATATGCATAAGGAGCCGATGGGACTCTGACATGCAGGGCTGGCCTTTAAGGTGGGCGACCGCCCAGGGCGCTGTAGTCAAGAGTCAAGGAGTGGGGTGGGCCTCAAGTGCGAGGCCACGGAAGGAAGCTTGGGGCAATGGGGTGGGAGGCAGTAGGGGTGAGCAGGGATGGGTGGGGTGCCTAGGGACGCAGAAGGGGCCAGAGCAATGGGGGGGGGGTTGGTGGGGAGCCCAGGGAGGCAGTGGAGGGCCAGGGAGGATGATTGGGAGGCTGGGGGAAGCAGTGGGGGCCAGGGGTGATGGGGATGTGGGTGGGGAGCCCAGGGAGGCAGCAGGGGCCTGCGATGACAAAATACAAGTTCAGGCAGGGCGCCATTTTCCCTAAGCCCGGCCCTGCTGACATGGATCTAACTTGGCACTTAGGAGAAAGTGATGCCTGCTTGCTTGTCCCTCTTCCGTTATTGTAGTTTTATTGTGGTAGTGCCCCAGAGGTCTTGGGCCCTGTTTGTGCTGGATGCTGTACAAACACAGAAAAGAAGGGCTTATAGTCTCAGGACACAAAGAGATGAAGGGAGGGGATGTGGATACAAAATACAAGGAAATGAGGATGGTGAAGAACTGGCACATCCTTGTTCAATAGACGTAATGTAGGACTCCCTCCTACTCACAGTCAGTATCAAATTCCACCAGAGCAATGCATCAAGGTACCAAAGGAATTAAATTAAATTAAATTTTTTGATGTACCCCAGCAGAAATTAAGGCACTGGATCTCATTCACCATCTTGTGAAAGTGTTGCTTTTCTGAACATCAGGCTTGTTATTTACACAATAGGACTGTTCAGTCCCCATTCTTTTCTGCATTTTTATGCGAGAGGCTTGAGGAAAATCTTGTTAAACTAACCAGCCACTGAGGGTTCTGGAGACTTAGCTGTTTCCATTAAAACAAATTGGAATAACCATCCCTGTTTTTCACTGTATCACGTTTAAGTGTGAGAAAGGTTAAAGTCAGGTTTGATATTAATGTTTAAAAATGAGAGAATCTAGTGTTTAATTTAAAAAAAAAAAAAAGAACACACTACCACATTTGCTTCCAATTACGTGGCCTGGAATGAAAAATCAGGACAACTGTTCGAGGCACCAGAGTCGTATTGCTTTAATTAATGAAACCTGTTCATCAAAATTACTCATGTTCAAAGCAGCTTTAAAATTCCACGAAAGAGCATTATCCAACTGGTTTTGGATTTTTCCATCAAGTTAAAGTGCAGTAATTCCCATCTTTTTATATAGTGATTTAAAATAAAATAAAAACAAATAAGAGGAGATTTACCTCACTGAATATTTGTTTTTACACTTGTATTATTTGGAAAACCTTTTCTTACTCTGAGCCATTAAAAACCTTTCCACTATGACATAATTCCACCATCCAGACATGAAAAGACACATTAAATCATGCTACCACTTTCCTAATCTTCACAGTTCTTGCATGTACTTGTTTATACTGCACACCACCACAAAAAGGAAACAGTAGGACAACAATTTTCTTAAGCTGAATTTCTATCCACTGTTGCCATAGTTTTATGCCTACCCCATTCGAGAACAAAATGTTACATGGAGATGTCTGGACTGGAATATTTTAAATACACCCACATAAGTACATGGATACAAATGTATTAATATATGTGTAGTATGCAAACACACACAAAGAGGAGGAAGAGTAGATTTAATGTGGTATAAACACTTGATCAGCATGAGTTTAATATGGCCTCTTTACTCATAAATGGACTTGTTTTCTGTCCTTATGGATAGGATAATGTACATAACACCCTGCACCATCAAATATGGTTGTCATCAGCTTCTTAGGTAGATAGAGGCTTGGAGTAGTGCTGCACTTCAAATATTCTATTATGGCAGAGTAGTTGTTCATCCAGGCAAGCCAAGAAGGGAAAATAAAATACAACTTCTCTTTGGAGCTCTCCCTTTCCCGCCCCAAATGTTCTTTGTACCAGGGGCAAGGAAAACAAGCATCTTAAATTTCTGTCTCTGGGTTAAACTATCAAAGGTCTCATGCTTGTCTGGCCTATTGTCAAGAAATAGAAAACAAAAATCCGAAATGATCTTTTTTCAGGTTTTAAATCATATGAAGTCAAAATCTCTAGTCCCTTCTTCCTTCAGAAAAGAGAGATAGCAAAATCCTATGCTCCTCTAAAAAGATTTTCAGTAATCAAAAATAGAGGTTTTTCTTTCTTCAGGACACAGAAAGACACACTACATGCCCTCCCTACCCCAATAAAGCTTTAAAAACAAAGACACAGTTTCCAGGTCCTCCTTTGAGTGTTAAATAAAATCCTCAGAATTTCCTATGTGAGGTCCCCTCTGTGGGCATCTGACTTTCCTTGGCATGGTAAGTTGTTTGGCTTCTCCAGCCACTCCAAGCCCTCAACAACGAATTTTCTCCTTTACATGCTTCAGGCTGACTTCTTGGAAGTCTCAACAAGTCCCACCTGCTTCTGGGTCCTGCAAATTAACCTTCCTGAAGCTGCCATTCTCTTGAACTTTCCAGGCCCCAGTATACCTACCACATATAAAGAACTGTGCCAAACGTAGTATATGTAGAGAGCTGTTCAATCTATTGATGCCAGCTCATTCAATTGCTCCAGTTAACATGAAGGGTTAAGAAGTCCACAGAATAAAAATGTTTATATAATTGTCCATAATTGAAATTTCACTTGAAATTAAAGATATTAATTTTTTTATGTATCACAAAAGGTAATCTTTTAGACTGCATATCCCAGATGGTACAATAAGGCACAAGGTCAAAGAAGCCCTCTGAACTACCTGAGAAGTACAGTAATCTCTCTCTCTCTCCCTCACACACACACCCCTGCCTTTCTTACTGTTCTATTAAATGAAATTCACAAATAAAAATCAAGACGACCATCAGAGCCATGCATTTATGTGACATTAATAACACGCAAAAGTCACACCCCTATCATGTGAAAGTTTCATTTGTTTCCAATGATGAAGCCATTTAATTACGTTGTAACAATGTTACCTCTGTTCCCTCACCCCCAAATACTGTACTACATGATTTCTTTCACTTGGGAATATAAAAAGGTGCCTTGTTTGCAGATCAGCTATTGGATAAATATGATCCTCTAACTTTTGGGTCCAAGGAGGCATCACAATTTAAGGAGAACATGTATGTTGGTTTAAGATAATCAGAAACATGTCTTGCATGAAATTATCGTATTCATTTTTCTCCCAGAACCTCTGTTCAACATACAATTTTTGTCAGTCCACAACTATCTTTTGCAAAAAGGAGCTATGTTTAGCTTGTGGCAAATGATGTACTTCCTAGCATACGGCAAGCTGCTATAAGCTAAGCAACATAGAAAAAAATCATGCCAACAGCATAACCAAGGGAAAATTGAAAAAAATATGACTACATTAGACAGAGAGATGATTATTTTGGAGGGTCAGTAGAGTTCTTAAATAAATCTGAATAGCTTCTCTCCAAATGTCTCATTTTCTGTTGATATGGTTACCAACATTGAACTAAATATACCAGATATAACTAACTTGCCTCAAGCCCAAAGCTCTATTTTGAATAACTAAAGAAGAGGAAGATCATAACTGTTTAATTAAAGGGACATTTGTTTTGTTTGACATTCCTGACTTTGCCAGCTGCTGTTTTTAGAGAAAAAGTATCCCTCTTGAAAGAATGAAATAGTTCTTTCAACACCTATCTTTCAGTGACTAATATGACATGAATGATTTTTCTTTGATAAAGTGATTACAACATTCCGAAAGGGTTCCAGATTGGCAACGTTAACAGCTGAAATCCTATTTAATCACAAAGCTGGCACAGTACAATAAACAGCAATGCCAAGCTTCTAAACACTCTCCATTCCAGTCCAGTCCAGGAGTAATCTCCAGGGATTGGAAGGCAATTCCACTTCCATGACCATTTGTCCTTGGCTTCTCTGGGAGAGTTGTTTGTGACCTATGATTAAGGCTGTATGTTAGTCACTAGTCTTACAGGAGTCAGATTCCGTAATTTACAATAAAACCTATACAGTTTAAAACTTAAGTTGTTTAGCATATTGAATACTATCTTTCATCCTGGCTTCCGCAAGCATTCAGCACATCATGCTACAGTAGAGAGAACTCTGTAAAGGGATTTGTATGTCACCTTTAACTGTTTTGTCTATTGCATACCATGCCAAGTATTTAATGCAGTATTGTGTAAGACAATGGTTCTCAACCAGGGGTCCTGGGGCCCATGGGGGGCCAAAAGTAGGTTTCAGGGGGTCCGCTCAGCAGAGCCAGCATTAGACTTGCTGGGGCCCAGGGCAGAAAGCTGAAGCCCCACCGCCTGGGGCTGAAGCTGAAGCCTGAGCAACAGCTTCAGAGGGCCTCCTGTGGCGTGGGGCCCCGGGCAGTTGCCCTGCTTGCTATCCCTTAACTGCTATCTGTTTTTTATATGCAGAAATACAGTTGTTATGGCACAGACGGGCCATGGAATTTTTATATCATGTTGGGTGCGGGGAGGGGCTAAGAAAGAAAAGGGTTGAGAACCCCTGGTGCAAGATAGCTGGTACATTCCCTTTGAGATGCTGAAGTTACATGGGCTTCAAAGAATACCCAACAGAAGTCACATATGGAGTGTAGTTGTAGCATTGTTGGTCCCAGGACATTAGAGAGACAAGGTGAGTGAAGTAATGTCTTTTATTGGACCAACTTCTGTTGGCGAGAAAGAAGCTTTCCAGCCACACACAGCCCTTCTTCAGGTCTGGGAAAGGAACTGCCAGCATCACAGCAAAATGCAAAGTGGAACAGATTGTTTAGGATAAGTTGTTATAACATATTATAAGGGACCATTCAAGGTGGAGTGGAAAGAGGAGGTTAGTGGGTTACACACTGTTGTAATAAGCCATTAATCCAGTGTGTCTGTTCCGTTCATGATTTTTAGTCTTTAAACAGAGTAACAAATTTAAGCTGCCAGGCTTGTTTTTTGAAAGTGTTGTACAGGTTTCTTCTGAGGATGAGGACTGATAGGTCACATACAGAGTGACTGCTTTGTGAAAAAAGTGTTCACCCACAGCTTATAGGGCGTTTGATAATTTTCCTGAGAGTTCATTCAAGAGCATAGTGATTGTCTAGTTTCACCCACATAGCTTTTATCGTGGTACTGAGTGTACTCGATGAGGTATATCACATAATATGATAGGCATGTGTAGGATCCATGGACCTTGAAAGGTATATTGTGTGTGGTGTTGATCATTGTAGCAGTGGTGCTATGTCTGCGGGTTTTGCATCTGATGTTCTGGCAGGATCTGGTGCTGCTTTGAAGTGGTGTGTCCTAGTCTGTGGGGAGCTTGCTGTTCCACTTTGCATTTTGCTGTGACGCTGAAAGTACCTTTCCCAGACCTGAAGAAGAGCTGTGTGTGGCTGGAAAGCTTCTCTCTCACCAACAGAAGTTTGTCCAATAAAATATATTACTTCACCCACCTTGTCTTTATACAGAAGTCATGGTAATAGTCAGCAGCAGAGAGCTGAATCAGAGTTAAAACAGTTCTGTGACTTCTTCAGCGAGGATCTTAAGTCAGTAAAGCTTAAATATTAAAGTTATAATGCTATAACTTTATCGTATCTAGGACATCCAAGCCTACAGAGATGAAAACTGTGGACAGACATGTTGATTCTCAGCCAGATCCTGAGACAACGAGATCAGTTACTGTCCTGTCCAATTTGTCAGGGTGGATCTACTGCCATCACTACGCTGATAGTGAAACTGAAAAATGCAGCACACCACGCTCTGCACTTATCAATTTCAACGTCTGGACAGTGGCGGTGTTTGTAGGATGAACAGACATACTCATAGGCAGATCAGTTCAGCTTTGGACAGATCAGTCTGCTTTGTCTGGATCAGTGCCATTGAAAGTTAACCTACAGGCCAGAGGATATATAGTTCATTTTAGTCATTAGGACCAGCGTTGGTCTTCTTTTACTCTGTTATGGGTCACTATAACCAGTGGCACCCACAGCACACTACACATGTTGCCATACACAGTTGGAAATGGTGAGACAGAGCAGTGCTGGCTGCTCCAGTGCCCACACAGGTTTGGCCCCATCACCTCTACATCATGACGGAGGGGCTGTGCGGGCCAAACCTGAGTGGCACTGTAACCCCTGTGCACCGATTTGCAATCCCTCTCGCTCAGTTTTGGCCCCCCTCCCGTCACAATGGAGAAGCCATGGGGCCAAATCTGAGTGGGCACATTGGGCAGTCATGTGGCCAGCGCTGCTCCTCCCTCCAGGACCTGCCCAACCTGGCCTCACTGCCAGCAGCCATGTCCCCTCTCAAGGCTGGGGAGTGACACTGCACCTAGGCAGGCTGGGCTGGAAGGTGGGGGCTGAGCATTTGGTGGGTGAGGCTCTAGGACCAGCAGCTCCAGAGGGGATGGCCTCCCAGGGACGGATGGTGCATACCACTGAAAAAATGTATGGGGGTGCCCCTTACAACAACACTGACCTGTGGGGCCAATCTTCATCTCTGGTTTCCACAGTCATGAGTCACAGCCACAAATTAATATTACGACTTTCAAATTATTTAAAAAAATAATCACAATTAATCACAAAATTAAAAAAAGTTGTGATTAATCACAGTTAAACAATAATAGAATACCAATTTAAATTCAGCAAAGAAACATGTCCTCTGGAATGGGGATCGAAGCATTAAGGAGCATCATGTGGTCTGATCACACGTCCTTGTAGAGTTATAGCAGCCTTTACTCGCAGGATGTTTGGAGTATTCTCAGGAAGGCTCATCACCAGGTAGGAGATAAGCGTCTCCTAAGGCCTATTGCTTTTTCCTAATGGCCCATTGCCCTGAATAGGTCCTTCCCCACCCGTTATCTAGACTGGAAGCATCTTGTCTAGTGGGCGTTACCCAGATGTAACTACATTTGAAATACAGATACATAGTCAATATTCCTAACTTTAGATACAAAATGATACATACATACAAATAGGATAATCATATTCAGCAAATCGTAACTTTTCCAATGACACTTCACATGACTCATCTTGCATAAAATACATCATAATTATGTTATGTTCTTATGTCATAATTATATCATAATATCAATGTGAAGTATGGGGGTGCAGTGTCAGTATCATTTTTAGGTATCTAAAGTTAGGAATATTGTCTATGTATCCATATTTCAGTCGTGCTTACTCTGGGTGACACGCACAACTAGCCTTTCTGCTACAACGAGACAGTGCTGATGACCCATCAGCAAAGACAATAAGCCCTGGAAGAACTTAACTTTCCTGTGAATGTTCCAGACAGCCTGTAAGTAATGGCTGGTATGACTCAGCAAGATACGCAAGTGACTCTGGACTCCATCTTGGGATGTCAGTGTTTTTCCACAAACTGAGTTTGGGACAAAGGATTCCTACCATATGCTAAAGCTATATATAAGGCAGGTAGTGACATCATTGGTTGTTCTTCACTCCCTACACAAGACGACTCCTGGAAACACCTGAGGTACAAAGACTGAACTGGGTGAAGTACTGGACCCAGGGATTTCTAGCATATAAAAGACCTGGGGATTCCAGCTTGCACCATCTCTCAGAATGAGAAACTGCTAACTCATATCCAATCTATCTAGTATGTTAAGCTTAGTTTGCAGTTTTGTTTACTAGGTAATCTGTTTTGATCTGTTTGCTATCACTTAAAATCTATATTTTATAGTTAATAAGCTTGTTTTATGTTTTAAACCCAGTCTGCCTTTAAGTGAAGTGTGAGGAAAAATCTCAGCTTGGTTTAACACAGGCTTGTTGTAGTTTCTCTTCACATTGAGGGAGGCGCGAACTCTATGAGCTTACACTGTACAATTCCCTGTGCAGTGCAAGACAGTATAATTTTGGGTTTATGCTCCAGAGCGGGTGAGCCCATTGGGAAGCTGATGGTTATTTGGCTGTAGCTTCTCTCTCTTGTTGGTTCATGCAGTGGCTGGTCAGAGAGCCTGCATGTAACTGCAGCTGGGTGTGTCCCTACCTGTGTGAATGCTTGGCAGGACCAAGAGTGGGTCTGCAGCTTGTTACAGCAGCACAGTGTGAGAGGGTGCATAGGCTGGTGGGCCAGAGGGCTCAGTGGTACTCCAGTTCCAGGTGGCACCCCAGGGGGTAACCCATCACAATGTAACTGATCGATCTGGGTACCAAAGGCATCAAAGAAGAAGTGAGTCACAGCCGGTACAGTCTCTCTTGGTTCAGTGTCTTTGAAGTCCCTAAAACATTGATTGTGCTTAGAGAGTACCAAGCTATGCTTTAGACCTGAACAATGGGTACCATTGAGTTTAGATGTACTTGAGATTTTAGATGTAAAGGAAACATTTGTATATAGTCCCCTTGAAGCCTCAGTGGTACCCTTCATGGGGTGCAAGCTCTCTGGTATGGCAGATCATTAAGAGCCATCTTCTTTCTAAGCAAATTTGGAACTCCTCTTAGAAAAGGACTTGGCCCCTTCACAAGCACATCTCTCCCATGAAGATCTGGAAGGTGATCAAGCTGTGGGGTGTGTGCACCCGATGAAGTGCTGTGGTCTCTTGAAGACCGCTATACAGGGAAGGTATCTGGGCCTGGATCTGTCAGAGGGAGCGTTCCATCATAAGAGCTGAAGCTTTGTCTCCCTGTCTTTCCAGGGATGACGCCTGAATTCTGAGCAGATCTTACACTTGGATGGCACATGAGAATCCTGCAAGCAGTGGATACAGCATGAGTGGCTGTCTGTGAGGCAAAC
This sequence comes from Dermochelys coriacea, assembly GCF_009764565.3. Classification (NCBI taxonomy): domain Eukaryota; kingdom Metazoa; phylum Chordata; order Testudines; family Dermochelyidae; genus Dermochelys; species Dermochelys coriacea. The sequence goes on from NC_050069.1 coordinate 92,954,754, forward strand.
CCACAGCTAAACCAGGGCTGCTCACACAGCTGCCCCTCCAACAGATTTATGGCTGGGGCTGCACTAGGCCTCTGTGATTGTTCTGAGCCTCCCTTTGGAGGAAGGCAGACAGGGCCTGCTCTGCCTCCACAGCCTGGTCCATGTCTTCTGCCTCCAGGCCTTGCAGAGGCTCCTTTCAGGGCAGGTAGTCCAGCACAGTGGCACATACTTTCCTCCACTGCCTTCTAAGTCTCTGATCTGACCAGCAGCTCTTCTATCTCTACCTGAGGGATCTCCCCTGAGACCTCTCTGTGCTGTCAGTCTTTTATCAGGACTTCCTCAGGACCTAGAAGCTAGTCTCTGCAACCAGGTCCATGATGGCCACCAAGTGGGAGGACCTCCTTGCTGAGCCCTTGCTACACAGCCTCCATCTACGTTTGTAGGTGGCGTGTCCCCCTTGGGGAGCCGGAGGCTGTTCCTGACTGGTACCATCAGGATTGGAGACCTCCTGGACTACGACTGGAGTGACTGGGTGGACCCTGTACCACTCAGCTGGCACATGGGGCTTAACATCCCTCGTGTTCCCCAATGCATGCTCCAGGAAGCGAGGGCAGCCTTACTGCCCGCCTCTCATGTTTTCCTCAAGCAGGTCCTGTGTGAGGGTGCTCTGTCAATGCTGCTCACCCCTGGCCCTCGCCATTGGGCCCCTACCCTGCAAGCCTTCCTGGCCACTACTACCCCCCAACACACCACCTGAGCTGGCTGCATAACATGCAGCCAGTTCACCTCCAAACTGCACCCAGGAAACCTCTATATGTGCTCATGCTCCACACTGTTCATTTCCTCGCTCTCCTATTCTGCCCTGATACCAAGTGGTGGGACCTCTTACCACCCCAGGAGGGCCAGTCCATATTCCACTCTGGTCCCATGGCCCCCCAGGGATATTAGCTGGGGACTCCTTCACGGCGCTGTGAGCACGGGCATGTACCTGGCATGGTTCACGACCTCCCCCCAACACTTTACTCTTCTGTGAAAAGTGGGAGACCCTGGTGATTTATAAAGGGTGCATCAGATTGCAGTCCCTCTTCCAGCTCCTGCAGAACCTCCTCCTGAGCTTCTGGTTGCACTTTTCCGCACACCTCCTGATTTATGAACACTCAATCCATGGCCCCCCTAAGCTGCAAGACCACATCTTCAAGGTGGCCACCCACTATACCAGGAGGAGAAAGCCAGATGGGGGGCTGCTTTGTGACTGTGGAGCCTATTTCTGATCCCCCCTGAAGTGATGCCTGCAGGCAGAGTTCCTCTGGGCTGTGTCACGCCTCCCCGGATGCCTTCAAGGAGCAAAGGGCGCTGTCGCAGGTTCTCTGCTCAGTGTCCCTTACTGAATCCAATTTATCCCTGTGACCTTCACTCCCATTCCTTTGTTTTTCCCATTTCTTGTCCCCCATGGTTGATGCCTGGGTCCAGTGGCTCCTCCTCTTAAGCTGGGGAAGGGGGGAGGGTTACATAATGGGCAGGCCAGCCATCCCCAGAGCCTCAAGAGATACCCCTCGAACAGAAGAGGTGAGGCACCACTCAAGCATGCAGCAACAACCCCACTGCACTGACTCCAAGGGAGGCCCTCAGGCATGCAGCAGCAATCCATCCCTGAGCTGAGCCTGGATCAGGTGACCCCCAGGCTCAGGTATTGCTCCAACCCTGCCAGAGCTGCAGATCAGTAGGTGCAACAGCACTACATGGACAGGAACCTGTCTGCTGCCTTGCCTTGATTCTGACTCTTGAGACTCCAAGCCTGCTCTTGATCCTATTCCTGTGCCAGCCTGGCTGAGCCCTGTTCCAGTTTCATCCTTGCCCTACTCTGATCTTGCGCCATTCCTGTTACTTACCTGTTCCAGCCTTGCCTCCACTTCCTGACCCTCCCTGAATCCTTGGACTCAACTACCCGGCTTCGACCTTTGGTGTGTATCTGGATCCTGGCTACTACACATACTTGGCCTATCCCTGGACTCTGACAACCTGACTTTGACACCCTGGCTTGCACCAGGACCTCAGTTACTGTACTGATTCTGATTTGTCTATAGACTCTGACCACCAGCTTCTGGCCCTGGCTTGCTCCTGGATTCTGGCTATGGTACTGATTCTGGCTTGTCTACGGTCTCTGATTTTGGTTCTGACCCCAGCCTGTCCGCAGATCTTGATTTCAGCACTGCCCTTGACCCAGTCCCAACCCTTTGTCAGGCTTTGACCTCCAGTATGACCACTAGACATGACTACCAATAGGCAGTGCCTGACTCCATCATTAAGAGGGAGATTTAATCATACACCAGGGAAAAAAACTCCATTGGAAAGAAAATAAACCTGACTAAAACTAACATTAAAAATCAAACTATTACAGAAACTGTTAAACTAGTCTGCTAGAGCTAATAAACTGACAGTTAACTAAACTGTAAGAAGAAACTGGGTACCTAACTAAATAAGCAGGCACCACTGGTCTTTCTGTTTCAGGCTGATGGCAGTTGAGAAAGAACTGAGGGCAGTTTGTCCATCACAGCTCTATATACTCTCGGTATGGGGCACAAGGATAGTTAAGGCTCATGTAAGGACCAAATAGGCACTGCTGCCAAAAATCTCCAGTTGAAGGTGCAAGGGCACACATGTACTCCTGAAATGGAGCACCAATAGGGATGTTACTCAAAGAAGAGCTTCCAAATCTCAAACATCTTTGAAGAATTACACCCCAACCTGGCATTCAAATTGGTGAAAAATCTCATGATATTAACTGGCCCATTCTGGGTTGAAGTCTTGCAAGTTTCCAGAGTTTTGGAACTCGTAAAATCCTACCTCCAGATTCAGCTTCAAAATACAAAATGAAAAGGAGTACTTGTGGCACCTTAGAGACTAACAAATTTAAAAAATTTGAGAGCTCATTCTTAATCTTTCCCTGTTTGCTGTAGAGGATGTTGATCAGGTGGTTCCGCAGTTTCTTTGAGAGTGTGTGGCACAAGCTGTCAGCATAGTCTGTGTGGTATGTAGATTGTAATGGATTTTTTACCTTCAGTCCCTTTGGTATGATGTCCATCTGTTTGCATTTGGAGAGGAAGATGATGTCTGTCTGTATCTGTACAAGTTTTTTCATGAAATTGACAGATTTCCACTCTATACGGCTAAATTCAGTGCCTTGCATAATGACAGGTTAAATTTCTTAGTCTCTAAGGTGCCACAAGTACTCCTTTTCTTTTTGCAAATACAGACTAACACGGCTGCTACTCTGAAACCTGTCAAAATACAAAATGTAGCCTAAAACAAATCCAAATACTACTTCCTCATCCATCTGTAGTTATGGCACTTAAATTAGCATGGAAACTGAGATGAGACACTCTCTTCCTTTCATCTATAAATCAACACAATCCCTGAATGGCTATACTATACTGCTTTCAGACTCCTGGCTATAAATCTATACTGCTTTCAGACTGCTGGAAAACAAAACACATGCAGATCAGTATCCCCATTGTAAATTTTCAAATCATTAAAGATCCGTTCAAAGAAGTTAAAACTATTAAAACTTATGAGCCATCTAATCTTGAATCTAAACTTACTTTAAGGATTGTCTCTTTTAAAAAAAGAGCAATTAAAATCTCTGATGTATGGTGTTTGAAAGCAGCCACAATTTGCTCTGGCTGATGTTTTCTTATGAACAAAGATATACAAGTCACCATTCATACAACATGAAGTATCAACTATTGTCTTGTTTACAACCTTTTACACAGCACCACTGATATTGCACAATACTGCAAATGATGCATCCATCCCAAAAGAAAACATCAACTTTCACACAAATCAGGAAATTGCCATTCTGACATTTTTAAAGTGAGTTTATTACTCATGAATGGAGCCTATTTGTCAGCACTGGAAAATTAAGTTCTGTATTTGTCCATAACAGGTAGGAAGCAGCAGTTCCACTCTCCCCACTGTGTCTCAACTATGACATAGGGAGGGCCACTGGGAAGGATGAGAAAGTAGTTCTGTGTCCATGCTCTTTTGAGTCGTGTGCTTCACTGCTGAGGTGGTCAGCGAGGGTGCAAGCAATTGTTTTTGTGAAATGACGATCTGTCCCTAGGAAACAGGCACAGCTCATCAGCACAGAATTCATGAAGCAGTTATTAGATGCTAATTATTTCTGGTCAACAGCAGCGTCAGTCAAGTCTGAACTAGTAACCCAAAAGGGAAAAACTTTACTACACATTAACCACTCTCATCAGTTCCCACTGCTGTCATCCCCTCCTCACATTTGTCCTAGTGCCATTGTGAAATGTATCAAGACTTATTAGTAATCTACAAGGCAAACAAAATCTCCTTTGCAAATGGACCTTTAAATGCTGGAGAGAATCTGTACAGCAGTTTGGTGTGTGAGAGAGGACATTACTAGACTCAAAAGACATATAGCCTAGCGGTTCTCAAAATGTGGTTTGGGATTCCCAAAGTGGTCACGACCCCATTTTAATGGGGTCCCTAGGGCTGGCATTAGACTTGCTGGGGCTCAGAGCCAAAGTCCAAGCCACATCACCCAGGGCCAAAGCCCTTGGGGCTTCAGCTTTGGGCCCCCCAACCCGGGGCTGAAGCCCTTGGGCTTCAGCTTTGCCTCCCCGTCCCCTCCTGCCTAGGGTAGCGGGGCTTGGGTGGGCTCAAGCTTCAGCGCCCCCCCCTTTCTGGGGTCATGTAGTAATTTTTGTTGTCAGAAGGGTGTTGTGGTGCAATGAAGTTTGAGAACCCCTGATATAGCCAAATGGCTGCTAAAGAATACAGAGCAGCTGTATGGAAGTTTCTCCATATCCTCTTAAAACACCATCTTTCTCATAAGTGGTTATTTGCCAAAGCTGATTTTGTCAGAACTGTACTCCATTTGTCCCTTTCCCACCTCTTGTGAATAGATACTTGCCAGCTACAGCAAGGTCACTAGGGACCATCAGATATTGGGGTTTAAACAACACCATGCCCTTATTCTTAGTCCTAAACAAAGTTTTATTTCACACTGCCCAGACAAGTATACTTTTGAGTGTCCCTGGAGTCTGCAACCCTAAGTTTAGATTCTCTAAGGACTTGTCTTCATTGTTAAATAAAAAGGTGCATTTTTTACCTCAGGATAATCAACAGTATGAGCTATCCCAAGGTAAATACATAGGAAAGACAAGGCACTTCAGTTTTACTGTGAGGTAGGCACTATACCTCTGCTAAAAGGTCTTGTCTTCACTGTTTTTTTTACCTGGAGATAACTCATGTCGCATGAGTTAGGCTACGATTTAGTAATGGGTACTTTTAGTAAAAGTCCTGGACAGCTCACAGGCCATACCGTGATTAAATCTTGCGAGGAGGGGTGCTGGGGAAGTGAGGGAGGACTGCTACTGGGGGTGTGTGGAGGGGCTGCTGCTGGGGGCGATGCCTGGGGCCAGCGGCACCAGCTACCAGGGGCCAGTGGACCGCAGATGCTCCAACCGGCCAGCCGTGGGGCCAGCCTGGGGCCACGGCTGGTGTGGCTGTCCCGGGGGCCATCTGAGTCGCTGGCCCAGGAGCCAGCTGCTTGGGCGACCCTCGGGTCAGCCACACTGGCCCCTGCAGAAATCATGGAGGTCACAGAAAGCCATGGAATCCCCTTTTCTCCCTTTAGTAGAGCCACAGCTCTAAGCACCACTGTAAATGTCTATAGAATAGATCAAAAACCAGTTGAGGGCACCACCCTATTAACACCTTCCATCATAACAATACCACATATCTCTGTCCATCCTCCCAATAGAATTCAACATACTGACACCAGAAGTGACTCATCTCCCAGACACGCAAGACTCATCTCCCAGAGAGAAAGAAGATAAATAATAATGATTTTTGGGAGAGCAGTAATGGGTGCATGAACCCCTGGGGCTAGGGGCAAATGGGGAACTCCAGCATGGGAGATGGGGTGAATTAAGTTGTGGCAGTGGGAAATTGAGGGACCTTGGTATGGGGGAGAATAGGGGTGCATATAGCCTTTCTGGCATGGGGAAAAATACAGGAGCCTGGTATGTTGGGAGGCAAGGAAGGGAGCACACATAGCCCCTAGCATGGGGGATGACAATGGGGAAAATGCTATGGAGGGAGGAGACCATGGGGGGACAGAGCTCATGGCAGGTGGTGGAGGTGGGAATGGGATGGCATGCAGAACCCCTGCCATGGGGAAAACAGGGAACACAAAGAGCTCCAGGTATGTGGTCAGGGGTGGGGAGAGTTGCTGGGAGTCCCTGAAATAGATGGAGATGGGAATGTGGCACACAGGGAACATGTTGGGGAAAACATAGGAATGTGGTATACGTAATGAGCTTGGCCTACAGAAGCTATGAAATGTGTGACCCCCTAGTATATAACCAAGGACTATACAGTTAAGGACTTTAAAAATCAGTAGGGACAATGTAACGTCAATCTTCCACTTTACAGGCAAACAATAAAAATTGCAGGGTGGGCAAGACATAATAACAGGTTTCAGAGTAGCAGCAGTGTTAGTCTGTATTCGCAAAAAGAAAAGGAGTACTTGTGGCACCTTAGAGACTAACAAATCCATCCAAGCACAAGCTTTCGTGAGCTACAGCTCACTTCATTGCTCAAATCAGCAAATAAACCTGTGTTAGCATTCTCTACAAGCTGCAAGCAAAAGATAAAACTTTATTGTAAGCCATGCTCACAGAGAACTACAATAATTGAGTCTCATGGTTACAAGACCACATGCTGTTGTGTGATAGTCACTGGATAAATGAAGGTATAGCCTGCACATATTTCACAACTGAAAAAAACTTTTCTGCCACATCTGACACGTGTTTACCCTGGGAAAGGCGTGGTTGAAAGTGAAGCAAGTAGAAAGAATCTCATAGATCCACACTTATGTGGAAAATGTGGCAGAATAATGTTGTTGCTTATGTATGGGTAATGCACTAAGACATTCTGCAGTGTTATGTAGTCAGCTGAATGAAGACCAGTCACAGTGCAAAGCTTGTAGCTACTAAATTATAAAAAAAGATGCACAAGAAAAACTGAAAAGTCTATGGATTCTAATAAAAAAAGTAAAACAAAACTCAGATTAACGTAGTACTAATACTTGGTATCCATAAGGAATCAGACATACATTTCCAAATAAATATGAAATATGTGTTACAAAGAGTTAAAATTAATACATACTTTTTGGTAACCTTTTTATAATATTTTACTAGTAAATCAATGATATGCTGCCAATATTTTAACACAATGCTCCCATAATTTTTTTTCTGTTAACCTGTGATAAATTATGTGTACTAGGGTAATGAGAAATCTCACACTGACATGAAAACATCCCAAACCTTCCTTTTACTTGGTTGCAGAAACTGCAGTAAGGGCTTCAAAAACCTACTCAACCTTTACCGCCAGCATATCACTATACTACACTACACTATACATAGCACTACACTATACTACATGTACACTTGTGCATACAAATGCGTGTTTTCTGGCTTATGGCAAAAAAAATTTATGCATCTGAGCTTGATTAGCCAACCCCTCCCCATTTGGTGGTTTCCTTCTTCCATGTTTTTTTCAAAATGACAACTTTCTTTCCCACCAACAGCAACCAGATACGTTATCTCCTCTAAAATTACTCTGTGGCCTGACAAAAGATGTATTCTTTAAGAGTCCCAATTCAGCACATGCTTAATTGCTTTTCTGAACTGGGGCTAGAAAGGGCATATTGCCCTTTACCTCTCAACTAGACATCAAGGATTCAATGTCTCCTAGAGATGCCGCCGGATGCCCTCGTCTCCCATTGACATCAGAGAGTTGGAACTGCTCAACCTGTCTCAGGAGATGTACAAAATCTCACAAAACTAGGTCCCAAGCATATCCCTTACTGCAACCAGACAAATGAACAAAAATTACCAGGTTGCTTTTCATTTGAGATTTGTGCAGGGCAGTGTAACATTTTGTTCTGGATCAACCAGGGCAACACAGGGGATCACATTCACCTTATTCTTGTGCATAGTCCCAGTGACTTCACACTAAGGTTAATTGCATTAGTAAAATGCTTCCTTCCTCTATGTTTTATCAAAATAATGAGAACCTCAAACATATTTTGAAACAGTATAAAAGCTACAGTTACTATAATATGGATAAAAAGAAAAGGAGCACTTGTGGCACCTTAGACACTAACAAATTTATTAGAGCATAAGCTTTCGTGAGCTACAGCTCACTTCATTGGATACGTAAAGTGGAAAATATAGTGGGGAGAGTTTATATACACAGAGAACATGAAACAATGGGTGTTACCATACACACTATAACAAGAGTGATCAGGAAAGGTGAGCTATTACCAGCAGGAAAGCGGGGAGGAGGGACAGAGACGAGACGACACACAACACAGGACCTTTTGTAGTGATAATCAAGGTGGGCCATTTCCAGCAGTTGACAAGAACAGTAGGAGGGGAAATAAACAAGGGGAAATAGTTTTGTGTAATGACACATCCATTCCCAGTCTTTATTTAAGTTAATTGTATCCAGTTTGCAAATTAATTCCAATTCAGCAATCTCTCGCTGGAGTCTGTTTTGAAGTTTTTTTGTTGAAGAATTGCCACTTTTAGGTCTGTAATCAAGCGACCAAAGAGACTGAAGTGTTCTCCGACTGGTTGTTGAATGTTATAATTCTTGACGTCCGATTTGTGTCCATTTATTCTTTTACGTAGAGATATATGTGAGTACTTAAAATGTTAAACATGTAATTGCAGCAAACATCCCTCCAATATCTTCCACTCAAACAGTGTTTAGCATTTTAAAGCTGATCAATCATCATAACAGTCGCAGAAAGAGTACTACAGAATACAGTGTTAAAAGTGGTACACAAAACAGCCACATTCACTCTTCAGACAATTTGTGGGTACATTCTTGCATGTTTTCTGTACCTAATAAACAACATGGTCTCAGGATTACAGTGCATGCAATCACCACTAAAGGAAAATATTTTCACTAATTTTTCCCATTTATTAGTTTACACAATAAAGTTGAGCAATATGCGTTTCAGCCTAGAGTGGGCATTTTTGGCTGATCTAAATGAGGCCCTACACTCAGCTTTTCTGTCTGTAATATAAATTTTCAACACCGCATCCGATTAACTCCAGAATTTCAGGTACTGTTCTAGATATCAACGGCCAGAACCCTATTGATTTTGGTGACAACTGAAAAAGCCATTAGCACTTAAAAAGTTGTTCTTCGCTCTCCCTACAGAAGAGGAAGGCATAGGGAGAGGAAAGTGAAAGTGTCTTCCATCCTTTCTCCAGGGCTAGTCCTATGGGCAAGTGAGTAGGTTGGTCACCCTGTGCACCAACTTCCAGGGGGCACCGAATTGCTGAGCCACTTGGCTTATTGTCCTCCCCTTTGCTCTGCCATCTTTTTCTTTTTTTTTTTTTAAGCTCAACTGCTGGGGGTATTTTCCTCCATGGCTAGCAAAATGGCTAGGGCCTCTCCTGGCTCTCTCTTGCCTAGTGCACTGCATCCCAAAGCCTGCTCCGAGTAGTGGAGCTAGGGTGACCAGACAACAAGTGTAAAAAATTGGAACAGGGGATGGGGGAGGGCAATAGGTGCCTATATAAGAAAGCCCCAAATATTGGGACTGTCCCTATAAAATTGGGACATCTGGTCACCCTAACGGGAGCATGCATCTGCCCATCCCTTCTAATCCAAAGAGAATGAAAGAAGCTTCATTCCTTCCTCATTCCTAGCGTGCTGCTTCTCCAAAGTCCGCTCCATGGTGGGGGGGAAGGAGGGAAAGAGAAAGGAGAAAGAGATGCCTTAATAATCCAGTGAGAAGGAAGGTACTTTGGAGGAGAAGGAAAAAAAGGAGAGACACAGAGGCCCTGCAATGTTAGGGAGAAGGGACTGGGGGGCATACTCCATTCAGAGCCCCTGGCATGGGGGGGAGGAGGAATGGAAGGTTTTGCTATGAGGGGCACACCCATCACCTTTAACCAAGTCTGCAATTTGTGGCAGCCATTAACACCTTCCAGCGGTCACGGTCACAGCACAATCTTAATTATTTACATAGAGTTTTTTCCTTATACCACCCCAAGCAAATTTTACTTCCACCCAGATCTCCTTGCAGCATTCCTCTCCACCCCAATATCTTTTCAGAAGACCAGAAGAGGCCACTTTCGATGGGCTTCTGAGTATTTATAGTTTCTGTGGAGCCTGTTAGCTGAAACACACTTTGCCCATTCTGTTCTAATGGGGAATTCATTACTGCTAGAACTCTTCCAGCCTCCACTTCCACAGCTACATTCCCATTCTCGGGACGTCCAAGCTAAGATTCTGCCTTCGATGGTCCTCAACCCTGAAAATCCATTTGCACTTAAAGTGAATAAACAGTGCTCGATCTACATGAGCAATGAAGTGCCACTCTCTAGTCTATACTAAATGCCTCTTCAATACTGATGTAGTAAATAGATTATAATATTATGAAGACTGCACTGCTGAAAATAAAAGCAATGTGAAAATCCAGTGTCTGTGTTTATTTCTACCCTCTTCAATACTACAAAGAGATCATATACAATTCTAAGAGCTCTGTCAAAGGCTCTTTATCGGAAAATAGAGAATTAACCACTTTGAAATAATTGTCAAGAGTAGCGAAGTTGACATTAGAAATTGCACTGTACTTAAAACTCATAAGCTGTTACTTCCAAATGTCACTAATCGCAAACCTTAGAGTGAAATAGCGTACCCTGAGTCACTATGCACAAAAGAACTACTCTTAAGAGCAGGCATTCCCTTCAGTAGAGAAGTGGGTGAGGAAAGAGGAACATATCTACAGGAACATTGGAGTAATGAGCTGGTGCATATTACTGAAACAGCCTCTCTCATTTCAAGGTGGGTATGAAAGAATTAAGCAGATGTCATGCTAAAAGATTTAACATCCAGTTTGAGGACAAAATCAGAATGGACTAATTAGACTGTCCCAATATCAAGTATCGGGAATGCTAGCTGATCATTTAATTTCTATTGTTTACTGTCAAAGACAAAATACTATCAGTGTATTACACTTACAAATGTATTAACTAAGGAAACTAGACTACCACGCTGGCAGTATCATGTTTGAAGCTAGCACAGAAAATAGACTTGTTGCGATGAGCCTGGTCTAAACTATAGGGTTAGGTCAATGTAAGCTGCTTTTCATCGACCTCACTGTGGAAGTGTCTTCACTTAAATTTGGCTCCTCCTGATGCAAGTGCCTCTCTTCGCCAATTTAGTAACACCACCTCCCCAAGCAACGTAGAATCACAGTTGATATAATTAGGTTGACAAAGTGTTAGTACAGACACTGCCTTGCTTACATTGACTGTTACTGGCTTTCGGGAGCCATCACACAATGCCCCACACTGACAATACAATTGATACAAGTACTTCTGGTGAGAAGGAGCACTGCCAACACAAGGATCCAAGTGTGCACACACACAAGCAATTTTGTAATTCCAGTGGCTGTATGCCAACATAAAAGTTAGCTTGATATAACTTTGTAGCGAAGACGCGGCCTTAGTGGTGAAAAGAGTTTTTTTTACAGCAAAGTACCATGTAAATTGGCTATTACTATACCTTCATGACATCTTTATAGGAGTGAATGACCTCAAGTTCCTCTTTTTCATCTTCATCTTCCTCCACACCTTCATCCAGAGCCTCATAGCCTTCATCTTTACTTCTATCTACCGCCACAGTATTGGTCATGTGATCTATAAGCTGCTCCAAGGGAGGACTTAGTTCTCGCTCTTCATTCTCCTTCAAGCCATAGTCCAGCGCTTTATAAATAATAATCCCCAGTGATTCAATAATCTATAAGAAAGCAAGCAACATTATTATTAGTGTCATAGAATCATAGACTTTAAGATCAGAAGGGACCACTATGATCATCTAGTCTGACCTCCTGCACAACGCAGGCCACAGAATCTCACCCAGCCACCCACCCACTCCTGTAAAACTCCTAATCTATGTCTGAGCTACTGAAGTCCTCAAATCGTGGTTTAAAGACTTGAAGGTGCAGAGAATCCTCCAGCAAGTGACCCATGCCCCACGCAGCAGAGGAAGGTGAAACCCCTGCAGGGCCTCTGCCAATCTGCCCGGGAGGAAAATTCCTTCCTGACCTGAAATATGGCAATCAGCTAAACCCTGAGCATGTGGGCAAGACTCACCACCCAGATACCCAGGAAAAAATTATCTATAACAACTCAGATCCCACCCCATCGGGCATATCACAGTCCATTGGGCATATCTACCGCTAATAGTCAAAGATCAATTGCCAAAATTAGGCTATCCCATCATACCATCCCCTCCATAAATTTATCAAGCTTAGTTTTGAAGCCAGATATGTTTTTTGCCCCCACTGCTCCCCTTGGAAGGCTGTTCCAGAACTTCACTCCTCTGATAGTTAGAAACCTTCATCTAATTTCAAGTTTAAACTTCCTGATGGCCAGTTTATATCACTTCGATGAACTAGTAGGCAAGTGTAAGAACACATACATCCTTGAGCAACAAGTGATAAATTGCCCACCCTACGACTGCTGATTTAAGATTGATATTATAGGATCATTCAAATTAAAGAGGGCAGTGACCCTCCACACTCCATCACTGCCCTACAAGTCAACATACAGCACCCAAAATGTGTCATGCTACATTTTTTTATATTAAAATTTGACAGGCAAAAACAAAATTTGAAAACAAAGCTGGACTTCAAAAAAGTTGAATTTTTATTCCTAAAAGTGTTTCAGCTCAAAATATTTTTTTAGATTCCTATAAAAATGTTTGGTATATGTATACACACTTATCCTCCTTTTGTTTTGTTTTGTTTTTTTTAAAAAAAAAAGGGGGGGGGGCTTAAGAAAAGATGCCTAACTCCTTCCACAAGTGGTAGTGGCTTGGACCACCTCACTGCCTCCAGGGATGATGGGCCATAGCTATGAGGATCGATTTGACTCAGAACCTGACTGAGCTCTGATCAAACCACTGAGACCCGCTTACTTGGTGAAGAGACAGAGAACCCATATGGGAAAATCTAGTTGTTCTTAGTAGTAACTGTAATTTAGTAGCCCCTTGGGACCTCAACTGAGATCTGGGCCCTATTGTTTCACAGTGCCTGATATTATAGAACAAGAGACAGTCCCTGATCTTCTCAATCTTTCCTAGTAATAAGAAATTGGCCTGAATGCTCCAAAATGTCAAGTATACCTTTTCTTTCTTTACATTAATGATTATTTATACCAGAAGCATTGCAGTACCTAGCACTTTAAAGACCTTAAGGGGAAAAAAGTCATGGTCTTTTAAATCTGATAGCTACTGTGGTATTATTTAAATGGTCAGGCACCAGTGCAGGAGTAGAACAGCCCTGGAACAGAAGTTAGTAATGGAACTATTTCCAAAAGCAGATATTTTCAAATATTTCCATCCTGATAAGAAAGTTTCAGTCCCCCAATCTGGCATTCCACATAATTCTAGCTAAAAAAAACCTTAAAAAAAAAAAAAGGAGCAGTTCTCACATCTTAAACTTTTTTTAAGGTTTAATTTGAGTAACCTACTTATTTTACTACAGTAAAACATTTCAAAGAGGACTTGCTGTAATGGATTATAATTTAGTTGGGGAATTCAAACAGTGTAACCATAATCACATCCACACAGAAAATGTAATGCCCCAGCAATGAACCAGCAGTTTTATGCTTCATTTCTCTAGTGAGACATGAGAATGCATTAGTAGTAGAGAGCACTAATAATCAAATTGTTAGACCACTACAGGTGCAGAACTTAGTGCAATTTGTACCATGATTAGGTAAGTAATCCTTCCTGAAATGCAGAACTTTGCTTTTTGTTTTTTCCAACAAAACAAAAAACGTTCCTCAATATAAAATGCATTAATAAACTGTCCATATTTCACAGTGCACAATTAAAACACCAGCACATTAAGGGCAAGAAGAGGCAGATTTATCCACCTAATATATTTATTATATGTTCCAATATTTTAACAATTATATGGAATAATACTGATTTTCCTACATTCTTCCATAGCAGCTTTAAAAAAGATACATGGCACTCTCATGAACATGTCTGGTTTGGCTTAACAAAGCAAAGCTGTGCATCCCTATTTTGGAATAACTGTGAATGAGATATTCAAAGAAAGATCTTTGGGAAACTTTCATAATGAACATATAAGGACTGAAAATGTGAAACTGTAATAAAGCAAAATACATTTTTTAAGTATGGCTCCTTCCACGAAGGTCCTCAGTGTATCCTCAAGATGTAGTGCAGGGGTGGCCAAAATTACTGGCCCTCCAAGCCACATACTTCAGAAGTTCAAGAGCAGGAGCACATTTGCCGGGAGCCGGGGCTTCAGCCTGCTCCTGCTGAAGCCCCAAAGCCCTGGCAGGTGTGCCCCGCAGGGCTGAAGCCCAAAAAAAACCCCTCCCTGCTGGGCAGAAGCCCTGACCACACAACCCTGCTGCAAGGCAGAGGTCCTGAGGTTCTCCGCCCCACCCCCAATCTGGTAGGTGAAGAACGGGAGGGCTTGGGGTGCTCCGCGAGCCACATTTTAATAGTAAAAGAGCCACAGTTTGGCCACCCCTGACATACTGCTTTAATGTCTGAAAGGCAAGAATCTAAGAAGAGTTAAAACCACATTTGGAAACACCCACCAGGCACACTTTAAAATCTGTAATATTCAGCAAGTTCAGATGCATCATTAGCAGAACCTCCATAAACATTTTATACTGTCTTAAGTACTTACTGGACAGCACAGAAATGCTTTTGATAGAATAGTTTAGTCTTGTTCAACAGGTGGAATCAAGTAGTTTAACAACTGCTTAAATATTTCTTAAATCTCTGATATGAGTGCACAGTGTAAATTTTGTCTAGCTTCATAAAAACAAAAATCTAAAATTTTATCTGTTCAATCCTTTTTTCCTGGTGTTAAATTTGACGTAAAAAAAAAAAAGTATTTTTTGTGACAAGGCTTCAGGTCCAGGACCCAAGGAGCACTTTTCTTGGAAAAGACAGCAAAACAGGCTTAAGAGGGGAAGTTCTCTTTGGTTAGGAACAGGGATTAAAGCCTTCACAAGTACTACAGCTAAAACTCAATGACAGCTGTTGCTTTCTTTGATGTACCAACACTGTGCCTGTTCCAGTCCAGTAATATGGCTTCTGCATTATGTGCTAAGCATAGACTTCATAAAGTGCGCAAAGATGGCCTGTCACAAAAGTCTGAACAGAAACCATTCAGAACTACTTCCCTGCCTTTCAAATCCTTTATTTTGTCATACAGCCATTCTGTCTCAGTATCTCCATTTCAGCTTGTTATGACACAGCAATGAAAATTTTAACTGAGAAACTTTGCATTAACTACTTTGCTGCTGCTGAAAACATGTAACAGAAATAAAAATAAAAGGAGTACTTGTGGCACCTTAGAGACTAACAAATTTATTTGAGCATAAGCTTTCGTGAGCTACAGCTCGCTTCATTGGATGCTCAAATAAATTTGTTAGTCTCTAAGGTGCCACAAGTACTCCTTTTCTTTTTGCGAATACAGACTAACATGGCTGCTACTCTGAAACCTAATAGAAATAAGTAACACTTTAACCAATGCTAATTTACCATGGAAGCTATAAAAACCACATAAGTGCCTGCCATATGAATACCAAACAAAACCTTTCAGATTTTTGTACATTCACAAAATAGCCAGTAATGAGACTTAAAACAATTGGAAGAATATAATTCCTGTTGCAAGCAAGCAAGATCTGAGCAAAGTGGGTCAGTACCGGTGTCCTTGAGATGTATGTATAGAATGGAAAGCCTAATTTTACCTACATCAATGGAAATCTGATTTTTGTTATATGTACAAGTTGGATTTAAGAATATGGTTTTATTTTGTTTATCTAATATCAATGTGTTCTATTTGTGGGTCTCGCTCTCACACACACAAACACACCTGCACACATACAAAATCTCTCCACTTGCCTTCCCTAATGATCTAATATTTAAGCACATTACGGAATACAAGTTCAGCCTTTGGGAACAGCTTCTTTCCTGGTCTGATGCCATGACTTTCAAAGGAACTTAATGTGAGGGTATAAAGCATTATAATGTAAGCACCCTAATTTTTTTTAAGTTATTCAGCCACTGGTTGATGTGCAGAGAGCAAATCCTCTGCTAAAGTTCTGAAGCCTCAAGAACTAAGAAGTTCTCAAACTCTAGGTACAGGACACAGAAAACGATGCGAGTTAGGCAAACATGTCATTGTTTACTGTTGGCACTGGCAATTGTTTCAATGCAATGTAATCATTTCAGTGCTATCAATTTACAGCTGCTTGGTTAATATATATAAATCATGTCCCCACTGTATTTTCCACTGAATGCATCCAATGAAGTGAACTGTAGCTTACGAAAGCTTATGCTCAAATAAATTTGTTAGTCTCTAAGGTGCCACAAGTACTCCTTTTCTTTTTGCGAATACAGACTAACACGGCTGCTACTCTGAAACCAAAAATAATACAGAATACTTAATACTTATTTCACTTATAGATCTCAGATAACTCTGTTCTGACACAATGCTGCTTAGCTCCCACAACTGGAGACACTTAATAAACATATACACAGATATTTTAAAATTGAAAGTTTAAAATTCAACTGAAAACGGCACAAACTTGCTTAAGAACTTACAGAACACCAACTGTCTGTCTCTGTTTAGATCAGCAATAGAGTTATTTTTTCTATTTATAACAGTAATATATCTGCTTCTGCAATATGTAATTTTGTATGTCAAATTTGTGTGAACAAACAGTTTTATTATATGGTAATCTGAAGAGCTACCGAACTACAGAGAGTTTGGTTACTTAGCCCAATGTCCTTCATAATTCTAAGCAGAAATAGCTACATTCTTATATAAGCCATATTGAAGCATCTTATATATACACTAATACATTTATCACCACAACACTCTCATGGAAGTAGGGTAGTATTATCCCCATTTTACAGACTGCTGAAATGGATCCTGTAACCAGCTAATAAAATGAAAATTTTCAACTACTTGCAGCTGGGCAACTAAGATTTGGAACACTTATGGTTAATCAAATGAATTACTCATTATGAAACTACCCGGACATGTGGATGAAATATTATTTAACTTTTGGGTGTTATGGTTCACCATAAAAATAGCTGAGATAGTAGTCTCTGCAATATATTGCACCCTGCTACTAAAAATAACTTCAGTATTAAGGGAAAAATTGGTATGTGCTGTGTCTAACAGAAAGTAAAAGGTGAAAAAGATTAAATGCATACACCCTTCCTTTCCTGTAAGATTCTCTTATGTAATAGGATCGGTGTCTTGATCTAAAGTATACATACCCTAATCTATGAGAATGTCTTTGTAATATCCAGAGTAGTTCTCTTTCAAAATAATCTTATGGAGCATACCATGATTCATTCATATTGTGCTTGTGCCATGCGTACATATCTTTACAGATATATACCTTTATATTATTATCCAGGTATAAAGTGTACAGATTCAGTATAATAGCTCTCTATCAGATTTAAGTGTGTGTATAAGGGGGTCCTTAGCCAATCATTTTCAAAGCAAATTAAATATATAAAACCTAAATCTTTTCAACATGTTTTGACTTATTTGCTTCTAAAAGACAGAACTACACTGTAATTTACTTATAAATACATTCATGCTCATAAGTAATGTAGCCTTCTCCAACCTTTATCCCGGGTGCAAACAAACATATTATGTTCTTCTGTTGCCTACATTTTAGCTACAGAAATTGTCCGGGTGAACAGTCATTTATTAGTGCAAATGAGAGCAAAATTTAGCTGATTATCTCAATCTTAATGCATAATTTCCTTGGTCTATAAAAAAATTAGATTGGAACACAAACAATCATTTTCCTTATTTTTTTCATACATTATAACCTCAGAGATTTAGATAATAATTATTGTTATTTACTTACCATGCCAAGGGTATTTCTCCCAAATGACCGTTCATAACAAACTTAGTTTCCCTGCCTTAATTGGGCAAACTCCAGTAAGGCCTGAAGTTCCTGTAAAGGGATCTTTGCTATTGCAGACTGTCCACAAAGACAGAATTTACTCAGAAGTTTTCAAATACTGTTATTGCTATATACCGAGACACATACATTACATTTTTTAAAACCGTCAGGGGCCTTGATCCTGATCCCACTTAAGTCAATGGGCTTGTCTCCACTTAGAGGGGGATTGACGCGCGGCGATCAATCCACTGAGTGAAGACCTGCTAAATGGACCGCCAATTGCTCTCCCGTCGACTCCAGTCTTCATTGGAATAAAAAGCATAAACTAAGTCTATGGGAGAAACTCAGTGCGGTATAGACACCGCAAGAAGTCAGCCTAAGGTATGTAGACTCCATCTACATTATTCATGTAGCTGGAGTTGCGTAACTTAGGTTGACTTAGCCCCATAGTGTAGATCTGCCCAATGGTAGATATGCCAACAGTTTTAGAAATTCTGGTGGTGGGACACATTGACTTTGTTGCAATACGTAGGTACAATGGGGAAAGTTAAGAATGTTGTGTTTCTACAGGCTTATCTCATCTTAATATTGTTTTACCTTTCTATATATGTAAATCTTACAGTCTAACGTTTATTTTAGAGAGATTCCATTATCATAAAGTCTTTGCTTAAATTCTACAGAATGTTTTGCTCCTGATTTTAGCTTTTAATTATAAAATGATCTTTTAAACTAAGTGGATTAAGGAGTTACAGAGGATGCTAAAACCAGTGGAAGTGATGGATCAGAACATCACAGACGTTTTCTGCATAGTTTTGTCCTATATCTTAGAGTAACTGCGGGGGTCAAGCCATGTCACAAAGTTCTGTCCTCATTCTGGTTTTATGTGCAATACTATGTAAAAGACATTCCGAGACTCGTTAGAGAATTACTTCACAAATTAGAGATAATCTAGAGCAGCTCCAATCCACTATTCATCTATGTACAAATGACTAAAACCAAGTTTAAGTTTGCCACAGCAGAACCATCTAACCTGCAGCTATCCTGGCAAAGAATATTCTACCTAAACAATATTCTATCCCTAAACTGTACAGAAATGATTGTCTAATCAATACATCTCAGAAACCCCACACTTTTTTGAGAAAATTATATTTGCATTTTATAACCAAATATGAAACATTCAGTAGCAGGTTTTCAAAAGAGTTCAACTCCGTTAGCTAGTTAATCAAGTGGCCAAAATTTCTTGTGTACTCAGCACCCCATCACTCGAGTAGAGTAGAAAAATTCAGTTACAGGCAGTCCTCAGACTTACCACACAATTGGTTCCTTACAACTGCGTCGTAAGTCAGAATGTCGTTACTCGGAACTGCCATTGTGCGACCGAGCATCATAAACTATAATCAGAAGTCGAATCAGGGTGTCAATGTAGAAGTGTCGTAAGTGCCATTCATTGTAACTCGAACATCGTAAAGTCGAGGACTGCCTGTACTTCATTTAGGTGCCTAAATAGCAGCAGAGTTCTTTTTAATATCAACCTGAAATGCTGGTGTCCCCCCATTAAATCTGTATAGTATAGGGTAAAAGCACACAAAAGACCAGACTTCACAGGGGAAGACCCGATTTCACAGTCCATGATGAGTTTTTCATGGCCGTGAATTTGATAAGGCCCTACATATAACTAATAATTAATGATTTTAGATTCACAGCCTCAAAATGTAGGGCCAAATGCTCTGGTCCATAAAGTCTACTTTGCACCACTGAAGCAGCACAAAGTGGATATCAAACTGGCCAGAAAAGTATTCTTATGAAAGTGGGCTGCAAAGTTACAATCTTGATGCAAATACAATTTGTTCCCTCATCCGTCCCCAACTAAGCTACTCAGAAATATGCTAGCAGAGTGCATTTACCTTTCTTCTGTCCATAAGGCTGTCTATACAAGGCTTTGAACTGAGTTAATCAATCATGTTTATATTCACTTTAAAAAACACAGCTCCAGCTAAAGCAGTTTGTAAATGTGGTTTGGCTAGTGTTTAAATAGCATATTCTAGACTAGATTTGTATACGAGTAAATTCTAGGGAAAATAAATGTTCCTAGACATGGAAACAATAAGTAGTTACTCACACCAAGTGTGGATTACTACTCATAAAAGCCATGACATCAGGGACAGGTTTCCCACAATTGCAGATACTTCAATGGTTGCTGTGTGTAGGGTGACCAGATATCCCGATTTTATAGGAACAGTCCTGATTTTTAGGTCTTTTTGTTATATAGGCTCCTATTATCCCCCACCCTGTCCCAATTTTTCACACTTGCTGTCTGGTCACCCTAGCTGTGTGCATGGGAACACCGCACAAATTTACACTAGCCAAGATGGTTTGTACACATTGAACAATTACAAGTGACAAAAGTTTAACTAAAATTTTCTACGGAAAACAAGGCTTTAGTATTTTTATTCAATGTATGGTATTTGCTCAAACCTCACAGTCCAATCACCCTACTACACTTAATTTTTCTGGCCCTCACGTTTTCTACTGCAAGGAAGTCTCACCTCATCTTACTCCACAATATTACTAACTTACAATGACATTTCAAACTTTTCCTACTTTCTGGATACTGTGCCCTTGTTCAAAGTTTTGAAAACCCCAGTTTGTAGCGACATATTTAATGTCGAACTGAGTAGGTCATTCTCAACCTTTCCCCAAAGATAACATAGGCCACTAATGCTAACTATAAGAAAGAAACTATTATACATCAGATCCATTTGGTTTATCAAACCATCTTACTTTAATTAATTTGGAGAGTGGATCATATGCCATTCATTACAGTAACTAAGTCTATGTTGCTACTTACTTAGTTGCATTTAACGTACTATATTAAAGAACTGGCTACAAGTAGCCATACAATCTTTATTGCTTCTCTACACACTTGGCCAATTTTGGAAGAAATTAATAGCAGTAGTAAATTAAAAGTAGTAGCAAAGTTAACTGTGCAGTGCTGAAGTTAACCTCACATAATCTTTAACATAGTTTTTGTATTTACTGTGCTTGTAAACTGCATTGTAGTGAATTTACTGCTATAGAATGTGAAGTGACATTTCCACCTTTTATCGCTGGGGTCATCAAACTCTTAACAGTTATTTAGAAAGAATTACAATCACATATTTCCCCCAGCAATTATCTGTTGCCTATCCCCAACATTCAAACCAACTGTCACTGTATTTCCAATATCCTTTGGAAAGATGGGTATCTTGGAAGTGAGCAAAGCAGCCACTACGTAAGCAGAAAGGGAGTCGGATGCAGAGGTGAAAATAAGCCGGTACGCCCCAGTACACAAGTAGAAATTTATGGCCAGCAGAGTTTAGGACAATAAAGAGGGAGTTTTTAAAAGCATACCAAAAGAATCCTAACAATAGTATTGGTCTAGATGAAATGCTAGATGAAAATGGTAGAATTATCAATAGTTACGCAGAAAATGCAGAAATGTTCAATAAATATTTCAGTTCTGTATTTGGGAAAACACATATAATGTAGTCATATCATATGATAACACTTTCTATTTCACTAGTATCTTAAGAGAGCATTACACAGCAGCTACTAAAGTTAGACATTTTAAAATCAGCAGGTTCAAATAATTTGCATCCAAGAGTTTAAAAAGAACTAGCTAAGCAGCTTTCTTGACCATTAATGTTGATTTTTCAATAGGTCTTGAACACTAGGGAAGAAAGTTGACATTGTACGAACATTTAAAAAGGGTAAGCCAGGTGACCCGGAAATTGCAGACCCTTCAGTCTATTGATCCTGAGCAAGACAATGGAGCAGCTGATACAAGACTTGATTAATAAACAAAGTAATTAATGCCAATCAACATGGGTTTATAAAAAACAAATCCTGTCAAACTAATCTATTTTTTTAGTACTAGTTTGATTGATAATGATAATTGTGTTGATATAAGACTTTTGTAAGGCATCTGACTTGGTACCATATGACATTTTGATTAAAAAA
Source organism: Dermochelys coriacea (assembly GCF_009764565.3). NCBI lineage: Eukaryota > Metazoa > Chordata > Testudines > Dermochelyidae > Dermochelys > Dermochelys coriacea. The sequence goes on from NC_050069.1 coordinate 92,976,782, forward strand.
CTAGACCAATATAAAATTAACATGGCACACTTTCAATGGAATAAAAACTTGACAACTGATAGATCTCAAAAGATAACTCTAAATAGGGAATTGTCATTGAGTAGGTGGCGTTTCCAGGAGGGTCCCCACAGGGATCAGTTCTTGGCCCTGTGCTTTTTGACATTTTTATCAGTGACCTAGAAGGAAACTCAAATCATCACTGATAAAGTTGGTAAATAACACAATAATTGGGAACTAGTAAATAATGAGGACGACAGGTCACTGATAGAGAGATCTGGATCACTTGGTAAGCTGAACGCAAGCAAACCATGTGCGTTTTTAAATGGCTAAATGTAAACAAAGAATGTAGGTCAGACTTGCAGGATGGGGGACTCTATCCTGGGAAACAGTGACTGAAAATGATTTGGGGGTTGGAGTGAATTACAAACTGAACATGAGCTCTTGATTCGACACTGTGGCCAAAGGTTTGTTTTTTTTTTATTTAACCTTTCTCTCCAGCATAGAGAGTGGGTAACTAGCCAGTTATCTGGGACTCTCTCTACCTCAATCATTTTCCTGCCATTGCAGCAGACTCTGGCACTATTCTTTCCCTGTGGCACATAACACTCTAGTCTCCTGTGAGCTGTAATACTCTATTCTAATGTCAGTTGTTAGGGTTAGTGTGCTGGTGCTGAGCCATGTTAGTGGCCTGTGGTATACAGGAGGTCAACTAGATTATCTGGCGTTCAGTCCCTTCTGGTCTTAAACTCTGTTACTCTGCAAGTTCCTGTACTGATCCCTACAGCAGTTGGGAGTAGCAACTGCAGGGGAAAGTCCTGCTCAGGCTCTGCTGTCCTGGGCAGGAGCATGAAGCTGTGGAGTCGGCGCTCGGGGTGGGGGCAGGGGGACGGAAGAGTATGCGGAGATCTCCTTCTCCCTCCCATCTCACCAGGAGCCACAGCGACGTGCCAGCCACTTCTGGGAGCAGCACAGAGCCAGAACAGGCAGAGAGACTGCCTTAGCCCCGCTGCACCGCCAGACTTTTAGCAGCCTAAAATCTCCTGGTTTGGCTTCAGTAGTCTCCAGGAGATAGAGTCTGATTCCGGGAGAGTCCAGGCAAAACCGGGAGGGTTGGCAAGCCTATGTCTGTGTAATATACACACACTCTTTCAGAAGAGGGAACCACTTCCCATTGCCACTTTGAAGGTAACATATGAACAGCCATATGAGGTCAGACCAAAGGTCCATCTAGTCCAGTATCCTGTCTTCTGACAGTGGCCAGTGCCAGGTGCCCCAGAGGGCATGAACAGAACAGATAATCATCAAGCAGGGTGGATTTGATTTATTTAAATCACGATTTAAATCACTAGTCAGGAAGTCTTGATTTAATCATGGTTTTCTGCATAAAAGTGCACTCTTGTTGGTTGTTATAACCGTAATACATATTCTTCACAACTCAGAAGAGATAGACGTAGGTTTCATTTTTAGAAGGTACACACTATACATTTTTAAACAGTGATTTATTTTGAAAACTTTTCAGATTAGTTTTACAGCTATATCAGAAAAAAAATGATTGTTTGGTTATTTCATTTACCAAAGGTAATTGAAGCAGATATTTATGAAGTCATTGGGAGGTGAACTATCTCCAATTCAACAGGTTAATCATTAATATTTGGAGGATTTTCTTGCCATGTTGTATTAGGAGGAGAACATCACCACACAAACATTTAAATTGTTTTATTTAACTAAAACAACAATGTTAAGTACTCTGGATTTTTTTCCTCAACAGCAAACATATAATATTTTAACAAAACAAGCATATGTTCCTTGCTTCTCACATTTATCTCCAGACTTCTTCTCCTTGTCCAGATCTATTCCGCCCTCAACAATCTTCTATTCATTGAACTTTTTGAAACTTTGCACTTTTAGAGAGACGTAAGGGGTTGACTCTGTGTACACAGATTTGCAGAGGGACAATAGAGTTTAGGTCTGTTATTTCTCACCTCTTATATTAATTTATTTAAAAATATTTTTGCTGTTAACAAGCATGTTACCTCTGGAGACACAAATCCACAGTTTGAGAACTGCAAAACTAAGCATCTCTGATCGTATCTTCTAGACTGAGCACTGAGTCCCATTGGGTAGATAGAAAGATTAACCTAAATAATCTATACAGAAGCCTGTGGAACCCCATAAGATTGGGTCCCTAATCCATGAACTATTGGAACTCATTTACAAAACTTTGCTTAAACATTACATGAATATATTGTCTCATACTATAGAATTAGAATTTATAATCCCTATTCCATGATGAGATATCTTTGAGCTATAATGTATCTTAACTAAAACTATCTTTAGATAGGATTTTTTTTTTGATAAAATTATTTTTGTGGGAAAAAAGCCTATTTAAATAAAAAAATATTTTTTTTTATTTTTAAAAAAAATCATTGATTTTTATCTACCCTGTCATCAAGTGGTCCATCCCCTGGTGGCCATTTCCAGCTTCTGGCAAACAGAGCCTAGGGACACCATCCCTGCCCATCCTGGGGAATAGCTATTGATGGACCTATCCTCCATGAATTTATCTAATTGTTTTTGAACAGTGTTATAGTCTTGGCCTTCACTTGGCAAGGAGTTTCACAGATTGCCTATGGGGTGTTGTGTGAAAAAATACTTCCTTTTACTTGTTTTAAACCTCTGCCTATTAATTTAATTTGGTGTCCCCTAGTTCTGGTGTCGTGAGGAGGCGGCAATATGATATTTTCTGTCTTGTCTTATCTATTCCTTTCCTAATGATTCCCAACATTCTGTTAGCTTTTTTGACTGCTGCTGCACACTGAGTGGATATTTTCAAGGAACTATCCATAATGACTCCAAGATCTCTTTCTTGAGTGGTAACAGCTAATTTAGACCCCCTCATTTTATATGTATAGTTGAGATGAAGTTTTCCAATGTGCATTTTACTTTGCATTTATCAACACTAAATTTCATCTGCCATTTTGTTGCCCAGTCACCCAGTTTTGTGAAAGCTCTTTGTAACTCTTGTAATAAGCTAGGCTGCTTATTAATGAAGAGTTGAACCTAGTCTATTTATTCCAGGACTATACTGTTGGGACCCATTTTGACAGCATCACTGCTTGAGGAATATTCATTGAAAAGACTTGTTTTGCACTGTGATATGAAGTTTGCAAGACCAGTATTCAGTCTGATTTCTGGTAGCTGCAACTGTCACAAAAAAAGCTCCTTTGAGTCCTTTAACAGCTGTAGTTTTCCTGTGCAGCAGAGATGCTGTAGAGAAGAGCAGAGAGGCCATCTGAGATAACTTTGTCTGAGCCCATTTAGGGCTTTGAACGTAAGTACCACGACTCAGAAATGCACCAAAGATTGGACTGGCAGTCAATGTACAGTGCAGAGTAATGGTATTAGGCACTCCTATCAATAGGCTCCATGTAGGGGATTGTCAACACAGCAGGTCAAACGTAGTTTGTAGGTACCCTGTTGGGTCATGTCAAGCTATAATCTGATATAGTATTCCAGATTTGCAAAAGAACATGGGTAACTATAGCTAGCTCTGCATCCAGGTTCCTGATCAACTGAACAATCTTTGACCATCGTTGCTGTTTGGTCATCCAACATTAATGAAAAGGAATACTTGTGGCACCTTAAAGACTAACAAATTTATTTGAGCATAAGCTCATGACAGCTTATGGTCAAATAAATTTGCTAGTCTCTAAGGTGCCACAAGTACTCCTTTTCTTTTTGCGGATACACACTAACACGGCTGCTACTCTGAAACATTAATGAAGACTCCATTAGGATCCCTCTATAAAGGGTCACATTTTCTGATAGGTTTGAACACATTTTGAAATGTATACTATACTTAGAGTGGCACACTTTAACAGTTTGTTCCTGTTCTATGAAAATTATTCGTTCTAGCAATATCCCCCATTTCATTTCCTATGTCAACGGAAATAAGCTATCCACTTGACTAGAGCAAAAAAAATTTTGTTTCTGTACCATGCCCTGCCCGAAACCTGATCAAGAGGGAACCAGGGTATGGGTAGCTGACAAATGGCAATGAGTGTCTTTTTATACTACTAGTCTACTTCACACAGGCACCAAACAGCTATCAGATGGTAACTTTCACTAACTACCAGCATAATTCAAATGAAAACCAGAAACTTAAAAAAAAAGAATTTTACGTCTCTCATCCTAAACCACCAACGGCTGATAGTAATTCCCACCACTTTCAATCTGGGTTGGAGTCACTCAGCATCTCTGAAAAAAGTCAAACCATTTCTCTTTTGGTGCTTAACTTTTGCCAACCTTCTTTGCAAATTTTCTCTACAGTGACTAAACAAAATATTTTAAAAAATTAAAATATTTCATAATTTGAATAAAATATATCTAAGTTAAATCATCATTTTATAATGTTAAAAGTATGTTGTGAAATGAACTGGAAAAGCAGTAGTCTAATATTTTTATCTAATTAAATCTGAAAAACTATTTTAGCCAATTCTTATTCAATATACTACTGTCTGTCTAGTGCTTTATTTTTTTTTAAATGAAGAGTGATAAAGCCTGTAAAAAGGCTGAGCCTTTATAATCCTATTACTCATTTCAAATTAACGAGCAGGGAGTGATTCTATACAGGGAACAAAAGAACAATTATTTCTAGGCATTTAACAGACTTAAAGATTTTAAATTCAGCTCTTAATAAGATCATGCATGGTACCTGTGCACTTACTACATCTCTTCAAAGATGGATCAACAGAGACATAACATTTCAGAGTATGCTACAACTACTGACAGCAGAGGCTAAAAAGGAAAGAAAGAGTAGCTTTGGCTCTCACATACACTTGTATTGTGGAAACGGTATGCATACACCAAATATTCTAAGTTAACGGTGTTCAATATGGCCACTATTGTAACATGCATCTGAGCAACAGCATGAGAAAATGAAAGACTAATAGCATAGTCTCTCTTGAACATATTCCGCCTGGCTCAATTTAAAAAGGAATTCTATTTAACTTTGTGGTATTATAGTGCACTAAGACAACAAAAAGTAATTTCAAATACATGCAAGAGTCCGGGGTACTGAAGTTCAAGACAGAGAATTAAATAGTGAGAGAACGTCAATTTCCTGACTGACAATTTTAAAAGTGTGGAAGAGAGTGATCACCAAAAGGAGTCTCTCTATGACATACAAGTGTAAAGCTATTAAAAAAAACCCCACTCACCTAGAACAAGTAGAAATTTTTCCTGAGTGGGTCCAAGGCTTATCTATGCAGAGTCACAGAAGGGAAAGATGACGACCAAGCTGTGGACTGCTAGTCCTTTGGAGAGGAGAAGAGGAAGAGAGCAGAGAGACTGGAGCCACTATTATTTTTCACAGGAAGAAAGGTACAGGCAGAGAGCACAGCAGCCTCAACCTGCTAGAAGGAAGAAGTGAGGAGCACGCGTCTCCAAACCACTGTGCCTCTAAGGGGGTGGAAACTGAGAAGCAGATGGCACAAGTGCAGGAGAAGGAATGGTGGGAGAGCAGAAGGGTCTTTGCATGCCAGAAGGGCAGCAGGGCCAGTGGCAGCAGTGAGGTCTGGCAAGAGGTAGGGCCCTGTCATTACTTAGTTGGGCAAGAGAATTAGACCCTCCACTCACCCAAAGAAAAGCAATGTATAAAAAGAAACAAAATGAACTCATCCTACAGAAGTACCTCCCATCCCACTGGGCTGCGTCTGGCTCCCTACTCTGGGCATTGCATGCATGGGGTTATAGCACCAGGATTTGGCCTGGACATCTCCCGGTCAGAGCCATGGTTTTCATAATTGTCCTAAGGCTCAAGCAAGAAAAAGAACGGAACATAGTAGGGAACTAAACTCTACTAAGGCTATGTCTACACTGCACGCCTTAAAACGGCGCAGGTCTGGCACTGTTATAAGGTGCGCTGTGTGACTACTCTTTATTGCTGGGAGAGCTCTCCCGATGACAAAATAAAACCACCTCCAACGAGGGATGGTAGCTTCATCAACAGGAGCGTGGCTCCAGCCAACAATTTTTTCACACCCGAGGGACAAAAGTTTTAGCGACGAAAGTGCCAGTGTAGACACAGCTTGAAACACAAAGTCAGTGAGAACCAAAAACTATCATGATGAAGTGAACCCTTGTGTTTTGTCTGGCTAAGCTGCCTAGTGACACAATGCCATGTGTTAATGAGCCAAGCTCACTTCCAAGCTCTTGGTCTGTCAGGGGACAAGAGTGGTGTGGAGGCAAACAAGCTCAACCTGGATGGGCAGGTGAGTGCCATGATGTTTGAAGGACAGGGGGTAAGGGTAAATTGGAGAAAATGGGGACAGGAATGAGAAGGTCCTTGCAAATTGAAAAGAACCTTAACGTTATCTGCCCAATAAATTACATATAAAACCGGAAACATCCACTGTCAATATGATTAATGGGGTTCCTTTAGCACACAAGCGGCACTTAAATATTCCTATTTTAACTGAATGATAAGAAAGCTTTGGTTGGACAACCCTGATCTCCAACATTATGTGGATGCACATTCTAAAAACAAACAGACGTTCCTCATAACATGTGATGTATTCTGTGATTACTTGAAAGGGAAGAAGAACATTAAGTCTGAACTTTTTTTTTCCAAGGACATAAGAGTAAGTCTGGCCAGATTTTTTACTTCAATATCACAAGGAATTTGTATATGCTGAAAGCAGAAATTATACGAATAGGTTTTGATTTTCCACTGCTCTGTTACACTAGACTAAGGGTTCAGATTGGAAATGAGACAAATATTTCTCACTATCCCGGCCCCTCACTGATGTCTTGATATTATTCCATAAGGAGAGATTTATTCTTCCTAAAAGAGCAGAAACAGTTCAGAGAACTCTATACAAGAGGCTTACCTTTTAACAGGACATTTGGAATATTGCTGTTAATGTATTTAAAAGATATTTTAATACTAAGTATTCATAGGTTTCAGAGTAGCAGCCGTGTTAGTCTGTATTCGCAAAAAGAAAAGGAGTACTTGTGGCACCTTAGAGACTAACAAATTTATTAGAGCATAAGCTTTCGTGAGCTACAGCTCACTTCATCGGATGCATTTGGTGGAAAAAACAGAGGAGAGATTTATATACACACACACAGAGAACATGAAACAATGGGTTTATCATACACACTGTAAGGAGAGTGATCACTTAAGATAAGCCATCACCAACAGCAGGGGGGGGAAGGAGGAAAACCTTTCATGGTGACAAGCAGGTAGGCTAATTCCAGCAGTTAACAAGAATATCAGAGGAACAGTGGGGGGTGGGGTGGGAGGGAGAAATACCATGGGGAAATAGTTTTACTTTGTGTTATGACTCATCCATTCCCAGTCTCTATTCAAGCCTAAGTTAATTGTATCCAGTTTGCAAATTAATTCCAATTCAGCAGTCTCTCGTTGGAGTCTGTTTTTGAAGCTTTTTTGTTGAAGTATAGCCACTCTTAGGTCTGTGATCGAGTGACCAGAGAGATTGAAGTGTTCTCCAACTGGTTTTTGAATGTTATAATTCTTGACGTCTGATTTGTGTCCATTCATTCTTTTACGTAGAGACTGTCCAGTTTGGCCAATGTACATGGCAGAGGGGCATTGCTGGCACATGATGGCATATATCACATTGGTAGATGCGCAGGTGAACGAGCCTCTGATAGTGTGGCTGATGTGATTAGGCCCTATGATGGTATCCCCTGAATAGATATGTGGACAGAGTTGGCAACGGGCTTTGTTGCAAGGATAGGTTCCTGGGTTAGTGGTTCTGTTGTGTGGTTGCTGGTGAGTATTTGCTTCAGATTGGGGGGCTGTCTGTAAGCAAGGACTGGTCTGTCTCCCAAGATCTGAGAGAGCGATGGCTCGTCCTTCAGGATAGGTTGTAGATCCTTGATGATGCGTTGGAGAGGTTTTAGTTGGGGGCTGAAGGTGATGGCTAGTGGCGTTCTGTTGTTTTCTTTGTTGGGCCTGTCCTGTAGTAGGTGACTTCTGGGTACTCTTCTGGCTCTGTCAATCTGTTTCTTCACTTCAGCAGGTGGGTATTGTAGTTGTAGGAATGCATGATAGAGATCTTGTAGGTGTTTGTCTCTGTCTGAGGGGTTGGAGCAAATGCGGTTAAATCGTAGCGCTTGGCTGTAGACAATGGATCGAGTGGTATGATGTGGATGAAAGCTAGAGGCATGTACGTAGGAATAGTGGTCAGTAGGTTTCCGATATAGGGTGGTGTTTATGTGACCATCGCTTATTAGCACCGTAGTGTCCAGGAAGTGGATCTCTTGTGTGGACTGGTCCAGGCTGAGGTTGATGGTGGGATGGAAATTGTTGAAATCATGGTGGAATTCCTCAAGAGCTTCTTTTCCATGGGTCCAGATGATGAAGATGTCATCAATGTAGCGCAAGTAGAGTAGGGGCATTAGGGGACGAGAGCTGAGGAAGCGTTGTTCTAAGTCAGCCATAAAAATGTTGGCATACTGTGGGGCCATGCGGGTACCCATCGCAGTGCCGCTGATATATGCCATCATGTGCCAGCAATGCCCCTCTGCCATGTACATTGGCCAAACTGGACAGTCTCTACGTAAAAGAATGAATGGACACAAATCAGACGTCAAGAATTATAACATTCAAAAACCAGTTGGAGAAAACTTCAATCTCTCTGGTCACTCGATCACAGACCGAAGAGTGGCTATACTTCAACAAAAAAGCTTCAAAAACAGACTCCAACGAGAGACTGCTGAATTGGAATTAATTTGCAAACTGGATACAATTAACTTAGGCTTGAATAGAGACTGGGAATGGATGAGTCATTACACAAAGTAAAACTATTTCCCCATGTTTCAGAGTAGCAGCCGTGTTAGTCTGTATTCGCAAAAAGAAAAGGAGTACTTGTGGCACCTTCTCTAAGGTGCCACAAGTACTCCTTTTCTATTTCCCCATGGTATTTCTCCCTCCCACCCCACCCCCCACTGTTCCTCTGATAGTCTTGTTAACTGCTGGAATTAGCCTACCTGCTTGTCACCATGAAAGGTTTTCCTCCTTCCCCCCCCTGCTGTTGGTGATGGCTTATCTTAAGTGATCACTCTCCTTACAGTGTGTATGATAAACCCATTGTTTCATGTTCTCTGTGTGTGTGTATTTAAATCTCTCCTCTGTTTTTTCTACCAAATGCATCCGATGAAGTGAGCTGTAGCTCACGAAAGCTTATGCTCTAATAAATTTGTTAGTCTCTAAGGTGCCACAAGTACTCCTTTTCTTTTTGCTAAGTATTCATGTTCATTATAGCATGAATAGGCTACATCTAGTCACTCTAGTTTTCTAACAATGTACATACAGTATTTTTACTCCACTTGGTATAATTTTTTAATATCAGAAGATAGATGATAATTAACTTGTTTTTCCATCAGAATGTCAAGCAACAGATGCTGCACTAAATGAGAATAATATGACTTAAGGCAAACACTGCCCTGGCTGCCAACTTCTAGGAGACCCAATGCTGCTTGGCTTTTCTCCCCTGCCCCTCACCAAACTGATTTAATGCCTGGCTGTTTTTGCTTCATTGACTGGCTGCATCCCTCTTCCCCCACCCCCAACAGTGAGGAAGCACCAAGAACAGTCTCTGTCCTGGCCGCAGAATGCCTACGGCCACTCCTGCACATACTGCTTGCTTTGTGGAAAAAGCCTGGCTTTTACTGAAGCCTCTTCAAAAGGATGAATCCTTATACTTATCAGGTCTTGGTTAACAAATCTGACGAGGTCTGTGGTCCAGCATGCACAGACAACCATCCTTGTCCTTGAAAGCATGTATTCATTCATTACATTTATCCAGTTACTTTTGGACTAACTCACAATTTTATTGCAAATCTTATGCTACTTGGCATTTCTCTTAAAGCAGAGGCTCCTGAGTCATCTGATTTAAAAAAAAAAAAATCCTGAGATTCCTGTGTAAAGTAAACTTTCTTATGGTTGTGGAGAAAAGCTTGAAAACAAACTCCAAAAGGTTCAAAATCTAGAAGGCAAATAAAAATATCCAAAATTGTTTTATAAAGTCTTGATTTTTAGGGCCTAAGTCATAATTTCATGTGCTTGGGGTTAGCAATACTACTTTTGTATTCTTCTTGTAGTTTTTATTTTTTCTTTAGTATTTATTATACAAATGATACATCTCTCATATTTTACATTTTCTAGATATGCTATGCATCTTGTTGAGACACAGATTGACACATAGATCTCTCTGAGGTACTATCAAAAATTTGTACTCACACAGTGTTATACAGGACAAGCCAAGCAACCCCATATTATTCCATCTCTAAAGTCATCTTTACCCCATCACAGAAATAACATTTTTAGTTACAAAAAGAACACAAAACCACTTAAAATCATCTCAATTGTATTGAGGGGAAAAAAGACACCATCAGTAACCATGGCCACTATACTATATTTCCCAGCATGTAACAAGCTGATGTCAAAGTAATATTTATTTATAAAACCCAAGCTTCCTGCCAAACCCTCCCACAGTCAGGAGGACACCCAGGTAAGTCACAGGCTTTCCAGCTTTAGCTAGCTCTGTTGTTGCATAAACTAAAAACAAATGACAAAGACGAAACTTAAAAGACAACATGCATCTTTCTTTAAAGAACTCTAAACATTTATGAGATGCTTTACAACAAACCTTCCTTGGGTTTCTACACTAATTACTTATTGTGATTAGCATCTCCTCAGACAAAGAATAGACAAAACAACCCTGTATAGCAGCTAAAAGGGAAAAGCCAAAAAGAAACTGGAGCCTTATACAATACTTAAAAAAATATTATTCACAATGCAGGGTACAGACTTGCAAGGTCAGTCTAATTTAAGGACACAAAATAAAACAACAAACACTAGGTGTACACTACAAGCATTACAGCAGCACAGCTGTCGCACTGCAGCTACACCGCTGTAGTGTAGACATTTAGTACAGTGACAGAAGGGTTTTTTCTGTAATTGTAGTCAATCCACGCTCTTGAGAGGCAGTAGCTAAGTCAACAGAAGAATTCTAGCAGTCTATATACCGGAACATTGGTTGGCTTGACTACATTGTTCAGAGGAGTGAATATTTTCACACCTCTGAGCAACATGGCTAGATTGACCTAAGTTTTAGGTGTAGACAAGGCCGAAGATTAACTGGTGTATAGCAAAAAACTGCATTTACTCTCCTTCGTACCATTTCCTACTACATGCAATATTGCTTTTATATACAGGAAAGAAACAACTACATTCCTAATACATAACCAAATAAGTGAATGAGGCAACCAAATAGACAGAGGCACCCAAGCCACCTACACTGAGTACGTAGAATGTCATAAGACTTAAGAACTATAATATCTCTACTGTTCTGATTAAACTCTAATATTCTGTCTGCAACATTTATTTTCATTACTCTTTCTGAAGTGTGGGAACACTGTTTTCTTGCTCTCCTAGAAGGAGGGGATCACATGATACTATAGGTTTACAGAATTTTTCCATACATTTTTCATTAGCACTAGTATTATTTTCAGCTTGTTATTCAGTCACTCATACACAGTATGCTTTGCTTTGTGTGTGTATTGTTAAAAAGTTACTCCTACCATTTACACTTTTATAAAGGATTTCTATTTCAAGTTGACAGGTTTCAGAGTAGCAGCCGTGTTAGTCTGTATTCACAAAAAGAAAAGGAGTACTTGTGGCACCTTAGAGACGAACAAATTTATTAGAGCATAAGCTTTCGTGAGCTACAGCTCATTCCGTCTACTACTGATTTGACTCTTCCTTTTGTAAAGTATATTTGGATTATTCTAGCCATTAAGGGTAGATACAGGTGCTTTTATCCCCTCTAACAACCATCTGGGCGGCGCGGCGGGTGGAGTGGTGCTTAGACAAAGTTTTATACTGAAATCACCAGACTACTGTTTAAAATTCTTCTTCTTACTAGTACTATAGATCCTTTGCAATAGGAAAAAAAAAAATCAACTGATGTATCATCCAAAAAAGCTTGTTTAAACAGAAATCAAGTGGTTCCTGCTTCTTTTGAATTCTTGTACCTTGAGGATTTTCTCAAATCATTCAGGTAAGCCATTACGATTTGGCTTAATAATTATACAGTAGTAATAACAAAGAGCAGCAGCAAGTACTCCATCTACTATACCTCCTTGCCAGAAAGCGTGATTCAGAGCTCTAGAGAGAGGGGCAGTTTTGACTTGTTTACTTTGAGAGTTCTAATGCTGTAACCAGAAGGTTCGATGGTTTGGGTTTGGGAACAGGAAAGTAAATCTATCTTGCAGACAACTGACTATCAGAGCCATAAACCCTTCTACAGGTACTGAAACTACAAAAGTAACTGTGGGACAAATATTTGAAACTGTACCCTGTATCCATTACTGTGATAAATACTGTCATTAATTCTTTTTTCCTCTTAACCAGGGCTTTGGAGCAGCCGGAGCTGGAGCGCGGAGCAGCTCCGGAGCAGTGGAGCTGTAGGTTTTTGCCTGGAGCTGGAGCGGAGCCAGAGCACAGCTCCAAAGCTCTGCTCTTAACTATTTTTTCTTTTATTATCTGGGACTTAACAAGAGTGTCTTGTTTAAAACTGCAGAGAACACTAGAGACAAATGCTTCCCTCTTTCCCTTTAAAAAAATTATGATTTTAGTAAGAGGTACTTACCTGTGCGAGACGGAGTTGGGTATAATTACTAGATCTCTGTGAGCCTAACTGGCTCATCATTTTGGCTCTAATGAAATCTTAATGCACATTAACAATCAGAGCCAAATTTGGATTCAGTTTATCATGATTATTTACATAGCACCCTAACCGATGTGTGCATAGGAACTTTTCACAAACCCCTCCCCCATACCACTTACAAGTTAATTATATTAGGAAAATGTATCTAAGCCTTACCTGAAAGTTTCTTTTCAGGGATTAAGGGGGTTCACAGATCAATGACATTGAGGTCTCTGCTCTATGAAGCCTTAGAGGCTGACCAGACCTTTCAATCTGTGGTAGGGGAGGTGTGGTTCCACCTCTGAGAAACCACTAGTTCAGATTCTCACACAGCCTAGGAAACCTCTAACTACTCTATATCAATAAGGACAATTAAGCATTAGCACTAAATTCCATGCTCTAGAGAAGGTCAGTTCTATTTAATGAATACCAAACACTGCCCAAGTAACAGCCCATTCAGGGTGGACTGAATCTGGAGACCTCATTACTTCAACAAAGGAAATTTTCAAGTAAGGCACAGATACACTTTGCTATTCGTATTTAAGTGAAGTCCAAAGAACCAAACCATTGGGATTTTCATAGCAGTGACCACTGGAGTGGAGAGAGAAGGGGAGGGAACTGTCTATATATGCTTATGGACAGATGCTGAAGAAGGTAAACCTTTCCTAATAATTACAGGGATACAACAGCCGGGGCACTTTTCAGTCAAAGGTGGCATCAGGTGATGACTGGCGGCCCCAGCTTTTAGAATATGGAGAAAGTATGAACTGATGACCAGGAGACTGCTTTTTTGGTTTTCTCCTATGAGGCACCTTTCTGCCCCTGAAATTGACCCAGCTTTGAGGGAGTGAGCTTTGATTTTGGAAGATGAAGTTACCATCTTTGACTTGTATGCTTCTCAGATACAGTATTTTAGCCATCTGGAAATACAAGATTTTGAAGCCTTCTTTCTCTTTGACAATGATAATAAACACACAAAAGCTTCTGAATGGAGCCAAGTAGTGAACACATACTTTAAGAGTTCTGCAGACATCCAAAATGTGTCAATTTTTCTTTGGGGTGTGATGGAGCTGGGCAGAAGTATAACTAGAGCCCTGCACAGATATCCCCTTTATATCCATGGATGCGGATATCTGTGGATAAAAAGCAGATATCCGAGGAGCTGCAGAGCTCCACCAGGAACCACAGTGGTGAAAGTAGCCACACGTCAGGCTGTCACCTGCAGCAGCCAACACCTCGCACGGGCAGCTCCCTTGGCACAGTTGTATCACCCCCCAGCCCCGCCCACTGGGCCAGGCACCAGACTCGGCAGTTTGCATGCTCGCAGATTAGTGCAACCAGGTACAGCTGCCACAACCTATGCTCCATCCACGTGGAGGGAAAAGCGAGGAGGGAGGCACCAGCTCTTCCACTTCTGGGGCCGCTGTCTTTGGTAGGCCTGGAGGATTTTGTGGCTGAAGTACTGCCTCTGCTTCCTGGGAGCTCTCTGGCTTGGAGGCTGCAGGAAACTCAGTCCTGGCCAGAGCACTTGAGGGGATCCTAGGTCTCCGAATAACAGGCACAGCTCTCCATCCAGGCAATCAAACAGCTGGGAGATGCAGAAGACAGTGTCTGGCTTTCCATCTCTTCTTAGCCTTCTTTGCCACACCACACTCCGTGTGTGTGGGCAGGGGGTCAAGGAGAGTCCCAGTGACTATGACGAAAAAGGGATTCCCCTCTACTATTAATGGCAGCACCCAAGAGCTTGATGTAACTTGTGAACGACATGCAAAAAGGTAAAAAAGCAAGGAGCAGCCTCGTCCAAAAACCTGTGGCCAAAACATGGGTTGCTGATGCACACACAATTCAAACAGCAACTCTAGCGCTGGTATACTCGATTGCTGAAAATTGCGCTCCAGTCTGGGCAGATAGCTCACGTACCAAATCTCTCGAGGTGCATCTTAATGCCGCAAAGAGAAGAGTAAATGGAACATTAAAATCAACACATAAACTGGCCCACTCCTGCACATATAATCTGGAGGGAGACACACATAGCTCGTGAGTATACAGTACTTAAACAACAGACAACTTGAACTTACCAATTTATGAGTACCTCCAAAGTCTTCTGAAGACATGCCTGAAATCTCACAAACCTTTTTTAGGATTGGGCTAAAGCTATTAAAGCATTGTCATTCAATCCTGAGGCACACTGGAAAGAAGTCTGGGATAATGCTACTGTCCCAAACAAATGCCCGATTGCTGACCCAACAAAAGAACTTCCAGGCTTCAAGCTACCCTGGAAACAACAACACACTGAACCATCTCAGAACATTACATGGCAGATGCTGTCATCTCTTACACATCTGGAAGATGAGGCCCAGTGTAACTGCGTTCACCAATTGCAAACTAGGGATCTCATTGTAAAAGAGCGTCTGCATCGATCATTTGCTGGTGCTATCTCAGACTTCCACCAAGCCACTTCCAAAGTTACTTACTGGATCAGCAATCTGGACTTGGTGATTTGAATTTTGATAATCACCTCTCTTGCCATATGAAAGATGAACAACAGCCTGGAGATTTTAAGCCCTTTTTAAACAAAACAAAACAAAAAAACCACACACCACATTTTGCTCTACAGTGCATAGGAGCTAGTATACCTCCCCTGCCTACAGCTGAAGAGGGAGACAATAAACTGGCAGTTTCTCAGTAGTGGAGTCCCCTGCCACTGATTGAGGGGTCTGGTCAGCCTCCAAGGTTGCATCGAGCAGACTCCAACATCATGGATTGTGGACCTTGTTACAAATAAATATTTTTTTATAGGATGACTTCTTAAGAGTCAGTGGGATTGCTCTTTCTTTATGGAGACTGATCAAGGGGATGCACATGAAACATATTCACCTTCTGTAAGAACCCAGCTGGCTGAGTAGAAACTGGCCCTGAGGAAAAACTAATTTTGAGTACATCACTGGAGAACTACATGAAGTGTTAAACCTTCACTCTCCTTTCTTTTTTTAAATGTTATTTTGCCTGAAAACCACCAAACATTTTGGGGAAAATACTCCCTTAGTAGTAGTCCCTGAGTTAGGGACACACCCTTTTTTCTAGGGAAAACAAGGCCTTTGTAATCAAATTAAAGATAACGCTTAAGAAAGATGTGATGTTTTGGTTCAAGAGTTTGTGGCAATGGTTTGTTAAAGTTGCGGTTCAAGGCACACAGCCTACCTTCCAAAGCAGGGCAGCAGCACAGAAGAAATGCCACATGTCCTGCTTGGTTCTCAAAGGCAAGCAATGACAGAGGGGCGGGTGAGCCAAATTTGAATGGTGTTATGACCTTGCGCACCAGGTCACAACACTACTCACTCAAATTTGTGGCAACTATAAAAAGTTATGATGTATATCAAAAGTTGTGATTTCCGCAACAAAATTGCAGTCCACAGTTTTCTAACAGCCTTAGTTAAACAGCAATCCAGATGTCCAGACTGAAATTACACACTGCAATGTACAGAAATTTATCTCAACTTTGAAAATTGCTTTGTCAGAGAGCTACATCTATATTTTTATATGTATCTGGCTGAGATTTTCCTGCTCTGTAGTATCTATGGGTTGAGAGTAACTTTACTTTGGGGAAAGAAAATGCTGATTAATTTCCTGCTTTGATATTTTACTTATAACAATTACTGCAGGTCATATGGTTTGGTTACAAATCCAGGAGTTTAAATCCATATGGTTTGGTTACAAATCCATGATATAGCCAATACCATTCACAAATTCACCAACAGTACCGAACAAGCAAGTCTCTCTCTGAAGCCAGACATCATTAGGTGCTACAGTAATTCTTGAAAACAAATAAGCACCATAAAAGTTAGTGGCTGGCATATAATGTTATCTTGCACTTCACTATTATGAGTTTCTACTAATAGAATTACTTTTACTGGCACGAAGCTCTCCAGTGTACATGCGAGCAGTGTCCATTTCTTCATTTTGTGCCATGACTTTTCTGCTGCTCTCATTGATACACAAACTGCATGATAGCTCAAATAGTTATCATCATGATTCTTTCTTTCTACCATCTGATCATCCCACATTGTAAATAAGGACACTCCTTGAGTCAGCTGGTAAAGGTGCTTAAGATCAATGCAATTCCTTTATCTCCTGCTGGAAACCCTAATACATTATCCCTGGGCCAACTCACCTCCATATGCTAGGGCACTGAGGGAATTCCAACCTCATTCATAATTTCAGGTCTCCTGTGCACTAGGCTAACAATCTCTCTAGAACTTTGTAACATCTACCAATTGCTTTTCATCAAGCATTTGGAAGGACAGAGAAGACAAATAGCAGATATATAGCTTAACAACACGTCTATTTTGAACTCATGGCAGATGAGCATTGATTCCATGATCAGTGCTGATACAGAGGAGAGATCGAACTAGACAGATGTGTGCCTTCCAATAGAATTTTTTTTAAAGTATAAAAATACTTTTAGATCTGACATTTTAACAAAAATAACCAGAACTACAATAGAAAAACATTACTAATATACAGTTATTTACATTTGACTATTTTATTCTCATTTTATATCCCTGAATTAGCTATCTAGAGTCCCACTTCAGTGTGTATATAGCATGAGTTTCATAAAACAATCAGCTGCTTGTTACAGATCAGCTGTACTTCTAATGAAAAATACAAAATATTTTCAGTTAATTTACCACTATTTGAACAAACCACTTCAAACACACCCTATTACAATGTACCTAGTGAAACAGGGAAAAAAGTCTCATTTGAAAATGTATTGCATATGAAAAAAATTATGCAACAAAAGTTATATATGATGTACAAAAAGAAAAGGAGTACGTGTGGCACCTTAGAGACTAACAAATTTATTAGAGCATAAGCTTTCGTGAGCTACAGCTCACTTCATCGGATGCATTTGGTGGAAAAAACAGAGGAGAGATTTATATACACACACACAGAGAACATGAAACAATGGGTTTATCATACACACTGTAAGGAGAGTGATCACTTAAGATAAGCCATCACCAACAGCAGGGGGGGGAAGGAGGAAAACCTTTCATGGTGACAAGCAGGTAGGCTAATTCCAGCAGTTAACAAGAATATCAGCGGAACAGTGGGGGGTGGGGTGGGGGGAGAAATACCATGGGGAAATAGTTTTACTTTGTGTAATGACTCATCCATTCCCAGTCTCTATTCAAGCCTAAGTTAATTGTATCCAGTCTGCAAATTAATTCCAATTCAGCAGTCTCTCGTTGGAGTCTGTTTTTGAAGCTTTTTTGTTGAAGTATAGCCACTCTTAGGTCTGTGATCGAGTGACCAGAGAGATTGAAGTGTTCTCCAACTGGTTTTTGAATGTTATAATTCTTGACGTCTGATTTGTGTCCATTCATTCTTTTACGTAGAGACTGTCCAGTTTGGCCAATGTACATGGCAGAGGGGCATTGCTGGCACATGATGGCATATATCACATTGGTAGATGCGCAGGTGAACGAGCCTCTGATAGTGTGGCTGATGTGATTAGGCCCTATGATGGTATCCCCTGAATAGATATGTGGACAGAGTTGGCAACGGGCTTTGTTGCAAGGATAGGTTCATAGTAATGACTCATCCATTCCCAGTCTCTATTCAAGCCTAAGTTAATTGTATCCAGTTTGCAAATTAATTCCAATTCAGCAGTCTCTCGTTACAATTAACTTAGGCTTGAATAGAGACTGGGAATGGATGAGTCATTACACAAAGTAAAACTATTTCCCCATGGTATTTCTCCCTCCCACCCCACCCCCCACTGTTCCTCTGATATTCTTGTTAACTGCTGGAATTAGCCTACCTGCTTGTCACCATGAAAGGTTTTCCTCCTTCCCCCCCTGCTGTTGGTGATGGCTTATCTTAAGTGATCACTCTCCTTACAGTGTGTATGATAAACCCATTGTTTCATGTTCTCTGTGTGTGTGTGTATATAAATCTCTCCTCTGTTTTTTCCACCAAATGCATCCGATGAAGTGAGCTGTAGCTCACGAAAGCTTATGCTCTAATAAATTTGTTAGTCTCTAAGGTGCCACACGTACTCCTTTTCTTTTTGCGAATACAGACTAACACGGCTGCTACTCTGAAACATATGATGTACAGAAATTTTTAGTTTATGTAAGCACTGTCCAATCTCATATGTTTGGAAAGCACCCAGCACATTATATTATTCTTATTTATTTGTGGTAGAGTCTGTAATGTAAACCAGGAAAGGGAATAGATTCGACAGTTGCTAGTGGTGTCAAGTAGGCATAGGTTTTATTCAAGAACTTTCAGTTAATTTTGAAACTCGCTTAATACAATTTGTGATTGAATAAAAGCCACAAGACCTAGTTTATGTGATTTTATTTTATGTAACACTAGCTCCAGTGGTTTATAGTTTCTTATAAACTTGTGATCAGTCACAAGGCCCCATGTCTTTTGAAATAATCATTTCATTTCAAGGGAAGCATTTTTCCCCCCCAATATATTTTCACATCCCTACACACCATACTTTACTGAAAAGGCACAACATTTTTAATCATTTCCTTCCTGTATAGGAATCACAGATTACTGTTGTAAAGTTTTACAAATGTCAATAATTTTTGTTTGTTTAAGGAAGTACAGAAGTATTTGCTGCTCTTACTTCCCTACCGCTTCATTATATTACAGAAATAAAACAAAATACTTTTTATACAAAGCCTTTCATCTCAGAAAATCCCAGTATGCTTTACAAATTATACATTTAAGAATTAACTCATTCACCACTTAAATGCAACTGCCTCTGGGGTGGAACACATGACACCATTTACCAGCACACACAAAAACTACAAACATTTAAAGGCAGCAAATGAAGAATATCATATCCTACCAAAGCTGCCATAGAGATTTAGGTACTAGGGCAAACATAATTATTCAAATTAGAATTTGGCAATCCTATTTGTGTATAGGATTTACTATAAGAAGATAAATTGTTTCAGGTAGGTACTACTTTATTTTCAATTTCCATTCAAATCTTCTGTGGCACCTTATAGACTAACAGATGTATTGGAGCATAAGCTTTCGTGGGTGAATCAGTCACAAGGCCCCATGTCTTTTTGTCGGATGCTTAAGTGGGTATTCACCCATGAAAGCTTATGCTCCAATACGTCTGTTAGTCTATAAGGTACCACAAGACTCTTTGCCACTTTTACAGATCCAGACTAACAGCTACCCCCTGATAAATTCAAATATTGTAAATCTTGTGTGTTGTTAAGCCAACCATTTCTCCTACACTTCACTGTGTCAGCACCACAAAGATTGGACTTGTCACTACAAAATGCGATGTTCTTTGTTCCTACAGTTTATAAATGGGAAACGGTAAAATGTGAAAAACACTTTTTCCTTTTATATTGTATCTGGAAAACTTTTTTTAAAAGCTTGCCTTCACAGTAATTTTATAAAAATGTAATTATATTTGTCAAAAAGAAACAAAAAAGATTAAAACATAATATCAACCATCCAAATGTAAATAAACAATTCAGTTTGTATATCACAGTATACACTAAAATACAAATGCAAAAGAAATCTTTTACTAACAAACATCATTCAAGTTTCAGGAATAAGATAGGTATGCCAAAGCATTGCCCGTTTCATTTCCATTTTCTGCACAGTGTTTGGTAAAAAAAAGACTTATTTGAAGAATGAGGACCTACACAAATATGTAAGCTGTCTCTTTTTTAAAAACAAAGAACACACAAAGGGATTTACCACTGACAAGAAACAGTATAAAATCTCACAGGACATTTTATACTTCAATGTGAGACTTTGTACTTCACTCATACTTCAGAAATGCCTCTTATTTTGAAGAGATGCTGTGTGGAGTTGTAAATTTATAGTATGGTAAATGCTACTTTAAATAAAGCTATCCCAGTTCATGTTATGTTTGCGGAAAACAAATAGTTTATGATTTTAATTCTAACATATTCTTCTTTATCTGCTTTAGTCTCAACATTTTAGTATAATTTATTTCTATATCTAGGGCCAGTATTTCATTAACAAACATCCTCCCCCCTTTTTTTATTTTTCATTCTCTGTATAGTTGTATCACCACTTTCAGGGTTAAATGCAATACATTTTTTTACTATTTTAGTCGCACTCCATTTCACAAACATTTTATTTCACTGCCTTTCCAGTCTTGCAGCAATAAAAAAAAAAAAGACGTCTTTGTTTCCTTAGTCCACTCTAGTCTTCATGCCTTCTGTCCCTTATGCTTGAAAGTGTCTCTCCCTCTTCTCATACCCCAAATGACTTCACTTCCTTAAAATCCCTCCTCAATACACCCTTTCTTCTGTGAAGCCTTTCAGTTATGATCTTTCCTAGCAATGTCTAACATTTCAGTCTTGCACCCATCAACAGCTGGTTTGTGTCAGAACAAGAATTTGGGAACTTTGGGGTAGAAGTATCTCATGTGTAGGAGCAAGGCTATGCACAATGTCAGAACACAAATAATAATAAAAAAATACTTTTGTCTGTGCACTGTCATTGTGAGATCTATGACGTTCATATGAAAGTGCACAGCCACAGGGAAGAGGCCATTTACTAGTTAACTGACATGAAATTATTTCTCCTTTATAATGAAAACGCATTTGAACAGCTGCACAGCAGAAAGGATAGTCTGGGCAGGCAGCACATTCATTATATTTTGGTGCAATCACATGGAAAGAGAAAGATAAATGTTTTCTTAGCAACAATGTGATGGATTTCTTTTAAGATTGTGTTTAGAATTCAAATAAGCAAGGTTGGTTTTCTGATTAAGACACTGGACCGGGACTAAAAAAAACTAGATTAAACTCCTGGCTCTGCCACATACATCTTACATCACATTGGGAAGTCACATAATCACTCTGTGCTTCAGTTCCCCACCTGTAAAGTGGAGATAATAATATTTCCTTTTTCCCACCTTTTGTCTGTCCTGCCTGTTTAGGCTCCAATCCGTTCAAGTAATTGGGACTGTTCACAGTGTGTAAAATCAAGCACATGCATAAGTAATTGTAAGAATGGGTCTTCAATTGTAAATCCTTTGGGATAAGGGACTCTTTCTTACTGTATTATGTACAGCTTTGAGCAAAACAGAACACCAAACTCAACTAGTGCCTCTAGGTGCTGTCCATGTAAATAAAAAACTTTATTTTATTAAAATAAGACAGGCTTTCATTCACTTTCAAGCAATAGTTTTACTTCAGTAAGGCAATGAACTGCTCCTTTAATTTACAAAAAATATTTTACAACTTTTTTAATCAGCGCACACAAAATGAATCCCAAAATTTTTCTTAGGAGGTGAGCAATTTCTCCCTTTTTCTCCTATAACTGCATCCACCTAAAAAAACTTATCAGTCTTTAAGGAAGAGCACCCAATAATGATCCTGAAGCAGTGAAAAAAAATTGTATTCCAATATATTTTCCCTAGCTACAAAGCTTACTTCCACAAAACACTGCGTTGTGAATTTTTAAAGGTGGTACCAGTTTTACTTGTGTCATTTTCTGCCAATTTGTCCACTTGTCTGCATCTTAAGTATTACAGAAGCGTGAGAAAAGTGAATTCCAGAATTATGTGAAAAACATTTTACATGAAATATACAGTTCTGTATTTTAAATAAAAGCATATTGAAAAAGTTCTTAGCCAATTTGAATTGAATGACAAAAAATAATGGAATGGTGGGATACTAAGTTCCATCTTCTACAACTACTTGTATGGTGTGAGAATCAAATCCTGGCAAATAAATGTTATTAGAAACCATGCTACCATTAGCTTGTCAATTTAAAAAAAAAAAAAAAAGAAAAAAAAAAGAAAGAGAGAGAGAGTGCTTCTCTGCACTCAGTACGGGTTAATTTCCAATTCAACTCCAGACTCCATTACCATATGACACATACACTTGTAAACTACACAAGGCTTTTGTTTTCTTTTTCATAATTATAGGGTAAAAGGAGACCTCACAAGAAGCCACAAGTGGGTTCACGATGTTCATACATATGAGAATTTCCTGTTGTGTTAACTTTCTGAAAGAAGAAAGAGCAGCAGAAGAAATGTCCTTGAAAAGTCTGGAAGCTCTAGTTTCTGAAGTGAAAACAAAGTATTTCCACGAAACATACTCAAGCATGGGCAGACCTACCAAGTAGCACCTGATTTGCCATTCTACAGAATGTCCGTTCAAATGTAAACCACTGACACATGAAGTGATTGACTGCAGCGAAGGAGTTAAGACACTTCTAAACCCATGTAAATCTAAACACATTTTTCTAATGTTTGGTCCTTGAAATGTATTTTCTTAATGGCTTTAGTCTATACAACACAGAACAATAAAGAGCACAATACAATACAGAACACTAAGTGGTGTATAGTCATAATGTAAATGTTTCTCAGAAACAGATGGAGTTTTAGAAGTTTTTGAAGGACAAAAGGGAGGGATCATTGTTTACTTTAATTGAGAGTCTCTTCCAGGCATATGGGTAGTATGAAAGAAAACACTAATTTGGGTGTGTGGTCAGAGAGTACAGAGTAGAAGAACACACAGGAACACCAGAGAGAGATGAAAGCAGGGAAAATATAGGGAGAAAGAATAGTTTGAACTTAATGTGCAAAAAGGGGGAGTAAGTCGCAAGCAGACAAAAAACAAAGTGTGGGACTAATGTCTTGGCAGTGGGGATGCACAGGAAAGGTCAATTTCTGCAGATGCTAAGTAAGGATTTGGAAAACATCTGGATGCAAAGGGGGTCAAAGATAAGACCAATATTGCGAGCCCAGATATCAAGATTACTAAAATGGTGCAGAGGAAAATGAAATTGAGGTAGTTGCACAAAATCCAAGGGGAAAGAGACTAGCAGAGATGCTAGAATGGACAAAGGAGGAATATATTCAATATGGAGACACAATTGGGAACCATCAACATAGACATTGGCAATAAGTGACCCCACAGGAAAAGATGATTATCCAGAGAGAAAGTTATACAAAGATGAAAAATGGAGCCAATGAACGAATCAAAATGGATTGTGACAGAGGGTGGGAGGGGAGAACCCTTCAAAGAACCCAAAAATCAGGTGTCTTGAAATATAGAGAGGAAGAGGATGTGGAGGACAAATAAATGCCTGACTGAGTCACATTTAACTACTGTATATCTCTACTCCTTAACCAAACCTATAACTAATCTACTACGTGTAAACAGCAGAGTTGTTTTAGTTAATTATTTAACATTAACTTCCTTCTGAAGGTGAATTACTCAAGGTACTACATAATTAATGCTGGTTAATAAAAGAGAGGAATGTGACTGAGTGCATCTGTGTCCAGACTGTACCAGAAATCTCAAAATAACCTTAGCTTTATTTGTAGGATCAGCCCTGAATAAAGATATGTTTTAAAAAAATAAAACATTTTTCTTCTCAGCGGACATAATGCTGTGCACAAAGGCAATAATGACAATCCATAACAGTTCAGCATTGAATGACTTTATGTTCTTGGATCCATGTTATTATTGTAATGTAACTCTTTTGCCTCAGCGGGCCCAAAAGCAAATTCAAACTCTTTCCTCACCAAAGAACAGTAAGTATTCAGTGTTGCCAACTCACAAATTGGTGAATTTTACAATATTTGGCATTTTTCTTAACTTATCAGGTCCTGAAGTCAAGCATTTGTCAGCATCTCATATTTTATTTAAAAGAAAAAGTTCTAGCCTCCACGATGGTGAAGAAAAATTTGAAAATGTCACCTGAGCGGGTCCCAAATACTCAAAATCCAGAGCCTAAATAAAAAGAACTCTAAAAGAATTATTTTAAAAATCTAATGATTTTTAAGCCTCTCTCATGATCTATTGAGGTCTGACTCATGGTATATTAACACTTGGGTTGGCAATTCTGAGTATTTCTGAAATAGCCATCTTGATGACCTACTTCAGCTTGCTACCCTACTGTTAATGCACATCTGACACTAAAATTCCACCTAATTTTCACACTGGATGCATATGACCACAGGTAATCTTTGTGAATTTTATGACAATACCAAAAACTACCTCCACTCAGTGGAGAGGCTAGAATTTATTTAAATCAGCAGTTACCAAATTGCATTCCACAGACCACTAAGTGGTCTGTGGTTGGAAGTTGCAGGCTCTTGTTTCCGTCAGAGAGAAACAAGGTGGGCAAGAAAGATTAAAAGAATAATAGTTAATCACACTGCCTACTTGTTCACAAAGAAACTCATACTTATTTGCACTGGGAACAGCTAAAAATACATACACACTTTCATGCTATGTTCCCAAGTAAGAATTGCTGTAGTTTCCACAGGGACGTTCTGCAGTTGTGAATGGGAGGGGGAGATGTGGGAACTTTTTTTTTTTTTTTAGATGAACTGGAGGCAGGGCTCAAAGTGAGAGAAAACTGCGTGCACTGGGAGGATTTATCTAATGCTGTAATGTAGGTCAGAACTAAAGAGAAGAGCACAGGTGTTATAAAGCAAAGTAGATATGAGCACTGCAGATACAGTATACAGACAGATGAATAATTCTTTCATTTTAATGCTTCCCCTTTTGTTTTAAAGTTTAAATATCCTTATTAGTTTCATCTTTTCAATCTCTGCACAATTTTCCTTTTGGTTCAAGTGAAAATGACAACATTGGCATTTATTTATTCAACTTCAGGAAAGTGACTGGTTTTGAGCTCTCGTGGGGGAAAGTGCAAATGATCAGCTCCCTCCCAGCTCCTGTTTACTTTGAATTCTGACTGAGAGCAAAAGCCTGGTAAGTAGCAAAATACATTTGAAAATAAGGCTGACATAGTATTTTTATGTTATGTTCCTTGGTGTACAAATGCACACAAGGACAGGTTAGCCATTCTAGAGCCATTCACATGAGAGCATATGTGAGCCACAAAACCCGCTCAGTCAGAAATGAGTGAAACTAAACATGAATTAAGCATACAAAGAAAAATGGTATATTAAGCAATTTCTCTCTAAAAAGGCTTAAACCTCAACATTTATTAATATAGTCCAATAGAGTTATAAAAACTATCAAAATGGACACCAATTTCTCCCCCACAGGAGACCAGTTTAGTCAGAGGAAGTTATTCATATCCTGCAGTGGGAGAACTGCATTAATACAAGTCCAAAAGAATACCTGGAAGGAGCAAAAGCCACATGAAATTGATACACTACCATAGTCAGATACTTAATAGCTCATCAAGTGCTCCTTACTTCCCCAAACATGATGTAGTAAGGTTTTCTGTGGTTGCCGTGAGGGGTGGAGGTGCGGAGGGTTAGGTTTTTTTGTTTGTGATTTCCCATTAAGTTGCTGTTCTACCTATGGAAGAATTTGAGCAGGTCCAATACTTCCACTTGCACATTATATCACTAAATGCAAAGAGCAGTTTTGGAAGAGCCTTTGGTGCATTCATAAGTCTTAGAGGCAAGGAGCAGCTACAAGCAGAAGGACATCCTCGGACTTCAGGGAGAAGACTTTTAGCTAAATTATGCTAGCTGTCTGTTCCCGGCCCTACTTGTCATCAGAACAATGGAGGAAGATAATGGAGAATTGTATAGAGTATATAGTTTTTTTTAAAATGGGAGAGAGGAAATTTTGTTTGCAAAATGCTGGAAAAAGTAACCCTAAAGTACTACTTGTCATATCTTCATGAGGATGGAAGAGCAGGAATTTCAGAACTGCTAGTCATTCCTTAACCTTGCATTTTGAAATCCAACCCTTTAACTTTTTTTTCCTTACATGTATTACATTTCATATATTTAAAATATCAGTAAGAATATGAAAATACTGGCTTTAAACTCCCAGCATTTTTTATTCAGAATTGTCTTTTACCAGCACTAAAATACAACCGGAGCAAAATCCAAGTATGTGAAGCAACTGATCTGACTCATTTTGTTCAAACAGCATAATTTTTGTCCCTTACCATCAAGATTCTTAATTCTCCAATTGCCCTGTTCTCCGATTATTTTCTATGTTGGCTATTTTACAAAAGTACTCTTTTAGGGTGTGCCTGCGCTGCAATAAAGACCCAGTTCAGCTGACTGAAGCATGCAGGGCTTGAGCTGTAGGGCTACAATTGAAGTGTAGATGTTCAGGCTCAAATGGGAACCCAAGCTCTGAGAACCTGCAAAGCGGGGTGGGTCTCAGAACCCAGGCTCCCACCTCAGCCCGAATGTCTACATTGTTATTTTTACCCCAGAAGCCCTAGCCGGAGCCAATTCACCCGGGATCTGAGACTGAGTGCCAAGGATTTTTTTTTATTGCAGTATAGATGTAGCCTTACTCACTTCCATATATCTTCATATACAGGAGGCACTGGACCTACTTCTGTTGCTCTATATACTCAGCTGATTTTTCAGACACACCAACAGGGCCATCTGTTCCCATCAAAGACCTTACAGTTATTTATCATACCAAAAAAATTTAGATTAAACTTACTTGTACATAGCAAAACCAAATCCTAAACATGTATCAAACAAAATAATCAAACATGACATCCATTAATCTCATACTGATGTTCCAAATATGTTTTAATATGAGACAGCAGAGAAAGCCTGGGATATACCAGGGATCATCAAATTGTACACGGGCTGTCAACACCCAAGGACCAAAAAACTTAGTTTATCCTTGCAACCTAACTCTGCAATCAGATTATAGCCAAGTCAACTCAGCCATGCACTTGTTGCATTGGCACATAGCTACTAATGCTATGCATCTCAGAACAAAACAAAGTGCCATTTCAGTCACAACATTTAAACGGAAATGATACATGAAGGGCTCTGGATAAAAATAACAATTCAAAATAACTATCAATGAGACAATTCTGTAAAGGCTAAATTCATTCCTTTTATTTAACTTCCACATTTAACAGTGTGTGAAGACTGTGTACATTTACTGGCTCTTCCTGGCATCTTTGTAAGCAAAGAACTGAGCTGTGCGCTTTTGGATTCCAAAAATGCACAAATCAAAATGTCTTGCTGTTTATGTTTTTCACAAACTAAATGCCTCAAGGATCAATTTATGGGAGTCAAAAATAATGGCACTCTGACCATCTAGGAACTGAAATGCTGTCAGAAGATCCAGAGTGAAATCCTGGCCCATCTGAACCCACTGGAAGTTTTACCACCCATTTCAATGGAGGCAGGATTTCAGCCTAGAATGTGTGTTATTTCAGGCCTTGTAGACTTTATAAAACCTGAAAGATGTATACTAGCAACTGTGTCATAGAGAAGAGACTACAAATGAATTAACCTAGAACACCCCCACAGTCTTCTACCCATAAAGCTTCTGGACATATAGTAGGCTGCAGTTATCACCGGATCAACTTAGTCAGAAGCGTTATTGGTCTGCAACACAGCATTTAGGTTTATCTTAATGAAATTGTTGACAATAAAGGGTGAGGCAATATGCTTAAGGTGATAAAAGAATGTGGAATCCCATTTTACTCTGTCTGTCCCTCCTGATAAGTAGTACACACACATCCAAATTAAGAAAAAAAACCTCTGTCTGAAAGATAGACTCATTAGCACAGCAAACAAACCAAAGATTAATCCTCTTATGTTCTGTATGTGTTTGTTTCTCAACTATTTGTATATAACTGTAATGTGGTTATGAAGTAATTTGAGAGGAGTTTGGAGGTCAGGACATTGAGCGTCACAAAAGTATTGTATTAATACAAGATCAAGATGTATCCCGAAGTATTACCTAAAATACATGACCCTTAGAGGATGAAAGTAAATGTTCTCTATTGGTACAATCCCACAAGTTAAGCATGCTTGATACTTCACAGGATTGAGCCTTATATGAACTGGGACATAATTGATAGCATTACTCACATTGCCGTATGCAGAGCTGTTGTAGCCACGTCGGTCCCAGGATATTAGTAAATTTAATAAATTCTACTCTTAGTACCTTCCCAGACCGGAAGAAGAGCTCTGGGTAGCTTGAAAACTTGTCTCTGTCAGACTGTGACCAGAAAGCAAGTGTGAAAAATCGAGACGGGTGGGGGGTAAATGATGCCTATATAAGACAAAGCCTTGAATATTGGGACCGTCTCTACAAAATCAGGATATCTGGTCACCCTACTCTCTCACCAACAGAAGTTGGTACAATAAAAGATATTACCACACCCACCTTGTACGGATAAATATTTGAAATATCTAAAAAATAAAATTGCAGAACAAAAAG
Source organism: Dermochelys coriacea (assembly GCF_009764565.3). Taxonomy (NCBI): domain Eukaryota; kingdom Metazoa; phylum Chordata; order Testudines; family Dermochelyidae; genus Dermochelys; species Dermochelys coriacea. The sequence continues at coordinate 93,005,709 of NC_050069.1, forward strand.
ATCAAAACATTTCAGATTCAGAAATATCAAAATGTTTTCTTTCCAAATTTTTAATTTGTAACAACACTTTCTGACATTCCTAAATTGAAATGTTTTGCCTGAGACACAGGATACTCAACCAAAAAGACAGAGAAATTGCATTCTGGGAGATCTGGGTTGCCCATGGAGCAGGGTCCATAGGGAAGAATGGGGGCATCGTGGAACAAAGAACCACAACTTTCATGAAACACCATGGTAGCTCAGACAGATGGAGAGATTAACATTGACCAGACCAGAAACAAGCATTTAATTACAGGCTGACCCAATGCAACGCATTTCAATTAGATTTTCCCAATAGAAATTTCAATTAAAAAAAAAAATCTCATTTTCCAATGGGAAAACATTTCTTCTGAAATGTTTGACCAGTCCTACTTATTAAAAACAAATATCATATATGTAGTTGCCAAAACAGGAATTAAAATATAAACAGAATGGAAATTTAACATAAAAACTTAAATTTGGGAATATTAATAGCACGTAATCCAAGTCATTAATTCTGAGTTTCTATATAATCCTATACTCATCCTCAAAAGGGGATGCTGAGATTTATCACAACTGTCTGGGCAGACTCTGAAAAAGGAAACTAAAAATAAAGGACTGAGACCACTACATTTTCTGTGGCTGTAGAAAATCTTCCCAATAGGAACCAAATGTAAACCTAAGTAGGGCTGTCTTTTAGAGCACAGAAACAGACTGAAATAGGAGGTCTGGTGTAGAGAATATGTAAGGCCCTATTTTTAAATGTATTTGAAGGCTTCACAGAGAGTTTAGCACCAAAGCACCACAGAGACCTGTTTGCCATAGGTTAAAGAAGGCTATGACGAAGCATGAAGGGCAGCAATCACTACAGACGGATGACAGTGGTAGGATACAGCCATACTTAAAAAATGTAATTTAGCAGTTAACACCACAAACTGCAACTCAGTTTAATGTTTGGATTTAGGGGGAAAGGAATTGCCATACTGGATCAGACCCACGGTCCATCTAGTCTAGCATTTTACTTTTTACCATTTATATGCTCTAATTTTGTTTCCTTGCTTATAAAACTACTTAAACATTGTAGTACTATTTTCTATCAATCATTTCCATATATGTTATTGATTAGAAAACCTATAATACCGTAATTAAAACTTAGGCATTGCCTCTACATGTAGGCAAAGTTTTTAGGTACTGACAGTAAAGCCCGCATGCTCAATAGACAGAGGTGCAAGTTTAAAGGAAAATTCAAATGGGAATCAGAGCAGACAGGCCCGAGTGATACCCCGTTGATCTAACCTCCCCCCAAAATTTTAATAAAATTTGGAGAAAAATCATCACCACCATCAACACAGAAACAAGTGAGTGGCAGGTGACAGAAGCAGAGGGGTAAACTCAAACATAGGCAAAACTTTGCAGACTTTGGAGTTCAGTGCAATTCAGATTTTCCCATAACAAACTTATGGGATGAGGACCAGACTGCTCCGTAACTTCCAAAAGCAGTTGGCTATGGACCCTAAAAACCATGCACCAGCTAAGAATTGCTGTAGGGGAGCAGCACTCCACCCCATTCACAGCCACCTCTCCCCACCTCCATCATGCCCTAATACTAGGAGGAGGAGTGGAGTTTGGCATAGGAGAGTTCTGCTGTCTTTATGTCAGTTGAGAATTTCCCTCTGTCAGAGGAAATCCCAACTGGCCACCTATAGCCACATTACATGTGTACAGGAACGAGAGCTAAGAATCTGCTCCATAGTATTTATGTACTCAAAAGATTATGGTAAATTTAAAAGGAAATGTAATGAATGTATACAAAGTATCATCTGCGTTGATATGTGGTAAGAGAGTTTGGTACTTTAGTATATTTTAATATAATTGAGAATATTTACATCTATTTTGATCATGTACTGAATATTTTTTTAAAGCAACCTTTAAACACATTTTATTTATTTTGTTTGTTTGACACTGATCACAGATATCAATTGAATATATGCTAAGCAAATACTTAGAAAACTATAATTTGCTTTTACTCAACATGGTGTTTACTTAGTAGAGAGAAACGCTCTGCATGGTTTAACAATATTAATCATCTTCATATCCAGCTTTAAGTGTGGTAAAAAGGATTATGTATTATTTCATGAAAGGCAGCAGACGAACACTAGTTTGTATATTGCTAATCTCCTAAACATGCCTTTATAATGAAAACTCATAACCCTTGTTGACATTCATCTGAAAGAACAAGTGGTTCTACAATCTATCTCATCAGTCACAAGTCAGCAAAATGATTACACACAAATCCACTGATACATTGATCAAAATAACTTTTTTCAACTTATATGGGTCATGAGGACACTAAAATATCTGTTTATTTACCAGCACTATCAGTAATACCAGTGCAGCCCTTGCCAGGTTCCTAATATAGCACAGCCATCAGACAGCACAGAATATGATATTTTCAAGACCAGACTAATTAGTGCTTATTTTTTGCTAAGTTTTTCTTTGCTTCTGGCTCTGTAAAGGGAAATTTTAAAAACAACATTACAAATCATGAGGACTTTGCTCACACAAATATGATGATCTTGCAGTAGTCTGATTATTTTGCTCCCAACTCTTGACTGAGTGTAAAGAATCATCAGGGATCTTGAATTGCTTCAGATCATGCAGTAAGTATACAAATCATTATCACCTTTGAGCCAGCTAAAGTAAGTAAATGTATTAGGAAATGGTTTCTTATGAATGAAGCTATACAAAATAAGATAATGTTTGCATTATGCAACACATAAATTAGCTGTAAATTGAACCAATTTATGTTGCCTTGCATAATCTTCCCCACTTTCTTTCGTCCCTTTATGAACGTAGGACAGAATATCCCTCCTATGTAGCTATTAACACAATTTGTATTTTATGGAAAGACCTGGTAATGATAAATGTAGGCTAAAAACATATAGCAGTTTCACTTATGAGAAATTTGTAGCAAGACGCGTGCTGAACTAAGAAACACCAACAGGAAATTTGAGATATTTCTCTTACCTCTGTTTCTGTACAGTGTGAACGTCCTGATTTATCTGCAGGAAAAAATGAGAAGTTATTTTCAGATGGTTTAAAGTAAAAGATAACCAGCTCAAAACTAAACTCTTATTTAAGTGCCTTAATACCACACTGACAGGAGACCTTGCTATATCCAGTACAGATCCATTTGAACTGCTTAAAAAGTGCATTTGTAGTCTGCTGATTGAAGTCCATTTCAATCAAGGAAAAAATTTAAAAATGATCAGCAGTTGATGTGGTATGTAAAAAGTTATGGCGCTGTTTTCAGTAACTTAATTAACCACTTCTCTGGCTTCCATCATGGTAAGGTGGGAGTGCCTATTCTTGTTCCACTGAAATGTGTGATCAATAAAAGCAATATACCCATTTATGCATCACATATATTTAATAACAAAAACAATTTGCTTATTTTAAGCCTTCTTCACAGTGCCTATTTTTATAAACATGAAGCTTCAATGCACTTGACATTATCATTACATGTATGCAACTTAATTGTGTCAGCTTAAACTAGTAGCAGCAGCATACAGCTATAGACAGATAAGAAAAAAAAATCTATTTCCTCATGCTTTAAGCCATATATCTAAACCCCAAATGCGTTCATAAGAAAACACCAATCATTTTATTCATATCATTACTTGGAGGTAATAAATATCAATACAAGCATGATACACAAGTTCAAGCATAGAGAGGTAATAAAGTATATATGGTTGTTCTTCAGAACATCCTTGTAAGCCTCTCTCATCAAGTTCTCCAACATTTTAGTAATCTAATGCTATTTTTTATTTTGCCTGATTTGTGATAACTTAAATAATGATCAATAAATCCAAAATTCCAGCCCTGCCTTTTTTTTTTTTGGGCAGAATGTGGCACCCACACAACCAAATGGTAATTCATGACCCTGAAGTTCAGCAAAATTAGAAGAATTAGATATAACCCTTTCCAACTTTCTCTACTTCCTTTATTCAGACAGCCAGAAACACTAACTAGGACTCCTTCTATGATCATACTGTATATTGAAAACACACATTACTGATTATGTCATATTAATGCCACAAAGCATGCTTGGGGACTCTATAACTGGTTGTAGTTAAGAACACTCTCTCTTTCTATGAAGATGAAACAAAGCATGTTAATATTTGTCATTATTCCTCCCTTCTCCCCCTTAACAACTAGATTCAAGAAGGAAAATGGAAATGGAGAAAAAAAACCACTCGATTTCTGTTTGTTTTCTTTTAAGATTAATATTGTTAGTCAAGCTCAGCAAGTTACCCTTCATAGATGCATGACAGCAACAGAATCCATCCATATGATAGGAGGGGAAAGCAGCTCTTAAGAATCTTTCTTTAAGGACATGTCATTTGGATTCAGGCCCAGGATCTTTGGTGGCTTTCCTCCAACTTCAAGCAGCATGGACTCAATTGATCTTAAGAAACCCAGATGAATTAAACTCTTAACACATGATGGACTATGGTACAGGAAATTCACTACATGTGCTCCTTTTTGCTGTAGTAAACATGCTCAAATAGAACCACAAATCATGAAGAGAAGAAGTTGCCAGCTTCTGCAGAACGTCTCACAGCAGGAAGAAACCTCTACAAGGTCCCCATCACAGAGTTTTCCTTAATTTGTTCCACTGGGGAGGGAGATGATGGGATTTGCTTCTCTGCACAACGAACAGGGATTCCACTTCCAGAATCACTGATTTCAGGGGATCTGCAGAAGGTCAGGGTCACTCAGGCAGAGAGGCATTGTGCCTCCACACTAACTCTGTAGCCCCCTGGCATTTCCTAACTTCTGAATGTTTGACTTTGCAACCTTAATAATTTTATTTTAACCTAGGAATGTACACCTACAAAACTAAGTTTTTAAAAAGCAAAGTGAAAAAAAAACCAAATTCCAGAATGTGGGGTCACGTTGACACCCACATGGTTCATCAGCATGGCAGGAACCTTTAGATCTACCACACAGACCTCTGCCGCTTAAGCTAACGCAATAACTGATGATAGTAGTAGGTAGTTATCCTTAGTGTGAAGCAGTACTAGAGGGAAATGGGACACTATGTCTATGGGTTTACAGATATTTGGAACAGGGGAATGGTGAGACTCAGGGATCTTTGGTTCCATTCCAGGCTCTAGACAGGAGTGTGTTCTAGTGAATACTGACTCTTCTGCCCATTCCTCTCAAGTGTGAGCCCTTCTGCCCCATTTGCTAGCACTGTTGTTCAGTCTTTAGGGACTCTGCCATTTAGTTCACCAGCATTCCCCATAGAAAGTCGATGAGAAATGCTGAAAACGTATTGGCAAAGTTGCAAGGACCAGAGCTGCATAGAAGAGTAGGAGTATTATTTAGCGTATTGCCTGCCAAGATGGGAGAAAGAACATGAAGCTCAGCCAACTAATTAGCATCATATCATCACATAGACGAGATCAAGCTGACTTGATGTGTGAAATTTAAATGGCATACAAAACTGCCTGGGTACTAAGAAGATTCAACACACATTCAGATAAAATCTATTTTTATTACTGAGCTAGTCACTTTTCATATTGAATGGGTTTGTTAAACATACCCTTAACGGGTATGAGAGAGCTAGCTTGCAAAAATGAAAGTCATTCACCTTCACCTTGAACTGTCAACATAAACTGAATGCTTTGCACTGTTTTCCTATATTAGCAGGCAAAACTCAAAAGTGTCTTTTAAAGACTACTTTTAAATTTTTTAAGACATTATGACTCCAATTGAATCACAGAGGACCTATATATGTATATACACACACAGACACATTTTTGATGTTCATGTAAGATGTACATGACTGTTACATTTAATAAATAGGGCAGAGTCACTAAAAATTTTAAATAAAATGTAAGTATTTTCTTAAACAGCTGAGTTTATTGATAATGCTGTTCCAAAAACATTATGAGGTATTTCTCCAAAGCCCAATTAATAAATATCTCCAACAAATGTTCACCCCAAACGTTAGGCTACATGTTTTACAAAAAGTAATTTTTGAAGTGTATAAGCATGCAATAATGCACAGAAATCCACCAGAACTTCCAGTCACCAAAAAACTGTGCACAAGTTGAAATGACTCTCCAATGCTCCAACACATCTGCTCTCTAAAATTACTTAGTAGACAGTTTCAACTACTTGAGCACAAAAGACACATTCACGATTACATTTTAAAGCAATGTTCAGGTCCTAAGGGGACAAACTTGATATGTACAGTCCTAGCCAAAACTTTAATTACAGTTCAGGTGCATCAACAGAAGCCCAAAGGTGTAGAGACTGTAAAAATGAAAGTTTCTCTAGTTCATCTCAGATATACAGTCTCAAGATACACCTTCATTTATCTTCGATATATCCTACATGCTTCCCGCTCAAAAGGAAACATGTGAATTTAAGAAGATTTCCTTACTTCAAATATGCTGCCACCACTACTTAGATTTATCATCACTTTTCAAGGCAGAATAGAGTTCCTTCAATTTCTCTATGGTCTGTTTTTAAGGTAACTAAACTGGAGGATAGATCAAGTTAGGTTATTTATTCCCTTTATTTGCAAATGCTCCAACTGGGCAACAAAACAAAAGGCATATTTCATAGAATCATAGTACTGGAAGGGATCTCAAGAGGTCATCTAGTCCAGGCCCCTTCACTCCTAGCAGGACTAAGTATTATCCAGACCATCCCTTACAGGTATTTGTCTAACCTGTTCTTAAAAATCTCCAATGATGGAGATTCCACAACCTTCTCAGGCAATTAATTCCAGTGCTTAACACCCTGACAGTTAAGAAGTTTTTTCTAATGTCCAACCTAACCTGCCCTTGGTGCAATTTAAGCCCATTTGTACCAGTACTTTGTTTTACCACCTCATATGCAATTACTGCCACATGTACTTTATAATTAAGAACAGACACCAACATGTTTCTGTAAAGCTGCATAACATTTCAGATCTAACTACAATTATGTATAGGATCACAGAAATTGCCATAGTGGATAGACTTGTCCCCAAATAATTTCTGTTACCCTTCTCCGAGTCCCCTCTGTTTCTGCAATATTTCTTTGACTATATCGCCTCTCTCTTTGCATCTTTTTACTGACTCCCCATTCTCTATCACATAAAACACAAGCTACTTGTCTTCACTTTCCAAGCCATTAATGATCTATCCTCACTCTATCTATCATCTCTAATTCACTATTGAGAGGTCAATTCCCACCGCCAATCAGCCCATGATGCCAGCCTCCATCACACATTTGTTACATGTTCAAACAAGCACCTTCATGTTTTCTCCCATGCCGCTCCTCGTGCTGGGTTAAAAGAAGTTGTATGAATCATATCCATATCTGTGGGAATTGCTGAGCACCCTCAACTCCCAAACGAAGATCAGTATTACACAGAACTGAGTCTTATATTCTTCCACCACAAACTCCCATTTGTAACAAACCTCCACCCCACCCCACCACACCCACAAAAACGTCACTTCCCCTTCAACGGGGAAGGAACAATAATTGCTGCCATGACAACAATAAGGCAATGCTCTGTTTCTTTACCACAAAGAAAATCTAAAGACTTGTTTTATCATTACTACAAAACAAACTAATTTCATATTTGTTATAGAATATAATTTAATTTAACATGTTGCTATGAAGATACGCAGATTGAATCTGAAGCTTTTATTTTCATATTTGTGAGGAACGTATCAGCACAGACGAGAACTGAATTTTATGCTTACAAAAATTATAAACAGTGGACACGAGTGGTACAGTACTTTAGCACATTTACATTTCACTGTGTACCACACAACATCAGATAACAGTTTATGTTTCAGCTGACTATGCTCAGGAGATGCTGAGTACAACTAATTAGGATCATATCTTGCATGTGTAGCAATCATCATACCCCATATAATCGGTACAAATTTAAACTGATCAAGTGACTAACAAAAATAAATTGCTTACTGGAGGTGTTTATTAGGAAGGCGGAGCCAATCTGTATTCAATTCTCTTTGGGATATTCTCTGATGGGCTAAAGACAGATGACTATCCATAAGGGTGATCTCTCACACAGATTTCACTGTATGAGGATACAGTGCTAGCTTGCTCCAAAATCCAGATGAAAATATCTATTTTTCAAACCTGCATGAAACTAAAAAATTCCCTCAAGTGTCACCTAATGCTCATGACTATAAATGACAAGACACAAGAGAGAAGTGGACAAATCTTTTATAACAGAATTATCTACTCTACCTACTCCCAGCTGCCAAATTGCCACCCACATATTGTCTTCCCTTTCTGATTCAGAGACATGAATAAACTAAAATCAGATTAATAAAGACTTGAAAAAGAAAAGGAAATATATATTTTAATCACAGAATAAAAAGTAACTGGACACCACAGACCCAAACTATAGTGTTCAAAAGTATATTCATCATTTTAAAAATTAAAAGGGAGGGGATATCATGACTGTTTAGAAGCACTTGCTATTAATGTTGCTTTTAATAAAACAGACATACTTTAACCAAGAGACTTGTAGAACTGTTACTGTTGGGGAGCAAGGGGAAATATGATTGTGCTCTTCCGCGTTTCATTTACTCATGTATTAACCAACAGAACAGCTTTCGCTATTCCTGAAAGTGAAAAGGAACTGAATACGAGTTATATTTTGTTTGGCCAGAATTGCAGAATATGGACTACAGTAGTGTGTCAAGACACCTACAACACTGACAAAGACATAATTTACAGTCAGTCTAGTTCATGTGATCATTCCTCATTTCCATTCCCGCCTCCCAAGTATGTTTGCAGCGTTCACATTGGAACCCATACAGGATATCTAACAACTACACCCCATAGTCAATGTGGACCATAACCTGAAAGAATTTTTTCCCAAACAATCCCCCAACCTCATCATCAGAAGCGCTCAACAGACCAGGACCCACCAACTCAAAGCGGCAACAGACCCTGCCATGACAACAGATTCAATACCTGAAGACATACCTCCACCGCTACAATGATCAGTACCCTCCCTCCACAGCACACCTTTCAAGATCCATGGGTACTACACATACCTATTACAACATGTGGTGTACCTCATCCAGCGCCCTAAATTCCCCAACAACAACTATGAGGGTGAAATCATGCTTGCAAATGAACTCGCACAGAAAAATGATAAAAGACAAAAACACTATCACCCGTAGGCAAACACTTTTCACAAAACAATCACTCCATATCTGACCTCTCAGCCCTCATCCTCAGAGGAAACATGCACTACACCTTCAAAAGGCGAGCCTGGGATCTTAAATTCATAACTTTGCTAGACACTAAAAATCATGGGTTTAGGCCCGGTCTACACTAGAAAATTTGATCAATTTAACTACGTCAGTCAGGAGCGTCAAAAATCCACATGCCTGAGTGGTATTGTTAAGATGACCTAAATCCCTGTACACACAGCACTAAGGTCAATGGAAGAATTCTTCTGTCGACCTAGTTACCACCTCTCAGGCAGGTGGATTGCCCCTACACCAACAGGAAAACCCCTCCCATCGGTCTGAAGGGGTAAAACAAATAATCAATTTCATATTTGATCTCTTTAAGTGACACACCTAACACAAGATAGAAGTTGGTCCAATAAAAGATATTATCTTGCCCACCTTGTCTCTCTAATATCCTGGGATTGACATGGATGCAACTACACTACATACACCTAATATAATGCCTTTTTAAAATGAGTCCAATTTATCAGTAGTCCATACTTGCTTACAGAACAATTTCTAGGCCACTCCAGGGGCTAACAGTTCACGTTTCAAAAAGTTCCTCAGTAATTAATATCTGATGTGATTTTAGAAAAACTCTAACACACACAAAATAATTACTGCAAGTGAGGCAACTCTATGTCTAGCAACACATTTGAAACTCATTTTGGGGGCAACCTTCAATTGCTACTTAAGTACTATCCCTGCTTTCTTACAGTGTAAAATAAGTGTACATCTAGAGTAGATAATCATATTCAGAAAGGATGAGCGTGGGGAAAAAAAGTATTCTGCAATCAATAAGGTGGAACCAGCAGAGCATATAGCATGATGTGCAATGAACTGCCTAACATGCAAGTCTGTGATTAACAGGTCAGAGTAACTCAGTAACATTCTAGTGGAGAGATTAAGGTAAAAGTCAAGAAAAATCTACCTTCAGTGTTTCTCAGGTACCACTCAAGTTTGTTTGTTTTTTTTAAAAATAAGACACTCCAGTGATATTAAGTGCTGGCTGAAGATGACCTCCGATTAACTAAATACAAAGGGAAAAGTGTATATTTAGTCTAACTGATTAACAATTTCTCATTAATTTTTGCCCTCATTCTCCATGGCCACCATCTCCCATTACCACCAATAGGGCTCAAGCCCAGTTTGTCCTCACTGAAGTTGGCTGCCGTTTCCTTCCCATTCCGCATGTGGGAGTGAGGCTGTCCTATAGTAAAGATGGGAAACAATTCCCAATGTTTCTAGAATGGCTGAAGCCAGGCTGCCCTCGGGCAAGATGGCCACACCAGGTAGTCTGAATGTGCAGCGGCGAGAGAAAGGGAAGAGGTGTGCTGAGGAATTTGGTAGTCAGGGAACACACTCAGTATTATTAACCCCAAGTGTTTAGAAACCATGAGTCAGGCCCCAAAATATAGTGAGATTTTAGAAATATACTTGGTTTGCCTTTGATTTTTGAGCCTTTAGGGTGCACATTGGTCACATTTTCAAGCTTCTCTCTGAAACGTTAAGGACAGGGAATTTCTTTTTTTAAATTGAAGTTGAGATTGTATGTAATCACTTGATTCCAAGAACTGGAGCATTAAGAACACCAAATATTGCGAGACTTTTGATAAAACTGTGAGAGCTGGTAATACCAAGACTTGAGAATGTTGCAGGGAAATGTGGAGAGGTAGGAAAAGAGACTACAGGTGCTAGGCAATATTGGGAAGTGCAGGAACAAGGAGAGGACAGGATAAAAATGAAATGAGGCAACAGACAAATATGGAGGGAGCAAGAGGGAGTCTAGGATGTGGCAGCAGACGTAGGGCCAGAAGGTAAAATAAAAGGGGATAAGGAATGTGAAATCTGAGAGGAGACATTTATTGGGAGAGAAATCCTAATTCCACTGAAGTCAATGGGAGTTCTGCCATTGTCTTCAATGGAGCCAGGATTTCACCAAGGTATTTACCACCATCCGAATTTGATAATCCTGCAGCATATAATTGTATTTATCTTCCATGTCAATTCATTACTTTTTTCTAGTCTCACAGTCTTTTTCTCCTCTTATGCCTCTATTTTAAAAGTTTATCATCTTATTAATGCAATTTTTTGTTTGCTCTCTACCTTGGCTTTAGTTTTTGCATACTCTTAGTTGCACTGGATATCTGTCTAGCTTCTGTTCCTTTGAAAATGTGTTGTGATAATATTCAACATATCACTCTCAATTATATTTTAATTATCTATATTTGCCAATAAGACTAACCTGAGACTGTATTTGAAGTTGTACATTATTTATTAAGCATTATAAAAATATTTTTATAAGCATTTCTAAGGCACCAATTGCCCTGCGGTAACTCATGAATTCATCTAAAAGTAAAAGAGGAATGTCCCCCATCCCAATTCTTGTACCACAAAATAAAAGAAAGCCTTCTTGTGCTATGTTCCCAAACTTGTAGGATTAATCCTTCATAATTTATGTCCAGGGTGTTAGATATCTTCCATTCCCCTCATCATGTCACGTCTCCATTACTGCAACATCCTTTTCTCTGGCTTTGACAAATGCCATCTTGCTCCCCTTATATTCATTCATAATGCTACTGCAAAGATCATGTTCCTTGCACCTCATTTTGACCATGTCACCCCTCTCTTTGCATCTCTCCACTGACTGGCTCCCCTTTTCTATTACCTCAAATATAAGCTACCCGTCTTCATTTTCAAGACCCTTCACAATCAATCCTCACTCTAGCTATCATCTCTCATTCACAACGAGATGCCACCTCCCCCTCCAGCTGGCCCACAATGCAAGCCACCACCACCCATTTATTAAGTTTTCAAACAAGCCCCTTCATGCTTTCCTCACAGGATTCTCCTCACACTTGGGAGGAGCTCCCCGAAAACCTCCACAGAAAGCCCTCCTTATCCTCCTTTAATACTCAACATTTCTGTGATGCCTTCAACAGACTTGACTGCTGGTTAGGCTGCTGACTACCCTGCTACCAATATGGTCTCTAGTTTCCTGGTACTTCCCCATCTGTCTGTAACCATCTGGAGTCTCTTGTTCATACTTTGATTGTGAGCTTTTGGAGCAGGGACTTAGATATCTGCTCAGGACTAATTTTTAAACCCAACCGAGACTTGAACCAGACCCAAGCCCATCCAACCCAAGAAGGTTGAGGTGTTTTCCTACCCAACCCTTCCCTCAGAACCTGAGTCAGCACTGCCACTACCTTCTGCCCTTGGGGGTCAGTGCCGCAGTGGCTGCGTCCTCGGCTCCAGCTGCAGCCCCCTGAAGGGCCAAGCTGACCCCACGGGCAGGAGGAGGAGAGCCAATCCAAGTATGAGAAAGTCAGATTGTTTTCCAATTCAAACCCATACTCGTAGTCAGGTCCCGCCGGTTTCGGATTGAGCAATAGGACTCTACAGGAACAATATTGTTCTTTTTTAATATCTTGCTTAGCACAATGGAGTCCTGATCCAGGACTAGAGCTCTTAAGTGCCACATAATTCAAGTAATATATAATAATTATTCCATAAGAACATAAGAATGGCTATGCTGGGTCAGACCAACGGTCCATCTAGCCCAGTATCCTGTCTTCCGACAGTGACCAATGCCAGGTGCCACAGAGGGAATGAACAGAACAGGTAATCACCAAGTGATCCATCCCATGTCGTCCATTCCCAGCTTCTGGCAAACAAAGGCTAGGGACACCAATTTGGCTTTTCTTGTCTCAGAAATTTTCATCTCATCATTGTTCCCTTTGATATGGCATTCTATAGCAAACTCCTATTAACTTAGCCTTTTTATTATCTTTAAGTCATGATGAACCTATAATGTCTGTATCCTACAATTCTGCCAATATTTCCTAGAGCAGCAGGTTACTTCCTTTATATTTAAGGCTATTCCTTGCTTTTATATTTTCCTTTGATCTTGCCTAAAACCTCAATTGTGCATTTCTTATTCCACATTCCCTCATTGATTTATCAGCCCACCACATTTTGGTTATATTCCCTTCTGTGTGTACTTCAATGTACTACATTTTTGTCAGGCTTCTTGCATAAGTAATGTGTAGATACATTACGAGGTGTCTTTTGGCAATATGCTTCTTCCTTACCATGAAGTTTTTTTGTCCTTTGCTTATTTGTCATCTCCCTCTCCAGTCTTATCTACACTAGAGTTTTTAGCCATCAATGTAGGGGCACTGGTGTGAATTCTCAGTGCACAGGGTACATCCATGTAAACCATGATTAGAATTAATGGGGTTTACTGGTAGAGCTACACTAATGGCAAAAGCCAGTGTAATAAGGCCTCAGGTTCATGGTACCTCTTTCACAGCTTAACACAAGAAGTGGACAGGAAGAAATATTAACTGTTTTTCTCTTCCCTTCTAGTGACTAGTGTCTGTTCCACTTCCAGCCTACCCCATTAGTTGATTTAAAATTATGCCTGCCATTCTTATCTGTCCACTCTGTCAATGTACTGAGGACTACAAGTAACTATGAGGCTTTAGGATACCAAACTTTACCATCATTAAATAGCAGTATGTTACATTTCTGGATATGTTAAAATAAAAACTCAAAGTCAGAGATAATTAAACATTAATTGAAGCTTATAAGGAGTACTTTCAAATATTAAAAGCAACAAATTTTGAACAGGGAATTCATGGCTATTCTGATGCATTTGTCACAGTTCAGAGCAACTGTGCCTCTACTCCCCCTCTATGGTTCCACAAGGGCACCCCATCTTGGCTTCCAGCTTTCCAGCCATAACTTGTCTTGGATGGACACCAGCATCTCTCCCTCTTCTGACCAGGATATTTCCAGGCTGACCAGTTCCTTGCCTTCTCTGGGTTATTTCCAGCAAAAGACAGTCTTCCTAAGCAAGCATGCTTCGCTTCTCTCCTCAGAGACGGTATACAATATAATTGCCCCAGTTATAAGTTACCACATAGTTCTTTCTAAATAAGCATATTTTACTCTTAAGGTAAAAGCAATACATAGAAAAGACATTAAAAATTATAAAAGGACCTGCACACATGCTAATAAGCTTACCAGAGATCACCCCTGTAATTCCAGCATGGCTTCTGGTAGTTGAGCTGTCCTTCAAAACCCCACACACAGATGTTCTTGTCATTTCGAGTTCATTACACCCTTTTGCCAGAACAGTAACCACACATGAATCTGTGAATCACTCATTTATCCAGTTAGGTTTCAGAGTAGCAGCCATGTTAGTCTGTATTTGCAAAAAGAAAAGGAATATTTGTGGCACCTTAGAGACTAACAAATTTATTTGAGTATAAGCTTACGTGAGCTACAGCTCACTTCATCGGATGCATTCAGTGGATGCATTATGCTCAAATAAATTTGTTAGTCTCTAACCCCTGGTCTACACTAGGCATTGAGGTCGAATTTATTAGCGTTATATCGATGTAACCCTGTACCCGTCCACATGACAAAGCCCTTTTTTTCGACTTAAAGGGCTCTTAAAATCGATTTCCTTACTCCACCCCCAACAAGGGGATTAGCGCTGAAATCTGTTTTGCTGGGTCGAATTTGGGGTACTGTCGACACAATTAGATGGTATTGGCCTCCGGGAGCTATCCCAGAGTGCTCCATTGTGACCACTCCGGGCAGCACTCTCAACTCAGATGCACTGACCAGGCAGACAGGAAAAGGCCCGCAAACTTTTGAATTTCAATTTCCTGTTTGGCCAGTGTGGCAAGCTGCAGGTGACCATGCAGAGCTCATCAGCAGAGGTGACCATGATGGAGTCCCAGAATTGCAAAAGAGCTCCAGCATGGACCGAACAGGAGGTACGGGATCTGATCGCTATATGGGGAGAGGAATTCGTGCTATCAGAACTACGTTCCAGTTTTCGAAATGCCAAAATATTTGTGAAAATCTCCCAGGGCATGAAGGACAGAAGCCATAACAAGGCCCCGAAGCAGTGCTGCGCGAATCTTAAGGAGCCGAGGCAAGCCTACCAGAAAACCAGGGAGGCCAATGGCCGCTCCGGGTCAGAGCCCCAAACATGCCGCTTCTATGGTGAGCTGCATGCCATTTTAGGGGGTTCAGCCAACACTACTCCAGCCGTGCTGTTTGACTCCTTCAATGGAGATGGAGGCAATACGGAAGCAGGTTTTGGGGACGAGGAAGACGAGGAGGAGGAGGCTGTAGATAGCTCATAGCAAACAAGCAGAGAAACCAGTTTCCCGACAGCCAGGAACTGTTTCTCACCCTGGACCTGGAGCCAGTACCCACTGAACCCACCCAAGGCTGCCTCCCGGACCCACCAGGCAGAGAAGGGACCTCTGGTGAGTGTACCTTTTAAAATACTATACAAGGTTTAAAAGCCAGCATGGTTAATGATTAATTTGCCCTGGCTTTCGTGGCTCTCCTGGATATACTCCCAAAACCTTTGCAAAAGGTTTCTGGGGAGGGCAGCCTTATTCCATCCACCATGGTAGGACACTTTACCACTCCAGGCCAGGTACTCGGGAATCATTGTAGAACAAAGCACTGCAGTGTATGTTTGCTGGCGTTCAAACAACATCCGTTCTTTATCTCTCTGTATTATCCTCAGGAGAGTGATATCATTCATGGTCACCTGGTTGAAATAGGGTGCTTTTCTTAAGGGGACATTCAGAGGTGCCCCTTCCTGCTGGGCTGTTTGCCTATGGCTGAACAGAAATGTTCCCCGCTGTTAGCCACGCTGTGGGGGGAGGCAAAATGCGACCTTGTAACGAAAGCACATGTGCTATGTATGTAATGTTAACAGCAAGGTTTACCGTGAAAGAGTGTACCCATTGTTCTATAAAATATGTCTTGTATTAGCGTTATATCGATGTAACCCTGTACCCGTCCACATGACAAAGCCCTTTTTTATCTTTTCAAATACCACTATCCCTTTTTTTTTTCCTCCACCAGCTGCATGTGTTTCAAGGATCACAGGATCTTCTCCTTCCCAGAGGCTAGTGAAGATTAGAAGGCGAAAAAAACGCACTCGCAATGAAATATTCTCTGAGCTCATGCTGTCATCCCACACTGACAGAGCACAGACGAATGCGTGGAGGCAGACAATGTCAGAGTGCAGAAAAGTACAAAATGACTGGGAGGAGAGGTGGCGGGCTGAAGAGAGGGCTAAAGCTGAAAGGTGGCAGCTGTGTGATGAGAAGAGGCAGGATTCAATGCTGAGGCTGCTGGAGGATCAAACTAATATGCTCCAGCGTATGGCTGAGCTGCAGGAAAGGCAGCAGGAGCACAGACCGTCGCTACAGCCCCTGTGTAACCAACCGCCCTCGTCCCAAGTTCCATAGCCTCCTCACCCAGATGCCCAAGAACGTGGTGGGGGGGCCTCCAGCCGCTCCACCCCAGAGGATCGCCCAAGTAACAGAAGGCTAGCGTTCAATAAGTTTTAAACTTTTAAAGTGCTGTGTGGCCTTGTCCTTCCCTCCTCCACCATCTGTCCTGGGCTACCTTGGCAATTATCCCCCTATTTGTGTGATGAATTAATAAAGAATGCATGAATGTGAAGCAACAATGACGTTATTGCCTCTGCAAGCAGTGATCGAAGGGAGGTGGGGAGGGTGGTTAGCTTACAGGGAAGTAGAGTGAACCAAGGGGTGGGGGGGTTTCATCAAGGAGAAACAAACAGAACTTTCACACTGTAGCCTGGCCAGTCATGAAACTGGTTTTCAAAGCTTCTCTGATGTGCACCGTACCCTCCTGTGCTCTTCTAACCGTCCTGGTGTCTGGCTGTGCGTAACCAGCAGCCAGGCAATTTGCCTCAACCTCCCACCCCACCATAAATGTCTCCCCGTTACTCTCACAGATATTGTGGAGCGCACAGCAAGCAGTAATAACAATGGGAATATTAGTTTCGCTGAGGTCTAACCGAGTCAGTAAACTGCGCCAGAGCGCTTTTAAACGTCCAAGTGAATATTCTACCACCATTCTGCACTTGCTCAGCCTGTAGTTGAACAGCTCCTGACTACTCTCCAGGCTGCCTATGTATGGCTTCATGAGCCATGGCATTAAGGGGTAGGCTGGGTCCCCAAGGATAACTATAGGCATTTCAACATCCCCAACGGTTATTTTCTGGTCTGGGAAGAAAGTCCCTTCCTGCAGCTTTTGAAACAGAACAGAGTTCCTGAAGATGCGAGCATCATGTACCTTTCCCGGCCATCCCACGTTGATGTTGGTGAAACATTCCTTGTGATCCACCAGTGCTTGAAAAGTACCCATTGCGGTTTATGTACTCGCTGGCTTGGTGCTCCGGTGCCAAGAAAGGGATATGGGTTCCGTCTATGGCCCCACTACAGTTAGGGAATCCCATTGCAGCAAAGCCATCTACTATGACCTGCACATTTCCCAGGTCACTACCTTTGATATCAGCAGATCTTTGATTGCGTTGGCTACTTGCATCACAGCAGCCCCCACAGTAGATTTGCCCACTCCAAATTGATTCCCGACTGACCGGTAGCTGTCTGGCGTTGCAAGCTTCCACAGGGCTATTGCCACTCGCTTCTCAACTGTGAGGGCTGCTCTCATCTTGGTATTCTTGCGCCTCAGGGCAGGGGAAAGCAAGTCACAAAGTTCCAGGAAAGTGCCCTTATGCATGCGAAAGTTTCGCAGCCAATGGGAATCGTCTCAGACCTGCAACACTATGCGGTCCCACCACTCCGTGCTTGTTTCCCGAGCCCAGAATTGCCGTTCCACCGCATGAACCTGCCCCATTAGCACCATGATGCCCACATTGCCAGGGCACGTGCTTTGAGAGAAGTCTGTGTCCACGTCCTCATCACTCTCGTAACCGCGCTGACGTCGCCTACTCGCCCAGTTTCGCTTTGCCAGGTTCTGGTGCTGCATATACTGCTGGATAATGCGTGTGGTGTTTAATGTGCTCCTAATTGCCAAAGTGATCTGAACGGGCTCCATGCTTGCCGTGATATGGCATCTGCACAGAAAAAAGGCGCGGAACGATTGTCTGCTGTTGCCCTGACGGAGGGGGGGCGACTGACGACATGGCTTACAGGGAATTAAAATCAACGAAGGGGGTGGCTTGGCAAGAAACTGAATGGCCGCCTCAAAGATAGAACTCAAAAACCTCAAGGATAGAACTCGAAACTGGGTTTAGCAGACCGTTGATTTCACAGAGGGAGGGAGGAGAAAATGAATACAAAACAAATCTGGTCTATTTCTTGTTTTTAGCCACTTCATCTATCTTTATACATCATGCTGGCAGCAGACTGTGCAGTACGACCGCTAGCCATCGTCACCTCCTGGGTGCTCGGCCGAAGACGGTGCAGTATGACTACTGGCCATCGTCTTCTGCTAGCTGCAGATTAAAAGACAGTGCACTGCTGGTATGACTCAATCGCCATGAGACGAAACAAGGGAAATGACCTGACCGAGTCACTCCCATGTTTGCCCAGGCACCCGGTTAAAAGAGCGCCCAGGATTACGTCGACGACGGCTACCAGTCATACTGCACTGTCTGCTGCCAAAAGGCAATAAACTGCTGCTGTGTAGCAATGCAGTACCACGTCCGCCAGCACCCAGGAGACGTACGGTGACGGTTAGCTGAGCGGGCTCCATGCTTGCCATGGTATGGCATCTGCACAGGTAACTCTAGAAAAAAGGCGCAAAACGATTGTCTGCCCTTGCTTTTACGTAGGGAGGGAGGGAACGGGGCCTGATGATATGTACCCAGAATGACCCGCGACAATGTTTTAGCCCCATCAGGCACTGGGATTTCTACCCAGAATTCAAATGGGCGGTGGAGACTGCGGGAACTGTGAGATAGCTATCTACAGTGCAAAGCTCCAGAAGTCGACGGTTGCCTCGGTACTGTGGACACAGTCCGCCGACTACATGCACTTAGAGCATCTGTATGGGGGCACACACACTCGACTGTATAAAAACGCTTTCTACAAAAGGCTTTCGTAGTGCAGACATACCCTAAGGTGCCACAAATACTCCTTTTCTTTTTATCCTGTTATGTTCTCTGAAGAGAACCTGAATATGTAATCAGCCAGACAACAAGTCTCTGCTCAACTCTACAGCTTCAAATGGATAGATTCCAGGTGTTTAATTTGCATTTCCTTTATATCAATATTTTCATACGTATTGTCTCAAAAAGTCCTTTGAAGTTCCTAATATCTCCCAAAGACTGCATTAATCCTCTCCTCCTCCTAAAGAAGTTGCATATAATCCCACAACAGTACATAAACATTTGCATTTATAACATAGTGGACTCCTAAAACACTTAAGCTTAATTCAGTACAGTTTAAATTAATTCAAGAAGGTTTGTCCAAAATATTGCAGGAAATTGCCATCTGTCACACCATTTTCTTTCAAAGGATCAATAATACTAGAAGTATAATGCCTTTATATATATTTTACTTTCTTTAAAAATAACCTGCACATACTTTTCTAAACAATGTTTTCTGCAAGACCGATGGGCTAGAAGCATTTCTTGCCATGTATGAACTAGATCTGAAGTTAATAGGCCCCATATACTCCTTTCCAATATAGAGGTACACAAAGGGTGCAAGTAAAGGCCCTACACAACTGACAGAACAGCAAAAACCATTTCTCTACAGTGTGCTGTACCCATACCCTGGGAGTCCATGAAAACCACTCTGTAGTCAACACTCTGCAAATCTTTTTGGGGTAGAGGCAAGGAGCGCACATGCTCTGTGCTCCCATCAACTAGTGGAAGATTTCAAGGATCAAACGTGCATTATAATTAATGCTGGTCAAACAAGCAGTAATTCTCCACTTTGCCTTCTATCCATGGGCGTGTGAGGTGGAGGATAGTGAAAAAGAACAGACACTGACATAACCGTTCTCTGGGAAGCCACACTCTCAATAGAGAAAGAGAAGGGAGCACTGTGGATGTGCCAGACCTCATGACTGACAGCTGGAGACTGGCCTTGTGAGATTTTCAAATCACCGCTTGCCCCCTCCACAATTCCTCAAAGCCACCCCTCCTCTTTAGGAGCTCAGTTCAATCCCCACTGAAGTTAACAGAAACCTATATATTGACTTTATACTGGTATTGGATCTGGACCTAAGGGAGCACGTAAAGGAACCTGAGATTTCTGAGTATATTTTTCCATCCCAAATATTTTCTTATATGTAAGGAACATGTAAGCTGGAGCTTTTAATAACTAAAATTTGGCAGATCACTTACAGCAACAACCTTTTTTCTGAGAAGTAACCTTATATTTGTTTAACTCCAACACAACTGAATACATTGCTAAGGGTTTAATATCAGTTTTTATAGTCATGTAACTGTCACCTCAACTATATGCTTGAGGTTTAAATAATATATAAGAAATGCTGATTCACAATAGCATTTATATAATGAAACCACATCTCTACACCAAAATGTTCTAACTCAGTGTTTCTCAATCACCAGTCCATGGACTGTTGCTGGTCCCTGAGATCTCCCTAACACAGTTTAGGAAGGCAGCAAGCCAGTCCCTGGTACCAAAAAGATTGAGAAACACTGATCTAACTTATACAGAGGTTTTGTTTTTATCTGCTCTGCCATTTTATCAAATGTTGCTGTAAATTAATTTTTCATAAAACATAAGTAACGAAGGACAAGCCGTTTGAGTTAAACGTATTTTGCACCTTTCTTGGTTTCTGCAGTTTTATATAACACACGTATCTGTAGTATTTACATACCAGACAGAGTAAATATGAGTCACACTAAGGTGATCATAGTGGATTCAGCACTTCATTTCTGCTAGATTAATCTATTTATACTTATTACATTTTTAATGTTTATTTCTTCCCC
Organism: Dermochelys coriacea; assembly: GCF_009764565.3. Taxonomy (NCBI): domain Eukaryota; kingdom Metazoa; phylum Chordata; order Testudines; family Dermochelyidae; genus Dermochelys; species Dermochelys coriacea. Next base: position 93,026,802 of record NC_050069.1, read on the forward strand.
ATCTTCAGCTCTAGCAAAATGGTGAGATTTGCAATATACTCTGAAGACAGTCAGGTACTTAATAGGCATCTCTAAAGCAAATTCTGTAATACTGTTTTATTTCTGAATTTGCTGTTCCATTAGCATACGCTATACTGACAGCATGACTGATCACATCCTCCTTCACAATCCTAAACAAAGCCTGAATGTTCACTACACCAAGATACCATTCTCGGGGAACTCCTTTATTTGCCCATACACACAGGATTCCATTGTATACAAAAACAGCAACCAACATCCAATATTTGCGTCTTTTGATAAATTAAGCCTGTACAATAAACCTAGAATCAAATATGCTTATGTGTATTACTACAGAAAAATAAAGCTTGGTGCAAGAAACTAGCTTTTGAGCTCCACATGCCCTGCACGAATAAAGATGAGTAGGATGGACTAGCACCTAAATTCAGAATATCTTTGCTTTTATTCATTAGAAATTTAATAGAAATAAATATTTTAAAGGTTAAAAAATGTAGGATCCTAATCATTAACATAATGCACAGATAACTAAAACAAAATATTTAAGAATTGTTTTCTCTTTTACATACCTTGTAGAACCCAACTTCAGGGTTATTTCTTCTGTACAAACTGATGACATTACAGGCATACACAGATCTTTATGGTATGTAACCCTGGGCCTGATCCAAAACCAATTTAAGTCAATGGAAAGGCTACAATTCATTTCACTGAGCTTTGGATCAGGCCCTTTATGCTCATCCGAACTAGTTGTGATGCCATCCATTTCTGCAGGAGAAACAGAACAAGGCTGTGCTTCTTTGTTTTATATGCTAAGTCTAGTCAGTTTCATTTTAAAAATCTATTTATTTCTAAATTCAAAAATAGCTGTATATTCCCCTAATGATGTAAGGCAGGGTTTGAAAAATCCACTCGCAGGAAGCTGTTCTGGAAAAATGCCATCAATTTCTGCAGAATCTGTTTTTTTAATTTAAATAGTAATTAATTTCTAGCTCTTATGTTTGTGGAGATAACTTTGGTTTAATCTTCCAAACACAAACTAATGCAATGCTGTCTTCATGAGTCTTAAGAAAGCTCCAGTGACTGTGCTACTGCTCATTGCTTCCAAAGCCACAGCAAAATGAAACTATGATTCTTGTTAATTTTCATTGCTACTAACCAGAAGGTTGTAAGTAGCAATTAAAAGCTAGAATCAGGTTGATAACATGCTATTGCTGCTTGAGTAAGCCATAGGCCAGAACCATTACACCTACCCACTGCATAAGAGGACCTGAAAACAGAGGCTGAGAGAACAGTACTAAAGAACTCACACCCTCAAAATACCTTGGCAGAATCCAGAAAGCTGAGGAAGAAGTATATTTTGCAAAACTACTCCCAAAAAATTACAGCTGACAGGAGGATGTAGGGTGGGAGGGAGGAACACAGAGAACATTGATCCCTTTCAGCAGTCATGGATGGTGTTGAGTGGAGGATTCAAATTTATCAGATACTTACCAGCTGGAGGCTGATACAAAAGATGGAGCCAAGTGAGCAGGGTCTAGGGACAGCTCCATGGTAGGAATCCCTACACCTTCCCTTTTTCCAGTATATGGGGAGGAGGAAGCATTGCCCCTTGGCCACCTCCTCCATCCAATCTTTTATATCAATCTTTGGCTAACAGGTTTGGTCCTCTGGCTCTTAGGTGTATAATAAGATTTTCAAGACCTAAACATGAGTAGGTAATATGAATAGATGTGTGAGGGTGACACACAAAATATAGGGAGAAGACAGGGAATAAAATGTAGGAAAAGAGAGAAAATTATACAAGTGGTTGGAAGGAAAAACGGAAAAGAAAAAAACTAGGCCTTGTCTATACTAGGATTTAAAGTATGATATTAAATAAGCAATACATTTTAGAAGTCTAGCATAGACAAGGCACACTACATTTAACATGAGCTAAACTGGGCAAGTTAAAGCCTAGTGAGGAGCCTGAGCTTTGCACCACGCTTTAACCTTTGCCTAGACAGGGCCTTACTGAAGACAACTAAGAAAAAGATATATCATGATCTGTTATAAAAGAAAGAAAACAGGAAGTGGAGTAAAGCCAGGAAAGGAAAGGAGGTATAAACAAAAACAAGAGAGATGTAGTAAGTTAATACATTTTCTGAAAAAAGCCTGTTGCTGATTGAAAATGTTAGAAGTAAAAATGTGCTTCTGCAGTGCACATCTCTCTTCCTGTGTCCCTGCAACATGCAGGGGCTGGTTGTGGAAGTTTTGTCCTACTGGTTAGTAGGAGTTGTGTAAATTGATGTAACATCAGACTTCTTTTTTTAATTTAAAAAGCACTCTAGATCAATTTTAAATTGGAATTTTCATTAGACGTATCTCAATAATATCACAAGATTCTAGCTTATTTTTCACCCTATATATTTTGATATTTTTATGCACCCTCACTAGTTCCAGACAGGATTACTGTAATTCTCTACCACTGTTTGTCCCGAAGACGCATTTTTTAAAAGACTTCATTAATTCATAATGCCAGATTAGTATTCATGTTCTAAATGCTTAATTTATGTTATCCCGTTTTGAATACTTTATATAATAATCTTTTATTTCATATCCATTTTCAAATCTTGATTCCTATTAAGGAATTCTGCTGACATTTACTCTTATCATTATATGGAATTTTCTAATGAAATTATCTGTGAGATCTGCTTCACTTTTATATCCTTCATACTGATGGTTTTAGATTTCATAGAGAAATCAATCTTTGTTTACATAAAAAAGAGCTTATAGGCTTTTTCACGTATGAACATGAGCTTTGAAACGCCATGAACTGAAAATTTTTGATGGCAACTGAAAATACATTTTTTCTAAAAACTTTAAAATACCTGGTTTTGTGCGTTATGTCTCTAGCAGATATAGATTGTTTTGCTATTTGGCTAACATTAGCATACCTCTCTATAATATCAATCTATTTCTGGAAAACGTTCTAAGATGCTGATCTGTTTTCAAAAATGTTTTAGGAGAGGTAATATAATCAGAGACATTTAAAAGGTACATCTAATAAATACTTATAATATGGTACTATATTACTCAGACACCAAAATATATATAATACATTATAATTATACTCCATTATAAAATATTGCACATACATATTATAAACATGTGTGCGCCATAAATTTTAAATATACATATATATTTCATATCCTGTATGTTTTACCCTGGATATCGAAAATGTGTAGAAATACGTTTTTATTATATGTGTTATAGTATTATTCCCTAACCACTACATGCCTCTGTTAATTTGGTCTTCTCTCGAAAAATTTACTACCATTATTTCTTTTTGGATGCCAAACGGCACAAACAAAGGCACAAAAGGCGGCACACCTCGTTAATACCTCCTCCTCCCCCTCAACATTCAGTCCTCCGAACAGCGTGCACCGTCTCTCCGACAGCTGTTCTCTTTGTTTTGCTTTGCAGCGCCTTCCCCCTTGTCATGCTGACCTACATGGGCAGCTTTCATCGATTTCCCTTCTCCAGGCTCCCGCTCCCACCAGCAGGAAGGATTCTGGTCAAAGGAGGAGCCGGAGCTCTCCAAATCAACCCGCACACCCTTGTATACCCGGGGCACTGTCAGTCAGTCCAGCTTGGGAGAGCCAGGGCAGCATTACACTAGACAAGCTGTGGCAAAGAAAGCCACCGAGTCCGATTTGCTCTGATCCCTTCTAAGGTGCAGCGCGCACCCAGCCCCGGGGGCGCCGCCTCCCCGAGCGCTCCGGCTGGAATTCTCTGCCATTCTGCGGGCTCCGTGCTGCTCGTCTCCGCATCAACCACGATGCGGGGGGGGGGGGAGGGAAGGAGGAGACGAGATGCACAGCAGGGCCCAACATGGGAGACCCCAGACCCAACTTCAATACAGCCATTTATAACAGGGGCGGGGGAACGTGACATTCATACGCAGCGAACGGGCGAACCAGGAGCAGAAGCGCGGTGGCCGCGGGCGGACGGGGCCTAGGGAAGGGGATTTTCACGCCAGTGGGAACGGGAACGGATTGCGCTGACGGTGGGGGAAGACACCAGATTCAGTTTGGTGCGGTGCGGTGCGGAGGGGAGGGGAGGGGGGCGGGAAGCCGGGAGCCCCGCGGAAGAGAAGGGCCGCATAACAGGAGGGGCTGGAACAGCCCCAGGTCGATAGCCCTGGGGAAAGGGAGACGCGCCGGGCTCGGGGCTCAGCCTCCCCCGCAGGGCTGCAGGGCTGGGCTCCGTGCCCCTGGCGCGGGGGTCACTGCGAGAGGGAGGCCCGGGGTGGGGAGCAGCCTGTACCCGGGGGCCGCCTCTGGCCGCCTCACCTGCTGCCGGAGGGGAAGCCCCGCTGGGCGGCTCCAGGGTGACGGTTCCGTCCTTCCAGATGCGGACGTGGGCAGCCGCCTCGGGCCTGGCGGCGGGGGTCTCGCGGCGGTGGCCCCGGGCCCGCAGGGAGCCGCAGCACTGGTAGCACACGGCCCACGCCTGCTCCTCGTTGATGGGCTGGTTGTAGAGCCGCAGGATCTGCTCCAGGGAGAGCGCGTCCCGCGCCCCGTCCTCCCTGCGGCAGGAGGCGTCTCCTGCCGCTACCGCCGCCGCTGCCTCCCGGGGCCAGTCTCCGGGCAGAGCCTCCGCCGCAGCCCCGGCGCGAGCCATCCCCGCTCCGCCGAGCCCGCTGCTGCCTGCCGCGCCTCACCGCAGGGAGCTCTGCGGCCGGGCCCCGCTGCGTCCCGCCCGCGCCGGCGAGCACCGACCCGCAGCAGCGCCCCAGCTCCTCAGGAGAGGCGGCGGCGGCGGCGGCGCGGCCGCCCGCTCATCGCAACGCAACGGCGTCTCCGCGGCGCCGCACCGCCTCCTGCCGGCGGGAGAGCGGGGCCCGGGAAGCGCCAGGCCGCCGCGAGACCCAGCTCCCGCCGCCCGCTACAGCCCGCCGAAGCCCCTCCCCGCCCACCTCCCTTGCTCCAGCGCGTGCGGCACCTCCGCGCCGGGGCACGCGTGACACGGACTTGCACAAAGGGGCTCACAGTCGGGAAGCATAAGCTACATCTGGGACGGGGGAGAGACAAAGCGCCGGCCAGAAGCAAAGAGGCGCTGTCTGCGCGACCAAGGTGACAGGCAGGAGCGTGGGACGGCCGCTTCCCACTCCACCATCCAGCTCCCATTGCAACCTGCCAGCAGCGCAGGAATAAATACGAAAGGGAGCTGGATAGCGGTGTAATAAAACCCCCCGCCACTGTGAGACTCGCCCTACGGGAGCGTCTGTACATCTGAAAGAGGGTCTCTCTCTTTTATATGTGATCCTGACTTGATCACATTTATAATGTACAAGCAGAATAAAATCCAGCCTAGGAACATATATATTTGGTGCTTTAAAGGGGCCAATTTCACAAAGCTGAAAACAATTATGACCCAAATCAGTTGGGAGAACGTATTTAATTAGATCATTTTAAATGATAATGAGGAATAATTTTAAAATAGCATAGTAGAGTCCCATAAAGCCACAGTTTCACAAATGAGAAAGGAGGTTGCTGTGGTTAAAATAAACTACCTAATCTAAAGGGAAACTGAAGCCAGCCGTAAAAATAAAATTATCTATAACAAATTAAAGAAAGGGGAGGTCAATCATAAGGAATATAAATCAGAAGCGAAGAATTATAGAAAATAGATAAGGGTATATGAAGGGCAGAAGGCAAAATCTAAGGCTAGCAGAGTTAAGGACAATAAGAAGTTTTAAAAAGTATCATTAAAAATATCAATTACAGTTTATAAGTACCTATGTGGAGAACAAATATTTAATAATGATACCTCAATCTAGCAGAGAAAGTATAGCACAATCCACTGACTGGAAGTTGAAACTAGACATATTCACTGGAATTAAGATAATTTTTTAACAGTGAGCGTAATTAACCATAGGAACAATTTACCAAAGGTCATGGTGGATTCTCCATCACTGACCATTTTTAAATCAAGATTGGAGGGTTTTTTTCTAAAAGACATACTCTAGGAATTATTTTGGGGAAGTTCTATGGCCTGTGCTATACAGGATATCAGACTAGATGATCACAGATAGTCCCTTCTGGCCTTACAATCTATCAATCTTTTACATTTTGTTAACATTTGTACAGCTGGTCTAGACAATAAAATATTACTGAAATTAATTTACTTCTTACTCTGCCAATGCCCTCCTATTTGACAGTGAGCAACCCCTGGTGATCTTTGGATATATACTTTAAGGGTCTATAGGCCCTTTGCTAAACCAGGTCTGGCATCTATGGATTCTGCCTACATCTGTCCCTCCTTAAGATGTTAGTTCCAGTTTGTATTCATGCCACAGGATGAATTAATCCATAATTTTGCACAGCTGTGAAAATTTAAATCAATAATGGAAATAAAAAAACAAATAGGTATCAGTAGAAATTTATTTATATATATATATATATATATATATATATATATAAATTCTGCCAAACCTAATCATAATCATTGTGAGATTGATTCTGCATAGAACTTTTGTAACAAAACCCAGAGCCAGGCAAAATTGTCTTGAAAGTGGAATAAAAATCTTGGACAAGTTAAAAGAGTTTCACAAACCATTTCAACACTAAGTGTTTTATGACTACATTGGAAACCAATTGCAACCAGTGCAATGTTTTCAGTTAAAAAGCAAGTCTATGTACTTAGAGGTCTTCCTTTGTAACATGCAGAAATGATACAGGAGGAGCCTGGGGCGGGGGGGTCAACTGCTCCCCCCACAATATCTATTTGGCCTGCTGGGGAGGGAGGGAGAGGAACATGCACGGGGTGTGGGTGTGGCACAGCAGCAGAAGGACAGAGCCCCCTCCTGTAGGTAACTCTGGTGGGGTGGGGAGAGCACTGTGGCCCTGGCTTGGGTGGGGTGAGTTCCTGGGCAGAGGAGACGTGTGGAGGTTATGCATCCTCCCCTTTAGATTGTGCCCCCCAGTATGGGAAGGCACGAGTTGTCTATGGCATGGCATGAAAAACACTATACTCTAAAAAAATCTATTTTAATTAATTAAACAATGCCATGATACAGCAATCATGAGGGCTTTATGCAATAAAATGTGCTACAGTGCTTTCCCTTCGCAACATCGAGAGATGCTGCTATACATTCGGAACTCTTACTGTTCTGCACACTAAACTGGCAGGATTCAGTATAGAGCCATGAAAACTGAATTGCTCTCCAAATAGTAGGATGACTAGCAAACTTTGATTTTCCTATGTCTCACATTCCAGTACACTGGGTGACAATCTGTACCTGTCCTGCGATGTTACCATTTGTGAAGGCCTGTCATAGAGCCAACTAATGTTTCATTTCCCAAATATCCTAGATTATCCCTCTTGCAGCAGAGGTTGAATTTGGTTCATTGTGGCACTAGGAGCTGGTACTTTTTTTCTGGGAGAAAAATGCTCTAGCATTTAATCTTTACTTTTTTTTAAGTTTAATTATTATGATTACAATAAAAACTTTAAGGATGTGAACTGCATGTAACTCAAGGTACTGATGTCTTCTTTACGGACAGCACACAACAGTATCTGTGAGCGGTGTGGAATACTCCCATTCACCTTAATGGGACATTTATTAGTCATAATTTAAAATATCAGCATATATAATTATTTAATGGGTCAGAAAAGCATACAAAGAAGAGTGACAGTTATTGTGCACATCTACACCATGTACTGGGCATCTTGTTTTTGTGTCAGAGGTAGGCAGGACTTGATTTGAAAACAGATACTGAAAGAACTACCACTCTCCTCTCCTCCCCCCACCCTCCCAATCCATTTTGCATATATTTCCCTGTTAGAACACTAGATGAAAGAGATGCACTCTTTTACTCATAGCACTTGTATATTGGAAGGTTTACAAAAATGTAAATTAGTGGTTATAATGTGAAGATTTCTGTACTGTTAGAGAGTTAGGGTGACCAGATGAAACAGACAAAATATTGGGACACGTGGGGGAAGCAAAAAAAAAAGGCAGCTGGAGCAGTTTTATTGGGATGTCTGGTCACCTTATAGAGTTGCACTATGGATTCACACACAACCCTTTCTGATCAAATTTCCTCTTACTCCTATTTAGTTAGATATAAGGTTTCTCTTATGATTTACTTAAATTGTAGTTTCTTCAGGGCAGTTTCTTCTTTTTGTTATCTCTTTATACAGTGTCTAGCACAAAAGGGGCCCTGAGCAGGCCCCTATGCACTACTTCCTACAAATAATTACTCCAATGGCATACTGGACTTCCAGTTTTCAGAGGCCTAAGCATCTGCATAAATCACTTTCTCCTATAGTTGGTCTCCTTTGCTCAGTGACTACCAAAGTAAGAATTCAATAAGGTATGTTGAAGAGCATTTTTTTTTAAAATGGGAATGAAACAAACAAAATTAGTTTGAGTCTTTCTTCTGTCAACAAGACTGATAGGTGGCGTTATCCATTAACATTAAACATCAATTATAAATTTGGGTTTCAAGATCATATTGGAATCAAGCTATATTCTACAGTATGGTTTTAATTCTCTCTAATCTAGCCTCTTCTATCCTGTCCTCCTTTCTGTGGCATTGATTCATTCATGACTTTCACTAAAGCTTCATCTATGGGGGGGGAGGGTGCTTTAAAGTATTTTTTTTACATTTAAAGAAAATAAGGTAATACATTTTAAGTAAGTTCTTAGCTTTTTAAATCAGACTATCTAAAAGTAGCCAAAATTCAGCTTACATTAAGCAACAGTACAAATTAATGCTGCACTGAGAGATCAATTTATACTATAGTTATTTCTTTGCAGTTCTCTTTCTACCATTTTATTCAGAATATCTAAGAGGGAAAAAATGTACGTTCTTTGCATCCAACATTTATGTAAACTGTTGCAACTGACAAACTGCAATATTAAATTTTACAGAGTGACCTCTTCTGTATAAATTGAATACTACAGGTTTAAGAGGCCAAAAAAATTAGATTTAAAAGACTCATGCCACAAAAGACTACAACCCCCCATTTTCTGAAATAGTTTACATTTGGCAGTATATTGTTTTTAATGTAACTGTTGTGGATTTGGGTAAGTTTCTACATTTACAGATATCAACATACATACATACTTACACACTTGAGCAAATTAATTATTTTAATAAAAATATATTGGGTTAATTTAGCTATATCCACCCAGTAAAGTGACCTCAATCTTTCAAGTTAAGTAAAAATGGACAAATACTGGGGAAATAGCATTGTCAAAAGTTTTCATCAGGCGATTGGCTCATTGTGGGACATTGGGCAAATCAAACCCTCTTGTGAGACCTCAGTCTCAACTGTAAAATATGAATAAATACTGTTACCTTTGTAAGGCACTTTGAGATCTTGAATGTAAGGCCAAGTCTACAACTCAATGTACAATTAAAACCTGGGTGTTGCAGGAGCCAGTACTTTATGATGAGTCAGTACTTTAATAATACTTTAATAAATACTTTAATACTGAGTTGAGAGCGCTGTCCAGAGCGCTCACAATGGAGCACTTTGGGATAGCTCCTGGAGGCCAATACCATCGAATTGCGACCACACTACCCCAAAATTGACCCGGCAAGGTCGATTTCAGCGCTAATCCCCTCCTCGGGGGAGGAGTACAGAAATCAATTTTAAGAGCCCTTTAAGTCAAAGTAAATGGCTTCGTCGTGTGGATGGGTGCAGGGTTACATCGATCTAACACTGCTAAATTCGACCTAAACTCGTAGTGTAGAGCAGAGTTTAACCAATGTCCCAAGATTGGTGTTATGTGGAATCATGCTGCTGAAGATCTCTACTTATGTCTCAGACAAAAGGTAAGTTCCGACTCTTTGTTGCTATTATATATATATATATATATATCTCTCAGGGCACTTTCCAGAGTTAGGGGTGTGACCTATGGTGTCAACCACAGTTACTGTTAGCAGAAGCACTTGAGCTGGAGCTCCCTGGGATTACAGAAGCTGGCAGGGAGTAATTTTTCCTTATTATATGTCCCTCTTTATCCATGGTACTCAAAGACAATCTAGGACTATCATATATAGTAAGCAGGATGTTGAGTCTTACTTTATTGTGCTGCTTGCAAGACTCTGAGGCTGTGCTGAACCAGCAGAGACCCTGGAGCTAATGCAGGGACAACGAAGCAACTAACATGCAGCCAGTGCCTACTGTGACTGAGGTAATCATTGCCAGGAAGCCAGAGACAGTGAAGGAGCAGAGCTGGGTCTGTGATGCATGCTGATGCTGAGAAATTATTTTTCGATACACCAGGTAAATTAAATTAAATGCTCCAAACTTCATTAACACAAGTTAAAGTTGCCCAGAGGTGTCTCGTGCCATTCCAGCTGTGGAGAATGCCTAAGCTTAAACCTCTGAAAACCAGGAGATACAAAATTAAGGCACATGCCACCCTTGCAACACCTGAACTCTGCCCACACAGCAGCACATACATATTAGCACTCTATTCTCATATACTACGGCCACTTTGAAAACAAAGCATGTGAGCACTACAGAACAAAGAAATCTCATCCTTGCTAAGGCAAAACTTGGGTTTAGGTCAGGTGTAGCAAACAGGAGCTACCTACACTGGACTATGCTCACCCAGTCTATTACATTAAAACTACCCCAGACTTCCTAAGTGTTACCCCCACATCACACTTACCAAGAGTTCCTTCTACACAAGTTCTACACAAGTTATTCCAGAAGAAGATAGCAGGTGAATTTAAAATTTGAAATAGAATTTAAAATGTGGAGTAAGTGTCCACACATAGAGCTATTCAGAAATCATTATTCCTGAACAATTTAATGTGTAGACAAGGCGTAAGCCCTGGAGGCTACTGCCATATTTGCCACCAGATTGCAGACAATTCCCCTGGAAGATGATATCCTGGTGCACATCCACTAACACAACCTACAAAATTCAATGCTGAAATGAAGCATACTTGATCTCTTTAAGTACACAAGCACTTCATATCACTCACAGCTCTGCCAAGCTGTTCCAACTAATCCCTCCAGCATTCAATACAGCTACTCAACACCGTGAATACAGCTGGAATGTGTGCAGATAAATGCTGGGAATTCAAATATGTGGAACACAACATAGTGGAATATTCTCTTTGTCTCTCCTTGTGTCTATTGTAGTTTCATCGAGTTAGAGGCCACAATAAACCAAAAGATTGTTTAGTCTGACCTGTATAATACACACCAGAGCATTTCACCCACTTACTCCTGTATTGAGCCGAATGACTAAAGCATCTTCCAGCAAGGCATCCACAATCTTGATTTGAAGACATCACAAGATGGAGAATCCACCTCTCTTGATAGTTTGTTAAACCTTTGCACATCCCTTACTGAACCATTCCCAGTGGCTACTACCAGCACCAGGAATACGGGGCGGGAAGGGGAGAGTTACATTTGCACTGTGGGGGTGGTACACACCTTAACTTTGTGTGTTTGTGTTTCTTGGTTTTCAGAGGGGTTAATTCATCACTCTACACATTCTAGAACGGCATGAGGCACCAACTCTGCATTAATGAAGTTTTGGGGCATTTAATAAAATGTGGAGACTATTATATTGCCATTGCAGCAACCATTGATGTTGACACCTCAGCCCTTGCTACATCTTACACTCCGGATCCTGGTAACCTCCTTGAACATACACCAGAAAAATATATTCTCTGACCTATCTAACAATGGTAATTTTAGTGGCACCATTACCATTATAGCAGCCCTCAAAGTGCACACACATATCAGCTGTCAAAAGATGCCTAGACCAGTATGTAATTGAGACAGGGATAAAAGTGTATCCCCTCCTAACAGAGGGACTATTAGCATATTGGTGAAAATCTTTGGTGCAAACCAGAAACCAAAAAAGGGTGACAAAGTGAAAGGGTCCCCCAAGAGTAAGCAAAGGAAACACCAGTGGACTTGGGTAAATAGGAATGTACAGAAAGGATGCTTACTTTTGATGAATCCTTCCACAATTTGCAACTGTGAAAAGGTAGATATTTGCATACATGTTTTAACGAATGCAGATCTTTACCACTAAAAATGTAAATAAAGCAACTTTTATTAAAATAAAAATATACACTTTATATAAATACACATTACAGTATATACAAGTATTTTGCCTTAATTTTGTTTTAAATACACACATTAAAATATTCACAATCATCATCAGAGTGGTGTTTATCCAAAGTGAAACATGAAATATAATTAATATGATATTTAATAATAATGTTCATTTGTACTAACACTTATGTACACTGTTTCAAGGCTCTAAGAAATATACGTGATTTTTTTTTAAAGTACTGAGCGATATTTACAAGCAAACATGATCCAAACAGCACATGCAGATTCAGGATATGTAAACACTCGCACACGAACTGCAAGCCGCACTTGGTCTCCTCTACAACAGATTATTTCTTCACAGAAAGGAGATCTATTTGGCAGAGAGAAAACATGAATAATATGGTTTAAATATTGCGATTAGTTATGAGTGACTAAATCACTATTAAACTTTTTAGTTAAAAAAAATTGTACAAGTATTCGTCATAATTGAAGCGACAGACATATTTCCAGGACATCAATATGCCAAAATCTGGCTTTTTGATGCTATGACAGAGTAACATCATTACCCGATTAGTAGGGTCCTACCAATTTCACAGCCGAGCACCGATCGTGAAATCAGCCCTTCCCCGTGAAATCTGATCTCCCCTGCTGCTGGGAGCCTGTGGCTCCTAGCCATACTGGTGAGGGACAGGACTTGTCCTTCTCCTGCATGGCTTCTCTTGGTGGAGATCAGATCCACCTCCAGAGGCAGCACAGAAATGAGGGTGGTACACCCTCACTTCTGGGCTTCTGTCCCCTAGCCCCCCAGCTCCTGAAGTTCCTGCCGTGGCTCTAGGCACTGAGCTCCTGGCTTCCCCTTCTTCCCCCAGCAGCTCCTGCGGGGCTGGGGACTTCTGCTCCCTGATGCTCCAGCCGGAGAAGCCCGGGCTTGGGGCTTTTACACCCCTGCCACCCCGGGCTCGCGGCTTCCACAGCACCACACCCCACCAGCCGGGGCAACCAAGGCTTGGGGCTTTGGCACCTCCCCCCTGCCAGAGCGACTCAGGGCTTCTGCCCCCCCTAGCCGGGGCTCAAGGCAGCCCAGGCTCAAGGCTTCAGCCCCCCAGCTGCAGCTGGGGCTCGGGGTGCCCAGGTTTGACACTTCTTCCCCCAGGGCTCAGGGTGACCCAGTTGGGGCTTCTACCCTATGGCTTCTTTTGGGGTTGGGGAACCCATTTTTCCAGGGAGCCCCTGCCTTAATCTGTCACTGTCCTAGACTAGCTCCGAGCAGCATGGGAGTGGGGGATCCTACCCATCTCACCTCCCAGAACCTCCTCGAACTGCAGGAAGCTCGGAGGCTACTAGCTAGGCAGCACAGAAGTGAGGGTGGCAATCTTGGGACCAATGTTCCCTCTTATTTTTGACAGGCCGTGCGCGCAAAAAATGTCTTCTGTGCAAATTGTTGTGCTTTGTGCAAATTTTTTGTGCACGCAGCCTTTCACCCTTTGCGCAGGGTTCAGGATCCATGTGTGCTTTGATTTTGCTTGATAGTATGAAGTGTCTCAAGTATTTTAATAAATCTAACTACCTTGACCTCTCAGACCTCTCAGGTTACAGCCTTGACCTCTCAGCTAATACTGTCAATAATTCTACTGATTTATCAAGGCACCGTGATATTAACAGCTGTCCATTAGATAGATACTGGGCTGAGACAAATTATTTCACACAGGCTACTAAATAGTTACTACCGATCTGAACCAGATTTAGATTAGTGACCTAGATGGGAAAAACTCTGTTCCCCATTTCCAGTTCATTATGCCATTCTGTTTTCTTGTGAAATCCCTTTTGATAAAAAAGTGATAATTTAGAATTATTTCAACTTCATCAATTATGAAAACTCACAACCCATTACATGTTTATAAAACCTAATACTACTAGATTTACATCTTAATCTTACCGAAGGCATGTAGAAAATGCTCTTCTTGCATTTCTGTAAACAAAATGGATGGGAAATCCTTTAAATGTGTGACCATCAGGTACTGCTCTCCTTATAGCATCCTGAAACTCTTCATTTCCTGCAGAGATGCTTGTTGTGCGTTCAAGCTCATAGGCTGCCAAGGCTGGTGACAAGAGATAGGATAGCTGGTCATCCCAAACTGTAGTAAGGCCTAGATCCTGTAGGATGAATCACAGAACAGAGTACAGTATAGAATGATTGGTCTCAAGGCACTAAAAAAAAAAGTTTAGACATATGGTAGATTAAAACACATCTATTACATATATGTGCCAAGATCAAGCCTATCATGCTGACCAATACTGTCTCATTGTTTCCTTATACTCCTGTCAGTATCCATCCGCTATCTCTTGTTTAATACTTCATTGTAAGCTCTTTGGGGCAGGGTCTTTTTGTTCTGTGTTTGTATGGAACCTAGTGCAATGGGGTCCTGCTCCATGACTAGGGCTCCTAGGCCCTGCAATATTACAAACAAAACAAAACAAAACAAACAAACATTCATTAGTCAATGTTGGAAATGAAAAGTAAAAAAAGGTCAATACTGCCTACCAACTACTATTACAAAAACGTGCCTTTGGCAGGAATTACACCGATAGACAGAAGATTTAGTTCAGGATGAGCTGCAAGTGGGATAACTTTGTACTCAACGGGAAATCTGTTTTAGAGGCAATGGGAGGGCTACAGTTCATGTGGTTCAGGCAGGGGTGGGCAAACTACGGCCCAGGGGCCACATCCGGCTCTCCAGACATTTTAATCTGGTCCTCAAGCTCCTGCCAGGAAGTGGGATCTGGGGCTTGCCCCGCTCTGGTGCTCTAGCCGGGGAGCAGGGTCAGGGTCTTGCCCCACTTCACACGGCTCCCAGAAGCAGTGGCATGTCCCCTCTACAGCTCCTACACACGGGGCAGCCAGGGGGCACTGCATGCTGCCCCCGCCCCAAGTGCTGCCCCCACAACTCTCACTGGCCAGGAACCACAGCCAATGGGAGCTGTAAGGGCAGCACCTGCGGACAGGGCAGAGCCGCCTGGCCGCAGCTCTGGGTAGGAGCCACAGGGGGGACTTGCTGCTGTTTCTTGGAGCTGCTTGAGGTAAGCACCGCCTGGACCCTGCCCCCCTGACCTTTTCCTGCAACTTAACCCCCTGCCCCAGCCCTGATCCCCCTCCCGCCCTCCAAACCCCTCAAGTCCCAGCCCGGAGCACCCTCCTGAACCCCCAACTCCTCATCCCCAGCCCCACCCCAGAGCACGCACCCCCAGCTGGAGCCCTCCAACCCCCAATTTCGTGAGCATTCATGGCCCGCCATAAAATTTCCATACCCATATGTGGCCCTCGAGCCAAAAAGTTTGCCCACCCCTGTTCTACAGCAATTATCAGACATGAATCCATGGCAACAACAGACTTAGAATTTTGTATGTTCTGTTATTTTCCTAGCTCTGAACTGTGAATTAGCAAAAATTAAAAGTAAAGTCAGAGTACAAGTCAAGAAAAAAAAGCAGACTAGAAATAAATACAATTGACCTAATTACAAAGTAATTTTTGCATAAAGCCAAGAGCCACTTTGTTAGCATGTGTGTAAAAAAAGAGCAAGGCAAATCCCAAAGTGAGATTCACTTACAAATAACATTTCTACTGTCCCACTAAAAATAATTTCCAAAGGCAATGGACTGCATAACCTGACTTAAAAAAAATAAAATTGAAAACTACAAAATTCAGTATTGTGCACGATCTTTATTTGCTCTATATAATGTTGTATTTTGTTTGTCCAATCTACTGTTAAAAAATTCCTGCTTAGGAAATTAAAGAATGTTTGGTGCATAGTACTGGGCTTCAGACTAAGCCCACTAACTGCTTCTTCCGCAGCAAGTATGGACAGTCTTGAGGCATGAATAATTAATCTCAAGATTTACATAAAATAAAAAGCATGGATAAGGATACAGCTAATTAACTTGGTTTGTGATCATGTCAGATAAGCTTTGTGGGTTGGGTCTATTTAGTATAAGAATGAGGCCAAAAAACCGCCAATGCCCCCAGAGATTCTAGAGAAAAGTGGCTCAATAGCATTCCTCTCTCTAAGTTGTAAAAGGAAAAAATAGTCAAATATACTGCTGGTGGATACCATTACAGTGAGATGTAATATGAAGATCGTGATCAACTGCTACTGAAGACACTGTGTGCTCTTTAAAAATGTGGCTGTGATTCCTGATATGGCTAAACAGCAATTAAGGTAACTACATCAACCAACCCAAATTCCTCTTGTAGTTTTAACTGAATAAATAATTCAGTTCTTGTCCTAAACTTTTGTGTTGTGTCAGTAGTAGGTAGGCTGACCAGACAGCAAGTGTGAAAAACTGGGAGACGCTGGGGTTTTTTGGGAGAGAGAGGGGGTGTAGTTGCGTATGTAAGACCAAGCCTCTAATATTGGGACCTCTGATCACTCTAGTGGTAGGTGAAGTACAAAAGCACATTTGTATCTGGCTCTTTTTGATGAAAGACACTGTACTAATGTGAGTATTACTGTACATGGCTAGATAGTTTATATGAAGTGAGTAGAACACAATGTATGGTGGCTCCAATGTCAGGGCTTTAATCTCTGACACTCATCTCACTGATGTTATTGCCACAAGGAAAGCGACCTTCCATGACAGGTGGGAAAGGGAACAGGAGCCCAGAGGCTCAAAGGGTGTCGGACAGGAGCCCAGACTCACAGGAAGAACCTTTTGAGGCCTCTCAGGAATCTGATCGACATGTCATGCGAGAACACCGTCTGACCTTGGATCAGCAGGTGGAAAGTGGAGATGGCTGTGAGGTGCACCCTGATGGAAGAGAGTGCCAGTCCTTGGTTCTTAAGATGAAGCAGGTAATCTAAGATAGATTGCAAGGAGGAGCACGACAGAGAGATGCTACGCTCAGATGCCCAGTGCGAGAACCTTGTCCACTTGGCCAGGTAGGTCGCTTTGGTAGAAGGCTTCCTGCTTTCCAGAAGGACTTGCTGGACCTTGTTAGAGCAGGCCTGCTCCTCTGGGTTCAACCACGCAGAGTCCATGCTGTGAGGTGGAAGGAGACAAGGTTGGGGTGTAGGAGGCGCCTGTGATCTTGCGAAATCAGATCCGGTCGGTTTGAAGGGGCCAGGTCGTTGCTATGCCCATCAGCATGCCGAAACAACGTTGTCATGGCCACGCCGGGGCAATTATGATGACTTGGACCTTGTCTCTCTTGATCTTTGACAGGACTCTGCTGATGAGTGGTATCACCAGCAACACATACATCAGACACCCTGACAATGACAGGAAGGTGGTGTTGGAGAGAGAGAGTCTTTGCCCAGATGGGTCCCTTAAGACAGACAGGGAGAGCGTGTTTGTGGGGGAGGAGGAGTGGAGAGGAACTGGATAATACAGATCGATCTGATGATGCTTAGGAACCAGCTATTGCTTGTAATCGAGCCCCAAACATTGTCAAAAGTAATCCAGTATGTCTCTGAACAGAAGTGGGATAAAGGAAGCGATGACTAGACCACTGCTCTGGACCAAAAGAATCAAAATGGGCACTTGGGGGTACCGGGGGAAGGTATGTCAACTGGCCAAACTCTAAACCCAACTGCCTCCTCCTCTGGGATCTACACCTCTTTCTGGGGTAATCTCGCTTCTCTCAAGGAGGAAAAGGGTGCCCAAAGGTGCTTTGTGGATGCTTTGTTGCTGCTGTCGGCCATTGATGTAGCGCCTCTGAACTGAATGTATATACACCCCCCAAGGAACATAGGGTGGCCCTAGAATCCTTGAAGGAGTGCAAGGTCTCATCTGTCTTATCTGAAAACAAAACCCAGTCGTGAAAGGGAAAATACTTTACAGCCTGCTGCACATTGGAAACAATGCCCAAATTCTGCAGGGAGGAACATATGTGCAACCCAATTGGCACTGCTACTGAAGAGCTCCAATCCCAGGCACACAAGGCACTGCTGGACCTATAGTAGAGCACCCATAGGGACACTACTCGAAGAACCAGCGGCAGCACTCTCGGAACCTGAGGGTGACCTCCAATCTGACACAGGCCTCTGTGCCAAAGCAGGCCACATGGTCTGTTCAAGCAGGTGATGCTTCATGTGAAGATCCTTTGCCTGAGTACATTTAATGAACAATCTACAGCTCAAACACCGATCCTTTGTGTGGGCCTCACTCATGCACAGGAAGCTCCATATGTGAGAATCATTGTTGGAGGATCACTCCCGCACACGATGGACAATGTTTAAACCCCAGTGAAGGCATCACAGGGGAATACTTAACTAAATATAACTAACACTAAGGGCACTATTAACTATATACTACTAGGAAAAAAAAAACCCAAACATTAAAATAGTGAAAGATTGTGATGTTTAGGCCCCACAGAGATCTGACTCTTGCCACAGGCAATAAGAAGGAACTGAGTTGGAAGACGGGATGTGCCACTTCATGTAGCCAGGGAAGGGAATATGGCCATAAGACGCAAGTGCTGCCTCATTATGGGTACTGCTAGGCAAAATCTGTGGCTCTGATGTGCTGGGCGCATACACACCTAAGTGGAATAAACGACTTCATCTAGTCTAAGAACTAAAATCTTTCCAGACTATACTTCTGCACTGGCTAAATGTAACAGAGTTCTTCTAAAGTTAAAAAAAGAGATGAGCCTAAGAGGGGCTTAAATCCAGGAATGCTATATCCAGGAGGTTATATGTGGAACAAGGTGTAATTTTTTTAATAAGTATTAGCCAAATTTTACAGAAATTAACATGAAGACTTACGGGTATATCAAAGACTAATCCCAAGTCTTTAGCAGATGTTTAAAGATTAACCTATTTAAACTAGCATTTCTTCAAAAATATATTGCATTTGCTTTTAAAAGGGCTTCTTTATTCCCAATGCAGAAAGAATCAAACCCAGCACATTATTGCACTATCAGTTAAACAGGAGAAGGGACAATTCCAACCTTGGAAGGTACTGAGATATTTTTAATCTTGTAAAGTACTCAGACAGAGTGATTAAAAAACAAACAAATACAAATTTTTAAATTGCTTGATGCAATCTTCTCAAACAGTTTCTTTCAGTCACATACACTAAATAGTGGTGCAATGATGACTGCTGGGAGCATGTACTGTAAACCAAAACGCCCCCCCCTGCAAATTTTTAGACAAGGAGATACTAAAAACTTGATACCTCATTTATTTGGCATACCAATGAAAAACATTAAAGAACAGTACCTTTCTGTGTTCTGACACCAGTATTCTCAGCTGTAATTCTATCTCATTGCTTATTACCGCAGCATCTATTGTGGAAGCACAAAGAGGGGGGAAAGGAGGAAGTGAAGTTGTGGCCCCTGGAGAACACACAGATTTGATTGCTTCTCCACTCATTGGTTTCCATTTAGATTCATTATGCAGGTCAAACACACAGACTTCCACCGCATCGGAGGGCTGGCAATTCCCCAAGAACTTCTGATGATTAAAGACACATCCTACTGTTCGATAAGGATACATTGGCTTGGGTTGTTCAACAAGTGGAGGGTCATCCGGATTGATAGCAGTGTGGATGTATCTACAGATCAAAAAGGTGTGCTATTATATTAAGAATATTTTGAAATAAATAAATGTTTACTTTATTGGGAGAGGATTACAAGTTATAAATATTTAGCTGGCACAGAAATATAATGAGATTGTTTCACCATGAAAGAACCTTACATCACAAATTACTTTTCTTAACATCATTTAAATTGTCCCCCCCCCGCCCTTTTTTTAAAATTTACATGAAAAGGTACTATGACCAAACTAACATTTTTGTTTTAATCTTATTGTAACGAGATGCTCTGCAGTTGGAAGGTGTTTAAAACCAGCATGGGATCACATGAAATCCTACATTCTTGCCCCCAGTTCACCTTCACTGAACATTCTTACATAAACTTCCAGTCTGGGTAACAATCCATTTATTCATACTTGCATGAAATATATCATTTGTTTAGTTCCTATTATGTAGTGCAGTCAGCTGATGAGCAACTGCTTCTCTTAAAGCTTCAAAGAGATCAGTCAGTGAATTAACATTGCTGGGTCATTCTCTCACTTCAGTCATTTTGGAGGAGCATAGGATGCTCTGCTACGATGCTTGGTATTTTAGAGTATGTAAGGTATATTTCTTAAAATCCTTCTTGTCCAATTGTTATGTGATATTGCATTGTTCAAGTAATACCACCTCCGGACAGAAAGAAAGATGTGCAAAATAAAAAGAAAAATACAAACAAAAAAAAACAAACAAAAAAACCCCAACAACAACTAGGGAGCACTCTTACTACTCACTGGTACTGTGTGAGCACTGGCCTTCCCCTCAACTGCACTCATTGTATTTGCTTTTAAAAGGAAAATGTCAAATTAACTACTTTTAAATATTATAGATATAGATAGATAGATGTTTTATTCTCTTTCCTTCTCCTTTTTCATGTGGAACATAGGGCCTTCACCACTGCCTTTCCTGTTTGCTGGTCTCCTGATGAGGTCTTAGCTTCTTCCTGTGTCATTCTGATTGTTTTCAGTTTTCCATGGTATCTTTGGTCTACTCATCACCTCTTGCCCTGGGAGTTCCAGTCCAACACCTATTTATTTCACAGCAATCTCCATTTTCATTCTGTCCTATCGGTTTCTGTTTCATTCTCTTCCAGACTCTTTGTGTTATTTTTTTTCTGGTCATCTGGTAGTGAGCATTTGTCTAAGGCAGCTGTTCATGGAAAATTGGAGTTTAGATTGCAAGATTGATACGTTTCCAAGTGTCAGCACCATATAATAAGACCGACTTCACAATTACGTTAAATATTTAAAGTTTAGTTTGGAAGGCAAGAGTTACATTTCTCCAAATCATCCATAGAGTTATAGAAAGGCATGTCTGGCTTGTGCTATTTTAGCTTTAAGGTCTTTGATTATTCCACATGTTGTACTTACAATGCTGCCAGGATATGTGAAATATCGGACTTCTTCTAAGTCAGTCCCAGAAAACGTTATTGGTGTTTCTTGTTTGTTAATTCTTGTGGTATTAATTTTCTCTGTGGTGATTTTCAACCCTACTAATGGTGCATAGGCCTGGAGATTATTTGTATTGGCTTGCATGTCTCTATGCATATGGAATAACAAATTGATGTCATCTGCAAAATTAAGGTCCTCTAACCTCTATGTGAGAGTCTATTGTATGCAATTTGGGTGTCCTATGGTTTCTGTCATTAACCAATCACTACCAGTAAAAAGATCATGGATGACATAAGACATCCTTGTCCGATGCTTGCAATAACTTTGAATGCTTTAGTCATGTATTATTTGGCATTTCCTATTTTAATAGATGATCGGAACTGTGTTCACAAATTTTTGAGGGATTCTATAGTGGCATAGCAACTTCCATCAAACTGTTCTGTCACTGTATCAAAGGGTTTGGAAATCAGTAAAATTCATATCAACTGGTGACTGTTGTTTGATCAACAGTTCTATGATGATACATAGGTTTACTATGTGATCTATACACAATTTTTCCTGTCTGAATCATTGCCTATTCTTATCATAACCTTGAATCTACAATTTTCTTTATTCTGGCTAGTATAATAAGTGTAAATACCTTACCTGGGATAGACAGTAGTTGAATGCCCTTCCAGTTTTCACACTGACTGAGGTCTTCTTTCTTTGGAAGCTTCATATATGACCCTTTTTTCACGATTTCATATTTTTTCTTCTTTTTTATACATCAGCCCATCAAAATGTCCACTGTGTTCTTCAAGTCTGTCTTAAGGACCTCAATTAGTATTTTATCTGGCCCCCATGCCTTTCCACTTTTTAAACTGATTGACTGCTTTCTCTACTTCTACTCTCCTGATAGGTCCTAGCTCATCATCTATTATTTCTTCTTCCTCCTCCTCCTCCTCCACTTGGGAAATTGGCTACTGGCTTGCCATTCAACTGTTGACTCAAGTACTTCCTCCATGTATTTAGTTCTTCTGAGGTCTTTGTTGTTAAATTGCCCTCACTGTCTTGAACGGATAGGTTGGTATTTGTTTTTCTGACAACTGTCTAATGATGTTGTACAGCATCTTCGTGTCATTTTGGGTTGAAGTAGTCTATGCATCTATTGCCATTTTATCTATAAAGTTTCATTTGCCTTTCCTAGCACTCCTTTTGGCCTCTTTTTGTTGTTTGCAGCATATTTCTCCTAGAGTCACCGCGTCTTGTGTTCTTGCTACTTTTTAGTTTATTTAATTTTGCATCTTCTGTTTTATGCCATATACCCTCAGATAACCATTTGTTGTGATGTTTCTTCCTGAATGTCAGCACTCCTTCACATGGTTTTAGTGAAAGTTTCCTTTACCTGTTTTCATTTGCTTTCTGCTGTCCATCATCTTAATCTTCAAGTACCTCGTATCTGTTTGCTAGCTTTTGTGTTCTCATCTGTTTTAGCTGGTGATGTTGTGATATAGACATCCTGTTATTCAGATCTCTTTGCTCTTATTTCTGTTATCAATTTAGCTATCACTAGTGTGCAGTGCATTCCCCCATCTGCCCCCTTCCTGGTACATACATCTTCTAAATGTCTTCATTTGTGACCAACTGTAACATGATCAATTTGGTTTCCTGTTGTATGGTCTGGTTACCTCCAACTTACTTATGAATTATATGGTGTGAGAAGATACTTCCTCCAGTGAACAAGTCATTCATTCCACAAAAATCAGCAAACATTTCACCATTTTGGTTCACTTCAACAAAATCTTGTTTGAAGCAAGAAGTGCTGTGAGTTTGTTTTTTAAATTAATATTTAGCATTTGGAAGACTTTCCTAACAAGATATTATTTGCAAAGTAGGCCAACTGCTGGTCCTAAACTATTTAAGTGTACCTCTTTAAGCAAAACATTCTAAATGCATAACAAGTCAAAGATCAGTCTGAGGCCAGGCCAAAGTCACAAAGTCAGAGTCCATTACCAGACTAAAAGCATGGGAGAGAACCAGGATTAGGATGGGACAGAGTCTTGCACCAGGCTCAGCAAGAGTCCTAAGCTGAAGACAGTAAACCAAGATCAGAGTCAGGAGCCAGACCAAAGTTGAGAGCTAAGAGTCTGGACTCCAAGTGAGTCACAGAGAGCTGTGGTGAGGAGGGGATCTAGGACAAAAGCACACTAAAGGTCTGCGTTGCTCAGACAACTTCCAGAAATGACCTCCTGGTTTATATGGAGAGTGCCAGCCAATCAGGTAATCATGGAGGGATGTTCTCATGCCCCTTAGGGCAGGACTTCCTGCAGGGCTTAGCCTCTCAGTACTTCTTGGTGGCAACTCCTCCTGGGTTCCTGGCTGTGATAAGGAAAAGGCATTTGCCTCAGATCCGGCAGCCCCTTGTTCTAGTGCCACAGGTTTTTACACAGACCCAAAAGATGGGAACCTGGAGTAACATTACCTATGTTTGGAAAATACATTTTACATTATCTTAATTCCCCTAAACTCATTTTACTCACCTACGTCCCGTTAAACTCTCCCAAAAAGTGATGGTTCCATCAGTCCCACAAGTCATTACCCATGTGTGAGGGACTCCTTTTGCTTTTGTTCCTACACAAACAAAGGCTTCCAACCCATATCCAAGGAGAAGGCTACACAGAAGGTTAGCATGATCTTCACAGTCACCCTAGATAACAAATATATTTTTTATTAACCACATTAACACATATTGCAGTCATTTTTAAGGCTTCTAGTCATGATGCCCCAAGTCTTTTTTTTTAAAAATAATTTATCTACAAAAAGAGCACAACAGAACAATAGTAGGTATTTTTAAAAATGAGCAATGTGTGTGTTATCAAGTATCTTGCAATTCTTTTGTGAATATATTACTCATGGAAGGTGGCAGGTTTGACAACCATGGAGACTATACCACCCAGAGGACAGGTACAGCAAACAAATAGTAAGAAACAATCTATACATGTAATACTCACTCTAGGGCAAGTTCATGCATTAACCTGCCAGTGTGCCTCAGCTGCATCCCAGAAACAATATTTCTAAGGGGCATGAGATATGTGCCACTTTCCATCCCCGTTACATTTTCATCCTCTGAGGAGACTGACAGTTTTATTTGTGATGGTTTCATCATGTGGACACCTGACCACTAGGAACTAGACTGAGATCTCCAACTCATTTCACAGACAAACTTATTATTCTATTCTGGTGGCCTGTTAAATCTCTTCACCTGACAAGTCTCTTAGTTCTCTGTGAGGCATTGCTTCATTTCCTCTAAGAGGCTAAAAAACGCCCCCAAAAATAAAAACAAAATTTCATTTTGAACTGAAACAATCAGTGTGATGCAATTTTTAAGAAAACTTTTGTTCTGTGCCTTGAATCACACTCTGGGTATGAGTATTATTCAAGAATATTTCTACTTATTTTAGAGTGACTAAACCAAAACAAGAGCTGGAAGCACATCAACAGAGGAAGCAGTCCTCTTAAATAGTAAAGGTACATAAATCAGGCAAATATCTGCTGGAAATATAACAAAAGCTCTATTGCATCATCACACACTTAAGGTAATAATTAAGCCAAATTACAAAACACATTTGCAAAAGAGAAAAAAAAGTTTTAGATTTTATTTCTCAAGGTTTTTTTTTTTTTTTTTAAGATTAAGCAATTAAGTATTTTTTTAAAAAAAATCTCTATAATGGTTAAAAGAAAATTAATGCAGCTAAATACAATTCTCAACTACAAAAGAACACCATCTTTCAGAAGTTGTAAAGCAATTCTTTGAAATATATACCTAATAATTCCAAGAATGAATTAAATATTGAAAGTGATCTCAGATATCCTGAAGTCAGATGAGATTTTATAAAACTGTGACTCAAATATTAGATGTCAGATTTTTGCATTTCTCAAGCAAAAACATATGGTTTCCAAATTTTTACAAAAAAGATCAGTTGTTGTCTTCCTTAAAACACATCTATTATCTACTTTCACCTCTAAGAAAAAAGTTTTCCAAAAGTACTGCATGAAGCATAACACTCCAGTATATACGAGTTTTTTCAGAAAAATTGAATACTGCATTCCTCAATTATTCTAATGATGTTGTATGTTTTGCTAAATTTATTATTTTATACCCTGAAGAGGTTTCAATGCTAATGTAAAACCCCCTAAAAAGCACTTACTGAAAGCAGTGTTAGTGAGTCTATAGAGCCCCCACCTGATATGAGGGGTCATTATGATGTTGAAGGATAAGAAATTAAACCAAGATTCTATCCCTTTGTGCTCACTAAAGATCCCATGGACCTTTCATAGGAATAGTGTAATATTCTAACCAAATTTTAAATGTAGGAAACTACATTTGCCTATTTAAATTCTGTCTGCAGTTTCTGTTGGCTATGGTATTCTGCACTTCCATAAAAAATAATTACACCTGTATGTTTATAATAGGTTTAACCCTTCAGAGGTGGCAACACTTAAGTAGGGGGGGGTTCAGAAGATTCTTGCTTCTCTTTGTTGCATTCTGGGATTATTCGTGATTAAAGAAGATATTTATTCAGATATGCAGTAGATGCAATCCCATGATAAACTGTACAGTCCCTACTAGTCTAATGTATGTTGTGAAAACTGAATACAAAGATTTGTTTCCAACCTGTTTATAGCATATCCTCCCTCAAAAAGAGAGGCTTGTAAGAGACTTTTCACCTTTCTATGGATCATTCAAAACACTCCTTGCCTATTGTTTAATGTATATGTCATGATATGAAAAATACAAGATAGGCACAGGTTATCATTTGTAATTTAGAACATATCCCCTTTGAAATAGAGTTTAATGTGTATATTTTTCAACATGTAAGTCACTTTAAATAATTAAAAATATAGCACTGCAGTTACACAGAGAAATATCCCATTATACCTTATTTCTACACAGAAAAGCCAGAAGGGTGCACCACTGTTCTTGTTTACCACCACCTCCTCCAATGATGGGGGCTCTTTCATAACCAAGGACATTAACAAATCTTGCAGCTTGCCTGGGTGTGTCCAGCAACCGGCCTGCTCGAAGTGGTCTGACATATGAACATACTGGACGGTTTATCCCATTTTCATCCTGAACATTAAAAAAATTGTGATGAATGGGGATTAATCAAAGTTCCATGTGAAAACAAAATGCCATCAATCTTTTCTGGGAATGAACAGCTGCATAGCAAGATGAAACCTGTGTGTAATTAACTCTGATCTTTTGCTTTAAAAGAAGAAGTCATTTAAAAAATATTTGATTTGCTTCTCTTTTGTTTTTAATGCCCTTTTAGAAGCAAAGTAAACAATATTAAAAGGAAAAATTAAAATTAAGTGAATTTAGCCTTGGTTAAAAAGTGCCAGATTGACAACAGATAGTCCTTGAATCCACAGAACAGACACAACAAGGTAGTAGCAGTACTAGCTTCAACTTCATCCTCCCCTTCTAGGAATGAGAAGTCGCTCAGCCAATCTTTGACAGCTCTGCTGAGATTGGTAACAAGGGTGTTAATTTTATTTATAAAGTGCACCCACTCCAGAGTAACTCAGGGTGCCACACAGGCAACTGCAATAAAATTATAAAGTCTTTTCATTAAGTATCATATAATGTAATATGCAAAGCCAAAAAATATTAAAACTGAAGAGATTAGTCAGAAGTTCCTGCAAAGACAAAAAGGGTCCTGACAGTAAACATTCACCAGCTCATTTTAAAGACCTATTTAACATGGTCACATGGCAATAAACCTTTAGGTTACTGCCAACCAGGGCTGGATTTGAGCTACTGATATACTACTCTACATCCTAATTTCAGTGCCTCCCACAATATTTCAAGGTAAAATAAATTGCATCATTATTTTTATGCATATTGGGGTTATTTTAATTCATACAAAATCAAGTAGATACTAATAATTCTTAGATATTCCTCAACATCTCCAACCAATTGGAATGAGAAGAAGGTTCTGACAGATTCCTATCAGGTTATGAGGAATGCCTGCAGAATCAGCTTCTTCATAATTTTAAGACAGGTTCAAGCAGTATAAAAGTTCATTTTTACCACTGTAATATCACATAGTCAAGCAAAACTAGTAGTAAGTTATACAGGTCACGCTAATAAAACCTTTCAACATACATATTCTGTATAATATACACTAACTTCTCACTTAATGTTGTAGTTATGTTCCTGAAAAATGCAACTTTAAGTGAAACAATGTTAAACGATTTTTTTAATTTTTCCCATAAGATTTAATGTAAATGCGGGGGGTTAGGTTCCAAGGAAATTTGGGGGGGCAGACAAAAGGTATTATACCATACAGTACTGTACTGTGGTTGGGAAGTGTCCCTGGTTTACCCCACACAGTCACAGCCCGCTGCAGGCAAGGATGCTAGGAAGCACCTTCACAGCAGCAGTGGCAGCTTACCTGGAGAAGAACAGGAGCCAACTTTGCTGGGGGATGCTCCAGGCCCACGTCTTCCCGTCACCACTCCACTCCAGGCCCATCTCTTCCAACCCCCAGTCCACCTCCTCTCCGGAGCACGCTGCATCCCCGCTCCTTCTCCGTCCCCAGAAAGTCTTAAGTGCCGCCAAACAGCTGTTTGGCAGGCTTAGGACTTGGGGGGGGGGGGGAAGAGCGGAGACGCGTTGCTTCCCCACTCTTCCTCCTCTCTCCCAGCGCTTCCCTGCTGCCAAACAGCTGTTTGGCAGCGCTTAGGACTTTCTGAGAGAGAGGGGGAGGAGTGGAGAAGAGGAACTTGTGCAATGCTCCCTTGTAAAGTCACTGCTCTTCCGCAAAATCTTACATGCAGTGTACAGAGCAGGCAGCCAATCGATGTTATAAAGGAGCATTGCACAACTTTAAACGAGCATGTTCCCTAATTGATCAGCGACGTAACTTTGAAACAACGTTAAGCGGGAAGACATTAAGTGAGGAGTTACTGTATGCACCATATGGATTACAGAAAGTGTATTCTAGGAATAGAAGTTTTTAGTCTCTTTTATTTAGGCTTGCAGCTTCAGGAGATAATGGACTTCAAAGATGTGAGATGTTTGTGTTCAGGCCTTGGTCAGATATAACTTTCGGGAAGGAAATCCATATTTGGGTGGAGGAGAAAATATTTCTCTGGCAGATTGGCTTAAGAGAAGTGGCCGCGGTTTGAAGCTTATCAGAATTCTGAACGAGATGGAATAGTAGGCAGAGGACAGGCAGCCATAACTCAACTTTTATAACTCATAACTTACTTTTATATACTTCCATGTTACATATGTGGAGGTGATAACCATGTGATAAATAAGGTTACCATGCAACTTTGACTCTCTCGTCTTCTCTATCTATGTCTACTGGGATTTATTCTAACATTATTAAACTCTGAGCCGCTTCAATAAAACAGTCCCATGATAATTTTTAAAACTCTAAAATAGTCTTAAAAGTTGTTCCGTAAGGCATCTGGCATATATAGATTACATGATGTTTTAGTGTGGCATAAGAACTTGTTTGGAATGACCTGCATAAATCACTTTAGGTTTTGCCACTTGTAAGTAATGCAGAAATCTCAAATTCATTAGGATGAAATTTTATATCAGATCGAAACATGTATTCTGAACCTAGAAATATACACTCTTATGCAAAATAGGTTACTTATACCTGTAGTCTATACGTACAATTAAAATATCTGAAATTGGGAGTAGAGCAGATATTTGAATCTTTTAGAAGAATTCACAAACCTGTGCAAAAATCTTTACCAGCCTTGTGTTGTGTGAAGGCCTGATCTGCAAGTATTCTCTCCACCACTGCTTAGCATACACAAGAAACAAACGCTCTTTTTCTGCTGTTTTCTGCCGTTCTAAGGCAAGCTACAGTAAAAATAAATGTATTTAACTTCAATATTCCTGATATACATTAATGCTATGAGAGAAAATTCTAAACTGTTAACAGTCACCACAGTAAGCAGTGGGAGCATCAAATCTTTACATTCTTAAAAATAAATTTAAAAATAAATGAATAAATAAATAAATTGACTTCGTATTTAAAACAACACTTATGCAAGTGCTGAAAGTAATCTTATTTAGGGTTTGAAATATTTCCTAAAAACTAATGAAAAGAAGTATAACACTAAGTTATTTGACAGGTTTCAGAGTAGCAGCCATGTTAGTCTGTATTCGCAAAAAGAAAAGGAGTACTTGTGGCACCTTAGAGACTAACAAATTTATTAGAGCATAAGCTTGCATCTGATGAAGCGAGCTGTAGCTCACGAAAGCTTATGCTCTAATAAATTTGTTAGTCTCTAAGGTGCCACAAGTACTCCTTTTCTTTTTACTTCTTATTTGGATGCTAAAACACCAAAGAGCTAGTAGATTTGTCATCAGTGTTGTGTGTCTTATTAGTGAAAATGGAGGACAACCTCACTGAGTCTTCATATAAATATTTCCTGGCTTTCATGAGGGGAAGTTAGTAAGAAGACAAACACATGTCATGTATACAAGGAAAAGAAATGCACTGAAGCTACCTTATTTTGCTGCTTAAAGGTGATTAAAATTAGGTTAAAGGATAAAACGTACATGAAATTCGAAATAAAATTGTGAATGTTTTTTTTTAAATTACAAAGAAGAAACAGCTGCTTATAGTGATTTTTTAGATTAATATAATTGTTCAACATGAATATTCTTCAAGACAATTTAAAAATCCAATGTCAGAGAAAAATACTTTGTATATGTGTAGTGAAAGACTCAAGGAGCTCAGTTTATTTAGTTTAACAAAAAGAAGGTTAAGGAGTGATTTGATCACAGGCTATAAGTACCTACATAGAGAACAAATATTTGAAAATGGGGCCTTCTTAACAGAGAACGACATAACCCAACTCAACGGCTGGAAATGGAAGCTAGACAAATTCAGACTGGAAATAAGGGGTAAAATTTTTAACAGCAATGGTAATTAACCATTGCAACAGTTTGCCAAGGGTCATAGTGAATTCTCCATCACTGGAAATTTTTAAATCAAGATTGGATGCTTTTCCAAGAGATATGTTCTAAGAATTCTTTTGGGGAAGCTCTCTAGACAGTGTTACACAGAAAGTCAGATTACATGATGACAATGGTCCCTCCTGGCCTTGGAATCTATGAATCTATGTATCAACACGTCTGAAATTTGACAGCTGGGTGAATTTAGAAAAACAAAACAAAAACACTCTCTATAAAAATTATGAATTACTTACTTGAGTATTAACTATTTCCTGGGACAGTGTCTTATTTGGCTGTGGGTACATCTCAAGTCTGATATTTAGGACTCCAACAGAAACCTTTGATTCTGTACCTTTGAACCAAAATACCGCTTGATCAATTCACTGAGAATTTCAGAGGCATCTATGACATATAGATCAGTCAACCAAGAATGAACACAAAAAAGTTAAATAATTTAAAAAAAAATTATCTGTCCATTTTAATTCTGAAAAGAAAGATGCAAGTTTTTCTTACCATCATATTAGATTGATGCTTAAATATTTGTATATGTCTGACAACAGCATCTTGAGGCCCCAATCAAGGATAAGGGACCCACTACATTAAGTACTGTACAAAAAGATTTAAAATTCCCCCACAAAAAACTGACAGTCATTGCCCCAGAGATCTCACAATTTAGGATTATGACCTGATGTTAACAGGTGTAACAAACAAACAAATATTTCAAAAAGAGGATGAGGCAACAGTGAAATTAGCAACATAAGCAACAGTATCAGCTAGCTATTTGTCTAGCTCAGGGGTTCTCAAACAGGGGATCACAAGGTTATTACATGGGGGTCGCAAACCCCACTTCACCTCCAGCATTTATAATAGTGTTAAATATTAAAAAAAAAGTGTTTTTTAATTTATAAGCGGGGGGGTTGCACTCAAAGGCTTGCTATGTGAAAGGGGTCATCAGTACAAAAGTTTGAGAACCACTGGTCTAGCTACATCAAATGGCAGCATCTACAAAATACATCACAACACAGGTAGGACTTAAGGGGAATTTGAAAGAGGATGAGATAGTGGTTTTATGGATTTTAATGTTTTAATTGAATGAACAAGTAGAAAAATCACAGGAGTTTTTCCATTAATAACGAAAAATTATTCAAATCCTTACACTCATATGGTTTGTGTGTACTTTTCAGACTCTCTTCTACCCAAGTCTATGGTTGTGTGTTAAACTTCTTGAATAATTTCATTTTGTCAGTGAACTATTTGGTTCTTTTTATTTAAATTTAAAAAAATCCACAAAAGTAATGAAGGTAATATAAACAATGGTGTGGTCATAGCAGGGTTGTTTTTCCTTAAACAAGCTTCATGTCAGGGTTTTAATCCTTGTACTTCAACACTGGACTGACTAATCCATCAAAAAAAAAAAAAAAGCTATTTTTTTTAAATTAGCACTTATGTAATACCAAAAATTTTCAAAATACTTCAAAAACAGTAATTTAATCCTCACAACAGTATTCTAAAATATGTAGACAAGTTGTTCCTGTTTTACAGATTTAGCAACTGTGACAAAAAATACTCAAGTGACCTACCCAAGAGTACAAAGTGAGTCTATTGCAGAGCTAGGATTAGAAGTCAAAGATCTTCTTCCACCGATCCTAAGTCCATGTCTGGTCCATTAAACTATAGTGCCTCAAGAATTAAAAGTTCCATCCCAATTTGGAAAAAAATCGTGTATTAAAGCTACGCTTAATGATAAACCTATACATTTAAAACTAAACTACTATCTTAGCAGCAACATGCTTTATTCAATCATGGTAACCTGTAGAACTGAGAGCCCAACACTGTGCTCTCTGTGGCTAGTTTTAAAATTGCTATTCAGAACTCTGTGAACAGCAATGAAATTGTGAAGAATGTCAGTTTCACGCCAATGATGTTCTGGAGGGCTATGAGCAGAAGAGGCAGACGGAAATATTCACTCATAAAAAGGGAGCAAACACAAAGGCTGACAGGTGGAGTCCAGAGACTTCTTTCCTCCTCACCCCTTG
Source organism: Dermochelys coriacea (assembly GCF_009764565.3). NCBI lineage: Eukaryota > Metazoa > Chordata > Testudines > Dermochelyidae > Dermochelys > Dermochelys coriacea. Next base: position 93,058,868 of record NC_050069.1, read on the forward strand.
CAACAGTCAAGAGGTTTTAGATAAAGAGCTGAGTAACAAAAACCCTTCACCCATGCAGCAGTCAGGAATCTCTAGAGAAGGTAAATACAAAGAGACTTCTCCCTTCCATTTGCTGTGAGAGTTGGAATTTCAGATTTGACATAGCTAGAGGCTGACAAAATATGAAGCCCCTATCCAGGGTTCAAGGACAGCACCTTGGTAAAAATCCAGCACCCTCCCTTTTCACAATAAGTGGAAATGCGCTTCTCAGCAGGCTGACCCTAGAACTTCCTGGTAGTGGATCAGCCTCGTCTTTTGGATCTGTCTGGCTAGGTGGTCTTGTCTGGTTATTTATTTAAGCTCTTTAGAATATAAACAGAGGCGAGGTCCCACCTCACAATTTCTCCAATCATAGAAACGAATTTGGAATCTTTTGTACATCAGATGACAGTAAAGAAGAATCTGATTACAGGTATCCCATATAATTTATTAGGAGATATTATTCTATGTTAGTTAGCCAAACGATGAAGTCATATTGTAAATACTGGTTTTAGCCACAAGCAATTTTTATATAATATTTAATTTGCCATTATAGCTGAAGCGTTTAAGCTTACCTACACCCAGAAGTTCTACAGCAACATTTGTTACTCTGTTCTCTGCACCCAGGACTGATCGCCATTCCAAGAAATAGGATGCCACTAATGTGGTCTCACCAAATGTGTCAGTTTTGATCAGAACCATATGCACTGGATCACATATTGATAACATAGTGGTTGAATCCACCATTTTACTTCCATCACCTGCCATTATTAGACCAATACAAAATAACAAGCACATTACTTCAATCACAATATCGTCATTACAAATGCTCCCCACTAGAATTGCTTTAAGAGAACACACAGTTACATCTTCTAAAACTTGGTTTTAAATTACTGCGCAAGTTAAAAAGCAATCAGTTCTGGCCACTCATCTCCCCCAGTCTCAAAAGAAGATATAGGAGAAATAGAAAGGATTCATATACAAATTATGACAGAAGCATGGAAAGACTTCTATATGAGGAAAGACTGAAAATATTAGGATTGTTTAGTTTACAAAGGTGACAAATGGAAGGGGCCAAGATGCAAGTACAGAGAATAGTGACTGTTCGAAGGAAAGTAAACTTTTTGGCACTCTTATTTGGCCCTTCTAATAACATAAGAACAATGAGACATTCAGTTAAATGAAAAACTAGCAAATTTAAAACTGATAAAAGGAAATATTGGATTTGTTTGTTTTTTTTTTTGTTTGTTTGTTTTTAAAATCATGATGCATACTTAACCCGTGGAACTCATTACCACAAGACACATTTGAGGAAAGCTCTTAATACATTATTTTTTTTAAAAAAAGATAGGTATTTAATGAGAATATCCTCAATTACATTAGCTGGGATACTTTAAACAATATTACCCATCACGTTTCAGGGCACAAGCCAACTACTAACTGACAGCAGTTAGAAAGAAACTTCCCCTATGGTCAGGTTATTCCATAATAATCTTGTATGGGCTTTCTAATACCAGATGCTTCAAAAGAAGGTAACGTAGGTGAACCACTGATCTGATGTGGTACAACAACTCTTACATTCCTATGTTTTCATTTATACCACTGTATGCATGAATGTGGAATCTTCATCTGCTGTTTTACTATCTGACTAATTTAACAAAAGAACTATACATTATTTTGGTACAACATAAAAATCAATGATAAGGCCTTCTAATATTTTCAAGAGGACAATGGAATATGTCTAGTCTGAGTGGCTACAAGACTTCTAGCCTTGAACTATGCAGCCAAGGCACAACAATATTCCAGCATGACATACATCCTGTTTCATCTTGTTAATTCAATTAAAATATTTTGGAGGTTTACAACATGATAATAAACTTGCCCATTAAACTCCTTTTTCAACATATTTTGATTGTTTTTCCTAAGTTAACATTCTTTCTTTCTGTATCCCTTTAGGAAAGGAATTGGCATTATTGTACAACAGCCTACAGCCAACAATAGATGTGGCAGTGGCCACCATCTATATTGACGGGCTAATATTATTAACAACCTCTAATGTAATCTAATCCATCTACATGTTTTAATTCTGATATGATAAATACTCAAAAATTATTGCAATGGTCACAAACATTCCCTACATTTCCAACTAAATCATGATTAGACAAACGTAGTTTTGAAGAAATAAAGTACAAGACAATGAACACTTTCACCTGCATTTGCTATATTATTGATCAAAATAGTATCAAATGATTTTAAACAACTCCATAAGGTTAGCACAATACATGACATCTATTTTCAGACTTACAGTGTTCCTTACCTAGGCTATCCTTGTGTATTTCAAGTAAAAAACCATCATGAAAATCTGGTTCACAGGCACATGGGACGGGCTTAGAGCGGAAACGTTGGTTTCGAAAGTGCAAACACAGAGTGAAGGTAGAACAAATTTGACCAGGGAAAGGTTCAGGTTCTTGCAGATGTTCCAGAAAAGCTTTTCCACCCAAAACCTGAAGGTAAAGATACCTCCGTGTTGGGTCAATGTTAGCTGCAAAGTGTAGCAATAAATGTGAAGAAACTGCCAACACGTCTTAAGAAATGTATTTAAAACATCAGCAAAGAAATAAATAAAGACCACCAGAAGACATACTTCCAAAGAAAGTGTTTGAAAGAATGGATAAAACTGGTTCTTAAAATATTTAGCAAACATTTCCATTTATAGTAAAATGTGTGATTTGTTGTTATTGTTGCTGCTGCTTACGTGGCATGTCTTTCTGCAATATACACTGTTTTATTTCCTTTTGATAAACAGGAAAACCTCTTGCTTTCTGTACAATATGGAAATTATTTTAACTGAATTACTAAAACAATCAAAACTTCATTAAGTTCAAATAGTTAACCTTACATCTTTTAAGTAAAATTTCATATTTCTTATAGAACTATGATCCAGATATTCAATTAACAAAAACATACTTTTTTGCAATACTGGAGGTTGTCTGTCAACAAAATGTGTAGAAGGTTTTGGAGTTGAAGTCATCTCTCTGTCATTCATATCCTAGAATTATAGTTAAAATACATTTTTTTAAAGAGTCAAGGAAGGATATCACGCTCTTGAAACCCTGAGAATCCCTCACTCCCACCCCCCCAATGCCTCAAACATCACCCTTCTCACAAGTGGCTAGTATCTTCTGTCCGACTGGATAGTTTAATACTGTACACATAACTTCAACTGATTTCAGAAACAATAGTGTCATTCAATGATGTCAGAGTAAACGTTAAACTGATCTTCTAACAATTTGGTAGCAATTATTAAAGCTAATATATGTAACATTTGAGTGCATTGAGCTTTCACTTTCTAGGGAAAGAATTCCACAATGCCAAGATGATGATATTTTCACTCTATTCACATATCACATATTTTCTTTTTCAAAAGTTACTCACGGTTACAAATGTAAGTTCTTTCATAACATCATCAATGATTCCTCGTCGTCTTAGGGCTTTCATCAGATCTTCTGCTGATAACTGTTGATGCTCAGGCGCTAATTCTTCACGTATAGTCTCAGCAAGTACTTCTCGGATTCTGCCATGGACATCCATCTAAACAGAATACTCTATTACCTCTGGGGGAATTCTGTGCTACTGCATGCGTGCACAATTAATGAGCCCCGCAGATTTCTAATTTTTGCACAGAAAAAAGCTTCTGCCTTATTCTTGCTGTTCTGCCTTATACCCACCAGAGGGCACTGTGGAGCTAGAACAAAGCTGCACCTCACAGCTAGCTAAGGAAGAGAAAGCCTGTCTTTTTTACCGCGGCTGTGGCCAGGTCAGGAGACAAGGGCTATGGGGAGACAGACAGCGTACGGTGCTGGGGTGGGGGGGTCAGACAGGGGCTCATAAGGGCTGGTGTGGGAGGACAGTCTGGGGCAGGGGCTGAATGGGAGTGGAGGCACAGGGATATGTGCAGGGTGGGGAGGAGGTGCAGAGACACATGGGGATGGGGGAGGGGGGTACAGGGAGACATAGGGACAGAGGGTGACTGCATGAGGGCACAGAGACACATGGTAATGGGGGAGGCGGTGCAGAGCTACATAGGGACAGGGGAGTGGCTGGATAAGGGCACGGAGATACATGGGGACAGGGGCAGATGTGCCTGACTGAATGGGAGAGTCTAGGGGTCAGCCAGGGTCTTCATGGGGGAAGCTCCCCAACAATCCCTCTCCACCCCCCCCAAAAAACCTGTTCCATACTTTTCCCACCCATACCAAACAACCCTCCAAGTTCAAACCCAGGCTCTTCCCCAACAATTTACTTCCCTCTCCCTCAGCTCCTCTGTTACCCCTGACTCCCCTAAGCCTTTGCACTTCTTCTGAGGGGTGCAGGAAATACGGTTCTGTATTGTAGTTTAAACTAATTATTACTCAGAGCTCTGTATTAATATGCCTAGTAAGGAATCTATTTGTCAAAAAACACTTCCTGAATCTTGTGTGTCTGTATTGTTACAGACGTACATGCTGATAGGTATTTTGAAATAAATGACCAAAAATAATTGAAACTGGTATGATTATATTGTGTTATTTTGACAAATAAAATATGCAGAATTTTTCAGAATTTTAAAATATTGTGCGCAAAATTTTAAATATTTTGGTGCAGAATTCCACCAGGAGTATCTTGATATTACATCCTGTACAACAATCTACCCAATCTCCGACAGGATTTAAAAACACTAATTCTTTGATACTCCTACAATATTTAAATTAAGCCATATCCCTTAATAAAAGTATAGTGCTCTGAGAATTACCCACTTCTGAGCAGCATGGTAGTGGATTAAAATTAACAGTCCTGCAAAAAAACAGCAGTCCAGATGAAACAGTAATACAGTACACAATGTATTTCCCATTTTGATTGTGGGGAGAATGGTCATCACCGGTTTCCAAAAACAGGAGAAATCACAAAATACTTCCTTACATTATATTGGTAATTTTGCAGCTGCCTTTCACCTTCACTTCCAAATTGCAAATATAATGACTTTTATTTGCTAATAATTTGTCAGCAGTCATTAAAACTAATAAAAACAACACTTGAGTGCACTGAGCTTCCTCTCTCTATTGAAAGCATTTCTACATTCCCAATAACAGTAGAGGATTTCAACTAACTCCATACTGACTGGGTATAACACAGGACCGAATGCAGATATACAATTTCTAGACACATTAAGGACTGCTTCTTAGAGCAGCTAGCCTTGGAACCCATAAGGGGAGAGGCAATTCTTGATTTAGTCTAGGCACGGCCGTCCCTAGGAGGGTGCAGGTCCTGGGACAAATCAGCCACTAGTCTCCTCTCCTCACCGTCTGCCGCTTACCTCCTCACACACACACCCCGCTACCCATCTCCCTGCCGTCCTACCGCTTGCCTTCCCGCTATCTGTCCGGTGCTCCCCCGTCTGCCCACCCCACTGCTCTCCTCCTCGCTGTCCATCCAGCATGCCCCTGCAGTCCGCCACTCTCCTTCTCGCCATCCGCCTGCCTCCCTGTTCACCTCCTCAGCCCGCTTGTCCACCTCACCTCCCCACCTGCCTCCTCACCTAAATATTGGGACAAATGGCATCTTGATCATACACCGGTCGGGACGCAGGACAAAGGGCTAAACATCGGGACACTCCCGATTTTATCAAAGAATGGGGCCCCCCAAAGCACAGAGCAGTCACCCCGATTCACCCTACCCAAGGGACAGCTCTGGTCCTAGGTGGAGCATAGGATCTGGTCCAAGAGGTAAATATAGCTGAACCACTTAGTAATAGTGACTGTAATGTAATTAAATTTAACATCCGGGGGGGATAGAATCTGAAAGAAATCCACAAAAGTATAATTTAACTTCAAAAAGAGGAACAACAAAAATAAGAAAGCTAGTTAAATGGAAATTAAAAGGAACAGTCACAAAAGTGAAATGCCTGCAAGCTGCATGGGAACAATTTAAAAACACCATAACAGAAGCTCAAACTAAATGCATATATTTAAAAAAAAACAGTAAAAGGACCAAAAAAATGGCACCATGGCTAAAAGGAGTAAGAGAGGAAGTTAGAGACAAAAAGGCATCCTTTAAAAATTTGAAGTCAAATCCTACCGAGAAAAATAGAAAGGAGCATAAATCCTGGCAAGTAAAAAATATAATTAGACAGGTAAAAAAAGATAAGCAACTAGCAAAACACTCAAACTAAAGCAAAAATATCTAAAGTACATCAGAAGCAGGAAGCCTGCCAATCAGTGGGAAAAATGCACGATCAAGGTGGTAAGGATCACTCAAAGACGACAAAATTGTTGCAGAGAAGCTAAATGAATTCTTTGCATCGGCCTTCACTGCAGAGAATGGTGAGGGAGATTCCCAGACTAAGCCATTCTTTTTAGGTGACAAATCTAACGACTATCCCAGAATGAGGTGTAAACAAAGATTATTTTAGAACAAATTGATAAATTAACAGTAATAAGCCACCAGGATCACATGGTAGAGTTCTGAAGAAACTCAAATATGAAATTGCAGAACTACTAATGGTAGTATGTTAAATATTGTTTAAACCAGCCTCCGTACCAGATGACCGGAGGATAGCTAATGTAACACCGATTTTTAAAAAATGGTTCAGAGGTGATCCTGGCAATTTCAGGCCAGTAAACCTAACCTCAGTAGCAGGCAAATTGGTTGAAAAATATAGTAAAGAACAGAATTATCAGACACATAGATGAACACAGTATGTTGAGTACTCCTGGGGGAATTCTGTGCCAAAATATTAAAAATTCTGCCCATTTTATCTATCAAAATAATGCAATATAATCATACCAGTTTCATTTATTTTGGTAATTTATTTAAACTACAATACAATAAATGGAGAATGGGACTGGGGAGCACTGGAGGGAATCCCCAGATCTCTTTGTCTAATAGTAATGTAGCTAGGTTTGACCCTTTATTTCTAGTTATTGGTCAACAAATATATGCAGGCATACGCTCAGTGCTACATCATAGGCAACTGAAGAGCAAGTGAGGGCTGGGGAATCAAACTCACAATTTATATTGACTACTGACCATCTCCAAAAAGGTATCGAACAGTTAATGGAGAACATTTTGACAGGATTTTTCTTCAGTCCAAAAATTTAGACCAGTTCTAATCACTAAAGCACCATAAGCATTTCTAAGGCCATAGTGTCCTTTTCACCACTCTGGCAACATAAAGGAGCCTCAAAACTTTTACACCTATTTTATACTCCTGGAGAAATTCACAAAGACAATGTGAACAATTCACTAAGAAGGCAGGCTGCTACATTCTGCTCTGCCCCACGCCTATCTCCTCAGAAACACCCCAAACCCCTGCCTCTCCATGCCAAGCATGCCACAATAGTGAGCAAGAGGGACAGAGTCTCTCTCTCCCTCTCACACACACACACACACACACAATTGTCCAGCCCTCCCTCCCCTGTCCTAGTGGTGATTTATATCTCTACCAGCTGCTCCAGGCACCTGAACCAACCTCCCTGTGCTGCAGGGGAGGGGCATATGACCGCACTTGCGGGCTTCCCTTTGCTTCCCCCATCAGAAGCCATTTTTCTGCAGGGAAGCAAATAAATCTGTGGAAGAAATGAATTCTGTGCATGTGCAGTGAGTCATAATCCCCCCAGTAGTAGTGGAGGAAGAGTCAACACAGATTTTGTAAAGGGATATCATGCCTCATCCATCTATTAGAATTTTCTGAGGGTGTCAACAAGCATGCAGACAAGGGTGATCCAATTGCTATAATGTATTTGGACTTCCACAAAGCGTCTGACAAGTTTCCATACGTAAGGCTCGTATGAAAAGTAAGCAGTCAAGGGATAAGAGGAAAGTTCTCATGGATCAGTAACTGGTTAAAAAATAAGCAGCAAAGGGTAGGAACAAATGGTTAGTTTTCACAATGGAGACAGGTAAATAAAGGGGTCCCCCAAGGATCTGTACTGGGACTTGTGCTGTTTAACATATTCATAAGTGACCTGGAAAAGGGGATAAATAGTGAGCTGGCAAAGTTTTCAGACGATACAAAATTACTCAAGATAGGCAAGTCCAAAGCTGACTGAGAAGAGTTACAAAGGGATCTCACAAAACAGAATGACTGAGCAACAAAATGGGAGATGAAATTCAATGTTGATTAGCGCAAAGTAATCAACGTTGGAAAATATAATCCTAATTATACACAGAAAATGATGGGGTCTAAATTAGCTGTTATCACTCAAGAAAGAGATTTTGGCGTCATCGTGGAGAGTTCTCTGAAAACATCTGCTCAGTGTGCAGCAGCAGTAAAAAAATCTAATAGAATATTAGGAACCATTAGGAAATGGAAAGATAAAAACACAGTGAATATCATAAGGCCACTATATAAGGCCATGGTACACCCACAGCTTGAATACTGCATGCAGTTCTGTCTCTTCTATTTCAAAAAAGACATACTAAACTGGAAAAGTTACAGAGAAGGGCAACAAAAATGATTCTGGATATGGAACAGCTTCTGTATAAGGAGAATTTAAAAACACTGGGACTGTACATATTAGAAAAGAGATAACTTAGAGGGGATATGACAGAAGTCTATAAAACCAGGAATGCTGTGGAGAAAGCGAATAGGGAAGTGTTATTTACCCCTTCACATAACACAAGAACTAGAAAGTTAGTGAAATTACTAAGCAGTATATTTAAAACAAACATAAGGAAGTACTTCACACAATGCACAGTCAACCAGTGGAACTTGCTGCCAGCAGACGTTGAAAGGCAAGAGTATAACTGGATTCAAAAAAGAATTAGATAAGTTCATGGAGGATAAGTTCATCAATGGGTATTAGCCAAGATGGTCAGGGATGCAACGCCATGTTCCGGATTGCCCTAGGCTCTGATAGCCAGAAGCTAGGAGTGGAAGACAGGGAATAGATCACTCAAAAACTGTCTATTCTGTTCATTCCCACTGAAGCATCTGGTGTTGGCCACTGTCAGAAGACAGGATAGTGGGCTAGATGGGCCATTGTTCTGACCTATGCATGTGAGCTGTAGCTCACGAAAGCTTATGTTCTAATAAATTTGTTAGTCTCCAAGGTGCCACAAGTACTCCTTTTCTTTTTGCAAATACTGTTATAGTTATTCCCATTCAGATAAGGAAATAACTATACCGTTTTAATACACCTTTACACTGGCATAACTTCATATACAATAAGGTCTTTACCAGTATAAGCGTCTCAGTAAAAAAAAGAAAAAAATCAAACTTCATCCCCTAACTAAAATAGCTGTACTGGCAAAAAGAAAGACTTTGACTCCCTCAGGGAACAGATGGCCAGGATCCCCTGGGGGACTAACATGAAAGGGAAGGGAGTCCAGGAGAGCTGGCTGTATTTCAAGGAATCCCTGTTCAGGTTACAGGGACAAACCATCCCGATGAGTCGAAAGAATAGTAAATATGGCAGGCGACCAGCTTGGCTTAATGGTGAAATCCTAGCGGATCTTAAACATAAAAAAGAAGCTTACAAGAAGTGGAAGGTTGGACATATGACCAGGGAAGAGTATAAAAATATTGCTCGGGCATGTAGGAAAGATATCAGGAGGGCCAAATCGCACCTGGAGCTGCAGCTAGCAAGAGATGTCAAGAGTAACAAGAAGGGTTTCTTCAGGTATGTTGGCAACAAGAAGAAAGCCAAGGAAAGTGTGGGCCCCTTACTGAATGAGGGAGGCAAGCTAGTGACAGAGGATGTGGAAAAAGCTAATGTACTCAATGCTTTTTTTGCCTCTGTTTTCACTAACAAGGTCAGCTCCCAGACTGCTGTGCTGGGCAACACAAAATGGGGAAGAGATGGCCAGCCCTCTGTAGAGATAGAGGTGGTTAGGGACTATTTAGAAAAGCTGGACGTGCACAAGTCCATGGGGCCGGACGAATTGCATCCGAGAGTGCTGAAGGAATTGGCGGCTGTGATTGCAGAGCCCTTGGCCATTATCTTTGAAAACTCGTGGCGAACGGGGGAAGTCCCGGATGACTGGAAAAAGGCTAATGTAGTGCCCATCTTTAAAAAAGGGAAGAAGGAGGATCCTGGGAACTACAGGCCGGTCAGCCTCACCTCAGTCCCTGGAAAAATCATGGAGCAGGTCCTCAAAGAATCAATCCTGAAGCACTTAGAGGAGAGGAAAGTGATCAGGAACAGTCAGCATGGATTCACCAAGGGAAGGTCATGCCTGACTAATCTAATCGCCTTTTATGATGAGATTACTGGTTCTGTGGATGAAGGGAAAGCAGTGGATGTATTGTTTCTTGACTTTAGCAAAGCTTTTGACACGGTCTCCCACAGCATTCTTGTCAGCAAGTTAAGGAAGTATGGGCTGGATGAATGCACTATAAGGTGGGTAGAAAGCTGGCTAGATTGTCGGGCTCAACGGGTAGTGATCAATGGCTCCATGTCTAGTTGGCAGCCGGTGTCAAGTGGAGTGCCCCAGGGGTCGGTCCTGGGGCCCGTTTTGTTCAATATCTTCATAAATGATCTGGAGGATGGTGTGGATTGCACTCTCAGCAAATTTGCGGATGATACTAAACTGGGAGGAGTGGTAGATACGCTGGAGGGGAGGGATAGGATACAGAAGGACCTAGACAAATTGGAGGATTGGGCCAAAAGAAATCTAATGAGGTTCAATAAGGATAAATGCAGGGTCCTGCACTTAGGATGGAAGAATCCAATGCACTGCTACAGACTAGGGACCGAATGGCTCGGCAGCAGTTCTGCGGAAAAGGACCTAGGGGTGACAGTGGACGAGAAGCTGGATATGAGTCAGCAGTGTGCCCTTGTTGCCAAGAAGGCCAATGGCATTTTGGGTTGTATAAGTAGGGGCATAGCGAGCAGATCGAGGGACGTGATCGTTCCCCTCTATTCGACACTGGTGAGGCCTCATCTGGAGTACTGTGTCCAGTTTTGGGCCCCACACTACAGGAAGGATGTGGATAAATTGGAAAGAGTACAACGAAGGGCAACAAAAATGATTAGGGGTCTAGAGCACATGACTTATGAGGAGAGGCTGAGGGAGCTGGGATTGTTTAGTCTGCAGAAGAGAAGAATGAGGGGGGATTTGATAGCTGCTTTCAACTACCTGAAAGGGGGTTTCAAAGAGGATGGCTCTAGACTGTTCTCAATGGTAGCAGATGACAGAACGAGGAGTAATGGTCTCAAGTTGCAATGGGGGAGGTTTAGATTGGATATTAGGAAAAACTTTTTCACTAAGAGGGTGGTGAAACACTGGAATGCGTTACCTAGGGAGGTGGTAGAATCTCCTTCCTTAGAGGTTTTTAAGGTCAGGCTTGACAAAGCCCTGGCTGGGATGATTTAACTGGGACTTGGTCCTGCTTTGAGCAGGGGGTTGGACTAGATGACCTTCTGGGGTCCCTTCCAACCCTGATATTCTATGAAAAGGAGTACTTGTGGCAGAGACTAGAGACTAACAAATTTATTAGAGCATAAGCTTTCGTGAGCTACAGCTCACTTCATAGCTGTACTGGTAAAACTCAAGTGAAGCCCAGGTCTCAACTATTTGGCTTCACTGTCCATTATCTTGACAGCACTCCAGACCTTGAACACTCCTCCTCCACATATCCGCAAGTCTGCCCATTATGAAATCTTATCTATGCTTTTGTATCATTTTGTGTCTCAAACTCCAGAGTTCTGCCCACACATTGTGTCTAGTATACCCTCATCCCTACAAGGATGATCTTGTGTTCAAGGGACTAGGCTGGGATTCATGAGATCTGGATTCTGTTGCTGGTTCCATCACAGACTTCCTGTGTGACCATAGGGAAGTTACTTAATCTCTGTATTTTAGTTCCTCAACTGTAAAATTGGGATAAATATACTTCCCAATCTCTCAGGAACATTGTAAGGCTAAATTAATTAGCGTAGGTGAGGTACCCTGTTACTACAGTGATAAGTACCACAGAAATGTCTATAAATAAGCATCACATAATTCTCATTTGTTCCAACATCTAGTTCAAACGTTACCATCTTTAAAAGAAAAGAGAAAAAACAAACCCCTCCATGAATTTACTCCAATTTACCTCCAAGACCTTGTCTTTTCCTACTCCCAATCTCTTTCACTTATCTACCACTAGCCTCCTCTGTCCTGTTACAGAGTTTGGTAAGCTGATGGTGCAAGAGTCTTCTCTTAAGGTCTTGGCTTTTGCAGCAACCTCCCTTTCTCTGGTTTCAGAGTAGCAGCCGTGTTAGTCTGTATTTGCAAAAAGAAAAGGAGTACTTGTGGCACCTTAGAGACTAACAAATTTATTAGAGCATAAGCTTTCGTGAGCTACAGCTCACATGCATCCGATGAAGTGAGCTGTAGCTCACAAAAGCTTATGCTCTAATAAATTTGTTAGTCTCTAAGGTGCCACAAGTACTCCTTTTCTTTCTCCCTTTCTCTGTCCACCTTACTCACTCTGTCTTATTTCACATAACTGAAATCACAGCTTTTCTCTATGACCTACGTACCTTTCCAGCTCTCCCAAAGATTGAGAAGTGTGAAAAACAGACTAAGGGATCTGAGCTTGGTATTTTTTGTGATGATGAAAAAAAAACCAAAAACACACAGATGTAACCAGCCCAGGAAAAGACTAATCAGAGCAGAGACGAGAGGAGAAACAAGATGAAGGAATAATAAACAGATGTTGGAAGGGGGAAATAATTAGGCAAGCAGATACTTGCCCTAACAAAAGGGGAGTAGAAACAAAAACCTCATTTTTAAGACAAACCCTGAGGCAGAGGGAAAGATAACAAGGCAGGATACATATTGGAAGGCTGTTTATTTTAAATCACTCAGTGACCAGAGCCATTGCTTTTCTGACCAAGAGATCCCATAAGGAGGTTCAGTCACCAATTTGATCACATTCATTGTGCTTTCGCATTACAGGGGAGACCACACAAAGGTTGTCATCTGCTCCTCACCCCCTTCACTTTTCAGTCCCCAACACAGTAGATTAAGTGGACAAGGGTCTTTCCAACACTAAGTTCAGAAAAGCAGCAGGAATGGACAGAATATATCTTGAATTCCTGAAAAACCTTGATCTGAAGGTGGCTAGTAGACTTCTTCAGCAACTTCCACTCTTCCAGTATAATATCAAAAGAGTGGAAAGGGGGCCAAGATCATAGTCATTCTGAAGCCCGAAGATGAGGCCACTGACCCAAAAAGCTACCAGCCCATCTCCCCCTTAGCAGTTGCTATAAACTGTTGGAGCAGCTCCTACTTCAAAGGTTACAGCAGATACTGCAGCAACTGCTACCCAAAAAGCAGGCCAGATTTAGAAATGGTCACAACTAGTGTCAGTGGCTTAACCAACTACAACTACCAACTAGCTTAACCAACTACATAGAATCCAGCTACCAGCAAAAATTAAAAGCAGCAGCAGCATTCATTGATCTTTCTTCTGCATACAATACTGTATGATGCAAACATCTTCTGTTGAAGTTACTATTCGCTTTCTCATGCCAATCAACCATCAAACTCATCACTGAGATGCTGAGTAACACAAGATTCACTGTACATCTGCCAGCAAATCACAGACATCTGTCTGCACAATTCAATTTCTATACCAGTGAGAATCCAGTCACATCATCCCATAAATTCATCCATGCAAACAACATTACACTAGCAATGCAAGCATCTCTCTGAAGGCCATAGAAAAGGTGATGAACAATGACCTCCAGACACTTGAGACATATTTCAAAACTTGGCGACTGAAACCCAATGCTCTGCCTTCCATGTGAATAAACATGATATCGAAGTGCCACTACAAGTGGACTTTTGTGGTCTGCTTCTACTACGTGACTACAACCCATGGTACCTGGGAGTCACCCTCATCTGGACGCTGAACTATCGCCAATACCTTGATAACACCAAAAAGAAGATAAAGACAAGGGCTAACATCATACAGAAGCTCACTAGCACATCTTAGGGATGACATGCATACATGCTTCGAACCTCAGTACAAGCTCTGGTCTTGGCAACCACAGAGTATTGTGCGCCCACTTCTACACCAATCTCGACACTGAAATCAACGTCACACTCTGGATTGTTAGGGGATCCTTCAAATCAATGCCAATCAATCCCGGGGCTCTCAATTTTGGAAGGCATCGTGCCAGTCAACATCAGGCGAGACACAGTTGTGGTCCAGGAGTACAAGACCCTGGCTACTCTGGATTAACTCATACACCTAGACCTCAATTCACTCTCTCTCTCCCAACTCAAGTCCAGGAAGCCTTTCCGGAGCCACACGTCAAGGATACAGGCCAATGGAAAAGCTGCCAGCACTCGCTGGCTTGAGTCATGGACTGCTTGCAACGTTCCAGTCAAAGACCTGATTGAAGATACAATGAAAAGTCCCGGCACTATGCCTTCCCCCTAGGCAGCGGGCAGCACGTAACCCCATTTGGGCAACACACAAAAGGCGCGGGTATCTCCTCCACAAATGGAAAAACCAAAGAACCGCTAGGTTGCGACTGTGGTGAGGTACAAACCACGGGACGCACCGGCAGGCTTCGTGGTTGCAGGCTGGCGTGGAGCGGGGGTGGGGGGGGGGGACACACACTTGCCTACCCCTGACAGGCGTTAGAATGGCTGTCCAACCTCAAGGGTCAACCATATAGTCGGCCGGTTGCTTTTCAAACACTGCACTAAAGAAGCGACCAGAGCAGCAGGGCGAGGAGGCACCCCACCCACCGCGAAGCTGGCAGTGGTACCAGCCCCTCATAGGCGCAGGGCAAAGCCCTGGCACCAGCTGACCCAGCACGCGCGCTTTCGGCGGCGGGGCTGGGGAGGGGGAGGGGGAGGGGGAAGGGGACGGGAGGGGGGCTAGTCTCCGGTCTCCCCCCGCCCCTCACCCTGGTCAGCTGCTGCCGGATGATCTGCTTCAGCTCCGAGGCTTTCTCCGGGGGCAGCGCCATGGCGAGCCCCGAGCGCGGCAGCGCCTACGGGACACGCGTCCTGCCCGGTGCCCCGCCCAGGAAGCCAAGGCGGGGCTCCCGCGACCGCCTCCTCTCCCCCAGCCCCACCCACCACGCTCAGCGGCCGCGCGCTCCCCCCGCCAACCGCTTTTCGAACGGGCGCCCAACTGGGGCGCGAGGCTGCCCGGCTCAGCCGCCTGATGGAAACTCCGACCCTCCAAACGGCTCCCCCCGTAGCAATGCGCTGCTGGTGGCCGTCACCGACAGATCTTGAATTCCTTGGCCAGTTTGTCCCTGGGCTCATGGCAGGACAAAGTATTATCGAAGCCAGTGATTCCCAAACTTCAACAACCCCGCCACCCTCTTTCGCTAAGTTGCGCAATCTCGTGAACCCTCTCCTAAAAATGAGCGGTTTCAGAGTAGCAGCCGTGTTAGTCTGTATTCGCAAAAAGAAAAGGAGGACTTGTGGCACCTTAGAGACTAACACATTTATTAGCGCATAAGCTTTCGTGATGCATCCGATGAAGTGAGCTGTAGCTCTCGAAAGCTTATGCTCTAATAAATGTGTTAGTCTCTAAGGTGCCACAAGTCCTCCTTTTCTTTTTGCTAAAAATGAGTATTTCCAGGGATTTAAGTTTAAATTTCCTCAGTGGGATGGATGCGCTTGCTTTCCTCTGCCTAGCGCTTGGAAGTCCTTTGGAACTGCTGGAGAAAGATAAAGTCTCAGGTCCGGCTCTGGTTCAGGCTGAGCGCAGGGGCTCGGGCTGCCCGGCCCCACTCTCCATGGGGCTCGGGCTGCCAGCCCAGCGCTGACTGCTGTGGGCTCGGGCTGCTGGGCCCGTCCCGCTGACCAGGGCTCGGCTGCCTGTTCAGTGCTCCACTGGGCTCGGGCTGTCTGCCCTGCAACCGGGTCCCACCTGCTGCTGCCCAGGCCCGGGGTCCTCTGGCCACCATTAGTGAAATTTTTCTGGTGAACCCCCTGTAACATTGTGCGAACCCCAGTTTGGGAACCACTGATCTAGACCTTTCCTGACACGTTTGTCCCACCTGCTTTTAAAAATCTACCTAGGCAATTTATTCCAGTGCTTAACCACCCTGACAGGAAGTTTTTCCTAATATCCAACCTAAACTTCCCTGGCTGCAATTTAAGCCCATTGCTTCTTGTCCTATCCTCAGAGGGTAAGAAGAACAATTCTTCTCCCTCCTCGTAACAACCTTTTATGTACTTGAAAACGGTTATCATGTTTCAGGCTTCCCTCATAGGTCATGTTTTCTAGACTTTTAATCATTATTGTTGCTCTTCTCTGGACTTTCCAATTTGTCCACATATTTCCTGAAGTGTGGTACCCAGAACTGAACACAATACTTCAGTTGAGGCCTAATCAGCGCAGTGTAGAGAGGAAGAATTACTTCTCATGTCTTGTTTATGACACTCCTGCTAATACATCCCAAAATGATGTTCCCTTTTTTTGCAGCAGTGTTACACTGTTGACTCATATTTAGCTTGTGATCCACTGTGACCCCCAGATCCCTTTCCGCAATACTCCTTCCTAGGAAGTCATTTCCTATTTTGTATGCATGCAAATATGGATGAAATTCGATAAGGACAAAGGCAAAGTTGGAGTCTGTTTTTAAGGTTTTTGTTGTTGAAGAATTGCAACTTTTAGGTCTGTAAACGAGTGACCAAAGAGATTGAAGTGTCCTCCAACAGGTTTTTGAATGTTATAATTCTTGACGTCTGATTTGTGTCCATTTATTCTTTTACGTAGAGACTGTCTGGTTTGACCAGTGTACATGGCAGATGAGCATTGCTGGCACATATCACATTGGAAGATGTGCAGGTGAATGAGCCTCTGATAGCATGGCTGATGTGATTAGGCCCTATGATGGTGTCCCCAAATAGATATGTGGACAGAGTTGGCAACGGGCTTTGTTGCAAAGATAGGTTCCTGGGTTAGTGGTTTTGTTGTGTGGTGTGTGGTTGCTGGTGAGTATTTGCATCAGGTTGGAGGGCTGTCTGTAAGCAAGGACTGGCCTGTCTCCCAAGATCTGTGAGAGTGATGGGTTGTCCTTGAGGTTAGGTTGTAGATCCTTGATGATGCGTTGGAGACGTTTTAGTTGGGGGCTGAAGGTAATGGCTAGTGGCGTTCTGTTATTTTCTTTGTTGGGCCTATCCTGTAGTAGGTGACTTCTGGGTAGTCTTCTGGCTCTGTCAATCTGTTTCTTCACTTCAGCAGGTGGGTATTGTAGTTGTAAGACTGCTTGATAGAGATCTAGTAGGTGTTTGTCTCTGTCTGAGGGGTTGGAGCAAATGCAATTGTATCGTAGAGCTTGGCTGTAGACAATGGATCGTGTGGTGTGGTCTGGATGAAAGCTGGAGGCATGTAAGTAGGAATAGCGGTCAGTAGGTTTCCGGTATAGGGTGGTGTTTATGTGACCATTGCTTATTAGCATCATAGTGTCCAGGAAGTGGATCTCTTGTGTGGACTGGTCCAGGCTGAGGTTGATGGTGGGATGGAAATTGTTGAAATCATGGTGGAATTCCTCAAGGGTTTCTTTTCCATGGGTCCAGATGATGAAGATGTCATCAATGTAGAGCAAGTAGAGTAGGCGCATTAGGGGACGAGAGCTGAGAAAACGTTGTTCTAAGTCATTCGTAAAAATGTTAGCATACTGTGGGGCCATGCGGGTACCCATAGCAGTGCTGCAGATTTGAAGGTATTTTCCACTGAATGTATCTGATGAAGTGAGCTGTAGCTCACAAAAGCTTATGCTCAAATAAATTCGTTAGTCTCTAAGGTGCCACAAGTACTCCTTTTCTTTTTGCAAATACAGACTAACACAGCTACTACTCTGAAACCTGTTATCTGTTGGAATTTGCTACCTGTAGTAGTGTTATAAACTTTGCTATAAACTGCTATCTGATGTAGCTAATTCCTACAGATACGAGTTTCTTACACCACAAGGTGTTACCATTAGCAGTTACTGATACATATGGTTGTTCTTATGTGCTGACTTGTGCTAATTTGCTAAAACATGACAGTGGTATGGGATGGAAGCATAAAGTGTTCAGCTTCCAAACGACCCTGCCTGGATTCATGTTAGTGGGACGCGGGACATGTGGAGGATAATTTAAACTCTTAATTTCCTTAGGGTTCGCCTTCAATATACTTCTATGCTGGTGCAATCTCTGACCATTACACTTCATCAACTTAGCAGGCAGGCACAGGCAGCAATGCACTTTTCCTGTTGCTTTGACTGAGAAAGGTTTCTGATCAAAGGAAGTGTAGATTCCAGCAAGCTCCTGGGGTAATATCTCATTGGAGATGAAAGGGCTTGTTCAGAAATAGATTTTGAAGTCTGTAGGGTAAAGATGAGCCAGATGGGTTTGTCTCCATGCTGGTATATTTTAGTCTCTTGGGGGCTGGGTAGAAAGGAGAGAGAAGTAGTTTTCATTTCCTATTTCCCTTATTGAGGACCATCTATGCACATCTGAAATTTTTCCTGGCAGAAGCAGTTCCTATCTATTTATTACAGGGTGAAAATATGGCTGAAATCACAGAGAGGCATTAGTGGTGGGGGAAGTGAGAAGGGGGCCAAAAAGTCCTTTCCCTCCCTCAAATACTCCCATGCATGTGGAAGCCATAATGTTGCTGCTGCCTAAGTACCCTGATGGAAAACAGATAGGGGCAGAAGGCACTGCCAGCTGTATTGGGCATCCCAGAGAAGCCATGTGTTACCAGATTTGCCTGTTACATTGGGGGTATGCTCATTTATTATGGTTATGCTTCTGGGGGGTGAGAGGGGGGATTCTGTAATTCTATCCATGTACTGTTTGTGTCACTTGTGTTCTTATATGGAGCTCTACTTCTCCCTTCTGCAAGTTCTCTCCCAATGGAGTTATCCTGCAGGATCTAGGTTCCCCAGGGCTGGGTTCTTCCATCCCCAGAATCAGATGAACACACACATACACACATATTAACAGTCTGCATTGGGTTAATCACCACTCCCAAGATCACCCCTTATGTTCCTGGACTCAGTAGCTGGGTCGAACAGCACTTCCAAGCTGTTACCCTCATAGACCGTTGGATTCTGCAGGCTGGGTCAAACAGCACCTCCAAGCTGTCACCCTTATATGCCATGGGCACCACACCCGAATAGAGTATGTCTGAGAATGCTGGGCTGAGCAGCACTTTCAATCTGCCACCATCTTATGCCCCAGATTCAGCACATCCCTATCCCCACTTTCACATTACGATTGTGCTGGTAGTAATCCACTTGATGAGCAAACCCCACAGGATTTTTGGGTGCTGCCGGGTACAAGGATAATTTTAGCTTAGCTACAAAGATCACTGCTGCAGAGAGAATGGGGAAGCCAAAAAACACCCACGAGGGGGAGAGAGAGACAAGCAACCAGCTTAACCATGGAAATTATTTATTGCAGGTAATAACCATACAAGTGGAGCCAAACAAACAAAACAGTGATAATATTAAATCTAACTTAAATTTGATTATAAAAGTCAGGTTTAGAAAACTATAACTGATCACACAAGTCAGGGTCAGAAGGCTATACAGAGAGAGAGAGAGATGGGTTCTCACCACTCTGAAGCTTAAATCGATTGGGGTTCCCAGGTGGTGGTGGTAGCTGAAGGTCCAGGTGCTGGAGACAGGCAGAACCTCCAGCACAATCAGTCAGGAGAAGATGAAGTCCCATTGAAACTGATTCAGATTTTGGATCCAGGCATCAGAGACTTACCTGAGCGTGGGTA
The DNA here is from genome assembly GCF_009764565.3 of Dermochelys coriacea. NCBI lineage: Eukaryota > Metazoa > Chordata > Testudines > Dermochelyidae > Dermochelys > Dermochelys coriacea. The sequence continues at coordinate 93,078,609 of NC_050069.1, forward strand.
AGGGTTTTTGTAGGGAAAGAAAAATGGTTCAAGGGAGAACACTAGATTTGTTTGTGGGACTGATGGCTCAAGGGAGTATACCAAAGTTGTTTTGTTCAGGCTAGACAATAGGAACTGATCATTCCTGGCTATGGGCAGTGTTCCTTCGAGGGAGCTCACAATGCAATTAGGCAGCTTCAGTATTTTGGATACCAATAAAGGATTTTTTACTAGAATTGGTCTGATAACTACTGAGGTGTGTGTGTGCAGGTGTGGGTTCATTAACATCTGGAGCAGAGATCCCCCATCATGCAGTGCTTTCCTGCTTTTCTGGTCCCAGGCTTCAGTGTGGTTCTTGCCTTAGAATCTCTGTTCTCCATTCAGTATGCTAATCGAGATGCCTCCCTGTCTCATCCTTGATGCAAATGAGGCTAGGGGAGTTTCTTTAATCCTGTCACCCTGGTCCAGAGGGGTTTAGGTGCGTCTTCCACTGCCTTTCAATTGCTTTTTGCAAGACTTTCTTCTGATTGGTTTTGGTTCAAGCAGAGGCTGGTGGGGGAGGTCTTTTGTGAGTTAGAGAGGTTGGGTATTCTGCCCTGGTTCCCCAAGAACACAGTGCTGACGGGTAACAAATGCACAGTGTGTAGTGTATGCTGCTACACATATTCTGTACTGGTGAGGGCAACCCTCAACTCCCCAATGCTCCTGGTGTTCCCAGGGCTTCCTCTGGCTTTCACCAGCACAAACACCGCTCATACCACCACTGCTTGAAGATGTACCACCTTCTCTTCCTCCACGCTATGGATCAAGCTTTAGAGCCATAACTGAGCTTCCAGTTGATAAAGTGCTCATGATCTCTATAAAACATGACATAGGTTGATTATAACTGTTGCTACTGAGGATCTCAAACTCAGATAAACCTTAGTGGGGAGGCAAAGAGTTCTATTGAAAAACTGATGTGATGTTTTTCGTGAGGTGAATAGCTCTTTAGAGGTTCAGGCTTCTCCCACAAACAAATAAGCCAGTGAAGCAGCCTAGCAAAAGAAACAAACTTACCCTGCTATTTACATTAAGAGGATAATTGATGCTGAATCCTGCAGCTGACAGAATGTGATATAAACAAGTATCGCACAGAAAAAATATTTCACTGCAATGTTTTCCACAGAAATTGAGATTGGGGGGATGTTCAAAAATACAGGGGCAAGGTGTGTGGGGGGGTGAGGACCGAATCGGGGTGAGACTGTTCAGGCAAAGGTAGGCTGTATGTCACCATAATAAACACTGAAAAATATTTCATGACCATTAGATTTAACTCACGTTTTTAAATCACCACACAAATTAAAATTGGCTATACAAGCCTACTCTGAAGGACTATATCTACATCCTTCTTGGTTTCTTGTTGTAATTTTGCACAACTCTGTTGATGAACTTCTCAAATGTAGTGCATTCATTTTTGGTGGCTTCTCATGTGTCAGATACCTCCAGTCCTTCATGATATGCTCATGATCAGGCAGAAGGCAACTTTTTTCAGAACACAAAATTCTATTCAATGAGGAAAAAGAATGCTAGCAGTTGTGACTGGCAGTAGAAAGAGATGAATTCTTACTTCTTTCATCCCAGGAAACATAGCACAAAAATTGGGTTGAACCATTCGTGTTGATAAAGAAGAAGTTGAAATCAAATCTACATTTGTTCATTGTATGATATTCCACTCTGTTTCAAATTCTCTGTTCTGTCCTGATCACATGGCAGCCCCAATGCTGGTAGTGCCTCACTTCACTCAATTGTTGGTGTTTTATAAGACAGGCATCTGCAAAAGCTACATAGAGGTTGATGGAATCCAAAAGTTGTTGTTGTAGAGATGTAAGAATCACGTCAGTACACAGTACTTTTTCAGCTGTCTTAACAACACATCTTGTCTTCTTCATTTAAGGAGTTAATATAAGTTCCCTATTAGTCAACTTCTGAACTGAAGTCTTTGTTTCTTCCAGTACATTTTCAATGGATCGCTCTCTGATTGATCCAAGTGTAGCTTCCATTGCTTGACAGAGATCTACTACTGTTGTAGCAGATGCCTGGATGGCATTATATAATGACCCAACTGGTTTCAACAGTAGACTTACAAGAGAGAATGGCGATTGTGTTCTCTGAATTTAGTAGCATAATTAGTTCACCAGCCTCACTACTTAGATCCATCCCATCTTGGTAGATACCTTCCAAAGCCATTAATAATGATTGCAGTAATTTTAAGACAACAGCCCAAGGATCGCTCATGAGAAAGCCAGTGGATTTTCCCAGGTTGGACTAATTAGAACTTCTGTCCCAATGTATCCTCTATATTTTCTAAGATGTTCAGTCCTTTTGGATTCTTGCTGAAAAAGCGTATAAGGAAGACATTGAATTTATAGCTTTTTAAATGCCTTTTGAAGATTCTGCAGCTTGTACTAATGCTTGTTGGAATAGAAGGCCTCTGCAGTGTGTATTGGAGAGATTAGGGTTACACTTTTCTCTGAACAAAGCTTGTACTCCACTATGTCTTCCAGAGAAGTTTGCAGCTCCATCAAATGTACAAGCAGCCATCTGTTTGGGGTTCAGTTGACAAGCATTTAACTCTTCTAAGATGTGGGTTGTCAGAGATACAGCTGATGTGACTTCTATAACCTGAACATCTAGAAATTCATCTACTGACCTAACACTGATCGCAAGATAACATAGGCAGTGACTTAATACTTAACACCCATTTGCATTGGTGCATCCATCAGCCATGTATGCACATTTTCTGAATGCGATGAGAGAGTTCTTCACTTTTTCAATGACTGAATCTTTCACTGTTGCACTGCATGCTTTTAACTAGTCAACTGAGTTTCTTGCAGAAAGATAGTGAGCACTTGCTGGTCTTGGTCGGAACCAGTGTCCAACTTCCGGATTAATAAATGACAATGCACATAACATTGGCCTCCAGTCTGTAGTGTGTGGTATCTCTTGCTTAAAGAGAAAGTATGATGTGACAGCCATGTTTGTTTGAATAAACTGAGTTGTTTCTCCAGCATTCTTAACAGCCTCATTAAGTACTTCTAAAATTGGCTTTGACAATGACTGGCTTACAAGGCTTTCTGCATGTCGATGCAGTCCAGAGGATTGGTGTTTTGCAGACTTTTCACATAGTTTGTCAGCATTGGCTTTGCTGATCAGTCTGGCAAATCAAGCCCCTCCACTTTTACCATATAAATCCATGGTATGCTCACACTTTGAATACTGAGTGTAGTCCTGGTTGCCCCATCTCAAAAGAGATATACTGGAATTGGAAAAGGTACAGAGAAGGGCAATTAAAATGATTAGGTGTATGGAACAGCTTCCATATGAGGAGAGACTAGTGTACTTTCCGGCTTGGAAAAGACTATTAAGGGGGAGGTCTATAAAACCTATAAAATGTTGCATCCCTGCCCATCCTGGCTAATAGCCATTGATAGACATATCCTCCCTTACATAACACAAGAACTAGGGGTCACCCAATGACATTAATAAGCAGTGAGTTTAAAACAAACAAAAGGAAGTACTTCTTCACACAACATACAGTCAATCTGTGAAACTGTTTGCCAGTGACAGTTGTGAAGGCCAAAACTAGAACAGGATTCAAAAAAGAACTAGATAAGTTCCTGGAGGATAGGTCCATCAATGTCTATTAGCCAGGATGGGCAGGGATGCAACACCTTGCTTTGAGAGCCTCTGTTTGCCCAAAGCTGGGAGTGGACGACCGGGGATGGATCACTCAATAATTGCCCTGTTTTGTTAATTCCCTTTGAAGCATCTGGCACTGTCCACTGCCGGAAGACAGAGTACTCATTGGTCTGAGCCAATACGGCCATTCATATGTTCTTATGTAAAGATTAGTTATAATATAATAAAAATGTTTAGTACAGAAATTCCCAACACCAGCCAAAATTGATCACTTGGGCAACACAAGCTCTGTCTGCTGAAAACCTAGGTAGAGTAGGTGAGTTCATGTAAATACAGTCTGGTCCTTAAGTCTTCCCCCCTTCCCAGGCTCATCACCAGCTATCAGGGGAGAGCTCAGTCAGACCTTGCTTACAACTCATAATTTTAAATTATAAGGTTGGCCAACATTGCTGAAACGAATGCACCAACATTGTCAGAAAAAACAACACCTGTGTGAGGAAGCTAGTCTTTGTTCATAGTTTTCTAACCTATTATGCTTTTTCAGGTACAAGTATTTTATCATACACGGTCTATGGTTTTAAAGTGTGTATTAATGCTTCAATTTCAATTGAAAATTTCCAACCAGTGACAAAATTGGCAACACTGTTGTAACTAGTTGACTACTGTGGGCGTGGGGGAGATGTTGGAGAAATTCAAGGGTGTATACAGACCCCTGCTGGGGGTAAAGGGGTGTAAGGAAGGCCAGGTTTCACTGAATTAAGTCTCCTGCTGCAGCACCTCAGCAGGTTACATCAAAGAGGAGCTTCAGTGACTAGGCATTTAGATGCCTGTGCCTTTAAGCAGAAAGAACGAGGAGTACTTGTGGCACCTGAGAGACTAACAAATTTATTTGAGCATAAGCTTTCATGGGCTAAGACTCACTTCAGCGGATGCATGCAGTGGAAAATACAGTAGGAAGATAGATATATACACAGAGAACATGAAAAAAGGGGGTGTTGCCATACCCACTATAATGAGAGTGATCAGTTAAGGTGGGCTATTATCAGCAGGAGAAAAAATACCTTTTCGTAGTGATAATCAGGATGGCCCATTTCCAAGTTGATAAGAAGGTGTGAGAGTAGCAGCCGTGTTAGTCTGTATTCGCAAAAAGAAAAGGAGTACTTGTGGCACCTTAGAGACTAACAAATTTATTAGAGCATAAGCTTTCGTGAGCTACAGCACGAAAGCTTATGCTCTAATAAATTTGTTAGTCTCTAAGGTGCCACAAGTACTCCTTTTCTTTTTAAGAAGGTGTGAGTAACAGTAGGGGGGAAAATAAGCATGGGGGAAATAGTGTTACTTTGTGTAATGCCCTTAGCTGCTCCCTTTAACCAGTCAACTGTTGCCCTCTGCTCAGACCCTGGCCATCCCCTCCTCTGATTTGCCCCCTTTGTCCTTTTTTAACCCCTGTAAATGCAGCCAGTAGAACCTTATGCCTAGTAAGGGCAGTGGCTCCAGCAGATGTTACTGAGCATGTGCAGTTTGTGTGAGCTTGCTGAGTGCACCCTACGCAGCACCCTGCTACAGAGAGCAGTTTCCTACACTACACCTGGCCGTGGCTGGGGCTCCAGCTGCGCATCAGAGGACCCCCTGCAAAGAAGCCCTCTGGGGAGAGGGGCGGCACAGGCGGTTACAAGGGCGCCTGATGCCTCCTTCTGCCTCGGCCAGGCGTCAGACAAATGCGCCGTCCAGCAGAAGGACCCCGCTGGAGGCCAGACGCGCACGCACAGCACCGATCCCTTCCGGCGGGATGTTTGTGGCCTGCGGCAGCTCCGCTCCTCCGGACTTTGAAGGCTTCACGCTCCTGCTGGTAACCAGCCCCCGCCCCCCGGCTCAGCAGCTGCCCCCCTGCCCCCGCCCCGCCGCTCTAGCAGTCGCCAGCGCCGGGGCCTCCCTGTCCGCGCGCGCGCTCCCGGGAAGGGAAACTCCGCCCCCGGCAAGAGGGAGCCGCGGGGCGGGGCGGCGCAAACCGGCGCGGCCGGGCCCGGGCCTGGGCCGGCCTATGGGTTCCCGCGGAAGCGCTGTGCTGGCTCTTGCTGCCCGGCGGCGGGTGTCTGGGGCGGCGGCCGCGGCGTGACCCGGCCGCCCAGCTCGCTCTCAGCTGCCCCCGCTGAGCTGGGAAACAGAAACGGCTCTTCCCGGCTGTTACCTGCCCTGACTCTGTAGTAACCTGGGGGTGTCGCTTGTTACTCTCCGCCGCCCCGCCCCCATCCCGCAAACGGTCACAGGGGCTTAACTGTAGGGATGCGAGTAAAGTTAAGCACCGCGTAACCGTTTGCTGGCTTGGGGCCCGTGGTAGGGGCAACGTATACAAATACCCTTCCCTCTCTTTCGGCCGTGCCCCATACCCTTTCCAGAGCCGTCCATAGCTGAGTTTGCTGCAGTCGTCTTAATTAAGCTTTCATTTCCATTGGCCAAGCCATTGTCCTGTTGTGCAACTAAATGCCATACCAAGGTTAATCTTTAAGGGTAATAGCGGCTGTATGTTGGGGGGCTTTTCAATAGGGCACATCTTGTAATGCGGTACTGATCTATTAGTACAGGAATGAAATATGGAAGATAGCTGTCTTCCAATATCATAGAATCATAGAATATCAGGGTTGGAAGGGACCTCAGGAGATATCTAGTCCAACCCCCTGCTCAAAGCAGGCACAATCCCCAATTTTTGCCCCAGATCCCTAAATGTCCCCCTCAAGGATTGAACTCACAACCCTGGGTTTTGCAGGCCGATGCTCAAACCACTGAGCTATCCCTCCCCCTAATGTAAAAGGAAGCTTCAGGTTCTCGTATCCCATTTTAATAATATTAGGGAAGAGGGTAGTCATTTGAGCATATACTTAAAGATATAAGTTGAGTTTTAATGTATTAATTTGAATACGATATATAGTTGTTTCTAACTCAAAAATCACAACTGAATGTATAGGTTTCAGAGTAGCAGCCGTGTTAGTCTGTATTCGCAAAAAGAAAAGGAGTACTTGTGGCACCTTAGAGACTAACAAATTTATTAGAGCATAAGCTTTCGTGAGCTACAGCTAAACTGAATGTATAAAAATTGTGTAATATCAAAATAGCCAATAGGTGTCACTTGATGCTAACAACTTCTTTATTAGGTCTTAAAGAATATTTTTATGATCTGTCCAGCAAAAAAAATTAAGGCCCCAAATCTGTAAACACTTATCCGTATGCTTAATTTTATATCTAAATAGGACTATTCACAGATGTAAGTTAAGTATAAGTGGCTGCAGGATCAAAACCAAAGTTTGCATTAGTAAAGCTGTTCACAAGTTAGCTTTTTTTTGTCTAATGGCAAGGGCTTATTCTTCAGTGTTTGTGATTAGTCTAATTAGTACAAGAATTCAGAACTTCATTTCTGACTGTCAACTATCAATTTTTTTTTTTACTGTAATTCAGGAAGTAAACACCAATTTGTTGCTAATGCTAAGAATCTTCTGTTGTTTCAGCCAGCTGTATCAGTTGGGAATGTTGGCCAGCTGGCGGTAGATCTAGTTATTTTTACCCTTGACATGCCTAAAGTTGGTTACTTCTACACTGATTGCCTGGTGCCAATGGTTGGCAATAATCCATATGCAACAGCAGAAGAAAACTCAACAGAGTTGAGTATAAATGCAGAAGGTATGTACTAAAAGTGTATTTCCAGTGTTCCAAAGCTATGTCTCAGTTGGGCCCCAACCTTGCAATGAGCTCTATACGGAGAGACCCCAGTGGAAATGGGGCTCCATCTGGGTGGAGAGGGGTACACCCATGTTATGTTCACTGTAGGATTGGGAATGTAGTTTCCTTGTAAAGCCAGTTTGTGCTGAAACAGGAAACTATATTGTTGAAATAATATAGTACGTGCCTTTTTATGTAGGTAAATTACTGTTCCAATCTGATACTTTCCAGACCAAAATTGCCACACTCCACTCCTTATTTTGCTTAAGTGAACCACTTTAAATGAGGAGCTGTAACAAGAACCCTTATGACTTATCACTAGGGTTTCAGGTTTATCACACGGGGCAGCAATGCTTACCTAAAAAAAGACCTTGATCAGTGATAATTTTAAGGAAGATAGCCTTGAAATGTAGGACTGAAAATGTTCATCCAAGTCCTCATCAGTGTTGTCTCTCTTGAGCACCACTGCTGGGTATATTGTCATGCTGATACTTGTCGGCACCACACTTCCACATCTCTGTACAAAGCAGGCTGCTGAGCATCTGGCCTTTGCAGACAAGCATTTGATTAGTTAAAGGATTGGACAAGTGCGCATAGTATTTCACACACATCTGGTACAATCAGTCCATCGTATGAGGCCTGTCCAGGCCCAATAGGAGAGGATAATTGTGCATGTGCTTGATCATCCCAGAGCCATTCCATTGCTTGACAATTTTCCCTCTTGATAGCAGGTATAAATGCAGCCCTTGTTGGTGGCAATTTTTTTCCGTTTGTCTGCTTCTTGGAAAACATCCACCAGTGTAGTTCTGCAAGTGTTGTAATGTTGGTCTTCAAATGGTAAATTTGGCATATGAACACCTCCAGTGTGTTTGGCCTCATAAGTGACTGTCTCAGCTGTTCTGAGAACCTACAGAGGGAAGAGAGAGTTCTTCAGCAGCTGAATTAAATGCCTTCCAGTAAAATAATGTGGTGTTTCCAGACAACCTTTAAGTAGTGTCGCATCCTGAAAGAGTGGGAACCTGGCAGCGTGGCAGCTTTTAATGGTCTGAGTGAGAGAAAGATGACTCTGAGGGATATACAAGAATTTTCTTCCCTAGCAGCAGGCTCAAAAATCAGAATCTTGTGGAAGTATTGGGCAGAGTCTCTCGGAGAGAACATTTTGTTTTGTGCAAAAATCCAGAGTTTAGTAACATCTCTTCTTGTGACACTGATGGCATTCAAGATAACTTTAGTGTTGGCTTCTATGGGGAACTATGAAGAAAAGTCTCAGAACAGTGCCAGGCCGCTCTTTCAGTACACTGTATGATGACATTTTTTGAGCAATTCTTTGCCTACTGGAGTGTTTTTCCTGCAAGGCATGCAGTCATTCTTCGTGTAAATATGAGATGATAGCGTTTTCAGCTTGACATTGGAGACGATTTATGTACTGGATAGGTGCAATATCTTGGAGGCTCTATCTGGTAAGATTTTTAATTGATTTATCTGCATATGTGTCAAACGCAAGGTGGACTTGGTCATAGGTCAAGTATTTTCTCTGTAACCTCATAATGAAATGTTCAGCCAAATCTCAGTAGATATTAATGGTTTCTGCTTTGTCAAGGGCTTGCACATCAGCCACACCATCTATGATTGCTATGCTGAAAGGCCTCTGCTGGCAAAAGGTACTGGTCATGTTTTCAGGTGCTGGGTGAGGAACAAAATGCAGAATGCACATTAGTTTGCTTTTTGCTTGGCACATGTGCATTGTTCCATCACATTCAAACATTGATTGTGTACCATGGGTAACTTGTACTTATCAGCTGCACTAGGACTTTGTTACGGATTTTGGAATGAATTGTTAAACCAACAGCCACTTGCAGTGATAGATTATGCATATGCTGAACAGTTATCATGAATATGTTGGAAACCTGCCTTTCACCCAAGCACTCCTACATGAGGCTTTGCGATTAAAATGGCAGTCTTGTGCCCCATTTGCTTACCTTAATACTTGGTGGTGCTGAAGTCACTGCAACCACCAATGCACCACTTAAAGCAGTACAGGTCATGCAATATTTTTTTTTGGTTAGGTTTGGCAGCAGCTTTGGATTCTTGAAATGCCGACGTACTGCAGGACAAAATGCTTCTCTGTAAAAATGTAGCAGTTGCAGACAGTCTTAGTATTACTGTTGACATCAGTGCTTTCTTCTGCTTTGGATAGTTCCATATCTTTTGCAGCTTTTAAGGATATGGGCTGAGATTTATTTCTGTGGACAAAAACTGCATCCATATCCCACAGTTCCACTTCAATAAGTGGTTTAAGAGCCTTTTTGAGTAGCATTTGTTCCTCTTCAATCATGTTTGAAGTATGTTTCTCTGTAATTACCTTCTGCAGTGGCTGTTGCTACCACCTTCCCATCCACAAGAACAATAGTTTCCAAACTATGGTTTGCACCCCCAAATGGGGTCATACCATAAGCAGATGAGTTATGGGTTCAGTTGGCCAGATATGGCTCATGAGATGATGCTGTCTGCCCCTAGTGTTTCCATACCTGGTCCACCAGGTATGCTGCACCAGGAGGCTGTCACTTTAATCTACAAAATGGCAGCCTCTTCATGGCATGACCTTCCACATACGGTGCTTGTTAGGTCACATTATGTGGAGGCCACCATTTGGTAGATCAAAACAGCCTCCTGGCGTTTGTGGAGCAGACCCAGACATGTTGGCTGTGCAGATGCCAATTTGGCCATTTGCATCATCCAGCTGTGCAAGCATCCAGCTAAGGGACCTGAATGCAGAAGATCCTTATCTGTGGGCAGCAGCCTTATCAACAGAGCATCCTCTGTGCTTGAGCTGGTGGGAGCCTGTGCTAGCCTTTTCTGAGATAGGACTCTGCAGTGGCTTGTAAGGTCCATAAGGCAAGGCCCATATCTTCCTTTATGGCAACCCTAGTACTCTATTGGCACACAGTCATTGTAAGTCACTGTTTCTCTGTTGCCTTGGGATCACCACACAGGGCCTTCTTAAATCCTGGCCTCCTTTGCTTAACAGTGAATTCCTTTTTTTTTTTTTTTTTTGGGGGGGGGGGGTGATAAAAGAGGCACAATGGACTCATTTTTACACTGAATGCCTGGCTCAGCCTCAAGCAGTGACTCTAGTGTTGCTGTTATGAACAAAAAACAGGAATCCAATAAATGTGCTTGCAAATATGATGAGGCTTTCTTTGTTCGTTCTTGACCAAAATTCTGGTGAAGCTATAATCAAAGGCCAAAACGCCTGCTATGTCTCACAGTGTTATCTAGTGAAAGCATGATCCCTAATAAAGTTAAATGACACTTGGAAACCCTTCACTAGGAGCATATTTTAAAAAAAAAAAAAGGTCACTTTTCTAGTGCCGGAAAAAAGAACTTTTGCGTCAACCAGTGGAATTCAAGCAAGCTCAGAAAGCACCATTGAGGTGAATTACCATATCACACAGTCCAAGAAGCCTCACACAATTGGGGAGATTTTGATTTTTGCCAACCGCAATCAATACGGTGAAAGTAATATGTTGGGAAATTAAGGCAAATAAGCTCAAAGCTATTCCACTCTTCAACAACACAGTGAAGCGAAGGATTGAAGTGATAGCAGCAGATCAGGAAAACACACTGGTTGAGCATCTGAAAAACACATGCTTTTGCTCTTCAAGTTGATGTGAGCACTGAGGGCAGTGATGCACCTTTCTTGATTTTAGTGAAATATACGCATGGGAAGGTGCAATTCTCAAAGTCACTGTGTTCTGTCTCCCTCTTCCCAGTCATGAGATGGCATAAGAAGTGTTCAGTGTCCTGTGGGGCTACATGTAAGACAAAAATATATTGTGTGATTACATTGTGGGCTTTGGCACAGATGGAGCTTTGTCTGTGGCAGAACACACAGCACGTCTGCATGCCTTGGTAAATAAAGTTGCTCCATCTGCTGTATGGAGTCACTGCAGCAGTCTCCGAGGACAACTGATATCTAAAGCTCTGAGTCCAGAGCTGTGTAGTGATTTGCAGCTGATCTCATCTATTATGAACTACATGTCTCTTTGCAAAACTTGATGAAGAAATGGGGTCTGATCATGATGTTGTGGTGTTCCACAGTGAAGCTCTTTGGCTGTCAGGAGGTAAAGTACTTGGATGATTTTTTTTGAATTGAGAGATGACCTGTGAATCTGAGCAACAGACTGCAAAAAGGATGAACTTGGCTTCTGTGTGACCAAGGGAAGATGTGCTTATGTCACCAACATATTTGGGAAACTGAATGAATTGAGTACAGGTCTGCAAGGAAAGAACACCCACATCCTTCCTCTGAGTGATTTGAATCACAGGATTCATGGAAAAAAATTGTTGCCTGGAAGAATATTGTTGCCTATTGAAGACAACCTATGACTCCTTGGTGCAACTTTGCCCCCTTGGAAGAGGCCACAGCTGTCAAAAGCTGACTTACCATTTCACCAAATTCTGATTCCAAATGCTTAGCTAGTAACTTCCACCAGTTCAGTGGTTTGACTTTGATTTAAAACTTCAGTGCCAAATGTATTGAATAATGAATTTATTTTTAATAAATTTTTATTTAGTTTAAATAATTGTAATAAATTATACTAAATTTAGGCTTTAACAATGATTAACATAATTTTAAATACCTTTTTCTATTTGTCTAATTTAAATCAAATCTGATTTGTTATAAATCATATTAATCTGAACACGTCTAACTCTACATTATGCACTTGTTTTCTCTTTACACAACTTTTTGTTGTGTTTTGCAGTGTATTCTTTACCTTCTAAAAAGCTTGTGGTTCTCCAGATCAGATCACCATTTGTAAAGGTATGTATATTATTGGTGGTTCCCACTGTAAATATTGAAAGCTGAATTAGAAAATGTAATTATCCAAATTCTGTAGCAGTCAAGATTCATGTTAACCATTTTATGAAATAAATCCAAAAGTAACTAACTGGAGAAAGTTTCCAGTACAGAAAAATCACTTGAAAATGAATCTAAAAATTGTTTCTGGCAAGGCTTCTATCCAGCAAATATATAAAATAATGGGAAATGGATTGGAATCAAAATCTTTCTGAACTGTTGTAACTAGTAAGATGCTTATTAAACAAATACAGTTGAAAATTGTCATTAATTACCTAATTGCATCTCTACTGTTGGAATTAAACTCTGGTTGTGGACTACTGAGAAAAGCCAAATTGGATTTAATCATACTGATAGGTACATGATGATGTATATTATTTAGTTGTCACTAGGATACTGGCAGTATTTAATCCATTTATTTTGGGGAAAATATCTCCTTATAATTAAGGCTACGTTTTAGTCGCAGGCGTTTTTAGTAAGTCATGGACCGGTCATGGGCAGTAAACAAAAATTCACGGCCCATATGCTGCCCATGATTTGTTCTATATACCCCTGACTAAATCTTGGGTGGGAGGGTGGCCAGCAGGCTCCCTACCTGGCTCTGTGCCTCCCCGGAAGCGGCAACATCCTCCTCCCTCTGCTCTTAGGCAGAGGCATGGCCAGGCAGCTCTGTGTGGTGTCTCAGCCCTGAGCGCCAGCTCTGCAGCTCCCATTGGCCCATTCCCAACTGCAGCCAATGGGAGTTACAGAGCTGGCGCTCAGGGCAGAAGCCCCTGGTCACACCTCCGCCTAGGAGCTGAGGGATGTTGCTGCTTCCGGGGAGCACTTCAAGGTAAGCGCTGGCAAGAACCCTCACCCCCTTCCGCACCCCAGCCCTGCGTTCCCCTCCCACTCCCAAACTACTACTGCTGCTGGGGGAGGCAGGTGTGGTGGCCTGAGACTGCCCCAGCAGTGGCTGGTGCACTTGGCCCTGGGGTTGCCTGAGCTGCTCAGATGGCCTCCGGGCCAGCTGCACTGGCTGCTGCAGAAGTCCTGGGATCTGTGACCTCCGTGACAAACTCGCAGTCTTACTTATAATTGGTACACATTTGTGCTGTTTATCTCATAAATTTATTTCTGCTATCAGAATGACTCAGTTGTTTCTCAGGATTCTTCATCTATCTCAGAACTGAGGTTATAATGTGAAATGAGGAACTCGTATCGTTGTATACTTGCTATGTGGAGATAGTGATTGCCATTAAAGCAGCATTTACCAAACAGAGTAACTGAGCATAGGTTTTTGGCTAGTTCAAGTGCGTGGGTTCTTAAAAACCTTCAACGTTTACAATCTAGCTGTAGTAGATTTGTGATGGGTTGGTTTTGGATGCCACCTGATGTACTGGGGTTTCACTGAGCCCCGCCTGCTCCACCAGCATGGATTTCCTCTCCCTGTTTGGTGAATTAGGCGCACACACCTAAGTAGGGCCACACCCATCTGCAGACACAAATGGAAGTCAGCTCTGTGGGAGAGGATTCACCCAGCACTCACATGCATATCCCTTTTGGGGAATAAACCCACCCTGTATAATACTTCTGCACTGTACAGAAAAATCTGCACAGCGCAAGCTCATAAAAATTCACTCTCTCCCTGAATGTGAAGAAAGATATTTCCAACTTCTTGCCCCCCAGTTAAAAATTGCACAAACTGGGTTTAATAATAAACACATTTATTAACTATAAAAGGCAGATTTTAAGTGATTGTAAGGGATGGCAAACAGAACAAAACAGATTACTAAGCAAAAAAACAAAACACGCATATTAAGCTTAAGATCTTAAAGAGATTGGTTTCAAGAAGTAATTTCTCACCCTAAATATTTTAGACTATTTGCAGAGTTTCTCTAGCTTAGCATTCCAGTTATTTTTTCTTACAGACTAGACTCCTGTCTGTCTGAATCACCCCTGTCTTTCCCCTTAGGTTAGTCCTTTGTCCCTTCATGTACTTTTAGTAGTCTTACTTCTTAGGTAGGCAATGGAAGAGAGTTTAGATTAACCTCCTTCCCAGCCTTAAATAAGATTTACCTCTGGTGAGAAACCTTTGTTTGATCCCCATCCCCTTATAGAGGAAAAGTGCCAGCAGTATCCAAAGTGGTATTTTGTATCAGGTGACAGGACCACCTGACTGTGTCATAGTGTCACAGCTGTGTCCCAGGATGCCACTCAGGAAGGAGAGAGATTAGTATCCTCACAATCTTATTGTTTCTTCCTAATGGCCCATCAAAGCCGTGATGGCCAGTTGCCTGGTGGGTGTCTCCCAAATACACACACAGTTTGTTAGTCTCTAAGGTGCCACAAGTACTCCTTTTCTTTTTTACACACAGTTGTAATTGTTACATAGGAATATTGACCAACTTTAGATACAGAAATGATGCATGCATACAAAATGGATAATCGCCTTCAGTAAATCATATTCATATCATTACCGTATTTCTATGAAGAATATGGGGTGTAACGTCACAAGATTTACCACTAGGAGCTGGATCATATTTTTAGATACTAGTGTATGAAAATAGCTGGTAAATGTTGACTTGATTCATAATCCTAAGCATTGTACTTAAGCTTGGTTCCATCCTTAACCTTCCATTTAAAACCTTTCATCTAAAATAGACTTAACAGGCATGAGGAAAATCTAGTTTTAGTTAAATGAACATGATCTTACATCATCCCTAAATATTAAATGTATTACAAATGATAAAAATTGTAGCTTTTTGTTATTTCTTAAATACTTAATCTATCATTCTGCTTCTTCTCCTCCATCTTGATATAAAGAACAAATATAGGCCATTTTGTCAAACACTCCTTTCTTGGGTGAAAAGCAGCAGATGTGCCAAAGTCATTCTTCTGTCAAGCAGCCATGCATATCAGCGTGATGATCAGCAGCTTCATGGGTATGTTCGTATGCGTGCTTTAAGGAATTTAATATTCCTGTTCTTTTCCGTAAAGTTAACTGACATGTTTCCATTTAGCATAGCTCCCGTTACTTTAAGTATTTTCCTTAGTTCTGTGTATGTGTTGTGCAAACTTAATGTTAGGGCTGTCAAGCGATTAAAAAAATTGTGTGATTAATCACAGTTGCAGTCAAACTTCTAAACAATATTAGAATACCATTTAAATATTTTTTGGGTTTTCTATATTTATTCTATAATCAAATATAGGGTCAGGACTGGGGGTTCTGGGTTTCAGCTCTGCTCGGGGCTTTAGCCCTCCTTGGAGTGTGGGACTTGGAGCTTGAGACTTCAAGCCCCTCCTTAGAGCTTCAGCCTGGTGCAGGACTCAGGGCTTCAGTTCCCTTCAGGGCTCTAGCCACTCTCGGGGCATGGGGCTAGAACTGCAGCCCGGGAAGCTGCGGATGAGGCTTCGGCCCCCTGCTGCTGATGCCTCCTGCCCCATCCACAGGTATGCGATCAACATGTTAATTTTTTTTTTTTTAACAGGTTAACTTAGCTTTGTTAATTGCAGCCTTTAACTGCAGTTAATTGACTGCCCTACTTAATGTATATGAAATAGAACTGTAAGGGGATGCTTTTAGGTTATAGTAAAAAATGAATTTTAGTTTGCATCTCACTTTATCCTGGCTCTTTGTTTTCACATTTCAGCTTGGATAATAGATGACACAGAATAATTTTTAGTTATTGCTAACTTGTGATCAGTTTAAGCTTCTGCTCTTTTACATTAGCAGGACATTGCAATGTTAAGCTTGCACATAAGCCAGGGTGATGTTAATTCTTTTAAAAATAAGCATTTTTCAATGATTATTTCAACTCAATCACAATCCATGATTAAAAAATGACATCACTGTTTTTGTAGAAGACCTACTGTTTCAGTTAAACAAGTCTTGAGGTCTATAAATGTTTATCAGTCTGATGGGGGTAGTCTGCACTTTAATGGTATTAGATGCTTAGGGTTCAGCCCACTCCATCATAGTGTGGCCTTGAAAATTTTGAAAGGTTCTATATCTGTATTAATATTTAAGGAAAAAACACGGAGGAGAGAGAGAGAAGAAGCGTGCAAGGGAATGAGTGGTGTTTGGGAGGAAGTCCTGTCACTGTCTTTAAGAGCCTGAGGCTAGGAGATTTTGCTGTAGTCTCACCTGATGAGCTGGGAGAAGGGGACCAGCATAACTGCTGCCTCCTCCCTAATAGCAGGGAGACAGCAGCAGGAAAAGACTGGCCTGTTGAACGTTCTGAGTTGAAGAACTAATTAGGGAGAAGGAGTTAGTTGAAGGAGAAGCTGGTTGAGGCCCTACAGCTGGCTAAACTACAAGCCAGCTCCTAGGAGGAGAGCTGAGGACTCCTGGCCTAAGGAGCGCAGTAATAACTACCTGAATTACCCAGCTCCAGGAGGAGAGTGTGGGGCTCGTGCCATAAGGGGAAACTATGCCTGTTTGATGTATAAATGCTGTTCCACAAGGAGAGCAAGGGCTTCTGTGTTTTGGGAGAGAGACCGGGATTGGCTATCTTACAAGGCCAGCTCTAGGAAGGGGACTGAGCGGGACATGTCTTCTGAACCAGGGCAAGAGCTGATTGGGACTCTTAAATGGACCTACAGTGGGGTGAAAGTGGCACAACTAACAGTGAGTTACACTTTGTGGAAAGACTTAATAAATCAGATCCCACAAAGGGGATAAGTGTTTTGAAGCAGGTTAATCAGGGAGACTGATTGAAAAAAAACTGGGGAAGGTGAGTGCTGAGTGCAATTACCCAGCAGGTCAGAGATGATGCAGGCTTTGGTAGAGCGGTGCTCCAGTGCTGTGAACATTTAAGTTCCGACTCGCCTCCAAAGTTTAGGCTTGGGAATCACCTGATTGGAATTGACATGAACAATCACTCGAAGAAAAAACGTTTACTAACCTTCTCATAACTGTTCTTTGAGATGTGTTGCTCATGTCCATTTCAATACCCACTCTCCTACCCCTCTGTCAGAGTAGCTGGCAGGAAGGAACTGAGCGGGAGGCAGGTCGGCAGGACCCAATATTGACCGCCATGAAGCTGTGACCCCTAGGGGAAACATTTTCTGGGTGCTAAGCACGCGGCGCGTGCACACACACCTGATTGGAATTGACGTGAGCACTAGAACGGGTGGGCAAACTTTTTGGCCCAAGGGCCGCATCTGGGTGGGGAAATTGCATGCCGGGCAGGGGTGTTGGAGGGGGTGCGGGGTGCAGGAAAGGGCTTGGGGCAGAGGGGGGGAGTGGGGTGTCTGAGGGGGCTCAGGGTAGGGGGTTGAGGTGAAGGAGGGGTGTGGCAGGGGGCTCAGGGCATTGGCATGCAAGGTGCTGGAGGGGTTCAGGCTCTGGCCCAGCACCGCTTACCTATAATGTCTCCAGGTTGGCAGCGGCATGCACCAGGGCCTGCCCTCGCCCCATGATGTACGGAGCTGGGATGTGGCCAGCACCATGTCCCTGCAGCCCCTGGGGGAGAGGGGGCAAATGGCTCTGCGCAGTGCCCTTGCCATGCCTCCACGTCCCTCCCCTGAAGCTCCTATTGGCCATGGTTCCCTGTTCCTGGCCAATGGGAGCTGTGGGGGCGGTGCCTGGAGGTGAGGGCAATGCATGTAGCCCTCTTCCTCCCTTTGCCCCCCCGCCCCCCCCGGGCCGCAGGAACATGATACCGGCTGCTTCTGAGAGTGGTGCGGGGCCCATGGGGGTGGCAATCGCACAAGCCGGATCCAAGGCCCTGAGGGGCTGGACCCAGCCCGTGGGCCGTAGTTTGCCCACCCTTGTACTAAAAGATGATGATTTACTTCCAAAATGTACCATTGGGTGTGGCAGATTGCTGATCAGTTTATTTTTGCAACCTCAGATTAGCCTGTGGGTTTGACTTGTGGAAGAAAGCAATTCCTGTGCTCTCTTATTTCCAAGTTGAGGCCCTAGAAGATTAGTTACCTTTTTACACAAGTAACCTATAACTATTTACAGTATTCTTGCATTTTATGATTTATTCCAGTACGCCACTACGATACTTACTCTCACCTGCTATTCAGAAAACAGCTGGAGATCTAATGCAGAAGCTAAACTGGAAAGAGATGGAAAAAGTGGCTGCTTACCCAGGAGTAAATGATGCAGAAATGGTACTACATATTCCTGGAGGTGGCATCACAACATTATTATATAGTGAGAGGTGGGTGAGCTGGCTGATGTTAAAGGGAACCATAGTAAGATGTCAGAATTCCTGTTTTTATTACCCAGATACAATCTACTTCTGCTTCTTTAGTCAGATCCCAGAAAAAAATGACCATTCTTTGTCTTTTTGTGGGATGCTGTGTATATTATTAATGTTATTCTTTGGAAAAACCCTGTAGGAGTAGAATAGGAAATTGTCACCCCAGAACAAACCCATGATTGAGAGAGGATTTACATGACTTATAAAAACCCTCGCAAAATAAAGTTGCAGCACAGTATCTAACAATCTGACTTTCATATGTTGTTTGGAGGGGAAAAGGAGGGAGGCTGCAATCAAGATGGTAACAAACATCCTATTTGATGATTGAAGTATGTATGGTAGATTTGTCTTAACATATTTAAGAGCCAAACAAATGCAGAAATTGTCTATTATGATGTCAAAATAAGATCCAGAAAACTTGGCTTGTTTGGTCCATAACAGACAGGTTGAGCTAAACAGCTTCTGTAAAGATACTTGCTTTCATGATGACTGCAATAGTTCCCAATTATATACTCCATCTTTAGAGAAAAAATTCTAAAATTTGATTTTTGAGTTTTTTGGCTTCAGGACCAGCAGACAGTTAAAAAAAAAAAAAATTTTGGGTAAAAGGTTGTTAAAAGCAAGTCTGAGTTTTAAGAATTTGACCAAAAAGCTTACCATGCTGAGTGAGTTAAACAACTTTTGCAATGAAGTGTATTAAATTATTTTGTGCCAGGTACAAGAACTTATTACTTCCTTAGCATATGTTGCCTTTCACCCCATCTGAACTTTAGCCTTGACTAGGGTTAAAAATCCTGGCCTTTATTTGCATTTATTATTTGGATCATGGAAACACATAGAAGCCCCTATCAAGATTTAGACCCTATTGTGCTATGTGCTGTATAAACACAATGTAAGAGACAATTCCTGCCTTGAAAAGCTTACAATCTAAATTTGATGTGACAAGGGATGAGATGGGAAACGGGTATAGAAAGGTTAAGTGATTTGACCTAGTTCACCCAGCAAGTCAGTGGGAGAGCTGGGCCTAGCATCCAGATGTCTTGACTCCCAGTCTACAGGTCTATGTACACCAGCTTGCCTCTCAGAAAGACACTGACATTTTATGCACCAAATACTCTATATCACATGCTTCACAAAGCTTCGGCTGAAGATTCAATGTCTCTGCTTTTGTCAAGCTACTACTTTTAATGACTTTCCCAATCTTGAAACTTGAATTGGGTTTAAGCTATTTGTGTAGTGTGGGGTTTTGTTTTTTTGGGGTGGGGGGTGGGTGTGGGAGAGGGAGATGTCATTTTTAACATTTCCCCCTTAAGTTCAGGATAAACTTTCATATGTTTTTAAATTTGCCATTTCAAACAGGAAACTTATTTGAGCAGTGTTGTCTACGCTATTTTTACTTCATGTTGTTCAAATACACATCATTTCATTGAGTGTCTCATTCTTCCTTTATGGTGTGAAAGAAAGATAGTTATTCTTCTACCCAATGACTAGAATGTCAGTGTCTGATAGTTTCTGAAAACTATTAGTTACACTGTTTTCTAACGCAAGTTTTATTGTAATTCTAGGTTGGAAATATTGATTGTATTTGTAATGAATCATGCACTAGAAATGATTGCAGTTTGAATTACTAATACTTTAATACAAGCTCCCACTATGGTGGGTGTTTTCTCCCTTCAGGCATGAAACGCTTTTTTGTTAATGTTGAAACTACAGTGAAATTCCTAGGCTAAATATGAAGGGAGGCAGCTTCCAACCTGGATTATAAGCCTGAGGGGGGGAAAAGGAATAGAAAAATTCTATCGGAGCTCTATGCTGGTCCCTTATATCAAGCTATATCCATCCCAAGAATGTGTATTTGTTAGCTTAGTAAAGTTATACTCCCATCAGGCCTGGCCTTGTTGTTTAGCCAGATTCTAATCCTCTTCTTTATCTTACTCTGTGCCTCTTGAGATTGCCTTTCTATGTCCTTCCTGTTACCTTCACCTAAATTAAATTTTCACCTATGTTCATCTGGTTCCAGCAGCTATTCCCTGATTTAGCTTCCCATATCTAAGTCCTACCTTCTTTCATAGTGTGGGGACAGTGTGCATATAATGACTCCACTTTTAAGTGTTCATAGTACATGAAGAGATTAAGGATCAGCATCAAAGGAATCTGTATGAATGCCCAAGTTGTAGTACTAAAACAGCAAACGAGCTGTGGTGTAGTACTCCCACAGCATAGGATCTATGCACTGTGCACCCCCCCCCCCCCCCAAAAGCCAAAACCAGTTAGTTGCCTAGCAGAAGGCAAACATACAACCTGGATTTAAAAAAAAAAAAAAAAACCAGTGGGCTACTCCATTTTATGTAAAAGACCAAAACCTGATGTTAAATAAGCTCCCTACCACTGATTATTGTGCCAATTGAAAATCTGACCAATTTCTGTTACAGTTGTTCAAATGGAATTGAAATGGCAGTTCTGTTGAAATTTTGCTCAGAGGGGGACAACATCCCTGATGCACTGGCTCTTGTTAATTATCTTAATGAGTGGCTCCAGCTAATTAAAAGTGAAGTAAGTACTCTTTCAGCTCAAGTTTTTGCTTTTAGCTCTTACTGTTTTCATTTCAGCAGCTCAAA
This sequence comes from Dermochelys coriacea, assembly GCF_009764565.3. Taxonomy (NCBI): domain Eukaryota; kingdom Metazoa; phylum Chordata; order Testudines; family Dermochelyidae; genus Dermochelys; species Dermochelys coriacea. Next base: position 93,099,653 of record NC_050069.1, read on the forward strand.
ATTAGACACCTTCACCTTTTAACTGAACTTTCATGAACTTGACAGCCTGTCAGTTGAGGTTGTATGTCAGAGTAGGTGTTGGTCCTTTTGTTCTAAGGTTACTGGAAACCTAAGGATATGCTCCATCTGCAATCAGTGGAAGCAAACTCCTACCCAAGATGTAGGGCCCTACCAAATTCATAGTCCATTCTAGTCAATTTCATGGCCATAGTATTTAAAAAAAATTTCATGAAGGCAGTGTAGAAGTAAGGGTGGCAATAGTGACTTGCAACCCCCTGATTTCCATAAGCAGGGGGAAGGTGCTGATCTGCAGGGTCCACTGGTGACCAGGAAGAGGACAGTGAAATGAGGATATAGCAGAGCATTGCCTTTCTTTAAACAAGCATGTTCTGTAATGGAGCAGGGATGCAAGATTGAAACAAGGTTAAGCAAGAGGATGTTAAGTGGGGAGTTACTGTAGCTCTAAGACAATTTACAGTGATTATAGGTACTTAGAGCTTTACCAGACTGCTGTTTGTACTAAATATCCCCCCTGCCAGAAATGGGAGGGAAATGGGAAAAGCAGACTTGCCCTCTGTGGTTAATGTAATTCCAAAATTTGAATATATATTTTGTTCTTAATTCAGCAGAACAGTGATGCCCCAGCTATTCCTTCACAATGGAAAATACCACATTCTTGGAGATTACTCTTTGGCAGTGGCCTTCCACCAGCACTCTTCTGATTAGGCTGGTATTCTGAAAAATCAATTGTATAAAATTTGTAACCTTGCTCTAAAGACTAACACAATGTTGTTTGGTATTTGCCAACATTTAACTTTATGTACATTAATCTCTATTTATGCAAACATTTCCTTTTATAATGTGAATATCAAAATTTAATGTAGGTCTCACTCTGACCAAAGAACTGCATGGTGTGCATATAAGTTTCTGTGGTATCTTCAGGTGACTCTTTTCTAATAAAATACTTTAAACTTTTTTTTTTTTCCTTTTAGAGGGTTAATCACATAAGTATCCTGCTCACTTATCATTGCTATCAAGGTAACAAACTTAGCAATTCATACAGATCAATTTGTGAGTCTAGCCTAAAGCCAGAAACCCTTTACTCCATCAGCCTACTCCCTCTCCCCTGTAATCTTCCTGGCAGTCTGAGCAAGCCACCAGTGACTCCTACTGCTCTAAGTTTCTGTACTGTCTGGGGAGGTGCTATACAGAAGACCTATCAACCTGGACTGTGTTAACTTTGTTCCACAGGGCTGAAAAGGAGACAGCACACACTCCACCTCTTCCATGGGCTGCAGAGACACCCAAGTTAAAACTGTCCAGGTGGATAATCCTTACTAATGATGACAGCTAGTTAGATTGTTGCCAGAGAAAAGCCTCAAATTTAAAGAAAAAATGAGTTGATATTGATTGGCTTTGCACAACTACAGTATATAAAGATTTACAAGGCTAAAATACTTCAAATTACTAATTAAAAATAACTTGTACTGGGAACATCAAACCACTTTAGAAGTAGCTGTTGAAATCAATTGTTTCAAATCTCCAGGAATATGAAATACTTGTTTAAATTGTAATTTTAAAAACTGTCAGATGTAAATTATGGCTTACACAGAGGAACCTTTAACTAATTTTCATATTGGTATTACAGTAATGCTGAGATTACATCTGAAGATTTAAGCTAGTTCACTTCTCAGACTTTTCAAAATTATCTGGAAATCAGTCTACAACGAAATGTTTCATAAGGGAGATGCCTGAGGGCTTAGAAGTAGAATAGTTCTACCTACTCAAACTATGTATGTGGGCATTAAAAAGGGTTGCTCTTGAAGGATTCATGAACTGATGTGGCACCTTAATCATGAAAATAAAGTTGCTCTGAACCAAAATGTGAATCAAAGGTAATGGCATCCAAAAAGACAATGCATCTCAGAGAAAGTGAGTCACTAAGAAGAGTCACTAGAGAAGATTCTGGGATTGTCAAACTTGGTATTACTGAACAGGTCTGTTTCCCTTTTCAGTCTCATGCTTACTTACTGAAATGGGGCTAGATTAAAAAATTCCAAAAGCTAAGTTTATACAGCTTTCAATAGTCCCCATTTTAGAACAGGATATATGAAAATATATTAACAGTGCTTTTCTTCCTGGAGGATCACTGCATTATCTAGAACAAACTTTTGTAAGGAGCAGCTCATACCCAGGTGAACATTACACAAGTTTAAGGACTTGACTGTGTAAAGGTGCAAGAGGGACACAACTTGAGTATTTACCAGTCTGCTTAAGTGAAGGCACAAAAATAGTTCAATTTAAATCAATAGTATTCACATAACTTCATTGGATCCTAGTGTGAGGGTTCACCCCTTGCAGGATTGAATTCAAAATCAAAGTGAAAAATGCTGAGCTAGATTAGAGACCTGGTTCTTGTGGTTGGGACCTGGAGTAACTTGAATAAAGATTAGAATCTGACCTACTGTATTTAAACTGAAGCTATAAGAATGCAAGGAACCAGAATGCAGTTACCTGACTGGAAATTTAGACAAGACATAAGGCTTAACATTCATATAATTAAGAAAAAAAGTTACAGATCTTCAATGAGTGCAAGAGACTACCTGTGGTGAGCAAGTTGTAGAAAGAGGGCTTTAATGAGGTCCTCCAGTACCATAAATTGTTTCTGAAAAGCTCTTCAAGAGGGACCTGATCCTGTATATTTATTCATGAATAGTCCCACTGCTGTCAGTAAAGGTTTGCAGAAGTGGATCTTCCTCCTTTTAGATCTCTTAAATCCAAAGGACCAAATCTTACAAATTGCAAACTGAAGGTCACAGCCATATATTGGTTACCTTCACTCCTTCCTTCATATTTATTACAGCCCATAGCTTAAATTTAGGTCCTGCTCCTGCAATGAGGTTGTAGACAGTGTTTTACTAGATATTTGTAAAGCACAAAGGCTCTCCTTGACTGGGGCCTACTACTCATACAAATACAGTAGGGTACCCTCTGAAATTAGTGGGAATTACATGGATTTGAGAGACAGCATTGGACCTTCAAACAGGCATTTGAAGATCACAAAATAGCTTGTTTTTGTGAAAAATTTTAACAATCACCACCTCAGGCCTTTTCCAGCTCTTTTATGTGCCTTGTACAATGCAGTTTCATTTTGACATCTTTTTTAAAAAGTTCATATAAGCTTTCTTTATTTGGCTGGGTCTCTTGAGTAGTTTCAGCTGTTAGGAATCAAAGTGATTGCTTTGTTGAGGCTGTGCAGGAACATCATTCCCAGAAGAACTGAGCATGAGTTTAAAAGAGATTACTCAATTCTGTATGGGGGACAGTCTTCCTAGACACGTCTCCACTCGGCTCAGCCTGATTGTGTATACAATTTTTAGTCACTTTAGTACAAAGACAATTAGTAAGAAAATCCTTTAGTTTTCTATTTGGATAACTCAAACATGTAAGCTACATTCTATCAAATTTCCAAAACAAATTCACTCTTAGAACTAGGCTTTTTTTTCCTGCCTCTGCTTAAGTTCAGCACTGAGGCCTTAAAAGAAAAAGTACTTACCCCATTGTAGGATTAGGACCAGAGAGTGTATTTTAACTGACTGTATCCACAATGCCACACACAAAAAAAAAGCAGCTAGCTGCATTTCTTTCATTGGTAAAGTGTTATGAATATTTATAGTCGCATGATAAAGGAACTATGAAAAATAAGTGTAGACTTTCAGATGTGTACGCTTATAAGAATTCTATCTTGTAATCATGTTTACTTCATTATCCAATTCATTAATTTAACCTGGTTTTTGAAAGCCCTATTAATATGAAGTTATGGTTGAGATTCAAATGCATGGAAGTCATGGGGGGTGTCACATAGAAATATGTAAAGTGGTCTAAATTGGGCCCTATGCGGTTAACAGCCATGGGATATGATGCAAAATTGTGCTCTAGAATCTGAGTTTTCATTTTAACAAGTATTTATAGTCTCATAAGTGCAAAGAAAGCCTTGAAAAGGTAAGTGGAGTGTAAACTGAGGTAAATAAGTCTCCACCCAGCCTGAAACAATAGCTCTGAGGCATTAAGTTATCTCAAAGATTATTAAACCTAAAACCAAAGTTATAATTGCCGCCCCAATTCAGGACAACTAAACATGGTTTAGTGCTATTTTGAATAGGGATGCCTTCCTGAATTGGGGGCTCAAAACCCACCATTAACTATTTGAGGCTCACTTCAATAGAAACATTCAACCCAATATACTTACCTCAAAATACCTCACATGCTTCCTCACTTAAGACCCAATTCCATCATCACCTACTCACCCCTGACTACTTCCAAAGTGCAGTTAAATATTGTCAACACAGAAGTCTGCTACAACCTGAAAGAAGTATGGACAGCACAAAATAAACTGAGTATCAAAAAAATTTACAAAGCATTATTCTGTATTGATTTGTAGACTTTAATTCAACAAAACCCTCAATTTTTAAGTTCACCTGAGGCTGCCACAGAATTTCCTGAGGACTGCAGAATTAATGGACCTTGCTAGAGAATTTAGGTCCAGTCTGCCACACAATAGAGGGCCCTGGATTAGTGCTAAAACAGTCAAGGTCAATACATGGGTTTGAGGGAGTCAGTTAAATTGATTTAACATATTCTGAGTGGCTGGAAGAGAAGGGTGCATGAGGAAAAGCAACTGATGGGAGGGTATAAGGTATAGAAGTGCCTACCCTAATTTACACTTCTGGTCCTTCAGTATGCATGCTATTACAATAAGTTTTGTTGAGGTTCCTTTGAACTCTAATAGATTCACACATCTTGCACACTACCTCTGAATTTGGCATCAGAAACAAAGTTCTGTTCTCTACAGTGATTGTTAACTTGACCACACTGCACAAGTATTAAGGTGTAAATTCAGCAATATACACAGATTAATTTAAAGGCATGAATCCATTGAAGCTATAGACAGACTCCCATTGGCAGTAACTGGCATAATGCAACAGTTATGCTTGTGGGAAATAGAAATTTGAGATTTTAAATGGACAAATATAAAGAAATCAAACCATATCATCAAATGGCAACTTTCTTGCACTGGATTTTGCAGAGCATCTTGTGCATAAGACTAGAACAAACATGGAAAGACTTACTGAAGAAAGTATTCAAGTATCCTTGTTTTCATTATGACTGGAAAGTTTACAAAACAAGATTTGGAAAACAAGAGGTAGAGTTCCTAATGGAGGCTACCTCAATACTCAGCATAAAATTTGTAGTTTTCCAGTTGGGTAAGAAAAAGAAAACCTCGAGATAAATCCCAGTTTTCTTGAAATACCGTTTAATAGGTTTTCCCTAACATAATGCACACAGAACAGAATGTTTCAATTTAAAAAAATATTTAATGCTGCCAAAAACATATAAAAATACAATAAAAATGGCAGTACAAAGTATTTTCTAGTTTATTTCTTTTACATCTTTCTACAATTAGTACAGACATTATAAAAAACACAAAAGACAGCAAGTTATTTTGTTTTGCAAAGTAGCATGCTGGTGGTGTTCTTCATCCCCTGGATGTAGTTTACGTTGTAAACAGATTATTATGAGGCCTTCTTGTATTTATCAGACCTCACTTTTGTTCCCGGAGAGGGGTTCATATCTTGCCTTGCATGTCAATAGTTTGCAATTTATAGATGCAGAATATTCACAAGTCTTGGAGGTTTAGATGTCAGTCAGTCTCGGCCTACGACATACAACGCAAAACAAAGTCACCGATTCAGTAAAGACTAAAAATCAATAGACTAAGGGCTTGGAAGTCACTATAGTTATAAGGCAAACCGCCAAACTGATAATTTGTTCCAATTTTTCAGACTAATTACTCCATTACTATCAGTAGTAAAACTGAAATGCCAAATCTTTTTCAGAAGAGATACTATAGATCAGCAAAGGCACACTGGAGATCCCCAGTCCAGCAGGTCACTAAATGCCTTTAAGCATGTGAGTAGTTCCATTGACTACAGTGGGACTCTGAGTATTTTGCTGGACAAGGACCTAAAACTGCTCTTTGAAATCTGAATGCCAGTCCCGTTTTAGAAGGTATAGTTCAAAGCAAAATGACATACTAAGTCTAAATTCACTTGTCCCAATGAGGGAATTCCAAAATTATAACATTTTTAATGAAGCAAAGCCTATATGACCAAAAACAAAAGAACCAACTTTCGTAAACCCACACTGATTTCTTCCAGAACACAGTAATCTTTTCTTAAAGTTAATTGATAGCATGTTTAAAAAGGTTTATTTTTCCACATATCAGGCCTTTTAATGCAAATAAAGACTCAGACAGATGAAATATTTTGAAGACATTTATTTTTAGTACACAAGAGTGAGACTGAACTGAAGCCAATGAAAAAACAGCTTTAAAAGGCAGGAAGACTATCACAGAATTATAAACTTTGCCGGATTCCACCCTGTAGTTTAAATCACTTGTCCACAATGACAATTTTCCCCTTGAGTTATCTCAATCAATTTACATAAAGTTTCATGTGTAGTCATCCAAAACTCTGAAGTTTAAGACTAATAAATGAAGAGGTACACTAAATAATTTTATTGGCCTCTTATACTTTGAGACGATGTAGGCTTTTTCATACCCACCCCCATCACACACACTTGCCTTTTCTATAATGTTCATTTGCACTATACTGTATATTTTTAAAATACAGTGTTAAAATAAAAATACATCAGTTAATGAAATGGAACATGTAATGTTCCAAAGGTTTAATTAAGTTAAAGTAAGTTTAGTTTTCAAATTAAAAATTTCCCTAAAATGCACCTGTAATTTCTCCAAATCTTTACTTTAGACTGTATTTAATTATTGCTATTGGATAACTCCTGCTCAACAAGTAATGGGGAAAATATTTAAAAGATGGAGGGGCACTCAACACAGTAAGTGGCGCCATTGCAAACAATAGATTTCCCCTGCCAGAAAAATATAATTTAATAGAAAATCATAAGAAATTACTCCAATCCTTATAAAACTAGAATGTGCTACTTATAACTGAGATTCAGATGTGTGCGAGTGATTACTTGGTAAAAGGTGAATGAGATTTATATGAAGCTAATCATCTGAATGTCAGCTTTAAAGTAACCTAATTAAAAAAAGTTCTACTATGCTCCAATTATCTGTAATTATTCTGGATAACAATACACGCAGGGGGAAAAAGGATCACAGTCAAGATTTGAATCAACAGCATTTCAAAACTAGTGCGCCAATCAGGCTTTAATATTTCAGAAGTAAAGACGGTTGTCTCATGTGCTCTTGTGACTTAACTGCCATAGAAACAACAAAGCACGCGTAGCCTAGATTTTGTAATAACCACCTTCCTGTAAAGTGCTATGAACTAAAGACAAAAGAGGAAATCCTAACTCCACTAAAAAGTCAGTTGGCATTTTGCCATTGATTTTACATGGAACTAGGATTTTACACAAAGTTCCTTCCTGGAATGTGATTAAAGGCTTCATTCTTTAAGCTTCTTTCCCAACCTCATACTGCAGCAGATCATAAGCAAAAATATTTTTGCCTGTCACTGATGTGATCCTTAAAAATTGTTACAGCTTGGTTGTTAATGATGCAGCCTGGTTGTTAATGATGCAGCCAAGCCAACCAAACACAGCTTACCCATGAATTACCAAATCCATTTACAAATGCTACTTTGTGGAGTGAAAAAGAGTGAACAGAATGTGAGCATATATGAACATTGCCAAGAAAGTCTTCTTGGGGTCTGGGCAATGTAGGAGACAAAGTTTAGATGGAGTCAGGTAAAAGAATTCAAATGAAGGTCTTCAAAGATGCATTTAGAGCTTGTCATCAGAGGAAAGCAGAAAAGGCTTGGAAAAATCCTGCTGCCGAGTCAGGAGATAAATGGAGACTAGCAATTTCAGAGAAAGGGATATTATCTATCTTGGAGATTTTTTTTTCTTAACTGTTTTCCTTTAAGCACTTTAAGATATGGAGATCTTATTTTACTTTTATAATAGTACTTCATGGCACTACATACATTTTCCCATAAACGAAACCCAATCGTTTGTAAGATACTTTACAACACTTAAAAGTTTTAATTGAAAGCAATATGGGCAGATTGAGGAGTAAGCTATATGATGGAAAGACTAATGCACTGCCCTTAGGCTAGGGGTTGATTAGAGTTAGAACAGCTGAAGGTTTTTTTTAAAAAAAAAAAAAAAAAAAAAAAGTGTTTGTTGCTACAAGACCTTCCTAAACACAAAATCTGCATTCTCCTCAGATTGCTTAAGGACTTCAATTTAGCATTACTGAACTTTGTTGTATTATCCTTAAAATACCTACTTACAACAAGTAACCAAAATTTACTATATGTGCCAAAGCAATTAGTAAATCTTGGCTCTGTCATGGCTCCAGTACCAGTTGCAATCTTGTTTTAATGGTAGTCTTAGAGAAACCCAGCTCTGAACACGGTAAGACTCGACCATCTGAAGTCTCATTCTTCTACCAACACCAGGGGAATTACACTATTCACACTACCTGGAGTTACCTGTGTAAAATCTATTGCACATCCATGAGACACTCCTCAAAAGTGTATGTTGTTCAGTCATCTAATTGCAGTGCAGTGAAATAGCAACTCAGTTTAGATCCCATGTTTAACCCCCCGCTACTGAGCTTGCAGGTGGCTGGAGACCTTTCAAAAATGTTTTATTAAGGAGATCACAATATCATTATCCCCATTTTACACATTTGGAAACTGAGGCAGAGAGTTAGGGTGATTTGTTCAAGGTCACTCAGGAGACCAGTGGCAGAGCCACGAATATAACAAGTCTCCTGAATGCTTATCCAGTGCTCTATCCACTAGGCCACAAGGCCTTCTTCCTTAGAGGAGTATGAGTTTGACAGCTGGATAAAGGAACCTATACAATGGAAAGGAAGTTAACAATGGACCTGGGAAAAGAGCTATTAGATACACTTTTTTTGTACAAACAATGCAAAGTTTATGATCCATCTCAAAGTGATCTGAAGGTAAATAAGTACTTCATCCACTATTCCGGATGAAGTGGTTAACTATTGTGTTTATTATGGTGCTAGGCAACTTACATAGATCTGGCATCCTTAATTAAGACTATGTCACAGTTAACAACATCTTATCAAATAATTGATAATATTCATCTATATTCTGTAGCTAATACTTTCAATTATGTTTGAAACAAGTTTTTCCACAAAGTTAAATCAGTTTTAAGTTAGCTTCAGTGTGCTATTATTGATAGGTGATAGATTTTTATTATTACATGGAACAAAACAAAAAAAAAATCAGTAAGATGAGACAAAATATCACATTACACATTTAATGGAATGTCAGAACTTTAACAAAACTAGAGCTTCAGACAGTAGCTCAAGTCTGAATACAACTTCCATCAACCAGTTTAACAATTTGCCTCCAAGTCTAGGGCTAGCAAATAGCTTTATTAAAAAAACCCCATAAGCAATTTCAAGCTTTTTTAAATAACTGCAAAAACAAAAACAAAAAAAAATAAATAAATAAAAGGAATGCAGTGTACAGAGGAAAAACTGAAAAGTGCTTCATCAGAACCTTAGCTGCTCATATGCAAAGTCTCAAAATCTTGAAATGTGAGGAATGGATGCACTGTGCACAAGTTACAAGTTACTAAATGCTTTACATTTAGTTGCAAAATCAAATTTCTTTTTTGGTCAAATAAATTTATACAAACTAAGCTTTTAAAAGTACAGTTAGCTACAAAAAGTAAGATTAAATATGCAGTTATAAAATATATTTATCCTGGGTCATAAGAATATAAAATGTTAATGCCTATGTCAATAGTACATTACACACACATAAGGATAACTTCTTTGCATTAATAATGTAAATGATACCACGCTGTTTATTGCTTATGTCAGGCATGTAAATTAAAACCCAGACAGCCTCGATCGTTAAATCTTCATGGCTCAGGGTCTACCTACTAGATTCAGTGAAATACCATTTTTTAAAAGTATATAAATACAAAGTTTGTATCTGTTTATTTAACAAACGAACAACTTTATTCTGGGTAGCAATTTGCTGTTTGGTTTCAGAAGTACCTGCTGTGAAAGTCCTGAGATGCTGACTGTGATACGTTTACATCACTTATCTAAGTTGCGTCTAAACTGCACCAATTTTGGGTGTAAGGAGTTTGCTGCTGAAAGTCAAACTCCCCAGTGATCGACTTGCAGCAAGATTAGCTGCTACCGTAGACAGGCTCACAGTGCAAATAAGTGTTTACTTACAGGGAATGTTCTTGAAAATACAGTTTCCAGCAAGAATAAGCTCCAGCTAAAATGACTGTACCAAACCCAATCTTAGTGAGAATAGGTTTCCAATATAACCACCTTTTTCTTTTTCTTTCAGTCTCACTTAGCTTCTGTTTCATCTGGTGCACCTTCTGGGCTGTGTGAGCTTTTCTATCCTCTCGTAGCCGTTTCCGAACCGTACTAAAAGAGAAAAAAAAAAAACTTAACTGTAGAATAGAAGTAATTCCTCAAGAAATATTAGGAAAAAACCCCTCAACCCAACCCAACCCAACCCACAGAACAGTTAACCAATCTGTGCTGTTTATGACTAAAACTTTATGAAGGAGGGAATGTTGACAAGAATGGTCTTTACTCTGTGCTACTCTAATTACCTGAACAGTTTAATTAAATACCCATGCTGTTTTAACATTATTACGGTTGCCAAGTCAAACATCAAGAACTTAGGAAATACCAAAGTTGCAACCTTAATTCTGCTCCCTCTTGCCTACTGTGTATATAATGTATTTTCTATATTAATATATAATAGAGTATACCAAAAAAGCACACATTGAGGGCATCTTCACTGAAGAGATAACTCAGGCTCTTTCTTGGTTGTTGCCTGCAACCCTCCTACCACACACACACACACACAACCTTCTCATGAGTTTAGTGCAGGGGTGGGCAAACTACAGCCTGCAAGCCATTTTATGCCAGCCCCTGCTCCGGCCGGCGTGCTGGGTCGGGGGCCTCACCGCACGGCTCAGCCCTGCTCGGGCCAGGGGGCTGGGATGGGGTCGCACCACACAGCTCAGCCCTGCTCCGGCACTCCAGCCGGGGCACTGGGTCAGGATCGTACCATGCAGCTCAGCCCCATGCCACACGGCTTCCCCGCTCTGGCTCCTACGCACTCCAACGGGAGCTGCAGGGGCAGTGCCTGCGGATGGGACAGTGTGCAGAGCTGCCTGGCTGCACCTCCACATAGGAATCAGAGAAAGGACATGCCAATGCTTCCGGGAGCCTCGAGGTAATTGCTGTTTGGAGCCTGCACCCCCTGGGCCTCTCCCCATGCCCCAACCCCCTGCCCCAGCCCTGATCCTCCTCCTGCTCTCCAAACCCTTCGATCCCAGCCCGGAGCACCCTCCTGCACCCCAAACCTCTCATACCCAGCCTCACCTGAGAGCCTGCACCCTGTCCCCAATCCCAACTTTGTGACCATTTACGGCCCGCCATACAATTTCTATTCCCTGATGTGGCCCTCGGGCCAAAAAGTTTGCCCACCCCTGGTTTAGTGGTACTTTCAGTCTGGGCTGGCAGGCACATCTGAAGTTGCAGGCTAAAACCAGAGTGACACTTTCCATCAGACTGATAACCCACACACTTTCCAGTGAGGACACAGGCTAAATCACTTGATGCTGATAATCCTCCAGTGTCTTGCCACAATTCCCTGGATACACAAAAGGACAAACGAGTTCTCCCACAACTCACTGGGAAAGATCAGAGCAACTCAATTTATTGCAACAGAAAGAACCATGAGACATGATCCCACAGGTCTTAGCAATCCACAGTGGTGAGTGCAGAACCAGTGAGGACACAGTAACTCAAGTATGACTTTGTTCTGTGGCCACTCACACCAGAAGTAAACTAACCAGGGTGCTCAGCCTCAGGTTTTGATCACCTGAGTTAACAAGGCTACAGTGAAAACATACCCACACGCTACTCGTGCCTTCAAACCACAGCAAACCTCCTACTGAGAGCAATGGGAAGTTGGTACAAAGATGGAGGATAAAATATGGCCCTTGTGTAGTCCAGTTAGCAAAGGTATTGAGCACCAACAGCTCCCATTGACTACAGTTGAGCCTATTTGTGTGCACAACTTCCGAAATTCACACCATAAACTTTTATTTAGAGAAGTTAGCATTGCATTTACCAGTGTGGTGAAAAACTAATACCAAGTACTTGTAGGACCATTACTTTTTCTGCCCTTTACAAGCTAAACGATCACCTGATTTATGCATGCGATTGTGATAATTGCTCAGTTGGTGTGTAAGTGTGTATCTAAGGCCACATCTACATTCTGAGCACTTTTATCACTACTGTGCTAGCAAAAGCACTCCTGGTGTGGATGTAGCTATACTGACAAAATGGGGTTGCCAGCCTTCAGGATTGTCCTGGAGTCTCCAAGAACTAAAAATTAATCTTTCGTTAAAGATTACGTCATGGGATGAAACCTCCAGGAATACATCCAACCAAAACTGGCAACCCTATGGCAAAACTGCCGTTTGTACTGGCATAGTAAAACCGCCCCCATAAATGAATAAAACAAGCTATCCTGACAGAAATGCAATTTTGCTAGTATAGCTGTATCTACACTAGAAACTTCTGCCAGTAGACACATTGGTTAGGGATCACATTTTCACACCCATGGCCAATACTGCTATTCTGGCAGAAGTCTGTAGCTTGTATGTCGCTACAAGCACCACAATGGCACACCTACAGTGCTACAACTATGATGCTGTAGCGCCTGTACCATAGACATTTAAGCCTAGGCTACATCTAAAACTCAGGTCAACCTAGCTACAACACTGAAGGGTGTGAAAAATTTCACATCCTGTATGAAGTAATTAGGTTAACCTTCCCTCAGCCTAGATGCTGCCTCTCAGGTCTACACTAAACGCTTACTACAGTGACAGAAGGGTTTTTTCTCATTGTCATAGGAAATCTATCCCCCTGAGAGGTGGTAGCTCGGTCAGTGGTTACCCAGCTGCATCTGCAGCATGCATTAAATTGACCTAACTACTTCACAGAGAGTGTGAAATTTTTCACAGCCCAGAGCAATGTGGCTATGTTGACCTAAGTTTCAAGTCGAGATTAGGCCTTAGCCTTTTTATCTGAAAGTCTGATCTGAATCTTTAATGAACAGAAAGCTTCGAAGTTAGCAACTCAATGAGATGGAAGGGGTAGTTCAGTCCTTTCAACTGTTGTTCCGGAGTGTGTGCAGAATGACACTCGAAACCCTGTGCTGTAAGCCTTTCCGTTCCCAGCCATTTTGTTATTTTCTCTTTTCTTCTTAAAGCTTACTTATTTAAAAGTACTGAACAGCGAATAACTAAAGTGGTATCAAAGATTTTATTCAATCATGTCTGAGACCATCTAGGGAAAACACATCCCATCCTTGGGCCCACTCAAGGGACAAATTATCTGGGATTAGAATTTCTCCAGGATAGGGTTGCCAACCCTCCCAGTTTCATTGGGAGTCTCCCGGAATTGGGCTCTGTCTCTCAGAAGCTACTGAAGCCAAAAACTGGGAGATTTTAGGCTGCTAAATGTCCGGCAGCACTGCGGGGCTAAGGCAGCCTCCCTGCCTGCCCTGTTTTCGTGCCAGTCCCAGAAGTGGTGACACATCCCTGTGGTCCTTGAGGAAACAGGGGGTCTCTGTGCACTGTCCCCGCCCCGAGCTAGCCAATGGGAGTTGTAACCAATGGGAACTGCAGGGGCAGTGCCTGCAAATGGGGGTTGGGGGCAGTGCCTGCAAATGGGGGCTGTGTGCAGAGCCCTCTTCCCTCCCCTGCAGGGGACATGCCAGCTGCTTCCGGGAGCAGTGTAGGGCCAAGGCAGGCAGGTAGCCTGCCTTAGCCCAGCTGTGCCGCTGACTAGGAGCCACCAGAGATAAGCACTGCCTGGGGGCTGGAGCCTGCACCCATCACCCCCTGCCTCAGCCCTGAGGCCCCCCCAGAGCCAGCACCCCAAACCTCCTTCCATACCCCAATCCCTTACTCCAGACTGGATGTCCCTCCCAGATCCTGCACCCCGCACCCCCTCTTCCACCTCAACCCCCTGCCCCAGGCTCAGCCCAGAGCCCCTCTCACACTCTGAACCCCTCGGCCCCAGCCCAGAGCCTTTACCCCAACCCCTTGTCCCAGCTCAGTGAAAGTGAATGAGGGTGGAGGAGAGCGAGCCACAGAGGAAGGGGGGGCGATGAAGTGAGTGGGGCGGGACAGGGCAAGGATGTTTGGGTTTGTGTGATTAGACCATTGGCAGCCCTGCTCCAGGATAAGAGGACTTTATTTAAAAAAAAAAAAAAAACAAAACAAAAAAACCACACCCCCAAGTCATCTTCCATGTTTCTTACCTTTCAATGCTTCCATCCATGATATCTTGCACTTTAGTGGGCAGTTCAGTATTTATTTTCTCCCCCATTTGCTCCTGTCTTTCTAAGCCAACACTATTCCCATTGTACTTCTCTGTATTTATTCTGGTTGGGTGTGGAGGAGACTGCTCAGAACTTGGTGCTTGGTCCTCCTTAGAAAGTTCCTTCCACCGTTTCTGAATGATTGAGAACACATTTTTGAATAACATTTCTCAAGATCGTGAAAGTTATATCTTCGAATAAAGAATGATCATATAAATAAAAATGCAAATTAAAAAACTAATTTCTAGATAAAGAAGTAAGCAACACCGTGATACTCTTATTTACACTGAATAGAGAACAAAGTACACCCATCAGTCTTAGCTTCAGATAACACTAAAACCAAGACTTATTCGAGGGAAATTCGGTTGTTAGAGAACAACTTGAAGGTCAAGTAAACAGTATAGAAATTTGTCCAGGAATAACAAATTTGCAAGTGAAATTTAGGGCTGTAAACTCATGGCAATAAAAAAAGGTAAGGCTCTTAAGCACGACAGAATACCTGCAGAAATCTCTAAAAGTCGATCTGATTAAACAGATAGGTATTACAGAGAAGGCAATAAGGTTAAGAGCAAGACACAATACCACAACAATTAAAAAATGCTAAATTATTATTTAAGAAAAAGTATTAAAAGTGAGTGTGGTGTAACTAGATATCTCTTTACTGTTTGCAGGAGAGAAAATATTGGCAAGAGCCCTTCACAAAAGATAACTAGACATCAGATGTGAAATGTGTTTTTTGATCAAAACAGTCTCTTATATGAACTTTGCTGCTGTACAACTCCATGTAAATCCAAAGCTTTTGTAATCAGCCACCTTGGTCATAAACCTGTGTAAAATCCAGAGAACCGAATAAAATGTCCAAGATGACCCGACAACTATAAAAAAACATGGCTGTACACGTCCATGTGACTACACAGTCACTTTGGAATTTCCAATAGTTTTAAACAAGGATACTTTTTTTTTTTTTGGAATTCCTTGTAGCAGTGTTTAATGAACCGGTATGCCTTGCTCCTGTGTCAACAGATTAGATTCCCCTTATGAAAACAAAACCTTTTATTTGTGTGCATCAGATGTGTCAGAAGTGGGAGTCCTTATTAGAAAACTACATATTGCAATCAGCATTCATCATCCTCTCACAGGAAATCCTGCAGATTATGAAGTGATTAGAAAATTAACTTTGTATTGGTAACCTTGCTATGGATTATTGCCTGATGAGCTCAAAAGAGGATACTAAATGACTCCTGGAAACCTAAAATTTCATTTAAACAAGTGTTCACCTAGCTACTTGTGTTTTATTTGCAGAGATAGATCTCAAAATGCAAACAGTTTGCCAGGGAGTCTTGTCATTGGAAAAAGGAGAATTAATCCACCAAGAGAAGTTATTATTCAGGCAAACTTTTATTAAACTGAGATACACAAGTGACTGTGACCAGTTAGAAACCTATATTAAAACAATTTCCCCCTTCTTCCCAAAAACCACAGCTTGAGAACACTGTGGATGTCAAAAATGAAGTTTATGGGATTCGTCTATGCCATGGTGGAAATGCTTCCCTGCTCCACCGCCCACTCCGTGAAAATGTCAGCTGCTAGCACCACTTCTAAAACCTCAAAAAGTGCTCATATTGTGTGGACCTGAAGAGAGATGCAGGCACAGTGCTTAAATATTTAAATAAAAAATAGTTACAGGAGATAGCATGGTCTTTTATAAAACACTGCAAGACAAGGGACAAGGAAGGTGCCAGCAGATTGGGGGGGGAGGGGGGGAAAGAGAGGTAAAAATAAGTTTCATTAAGTAAAAGTTCACCCACCCACATCACGCATCTTCAGCAGGGTTTGAAATCTGAACCTTTAGCACTGCAGCGGAGTGTTACCACTTTAGCTACAGGACTAACTACATTAGCAGGCAACATGAGGAGGCGGTTATCCCAGGAGCGAAACAGACTGCTAGCACCATGTACTAAATCCAGGAGATGATCATGGGGAGTATGGCACCCAGGCTCTTCAACCCATCACCCAAAAGGTCTGCCCTGCGTGGAGCCCGCAGAGGAGTGGAGAGGAGATGGGATGCTGAGGTTGTGTGCCAACTCTTCCCGCCCTTCCTCACTGCTCTGGCAGCTTCCAGTACAGCATGTGCTGTGTTGGTATTAGCAATCTCTTTACAATGTTCATGCCACAGTTTCCCTGAGGATCACAAGCAAGAGAAGGGAAATGGGAATTGAAGAGTTCATATTTCAGCCAAACTTAAATGGAATTTCATGGGACGAAGAAAAAGCACTTCTCTAGCCGAAGCTTCTCTCTCTACTGAATTTTACAGGCCTGCTGTAAACAGAAATGTTAAAGCTTTCCAGAAAAAGAGTTAGGCAACTACACAGAGAGGTTGAGAGCAGCTTCCATTATACCCATATTTACTGGAAGAAGGCTTACACGGTAAGCTGTTTAATTAGATCTACATGGGCAGGCCCTTGAGACTTCCTGATTACAAGTTCTGAACCTAAGACCTCAAAAACAGGAGAAGCTAACACAAGAGGAATGGAGTTTGTCTTAACCTTCGCTAAGACTATGTCTACACCCCCACTTATGTCAGTATAACATATATTGCTTAGGGGTGTGCCAGCCCGTGAGCAACGCAAGTTACATCAACCTAAAGATTGAGATGGACAGTGCTATGTCATTGGGAGAGCTTCTCTCACCGGCATAGCTACTGCCACCTATCAGCGGTGGATTAATGAAGTGGATGGGAGCGCTCTCTCCTGTCATCTTAGAGCAGATGCACGAGGGAACTTACAGCGGTGTAGCTGCATCAGGGCAGCTGCGCCATTGTAAGGCTAAATTATTTCTCTCTGGTCCCAGAAAGGCGGTCTACAGTAAAACATTAGACGTTTTTTATGTACTGTTACAAATAATAGCTAACCGGACTAGAGAAATGTTCTCTAACCCTTCTATTTTACATTTTCAGTTTAATAATAACTAGTTTCACTGCTGATGAAACATGCCCTACCACAGCAACAGAGCTGAAACTCAAACTAAATGGACAGGCAGCAAGAAGGTGCCTGCATAAAGAGAAAAGAACCTGCGCACACATTCAGTACTGTTACTTTTAAGCCTACCCAGAGATCCTTCTAAACTAACGAGAGCAGAAAAATCCATCTGTTTTTTTTTTTTTCAAAAGACAACAAAAATCCACACACATTTCATGCTTCTCTATTTGAAGGATGTTTTAAATAAAAAAGTTCTGGATAAAATTTGTTAATTAAAACAATTCAAGCTCACACGGTCTCATCTGCACTCCAATTTTTAAAAAGCTCTTCTTGAGCAGAAGAAAATCCAAAATTTACCATTTGATAAGTATATCTGAATAAGACCAAACCTATGTCCATACTTCTACTCTGTTGTGCAAGTAACTTAAATCCCTCACATACAATAACTCAAGTAACAATTTCCTCCCATGGCTATAGTTAAGCTAAACTAACATTTTAAAATAAATTGTGAAGAGCAGCAAGGAAAATTCAAATTAAAAGATGACATCTTCGTTTATCAAAAGCTCATGTTCTTAAATGCAATGGGATCAATTATTTACCAGCATATTTTGAAATCACATTGGGACATATCAAGGATGTGAAATCATCCTTAACATTTAATTTTTACTTTTTCCCCTTAGAACATTCAGTTCATTCCAATGAACTGACAGAAAAAATTGTTAAGAACAGTATTTGTTCAACACTTGTTAAGAATAGTACACTTGTGAAAAGTCTTACTTCCATTTTTCCTAAAATGTGGGAGTTAAGTTGTATACAACTGATAACCAAGAATAATTTTAAAAAAATACTAATATCCAATAGAAAGAAAAAGAAGGATTTGTGGCACCTGAGAGACTAACAAATTTATCTGAACATAAGCTTTCGTGAGCTACAGCTCACTTCATCAGATGCATGCAGCGGAAAATAGTGGGGAGATTTATATACAGAGAGAACATGAAACAATGGGTGTTACCATACACATTGTAACAAGAATGATCAGGCAAGGTGAGCTATTACCAGCAGGAGAGCGGAGGGGTGAGGGACACCTTTTGTAATGATAATCAAGGTGGGCCATTTCCAGCAGTTGACAAGAGTGTGGGGGAGGGGGGGAGGGGGGCGGGGAGGTTTGTGTGTGGGGGGGGGAGAATAGTTTTACTTTGTGTAATGACCCATCCACCCCCAGTCTCTATTCAAGCCTAAGTTAATTGTATCCAGTTTGCAAATTAATTCCAATTCAGCAGTCTCTCGTTGGAGTCTGTTTTTGAAGCTTTTTTGTTGAAGAATCGGTACTTTTAGGTCTATAATCGAATGACCAAAGAGACTGAAGTGTTCTCCGACTGGTTTTTTAATGTTATAATTCTCGACGTCTGATTTGTGTCCATTTATTCTTTTATGTAAAGACTGTCCAGTTTGGCCAATGTACATAACAGAGGGGCATTGCTGGCACATGATGGCATACATCACATTGGTAGATGTGCAGGTGAACGAGCCTCTGATAGGTTTCAGAGTAGCAGCCATGTTAGTATGTATTTGCAAAAAAGAAAAGGAGTATTTGTGGCACCTTAGAGACTAACAAATTTATTTGAGCATAAGCTTTCGTGAGCTACAGCTCACTTCATTGGATGCATCGGAGCCTTTGATAGTGTGGCTGATGTGATTAGGCCCTATGATTGTGTCCCCTGAATAGATATGTGGGCACAGTTGGCAACATGCTTTGTTGCAAGGATAGGTTCCTGGGTTAGTGTTTTTGTTGCATGGCTGCTGGTGAGTATTTGCTTCAGGTGGGGAGGGGCTGTCTGTAAGCAAGGTCTGGCCTGTCTCCCAAGTTCTGTGAGAGTGATGGGTTGCCCTTCAGGATAGGGCCAACAAAGAAAACAACAATGCCATTAGCCATCACCTTCAGCCCCCCAATTAAAACCTCTCCAACGCAGCATCAAGGATCTACAACCTATCCTGAAGGACAACCATCACTAAATTTGTTAGTCTGTATCCGCAAAAAGAAAAGGAGTACTTGTGGCACCTGAGAGACTAACACGGCTGCTACTCTGTAACCTGTTAATATCCAATAGTTATTCTAAATTTTGAAAGCTAGAGACTGACAATAGAGAATAAAATCTTCGAAATTTTAAAAAAATTACAGAAAAAGTCTCCAAAAGTTGCATACAGCTTACTCCAAAGTTCACACATCATTTCAAAAGAAGACTGTAAACAGTATGTATTGCTGCCAAAATTTATACTGAGAAATTGATATAATAGTCCATAAATTCCTCAGGGCCTCAGGAAATGCACATGCTAAAAAGGGAGAATTCATGTCAGTTAAAAAAAAAGTCTCTCAGACTATTCAGTAATTTGACTGACATTACTCAAAATTCAACAAAAATGTGAGGTATGGCCTTTGGTATACAAAGCAGCAAGATGTTCAGGAAGTAAACTCCAAGTTCTGCCAAAAGCAGCTTGCAGTAAATGACTGCTACTTCTAAGTGCGTGTCTGGGCTAAAATCATTAATGGTGGAAACAGTTAAGTATAGTCATAATGCTGGTCATAAGGCTGTGTCAGAATACAGAATACAACCACCTAGTTCTTACATAGCATAAGTGTGTACCTTGCACCTATTTGGTGTTTAGTGGTTGTGTAAAATAATTGGTTACACAAAGCACAAAATGCGCGTAGGATGGAAACATTTGACAAGACAGCTGTAATAAACATCTTTAAGTGATCTACTCCTCCATCCTATTTCTGAAAGCAGAGTAGGTTTGTCAAGTTAATTTATACTTCTTTACAGTAAGTTGTTTTTTCAGCAAAAGAAAAAAAAAAAAACCAACATGATCTACCATTCCAAAAAAAAAAAAAAAAAAAAAAAAAAAAAAAAAAAAAAAAAGTTCGATGTCTCCTTGACAAGGCGAAGCTATTTTAAAAAGTGTTATTACCAGAAGGCACACTGAAAAAGTTTAGAACTAGTGACTTGTAAAAGTCAAATTTTTTGAACTGCATTAAATAAACCCAATTAATCTTATTGAGCTGGTTATACTGACTATCACCGGTTAATCGAACAGTAAGAAAAATGTTACCTGGTAGCAAACTTTAATCTTCAGCAGCAGAATATTTTATTAACAGATAAAGTATGGATAATTCAGGGAGAAAAGACCCTTGTTCAATTTCACTTGGAAACATGACATTTCTTTTGGTTTTTAAAAAAGCTGATATGGATTTAACCTTCCTTATGTTAGTACAGAGTATGCCTGCCATATATCACAGAGCAGGGTACTAAAACATAGAATTAAAAGTTTAGCTGAGACACACACTTCAATGCTTGATTAAGAGAGTTTATTTGCCTAACCAAATGCAGAAATGACATGTTTTAAAATAGCTAAGAGAACATCAAATCGAATCACCCATTGATATTATAAACATTGCAAATTTGAATTATTACAGTAGATTCAGTTTATTCTAAAAACATACCTGTATAGTTGAATCCCCCATGATAAATTTTGCTCCTTCTATAACAGCCATATATGAGAATCTTAGCTGGTCAGGTGTCTGAATAAGTCCCATGCGATATTTTCTCATATCCAATAATACTTGCTTAATGTCTACAGAAGAAGGGTCTTTTTTTTCCATCTGTTAAAAAAAAAATCTGGTTAATTATATGAAGAGTTTTGACCTAATCTGTGAATTGGTACAATTGTTCTTTAAAAGTACCAAAAAATAAGGAAAATTTTAAACACATACACCTCTACCCTGATGTAATGCAACCTGATATAACATGAATTTGGATATAACGTGGTAAAGCAGCGCTCGGGGGGCGGGGCGGGGGCCTGCACGCTCCGGCGGATCAGCGCATTAGCATGTCTGTCTCCGACACGCTGCTCTGAGTGGCGTGTTAAGGGTGCCAGGCTGGGGCCGAGAGGTTGGATAAGGAGCAGTGGGGGGGGCGGTCAGGGGACAGGGAGGGTTGGGTGGTTTGGAGGTTCTGGGGACAGGGGTGTGGATAGGGGTCAGGGCAGTCAGGGAGCAGGTGTTGGATGGGTCAGGGGTTCTGAGGGGTCAGTCAGGGGGCGGGAAGTTACTATTAATAACAGAAATGCTCGAGGCCAAAGCAAGTTCGATATAACGTGGTTTCACCTATAAAACACTAAGATTTTTTGGCTCCCGAGGACTGCGTTGTATCAGGTTAGAGGTGTATTTGTGTTATACAATTTCTACTGAACGATATATACATTCATCTTTTTACCACATTTCTGTTATAACTGAGAAATTAACATCTGAAACTGATTTCTAAAAGTTTTTCTCTCAAGAGAATAAATCATTTAAATACTTTTATATAAACACAAAAAGATAAAAAGTTAAAATACAACTGGAGATTAGTTGAAATCCACAAAAGCCAATATACTAGTAACAATTAAAGCCCTGAGTCTTAATATACTTCTACTTGCCTAAATTTACAAATGAATGTGTTTAAATTGCAGGATTGGAGCATAGTAGTTCAGAGTACTAGAACTTGGTATTTAGTTAAAAAGACAGACACATTCAATAGGATTATGGGACAATACGTGGACAGAAAAAATGAGTGGACCAAACCATTTGCAAATTTGGGGCTAACGCCGACTGGTTAATACCCTTATAAACATACTGTGAAAAACAGTGCAGTATGTATTACTTGCTATATGTCCAGTAATTGAACTAATGATTATGTCCTTTTAAAAGTAATTTCCCCTCTAAAGAATCAGGAACATTAACCTGATATACAGACAATGTTTTGGAATAGCTATAGTGGCTTCTCTCTCAGAATGTTAGCTTTATATAAAACACTTCAGATTTAATTTGTATTTATTTATTTATTTATTTATTAAGTTACAGGAATACTAGAAGGACCAAAAAAACCCAATAAGCTTCAATCTATATTGCTCTTTCCTTTAAGTGTTGTAAAATTAGAAAGCAAATTCCATTTCTAGACAGACTGTTTTAGGTAACAGTGAAGAGCTAAGGGCAAAGTTACAAATCTCTGAAAATATGGTCTATAAAGACTAAGACACATTAAGATCACCAGTCTGAAAACAGGTCTATATTTCTACTCATCCCACATTTGTGAAAAAAATATAAAATGTTCATACATTTATTTAAGCCATCAGAATAAGTGTCAGAAAAACTAAGTAGCTTCCACAGGGTCTTCATTTACCTTCACAAATGTGTGGCTTATTTACAGATATCTTATTTGCTAGGAGTTTTCATCAAAAAGCTCAAATATAAACCAAAAGACACCACATAAACACTTACCAGGACAAGACAGGTGTCTACTAATGAAAATGTGCCAGAGCGTCCTATCCCTGCACTACAGTGAATTACGGCAGGTCCATGTTCAGGACTCAGCGAACCAGATTCTCTGACTTTAAACAAGAAGTTGAGGAATGAAGCTGGGGACTCAGGGACTCCAAAATCTGGCCACGTAGTATAATGATAATGAGATATCATCCTGGACTCACCACTCTAAAAATGAAGGAAAAAAAAAATTTAAAAATACAACAACAAAACCGCACTAACAAAAAGGGTACCTCTGCTTTTGGAGAATTTTTTGAGACTCATCCATCAGTCTAGGCCAATATTTTAAACCTCTCGGTCAGACAGACACAAACTGCTTACTTAAAATTTGCACCCTTAGATTATTCCCAACACAAAGTTAACACTAGGACACTTCTTCCGGCACCAGGTCGTTATTTGTGACCGACACCTTAGTTATATTTTGTTTTTCATTTTAAAAGCATTTAAGATATCTACACAGATCCCATTCCCCCACATCCTAACATTACTAAAATACTAACAGTACTTTTCCCCTAAAATTTCCCTCTGACTACTACTAGTGCAGCTCAACTGATGCTAACA
This sequence comes from Dermochelys coriacea, assembly GCF_009764565.3. Taxonomy (NCBI): domain Eukaryota; kingdom Metazoa; phylum Chordata; order Testudines; family Dermochelyidae; genus Dermochelys; species Dermochelys coriacea. The sequence continues at coordinate 93,123,016 of NC_050069.1, forward strand.
GCAAGAGCGCCAGTATGGACAGGGACTGCCAGCAGTCCAGCAGACTGCCAGCATTTTAAGCTGCATGTTGTTTATCCCTGCTCTGAGCAGGGATAGACAACATTGTGTTTAAAGTGCCAGTAGCTGCTGGAATCTTGTCCATACTAGCACGGCCACTGATGGTAGCAACAGTGGGAAATTGTATGGAAAAGTCCTACTGTAGGCAGGGCTTAAAGAGGCCCATGTCAGAAAACCTTAGATATCACTTCTGCTGGAGACAGTCAACCTTGTTCCATATATAAGTGGATGGAAAGGCTATTGATATTCTGCAATGTTTTCCTCCTTCCTTGGCTGAGCTCTGTGCCAACACACCTCCCAACTGCATTAACCTCAGGGAGCTTCAGGTACCAGCTTTGACTACATTTCCACAAGACTCACTAAGACCTAGGTGTTGAAGCTACAGGGGTTTTTTTTTTTTTTTGTTTACTTTGGAGGCAGTTTAATTATGGATATTTGATTTCTTGAGATTCCAAAATCCTAATCTCAGTACCAAGCATCTATTTTTCCAATACTTTTCCCTAAACTTCCCCAATGTTACCAACATCTTATTTCTAGGTTTCCTTTAAACGATAGCTAGACCTCTATACCTAAAGTGAATAGTTAAAAAGATTTAATAAGATTCCATTTTTCTTTAGGTCAATGAAGTATTTTTCTTTAGGTCAATGACAAAATAAATTGTGTCCTGAAAAATGGAAACTAGAGAGATCCTCTCCTGGTCAGTCCATTGCAAGTTTCTATAAATGACTTGAAATAGCATTATTCAGTTCCTGTTTATTGTGTTGCAATACCATAACATTTGTTCTGAAAACAAGTTCTTCCAGTTACAGCTTTGGCCCTCATTTAGGGCCTGATGCTGTAAGGTTCGAGCACCCTCAACTTCCACAAAGGGAGTGGACATTGAGCACGCCAAGTACCATAGAAGTACAACTCAACCATCTTGTAATACACCTTGAAGGGGACAACAGAATCTTTGTAGTTTGTTCCTAAACAATATATACATTCACATATATTCTGTTAAAAGAAAAGGAGTACTTGTGGCACCTTAGAGACTAACAAATTTATTAGAGCATAAGCTTTCGTGAGCTACAGCTCACTTCATCGGATGCATTTGGTGGAAAAAACAGAGGAGAGATTTATATAAAATCTATATTTATAAAATATAAATCTCTCCTCTGTTTTTTCCACCAAATGCATCCGATGAAGTGAGCTGTAGCTCACGAAAGCTTATGCTCTAATAAATTTGTTAGTCTCTAAGGTGCCACAAGTCCTCCTTTTCTTTTTGCGAATACAGACTAACACGGCTGCTACTCTGAAACCTGTCATATATTCTGTTGATGCACAAATACAATATTCCTATTGGTACAGCAAAGCCAATACAAGCTCCAGCTCCTTCTCCCGAACTTGTATTGGCTTTCCTGTACCAACAGGAATATAGTGTAGTAAAAATTAGTCTTTGTTCAAAAAGATTTGATTTTGAACACACACACACACACACACACACACACACACACACACACACACACACACACACACAATATCTATTGAGTAAGGTGCCATTTTTCTATTGCCACTTTTCAGAGCAGAACTATAATCCAAGACCCCAGTCCTGCAATTCCTTGTGCACGGGTAGCCTGTGTGTCCATAAAGAGCCCCACATAAATCAACTGTAAGCAACAAAATTGCAAGTTAGAGAACTTAGGGCTTCCTGTGAAGGAATATTTTTGAGGCAAACAATCACAAAGTTTGCATTGTGTAAATATTATCTGCCATATAGGACTACATTTTTGAAACCTGAAATACGTTTTTCTTTTGTATGAATATAGTGATATTTTTAATCAATATTCGTATATGGCAAAGGCTTAACACTAGTTTTATTTATTTTTTTAAAGCAAGCATTTTTACCAGTGAATTATCCCCAATATTTTGTATTTACACAATATCCAAGGAGAAACGAAGCAATTAATTTTCCTGTTAATTTCTTATTTTTATAAGTATTTTATATATACATATACATACACACTCACCAAACTGACTAGAAAACAATTCACTGGTTGAAAGACAAAATGATCACTCAAAAACAAGACATTTGCACATTTCCATTTCACAATTACAAATTGTTTTAGCTACCCAGGAAAACATTCCAGGGTAACCATTGGGTACTTGGAGGGGAAAAGAAAAAAAAAATCTTTAAAACTGTAAAAAAGTATTAACACATTTTGAGTTTTTTAATTATTTCTATTAGTAGGCTGGTGCAGCATTCCACATCAGCTGTTAGACCTAGCTGTTGCCTTCTAGTCTCTACATTTCTATCAACCTCTTTCTAGACTCTGGTAACAGCTTATCTATTAAGGCTATGCACTCGCTATTGTTATTTGCTTCTGTGCATGCCACCAAAATCTGGGCGAGTTACTATGCTTCCTCTTGGCCCAGCTCTTAATCTTTATTTGATTTTAACAGTGCATCAGGGCAACTCTAATGCTCCAGTTTCTATTCTGGGGTTGTACAGATCAGGGATCGGCAACCTTTGGCCTGCTGCATCTACAGGTTCAGCAGATTGCGGCTCCCACCTGCTGCGGTTCACTGCTCCAGGCCAATGGGGGCTGCAGGAAGCAGCGCAGGCCAAGGGATGTGCTGGCCACCGCTTCAAACAGCCCCCATTGGCCTGGAGCAGCGAACCGCAGCAAGTGGGAGCTGCAATCAGCTGAACCTGCAGACATGGCAGGTAAACATACCGGCCCCGCCCGCCAGGGAACCTACCCTCACGGGCTGCGTGCCAAAAGTTGCCGATCCCTGGTATAAATTATGAGATTACCTTTGGGGATATTGGAGGATAAGTGTATTTATGGTAAGCCTTCCTAGCTTTACCAAGAGGAAAGAAACTGCAGAGATAAGAGACCAAAAACTACAGAGAAAAATTCCATAAAGATAAATGCATCAAAACAAAGACACACTCTTAATTCCCAAGTTACTAGTAAATACTCATTCCTCAGATCCTTTCTTGAAAGGGTGCTACAGGACATCAGTATACCAGTAAAATATATTTTTATGCAATTGACGGTTAATATGGCCATGTCAATTTCTCCCCCAGTAGTATGGTAGAAATTCCATTTCTACTTCCTCTTTATGTACACAAGCAGGTATACTACTCATGGACTGCTTTGAGGACATGTACTCTTTCCTTTATACTGCTTAAATACCACCAAATAAAAAGAGCTGCTTTTATGTTTCCATAAATCTAATGACCAGAGATCTAGCCCTATCTCCCTTCCAATGGATACCGTGCTATAACCTTATACCTAGGGCCCTACCAAATTTACAGTCAATTTTGGCCAATTCAAAAATAGTAAATTTCATGTTTTCCGCTATTTAAATTTTAAAATTTCACGGTGTTGTAGCTGTAGGGGCTCTGACGCAAAAAGGAGTTGTGGGGTGTGTGGAAGGGCAGAGGGTTACAAGATTATTGTAGAGAGTGTTGTGGTACTGCTACCCTTACTCATAACTGAGTAGCTGGAGAGCAGCAGCTTCTGGCCAGGAGCCCAGCTCTGCAGGCAGAGCCACTGCCAGCAGCAGTGCAGAATTAAGGATGGCCTAGTATGGTATTGCCACCCTTATTTCTGTGATGCTGCCTGCAGAGCTGGGCCCTCACACAGCAACCGTCACTCTCCGGCCACTCATCTCTGAAGGCAGCAGTGCAGAAATAAGGATGGCACGGTACAGTATTGTCACCCTTACTTCTGCGCTGCTGTTGGTGGGGCACTGCCTTCAGAACTGGGCGCCTGGCCAACAGCTGCCACTCTCTGGCTGCCCAGCTCTAAAGGCGGCGCAGAAGGGTGGCAATACCTAAAATAACTTTGCAAGTCCCCTGCAACGGCCTTTTGGTTCAGGACCCCCAATTTGAGAAATGATGGTCTCCCCTGTAAAATCTGTATAGTATAGGGTTTTGGAGGTTTAAGTCCCTTATTAACCTTTTTGTCATACTGACTTAGAATACATCACCATTTCAAATCCACACCCACAAAACTATTACATTTATGTCCCAGTCTCCTTACCAAGCCAGCCTGTTTAATCCACCCAGGCTCCTCACCCAATCTCAGTCCCACTCCCTGGCCCATGTCTCAGTCTTCCCCATCCCTTTAGCTTCTTGCCCAACAGTCCCAATTCCTCCCCTCTCCCTTGTCTCAGTCTACTCCCGTTCAGACAACCATCTACAGCAAGGCAATTCAAACTTTTTTTCTGGTGACCCAGTTGAAGAAAATTTTTTGATGTCCGTTACCCAGTGGAGCTGGGAATGAGGGCTTTGGGGTGTGAGCTGCACCTGGGGATGAGGGTTTTGGAGTGTAGGAGGGGGTTCTGGGTTTGGGGGGGCTTCGGGCTGGGGCAGGAGATTGGGGTGCAGGAGGATGTCAGGGCTTTGGGCTGGGGGTGGGCTTTGGGCTGGCAGGAAGGCGGTACAGGTTTGGGGGGCCTCAGGGCTGGGGCAGGGGTGCACAGGGTTGGGGTGCAGGCTTACCTTGGGTGACTCCTGGTCAGTGGCGCAGCAGGGGTGCTAAGGCAGGCTTCCTGCCTGTCTTGGCACCGCGGACCGCACTGTGCCCTGGAAGCGGCCAGCAGAAGGTCCAGCTCCTAGGTGGAGGCTCGCAAGCAGCTCCATGCAGCTCTCGCCTGCAGGCACCGCCCCAGCCAATGGGAGTGTGGAGCCAGTGCTCAGGGCGGAGGCAGCACGCAGAGCCCCGTGGCCCCGCCCCCACCTAGGAGCCAGCCCTGATGCAGGCTGCTTCTGGGGCACAGTGCAGTGTCAGAACAGACTAGCCTGCCTTAGCCGGGCAGCACCACCGACGGGATTTTTAAACGGCTCCGGCTGGCGGTGCTGACCAGAGCTGCCGCAATCCAGTGCCTTGCATTCCGTGACCCAGTACTGGCTTGCGACCTGCACTTTGAAAACCACTGATCTAGGGTGACCACCTGTCCTGAATTTGGTGGGACAATCCTGAAATGTACATTTTGAGTCCTGGTCTCAGGCTGAATGACTCCAGGACAGTATTTGTCCCAGATGCCCTGTGGCACTGCTCTGCGCCTGCCTGAGGCTCAGGGGCAGTGTCAGCCTCCTCCTGGTGTGGGGGCTGAGGTGGGCCTTATCCCCCTCCCCGCACCCTGGCCATCATGAGGTCCTGCCCCCTGCTCCTCCTCTTCCCCCTGAGACCCCGCCCTGGCTAGAAGCTTCTAGCCCCAGGCTAGAAGCCAAAGCAGGGCAGTAGTAAGAGCTGCCCACAGAGCCCAGGCCACTGTGGGGAGCCCTGATCCTCCAACTGCCCTGGGCAGTGTGCCCTGGAGGCATGAGGCCATGGGCTGCTCTTGGACAAGTGGAGGCTTTGGGGCTCCCCACAGCAGCCCAGGCTCCTTGGGCTGCTCTTACCACTGCCCAGCTCCGACTTCTGGCCTGGCCAGGCCTCAGGGGGAACAGGAGTAAGGGCAAGCCACAGAAGGGAACAGGGCTCCTGCCGGTGTCCCATTTTTGCATTTTGAAAAAGGTGGCTACCAGCATCCTCAGCACTTGTACTCTCTACACTTGAGTTAGGTACTGCCTAACTGCATCCTTTTCCACACTGCCTGGGTGCAAGTAGGGGGCACACAGGAGAGTCTTCATGCTCTCAGTTCTGCTGCCCAGCGTCACAACTGTCTACAGCAGCCAGGAAGAACGGTTGCATGAGTATTTTCAGTGCAGATGGAATCTTACGAATTTAGCTGTCAAACTAACACATCTCTACTTTGTACGTGCAAACAAATATCTCAAAGACTTGTAACTTGGCCAAATTTGGGTTACTTTTCACAGGATCAACAAAGGGCATATCTGTGACACAAATGCCACCCCACAACATTTCAAGCCTTTTCTTCAAAAATATGGAGGTGCTAGAGCTTCTCAATAAAACATTTATGAACAACATTTCCCCCTAATTTAATTCTTGGAAACAGCTGAACTGTTTTTGCTAACGCTTTCAAAACAATTCAACCTGAGGCAGACAACACCCAGTGTGGAAACTTTCTGCTCAGACAGTTAAGTTTTGGCTAAGTTATAAGCAACTGGAAACACGATCTTATAACGGAACGCATCAGTCAACTTTAATAGAGATGGTAGTACCAGCGCTATCTATAATTAAGGCTAAGATTTAATCATGGGTATTTTTAGAAAAAAGTCATGGACAAGTCACAGGCAAAAGACAAAAAATCATGTCCCATCACCTGTCCATGACTTATACCAGAAATACCCGACTGAATCTTAGGGGTGGGGTGGGTGTTGGAGGGGGAGGGAGCCCGCAGCACCAGCTGTGGAGGGGAAAGCCCCAGGGGGCCTGCTGCCTTTCTGGGCTTGCAGGGGGTGGGAGGACAGAAGGGAAGCCCTGAGTAGCCAGCAGCTACTCTGGCTGCTGGCAGGGGAAGGGAAGCCCTAGATGGCCAGTGACTGCCCTGGCTGCTGCCGAGGCGGGGAGCCCCAGGATCAGCTGCTGCTCTTACTGCCCTGGGATCACTGCCAAGAGCCCCTGAGCTGTGGCTGCTTCCACTGCCCCCAGAACTGCTGCTCAGGTGGTCCCTGGGGCCAGCCGCACTGGCTGCTGGCCGGTGCTGCCAGAGCAGCAGCCAGTGCAGCTGGCTGCAGGGTCTTGCGAGTGGCTGGCTACAGAGCCGCTCCAGTAGCGGCCAGTGTGGCTGTCCCCAAGGGCCAGCTGCTCCGGCAGCCCTGGGGTCAGCCACAGCAGCTGCTGCAGAGTCCATGACCTCCCTGACAAACATGGAGCCTTAGCTATAATCAAGAAAAACGGGGGAAGGGAATGGAGGTCACGCAAGTGAAGTTTTTGTAAAAAGGAAGAATCCGATTTGCAGATTCTGAAAAGATTTGCAAATTTGCATGCGTTAAGCAAAATTGAGGAAATTGTGTAACATCTGCAACACGTGGTGCATTATTTTATTTAACTGTTTGTTGGGATCTTTCCAAACACTCTTCCCTTCTCCAAAAGTCAGACTATATGACACTGACCACAAAGGCAACTATTAACATTTGCATGAAACAGAACAGAAACCAATTAAGGTGTAAAATGCTAGGCCTTATACTACTTTGCAGATAAATGCATTTCTGATAATCTCTCTTCAACCCCAAAAACAAGTATATCCAGAAGTTTTCATTTTTCCTAACGAACACTGTAAAATATACCTTTTTAGAATTCTTCACTCATATATATTTTGGTGATGCACTGCAGAGATATGCTATTGTACCATAAGTAATGTACTGTTGAACAGTCTGAAAGAATTTTACAAATTCAGTAATTCTAGTTTTCCCAAATCTTATGGGAACGTCAGGGTGTGTTAGCTCTTCAGATAAAGTTGTGTTCTTGGTCTTCTTTTACTCCAGATCTAAAGTTTATACATTTCTCAATAAATGTATTTGGTATGTTATTAATTAGTGGCATAACATTTAGAATAAAGCTGCAAAAGATGCAGGTAAGCATCACGCATTTAGGACCAAATTCTTGATAATTTTATAGCACACTTATCACAGGTAGAATCAAATACAAATCAGTGGTTAGTAGCCACTATGTAAAAGCTTGATGGTTAGAGAGAGGGAAAGTAATAATTTCAACAGTTGGAAATACTTCTTTTGTGAATTATTAAGTATTGTTTTGTAGAAAGTACACAGGATTTCTGTTAAAATGTTATTTTATACGCTGGAGGCTTGTAAGAAGACCAGGGCATTTACATAGCACAGTCACCGTATTACCTTATTCCACTCTTGTGAAACTTCACATAGAAGGATCTATCTAAAGCACATACAGGCCTGCTTCAGAGGACTAAAAAACCCAAAGCCTTAAATGATGAGCAGCAGTGAAGTGAGAAGCAAACTGGGGGAATAGGAGAGCTTATGCAATTGATAACTTATGCACTCCATGTTATCTGAATCTCAGGACAATATCAGCCAATCCAAGTCCAAATGCTTTGTGGGAGTTACTTCAAGCATTAGAACTAGAGTAACTCTTGGGAGTGGAAAGAGAGGAAAGCCAGGATGATCTACTCCAGACCCCTGAAGACAGAAGCCTCAAAACAACTTTATAGTATTTGAGGAGACTGCTGCCTCAAGTTGCCAAAAGCCGTGGAGAGCTTCATTTCCTCAACCCCAGCCCTTCAGGCACCATTACTCCCTTCTTCACCTCTGCCACTAATATTAAAAAAACCCAGAACAGATCAGCTGAGTGGGGAAAACCAAAGTCATGAGGGCACAGCTGTGTAAAGTTGTACCTTGTCTTACTTTTACTCAGTGAGCCTGGCAACATGACGACCAGTTGTAGAATATTGATGTGAAGAAGCTCATGGAAGAGGTTTCAAATTCATATTCTTTCTAAGTATCTTGTGTCAAAGCTTCTTTAAATGGCCATTATAGATTTAATTAACAATAATCAAAAAAGCGAACGGTTTGCAGAACAAACAAGAAATTGAAGAAATAGACCATGTTGCCAGCTTCTCTCCCCCAAAGCCACTGACCAGATGACCTCCAAAATAGGTTACAATTATAATCTTAAAAAACCTGCTACTCCAATTAAAATTAAAACATGGTGTTGGGATACTTTGATTTCCAATTTAGAGACATTAAAAAGATACAAGATTTCAGCACTTGGAATAGCGGCCTATTAATTTACACACATACTTATTCAGACACATGTATGATTGTGTCTTTGGCACATGTTAAAAGCAAAATAAATTTTATAATCTTTTATGCAAACATTAGTCTAAACATGAAATGGTAGTTTGCTATACATATTTCAAACAATACTTATTATATATTTAATCCTATGAATATGAGGTACACATGTATGGAGAAAAATGCTTACATTGATGTTTTCTAATTGTAGTAGGTGTACTGTATAATAGGATTTTATGTCCTCTGATACTAGCCTCACACAAAATCCCGTTTCCTTGAACATCATGACTTCCTCTTCTTCTGTTGGCCAGTACTGTGCGCATTTTACCTAAATTAAAAAAAAAGTAAGTAAATATTTTCCCACTGAGAAGTGACAAAAATAAAATATGCAGGATCACAGATTATATGTGGGGGTGGGGGATATGGATGCATTATGACAGCTTTTCCCTTCATCCTGAATATGGAGATAAATGGTCACTGTCATTAAGCCAAAATATGTTAACTGAAACTCTCTTTTCAAGGATATACAGCATCCTTTTACTAGCCACATGTATAGTTGAATTTAACAGAGTTTTATACCCATTAAGATACACTGAAGAAGAAAAGAAAGAAAAGAAAGAAGGTACTTTATTTGTGAAAGTTATTAATGTCTAATTTGTGGACATGTTTCCAAAGAGTTGAAGCACTATTGAATTAGAGAATTTAGGGCTCAATTCTCCACTACTGAGCACTTCCCACAGTGATTTACATCAGTGCAAACAAAATATAAATTTGTATTATTTAGTAGCATTTTACACTCACATTGTCCAGATGTAAAATGACTACACCAAGTTCATAGACTGCTATTTTAGGACAAGCCACTGGTCTTGCTACTACTAAATGCCTCAAAGGAAAGGAGAGATAGCCACAACTGGACAACATTTTCCATGGGGGAGACGGATGGAGAAGATTCCTGTCTGACCCCTGTAGTGAGTCTATGCTCTGAAGGATGAGAACTATTCATTCGTAGATAATGCTTAGACTATACAGGCTGAGATAAAGTTATCCACTCCTTTTGAAAGACAAACAAACAAAAAAAACAAACAAGCCACCCACAATATTGTCTTGATCCCTGGTAGCAGTGAATGCCACAGGATTACTATGCACTACATAAAACAGTGTTCTCCTTTATAAGTTGTAGCTGTATTGTTAGTTTGGGATTCTTTATAAAACTTAGGGGCCTGCATAGCTGGTTCTAAGTGAATATTACACACACCTTTACATGCTTTTAACTATGTCCTTCATAATTCAGAATTTGAGTTAGGTCCTGTTAAAATCCTAGTTTTTACATTCTCATCACTTGCAAGAAGTGTTAAATGCTCTAGCTATATTCACTAACCTTCTCTTGCCCTTTTCCCAATTCTGATACATCTTGACATGCACCCAAATACCATACTTGCTTTAAATATCTCTACAACCAATAGACACCTTTACTGAGCTCTTCCAATGACACATTTACCCTTCAGAGGATTCTGCAAGTTTAGTGCCCACCAACCACATAAAAGAAGATTATTTTTGACAATATGTGTACTTTACTTTTATATAAGTTGCACATCACTTGCCATTGTGCTGCATCATCCCCAAGGATTTTAAATTCACGCATGATTTATCAGAATCCTTTAGTGCTTACTAAGATCAAACTCAATCAGATAGGTGAGAAGTGAATGGGACTTTTGCATTTCCTTTGCTTGCATAACTGGATCCCAAAGCTCCAGGCCTAGAACATTAGGCCATAAAACTTTTCTAGCCAAGAATTTTTGAATGACCAGAACTTTATTGCATTTATAGATAAGAACTACTGCTAATATCTAGGTATGTAATGAGTCACACATGCTGGCAAAAAAGCGCTCTCTCAAATGATTCATATACTCTAAATTCTCACCAATGTGTAAGGAAGTGAAAACAGATTAGTTTTACTTCTGCTGGTAGCACGAAGCCAGGCTTTCATTATCAACAGCGGTCTATTAACAAAACATTGCTCCTATTAGAAGATTGAGTCATTAAGCTTAAAAACTTAAGCTAAGTTTCCTACCTTTTACATCTCATGTTGGAACCAACCTACGCCCTAGCTCCTACTCCCATCTTAGTTCTTCTGCTTTGACATCCCCCTTCCCCAGGAATTTTATTTCATCTTTCTAGACCTGTACTTACTGGAGACTGTTCTTACTGAAATGAATTTCACCTCTTAGCTCCACTACCTCATTTAATAAAGCTATCTTAGTCCTGCACAACTGGAAGAGAGTCTGTAAATACTCTCACTTATCCCCTCAAACTACTTCACTAATTCTACAAGCAGGACCAGAAACAACTTTAAGTATGGTATCTCAGTTGTCACAATAATCAAATGTGATAAAAACAGCCAACAAGATTAGTGTTCCTATATTGTTATTTAAGCCTCCAGCAACAACAAAGAATGCATTAGCTCTTCACAACAGGACATTCCGAATGATTAAGAAACAACTTTAATTTCCCAATTAAGTGTGGTTTAATAGCATTAAAAGTATGTTGTTTATGTACAAGTTGTATTAAATAGTCATTACTTACAGACTCTTTTTCAACAATTCTGTTTAGCATGACAACTGCTCTGGTCTTTTGTTGCCATACCATTAGCCAAAAATGGCAACAAGTATTAGGAAGTGGACCCTGCACGAGTAAGAAAAGAGAGGGGGAAACATTCACATAGTGCTCAAAACGAGAATCATAATTCAATTATATCTGAAAAACTGTCTTCAAAGAGAACAGTGTAAGACAGGAAACATAAAAGTCAATTACACAGCTTATGCACAAATACAGAATATCAATATTAAGTGAGTTTTTTGGAATGCAACAGTGAGATATTCCCATTAGCTAGCCTACACCAAAATATTCTGACAGATTCATAATTAAAGTGATAACTTTATGAATAGCTTCAGAAAGTTAACTTACATAACTAGAGATACACTATATTCCTCATCAACGACAGCTGTTAAAAAAAATATTTTATGGATAGGATGGATAGGATAGTATCAGAGAATTAGGCTTTCAGGCATTATTAGTGCAGAATCTGATGGATCCCACAGTTCTTTTGATAGCTTTTTAAATGGTGAAGACCCGTTTCTCAAATGTAACACTTTTTTATTGCAGCATTCCATCACCTTACATAATCAGGAATGAGATTACTTAAACAGCTGTGAACATCTAAGTATTTCAACATCATTAAGTTTTATAACTAGCATAGCCTTTGTCAACCTGTGGGTCAGAACCTCAAAGTGGGTCATGACCATGTTTTAATGGGGTCCCCAGGGTTGTCATTAAACCTGTTGGGGCCCAGGGCTGAGGCTAAAGTCCAAGCCCTACTGTCCAAGGCTGAAGCCCTCAAGCTTCAGCACCCCTCAGGCTTCCGTCTCTCTTCCTGGGGTCTTGTAGTAATTTTTGTTGACAGAAGGGAGTCACGGTGCAATGAAGTTAGAGAAATCCTGAACCAGCAAATTCAAGATAGTGTAAATGGTGAAGTATTGAATTCTACAAGTAAATTTAGTCAAGTTCAAGCACAGAATGAATATGCATAGAAGTCTATTCTTCTGCATGCATACAGCACTGTAAGCTAAGCTAAATTTTTTGTATTAAAGATTTTTTTTTTTTTTGCAGACATTTTCCTGTAAAAAAAATTATATATATTTAGAAGATCACAGCTTCGGGGCATTTTCAACATTTCCCTGCCCTCTGTGAAACAGTGATTTTTCACAGGGCCTTATTTATAACTGTCCTGGATTTTGTATATAAAAGTAGTCTTTTTTCCAATAATATTCACACAATGTGAACAACATCTCTGTATCTATGCATCCAGTAGATCAGTAGTTTAAAAGCCCACTTCATATACAAAATCCAGGATTCCATATTTGGCAAAACACCATCCAAAAATGTCAGCTGGATGCTATTTTAAAAAAAAAAAAAAAAAAAACAAACCACACACACACACACACACACACACACACACACACACACCCCATTACGAAAAAGTATTTTTAAGCCAATCTTACTTAAAAGGAGAAGCTGTTTCAGGCCTATTTACATACTAAGCAAAAGGTAGAAGTGGTTCAAATGATAAGGACTTGAAAAATCCACCCAATCATGACGAGAAAGCTTCCTCCCCGCCATATGTGAGAGAGACTAAGCCATTTCTGCAGAATTCAAATCATACATTTAGAAAAATAAGTTTCTAGACATTCTTTATTGTTGCAAGAAGCCTTCCACTGTGAACTGAATGTACACTGATGCTGCATTGCTTTCCTGAGTGTGCCACAAGAGGTCCAAAAGCTATATTATTGCTACTGTTTGGCACCACCATGTGCAAGAAATTTACAAGACTTAAGTCAATTTCATAGCTACTGTTCAGAAACCTGTCACACCCTGAAACTGTCAAGTATCCCATGGATTTCCCATCAGTTTCATGATGCTCTCGCTTAGAAAAACTGAGAAGTAGCAGCAACAGATTCTGAAATTATACACAGATGAGCATGTCAAAAATGGAGGATGGAAAGGAAGATAAAGCAATGGAGACTTCCCACAGCCAGACTACTCTGGAGGGGTGAGGGAAAATAAAAATTTTCTCTCCCTCCGTAAAGAATTATAGCTTCAAACTGATCTATGGCTATTAGCCAGAACTTGACATAAAAAAGGAAACACTCCAACCACTAAACTCCAGTATCCTCTCCCTTTCTTGAAGTTGGGGTGCTAAGAGAGTCCAGATTTCTGACCAAGATGTTTCTTCTGGACCTCCCTGGTTAGACTTCCCTAACCTCCTGTTTAATAGGTTGAGTCTTCCAGCTACTAAGTATCAGGAAATTTTTTCAAGCTATATAAATTATACTGACAGGTTTCAGAGTAGCAGGCGTGTTAGTCTGTATTCGCAAAAAGAAAAGAAGTACTTGTGGCACCTTAGAGACTAACAAATTTATTAGAGCATAAGCTTTCGTGAGCTACAGCTCACTTCATCGGAAATGCATCAGATGAAGTAAGCTGTAGCTCATGAAAGCTTATGCTCTAATAAATTTGTTAGTCTCTAAGGTGCCACAAGTACTCCTTTTCTTTTTATAAATTATAATGTATTTCTTGATGTTAAAATGGACTTATATTTACAAAGGACACAAAGCAAATGTGTGAATATGTTAAATTGGAGGAAAGTAGTCTATTATTTGGGAACCAATAGTAAATCTCAAGCTTTCCACCACTACTTAATGAGCAAACTCGTACCTACTCAATTCAATGACACTGCTGCATCTATACATTTAAGTTACACAGTATTTTACCTTATGTGGAAATATGGAAAGTCTGTACATGACCTGCATGAAGACAACTATAGCACACTGAGGATCAAAATAATAAAGGAAAAGAGGTTAACGAAGAAACCAAAAACTCTCCTCTGGATTTTTTGTTAATTCTTACTAACATTTAACTGATACCATTCATGTATGTTTTTGTTCAAAAGGAAGAGAGGACAACAAACAGATAAAGTAACCATTTGGATATTGTCATAATTGTTGAAAAGAAAAGAAAAATCTGTTTTAGAAAAGTTTGAAAACTTTAATATATAGATTGCTATGAAATAATGCTTACCCTGCAAATGTCTTATAAAAATTAGAAGAACATCCTTGTAATCAGATCAGATTGGCTATGTGTTTCATTTACTGACTGAGGAGAGCAGCAAAAATGGCTTCATTATCATCCCCAGAATGCAAGGCTGTGCTATGCCATAATGTCCAAGTTCTCAATCTCTTATAACAATTTAATACCTGGTTACTACTTACCTGTGTTAAAATATAGTTTCTTTGGGCTTCTTCTATGACTACTAAACTGGCATTGATATAGTCATTCTCTGTGTTCTGCAGTTTTACACGACTATGGTCATCTAACAATAGAAAAAATTAAAATTAAGACATGACAAACATATATGGAAGCAAAACTTGTGTGATAAATTAATTTAACATTTCCAGAATTTATCATGTCATGGTGTGATATTAAGACGTAACTGGCATTCATTTGGTCTAAGTAGAAAATTCACTCCTAGCTTAGTTATGAATGATTAACATTGTCATTCTTAACTGTTGAAAATAAAAATTTTATATAAAAAATATATTTTATACACATTAAAAAATCCCATTATCCAAATATCTTTGGAAACATCCATATTCTCTGTATAATCAGAATTTTGGATAATCATTTAGAATTTCTAACAGAAAGAGAAGAAATCAGAAGCCAGAGGTGAATTTGGGATAATCTGGGTTTCGATGCATGTATATTTAAAATGGAACTCCCCATTTAAGCCCCAACACTGCAGCCAGAGCTGCAGCCCCTATGCCCATGCAAAGTTCTGCTCATTTTAAGTGACTTCAAATGAACAGATTTCAGAGTAGCAGCCGTGTTAGTCTGTATTCGCAAAAAGAAAAGTAGTACTTGTGGCACCTTAGAGACTAACACATTTATTAGAGCATAAGCTTTCGTGAACTACAGCTCACTTCATCGGATGCATTTGGTGGGGGGGGGAGGGGGAGAAAAAAAAACCCAAATGCATCCGATGAAGTGAGCTGTAGCTCACGAAAGCTTATGCTCTAATAAATTTGTTAGTCTCTAAGGTGCCAAAAGTATTCCTTTTCTTTTTGCAAATGAACAGATGCTCACAGAATTTTCATTAGCATTTTCTGACTCCTAACAGATTACCACAAATGTAACGCAAATATAAGAATGTAGCACATGATCAATGAGGAAACTGAAACAGAGATCAAGTGACTTGACCACAGTCACCCAGCAGGCCAGTGACAGAGGAAGGAATTTACTATTTATGGGCCCAATCCTCTCAGTATGCACCCAAAACTCCAGGTTTACTTCAGTGATAATTTTGAGAGATTGCAAATCTTGTCAGGTATGTAAATACCAATCATGAAACAAAGGAAATGCAACACAACTGATGAAAAGTTAAAATTGGAACCTGAAACATATATCCTTAACACCGCATTAATAGATTTTTTACACTTAATTGTTTGATAACCAGGTGGCAGATGACATCCTCATGCTAATTTGCTCCCTAAGCCTTTAGCAAGTGAGTGAGCAATTCAGGAAAAAAAAAAAAAAAATCACTAGCCTATAACCATATTGTCACACATAATTCCCACATTGTTTTCAAGAAGATATGCTGAATGTTGATAATTTAAAATATAATGTGTTAACAAGCCTCTTTTTTAAAATGCAGTAACAAGGCTGAAATTTTAATCAAGTATCAGAACATTCACAGTCAAGGTTCCCACAATAATCTTAACTCTCCCCTCTTGCATACTTGTTTTATAAGAAAGTCTTATTACAATCACATATCACTGAAAGAATAGGTTCTCTCATTGCACAATAATATTAATGAATTGTAGTTTTTCTTAAGCACAAATGGAACACTTTGTATTCGTATATCTATCGTGCATAGTCATGTAATGAGGCTCCCCTGATCTGTATTCCTGAAAGAACAAAAATCATTTCCAAAAAACAGTTAAAGTTACCAAATGCCAATGTAATTATCACAAACCCAAGCACTTAAAAGGAAATGAATAGATAAGTTTTATACTGTCCACATATTAAAATACATTTTTTTAAATATACAGAAATGCATCTCTCACCACAACAAAGATCTAAACTCTGATCCATGGATTGTTGAGAATTATTTATTTTGCATTATATTTGTTAACTTGATTTCATGATTCACAAGTGTAAATAACTACACTAGGTGCAAAGCACTGGAGAATTAAACCCCCAACGTCCAATTGGGCTACCCACTCACTTCAAAAAACTCCCATTCAAACCAATGAGGGAAAGTTTGAGTCCGAAACACGTACAACAAATCCTTAATAATTTGCCTAAGTATAATCTATTTCTCTAAAACAGAGAGTGCACGTTTTCAAAGAGATTTAAATCACATAGAAAATGAGCTAGAGGTAAGCAAAGAATAAAACTGAAATAAAATATTTCAAACCAC
Organism: Dermochelys coriacea; assembly: GCF_009764565.3. Taxonomy (NCBI): domain Eukaryota; kingdom Metazoa; phylum Chordata; order Testudines; family Dermochelyidae; genus Dermochelys; species Dermochelys coriacea. Next base: position 93,139,770 of record NC_050069.1, read on the forward strand.
AGTGATTCTAAGAGAACTTTAAGAAGAACTATTTAATTTTTTTCCCCACATTTTTTTTTTAGAAACATCCTCCTTTGTCTTCAGAGTTAATGTGGCAATTTTCAAGCCAAACCCCATTTTTCAAGCCAAAGTATAAAGCTGTATAAAGGAAGCTGATTGAAATCATAACTCGAGAGACTACTGCCTTTCCAAAATATACAAGAAGAGAGTCAAGATTGATGCAGAACCCTAATTTTGTAACTTTGATGTCCTCCAAATGGATTTTTTTTTTAAATGAGAAAAAGGAGGGACCTGACCCAATGGTACACATTTTATGAAGGGCCCCCAAGCATTGGGCTTCTCACTCCTTTCCCTCTACGCAATAGCCTACATCCATTGACCCTTGAGAGCACATTGCAGGCTCTTGGGGAGAGAAATGCACCAATGGTTGAGACCATTTTGGTTTGTTCTCTTTCTCGGCTTTGGCAAAGTTACTGGTTTAACTATGTTTGCATTAATATTTCTAATATGTGGCAAAAGGACCTGGAGCTGTAGGTAGACTTAAAAAAATTATATACCTCCATATGGAGGCTAACACACATGTAAATTACAGATTTAAAGAGATACTATGTATGTTTTAAGCAAAATGTATCTGCTTACATTATATTGCCTGGGAATGAAAATGTTAATAGGTTTTCCTTTCCTGTATTGCTTTATTTTATCTGAAATATTTCTACTGGACAGAAACTAAGATCTTTGTAAATATTACATGTTATTTGCCAACAGGAAAAACTTAATATCTTGTTATAGTAAATCACTCATACAGATGCTAGTGTTCTCGGAAAGATGATGTCAGCAAGCACTGTTAACAGTTTAATCACTCTGCAACTGCTGTATCATTTCCAAATAGGAGATAAAAGACCCCAAAGAGGTTTCACACAGTAACATGTGCACACAAGGTATTCAGCCTTACTTTTTAAAACACTACAAGACAGACAAGTAATAAATTTAAAATTGCTCTCTGTAGAACATGACGAAGAGAATCTTGGGGTTGGGGGCAGTGGGAAACAATACCAAAATTTAAGTGCTATCCTATGAGTACTAGCCAGTAATCCACCAGACAGAAATACATACAGTACAAGGATGCACTAATTCTCTTCTTTCCAACAAAAAGAAGGTTCCTGGAAGACACTAGGACCTAGAAACCTCGTGTGTGTCCTGACTTGCTCTACTGAAATCAAACAAGCCAATTTTTGAGAGTTAACGGTAATAATGTTTCCAGTTTGTAAATAATTTCCAGTTATTCTTCATTCAATACTTGAACTGATTATATAAATAACAGAACTTTTACAGATTAACTTTAGTTTAAACAACCCCACTTACCTAAAAATGTATTGTTAGCGATGCCAACAGCTATGATGTAGGATTTCTAATATTTCTAAACACACAAAATTTTCCACTACAGAATGTGCCACTGGAACAAAAGTGGAAATCTTGAAAAATGCTTCTATGCTGGTTCCCCTACTAAGAAGGGTTCTATACCCAGAAGAAGAACATCTGAAATTAGCAACCTCTTCAGTTACTCACTTTAGGTGTAATCCTGGCATACCGAAGTCTATGACTAAACACCATTGTTTTTGATGGGGTCAGAATTTCATGTTTCACCTCTTTGTCCACTCTCGTATACATCAAATTGTTTACATCTATTGAACAGCCAAGTGGACGATTTACCTGGCCTACTGCTGTTCTTACAACCAATTAATGGGGGAGAGGTTTTTTGGAAGAAAAAAAAAAAACAGAAAACCACACTACGTTTCCAGAAATGAAAGCACAATAAGGCTTTTCAATTACCTTTGATAAAAGTTTAGCAAGCACGATTCCTGTTTCCTAAACATGGCACTATTAATAGCCAGGAGGAGGAAATACTATTTACTAGATTAAAGAAAAAAAAAGTTCAAAAGAAAATGTGGGTGAAAAAGCCCTGAACCTTCTCAATGGCCCAATCTGAGGCCCCCTTGCAGACAACAAACCCTCCTCTCTCACACAATGAAATCTAAACCTGATCATTCCCAACTCCAATATATTGTAAAATACAGTGCTGATAAACACGTTTCAGAGACTGCATAAAATAAAGGGAAGGCCGAGTCGTTTTCCCCCTTTGCACCATATTACCACTTGCTGTAACAATCAGTGCTGACATGTTGCATAAATCAAGGTTTAGCCCATAATTTCAGTATAACTACTGCAGAGTTCTGATTATATCATGCTATACTTGTACAGCATGATTTTCCAAATATTCCAAACATCCGCAGATCCTCCAATTGATTTCACTGTAATTTGTCAAAGTCACTTCTGAAAAATCAGGCCACTACTTTTGAATCAGAATTTGTATCAGCTGTTACGTTTTGTTTTAGTTATTTTCTGATGCATCTTTTAGTTTATTCCTAAAGTGCTTATCATGGTAAACTATAAATATCAATCATAAAAATCAGAATTTGTATATATTGTTAAACTCTACATCCACAGGATCCATCTCTAGCCCAATTTCTAATACTGATAGCACAGCTGAAGTGCAATATGCCTATTTTTAGCATGACATCTTCCTTCTTTAACAATAAAGAATTGTGAAGGTGCTAACAGTAAATCTGAGATATAAAACTAAAAATCACACTATAGAAGAACAATCCGAAGACTTCGACAGGACAGATAAGAATGTCTTTCAAATTCTTGTAAGCATTACAACCCCAAAAGTTGTTTTCCTTTTAACAATGTGTTTTCTGAGAAATGGTTTCATCTGTCAGGAAATGACTAGCTCTCAAACTGAACTCAGTGACATTTCAGATTAGCTTCCTCTTTCACTACCACCATACAGTCAAACTGTCCCTCTCTCTACTCTAGAGTAACTGTACTACCCATCAAATGTCAGAGTACATTTTTTGTATTAGCATTAGCAAAAATGAGTTATTTTTATAGCCTTTTCAAAGATAAGTTATTTATTTATCCACCACAATTAGATGCACACTAATAAAAAATAAATAAGTAAAATATTTATAAAATTGTAGACAGTATAAAAATGAATACTTATACATCTATTACAAATTATATTTGTATGTCTATTATATATACACACACACACACACACACACGGATTTATGTTTTTGTTTTAACAGTTAACATGGACTATGTTACATATGTTTAGGAAAGAAGTTTAATTATCCTTTCTCTGTGAAAGGAGCAAATAATAAACTCAAGTGACATGAACCATGTTACAAAGCACATTGAAGGACTGCCACTAACTTCAGTGGGCTTGGATCAGGCCTGTAATGCCTAAGGCAGTCAAGAACTTTTCTAAAAAAAAGCTGTTGCTATTTTTTTAGCCTGTATATTGGAAGCATCTCAACTATAAAATTTATGGGCAGACTTTAATTGGTTTCACTGTTCGTGTTTTCTGGGCATTAAAGATTAGATGTGGCAATCTCATCGGACATTGTGAGACGGTTCTACCAAATTATTTTAGTGGATATCTAATCTGGAGTCTTTTTAGTAATTAGTACTGGGTTTGCTCCCACTGAGTCTTTTTAGTAATTAGTACTGGAGCTCCACCACTCCACAGCATAGCTTTGCCATTTGGTAATTTAGATGGAGCTCAGAAGCTCTCATCCCATAAATGAGTCACATTTTTTAAGGATTGCCATCTTGGAGGAATAAATGATAAAATTTTCCACACTGAATGATTTGTGCCTCCCTAATAAACTAGTTAGCTAGCTTCTAGAGAGCTATCAGCAAGCACAGGCAACTATTACCACCACCAATGTTACATTTAAATAAAGTTACAAGTATATTAAAGTTGCCAAGTCTAGGACTCAAAAGTTAGGATGTACCAGGATTAAGGATGCCAAGCAACCTTAATTCAGCATTCTTGTATGTAGGGGTTATGATCAGGTTCTGTGTATCCCGAGGCTAAATTCCACAGCAGCAAACCCTACATGCTATGGAATTTCAGGTTTACTGTCATGGAAATGTTCACTTATCCCAAAGTCATGAAATACCGTTTATTGTCCCCACACATACGTGACTACCCATTCCTTATTTGGGGATGTACTGAAATTTATTAAAACTTGTAAATACCATTTTAAACATTAACTGAAGTTTATGATAACTATGGTATACTGACAGGTTTCAGAGTAGCAGCCGTGTTAGTCTGTATTCGCAAAAAGAAAAGGAGGACTTGTGGCACCTTAGAGACTAACACATTTATTAGAGCATAAGCTTTCGTGAGCTACAGCTCACTTCATCGGATGCTCAAGAAAGCTTATACTCAAATAAATGTGTTAGTCTCTAAAGTGCCACAAGTACTCCTTTTCTATTTGTATGGTATATATGAGGGCAGTAGAAGTGTATATTTGAGAGAAAGATAGAGGGTAGGCTAAGGGAAGTGACGTTTCCCTAAGATATCCCTTAAAATAAAGCATTGTCCCTTATTTTCCATACAACAAAGGTGCTTACCTTTGTGTGTGCTTGCGCACGTGCACACCCCCCCACCCCTTTCCTTACTGCTGATATTTGAAAATACTCATGATGTAAAATTCAACGATTATTTTCAAAGGCAATTTATTTCATTATGCTCTCGTGGTGGCCTGGCTCCAACTGCTGCAGCTCCTGCAGTGTTGTACAGGTGGCCCAGCTCAGAACCTCCTTTCCTTCCTGCGTGCCAAAGAAGGGAGGAGCGTGTGGTTGGCTGCAGCAGCTCATCTCCTGGGCCTTAGTTGCTGTGCTGTTCTCCAGCTTGCTAGCCTAGGTTTCTCTCTCTTCCTATTCCCAGCTGGGAGCTCAACCCTAGCTCAACCCTGATCCCCTGCTGTTGCCTGGTTCCATGAAACAGTGCCACGTAATCCAGCTAATACCCTCATGGGAAAACTACATCCTAGGAGGCAGCTGGAAGCAGGTCCTGCCAAGACAGGAAGAAAGAAAACAAGCCATAAGATGACTTGCTGCAGCAAAATAAATTCTGTGGTAGAAGTGCTGAATTCTGTAGCATCTCACAAAAAATTCCAGTCATGAAATCAGAGTCCAAGAGGCCTCAACAGATTAGTACAGAAGATCACATCCCTCAAATATACTGTCGCAGGTTCTCTAAATACCACTGTATTGGTCTGCACTCAGTATTTTTGCTGTTCTCTTTGCACCAGAGCTACAAATACTTTAAAATTAAAGCTCAAATTCTGGAGCAAAATTTTGCTATGAGGAGTGAATTCCCTGGGAACAGGGGAACACATGGGGCCTTTGGCAGACTCTTGTCCAGCACTATACATGGGTTTTATGGCAAAGTCAGGAATATAACTCGGCTGTCATGAGTTCAAGCCTACTGATTTAACTACAAGAGAATATCTTCTCTTCTTACAACCCTCTCATTCACCATCAATCCAGTGTGCAAAATGAGGCAGTGCTCTGTAGAACAAATATTTTGTGATAATGTAATTGAACACTATCATAATGCATACACACAAGAGGGCCAACTTAAGGGCATGATGACTGAAGTCAATGAAAACAAGAATTTTTGCTATAAGCTGGGGATTTATCAGTTGGAAGTGACAAAGGAGGAGAAAGACCTGGGTGAATTGGTTTATCACAGGATGACTATGAGCCGTCAACGTGATGCAGCCGTGAAAAAGGCTAATGCATCAGGCAAGGTATTTCCAGTTGAGACAGGGAAGTGTTAGTACTAGGGCTGTCAAGCACTTAAAAAATTAATTGGGATTAAATCACACTGTTAAATAATATTTTTTTTTATGTTTTCCACATTTTCAAATATATTAATTTCAATTACAAAGAATACAAAAGCAATGAGGAGTCCGATGGCACCTTAAAGATTAACATATTTATTTGGACTAAGCTTTTGTGGGTAAAAAACTCACTTCAGATGTGAAGTGGATTTTTTACCCACAAAAGCTTATGCCAAAATAAATTTTATTCTCTAAGTTATCACCGGACTCCTCGTTTTTGTGGATACAGACTAACACTGCTACCCCTGATACTTGACAAAATACGAAGTGTACAGTGCTCATTTTATATTATAAATATTTGTACTGTAAAAACAGTATTTTTCAATTCACTTATACAAGTACTGTAATGCAATCTTTATGAAAACTGAACTTACAACTATAAAGTTATGTACAAAAAATAACTGCACTCAAAAACAAAACATAAAACTTTAGAGCTACAAGTCCACTCAGTTCTGCTTCTTGTTCATCCAATCGCTCAGAGAAACTAGTTTGTTTACGTTTACAGGAGATAATGCCGCTCACTTCTCGTTTACAGTGTCACCTGAAAAAGAGAACAGGTGTTCGCATGGCACTGTTGTAGCTAGCATTGCAAGATATTTACGTGCCAAATGCGCTAAAGATTCGGCTGTCCCTTCATGCTTCAATCACCATTCCAGAGGACATGCATCCATACTGAAGATGGGTTCTGCTCGATAATGATCCAGAGCAGACCAACACATGTTCATTTTCATCATCTGTGTCAGATGCCAACAACAGAAGGTTGATTTTCTTTTTTGGTGGTTTGGGTTCTATAATTTCTGCATTGGAGTGTTGCTCTTTTAAGACTTCTGAAAGCATGCTCCACACCTTGTCCCTCTCAGATTTTGGAAGGCACTTCAGCTTCTTAAACCTTGGATCGAGTGCTTTAGCTATCTTTAGAAATCTTACATTGATACCCTCTACACATTTTGTCAAATCTCCCATGAAAGTGTTCTTAAAATGAACATATGCTGGGTCATCATCAGAGACTGCTAAAACATGAAACATACGGCAGAATGTGGGTGTAAAACAGAACAGGAGACATACAATTCTCCCCCAGAGAGTTCAATCACAAGTTTAATTAAAAAGAAAAGGAGTACTTGTGGCACCTTAGAGACTAACAAATTTATTAGAGCATAAGCTTTCGTGAGCTACAGCTCACTTCATCGGATGCTAACACGGCTGCTACTCTGAAACCAAAGTTTAATTAACACTTTCTTTCTTGTTTAAAAAAAAAAAAAAGAGTCATCAGCATGGAAGCATGTCCTCTGGAATGTGGCCAAGCATGAAAGGCACACCAATGTTTAGCATATCTGGCACGTAAATACCTTGCAATGCCAGCTACAAAAGTGCAATGCAAACATCAGTTCTCACTTTCAAGTGACGTAAATAAGAAGTGAGCAGTATTATCTCCTGTAAATGGAAACAAACTTGTTTCTCTTAGCAATTGGCTGCACAAGAAGTAGGACTGAATGGACATGTAGGTTCTGAAGTTAAATTTTTTTTTTTTGAGTGCAGCTATGTACCCAAAAATAAATAAATAAATCTACATTTGTAAGTTGCACTTTCACGATAAAGAGATTGCACTATAGTACTTGTATGAGGTAAATTGAAAAATACTTTTTTCCTTTTATCATTTTTACAATGCAAATACTTGTAATAAAAAAATATAAAGAGAGCACCGTACACTGTCTATTTTGTGTTGTAATTGAAATCAATATATTTGAAAATGTGGAAAAACATACAAAATATTTAATAAGTTTCAATTGGGATTCTATTGTTTAACAGTGCAATTAAAACAGTGATTAATCGTGATTAATTTTTTTAATCATGATTTTTTTTTAAATTAATCACACAGGTTAACTGCAATTAATTGCCAGTCCTTGTTAGTACCATTATACTGACAAGACCTCATCTGGAATAATGTGTGCAATTCTGGCCTCTCAGGTTTAAGAAAAAATAATTCAAACTAGAACAGGTGCAGTGAAGGGCTACTAGGATGATTCTAGGTACTTTACAAGAGGAGATTCAAAGAGCTTGGCTTATTTAGCCAAAAGAAGGATGAGGAGAGATATGATTGTTCTCTAAAAACACATCAGAGGAATAAATACGAGGGAGGGAAGGGAGTTATTTAGGTCATCTGCCAATGTGTCCATAAGAACAAACAGATATAAACTGCCCATCAACAAGTTTAGACTTGAAATTAGGTGAAGGTTTCTAAACATCAGAGGAATGAAGGAATATGGAACAGCCTTCCAAGGGGAAAAGTGGGGGAAAAAGTCTAACTACCTTCAAGACTGAGCTTGATAAGTTTAAGGGCGGGGGGGGGACTATATAATGGGACTGCCTACAACAGCATGTGGCCCATCGGGGACTTCCAGTAGCAAAAATCCCTAATGGCTGCAGACAGGACAGTAGATGGGGAAGGCTCTGAATTATTACAGAGAATTCTTGCCCACGTACCTGCCTGGTGGGTCTTGCCCACACGTTCAGGGTCTGATGGCCATATTTGGGGTTGGGAAGGAATTTTTCCCCAGGTCAGACTGGCAGAGATGTTGGTGGTTTTTCACCTTCCTCTGCAGCATGGCGCAGGGTCACCTACAGGTTTAAACTAGTGCAGATGGTGAGTTTTCTGTAACTTGAAGTCTTTATACCATGATTTGAGGATTTCAGTAACTTAGTGAGAGGTTAAGGGTCTATTTCAGGAGTGGGTGGGTGAGATTCTGTGGCTGGCAATGTGCAGGAGGTCAGATTAGATGATCACGATGGTCCCTATCTATGAAAGATCCCCTTTGACACCAATAGGCTTTGGATCAGGCACTAAGGTTGCATAGACAACTTTAATGCTAGCATTTCCTTATTTTTTGAGTGCTTGACCTTATGGTCTTAATACTACATTTTTTAATCTAGTTTTTGCAGATAACTAACTACAAAAATTGAAAACCAAGTTCTGTTGTGCAGAACCATACTGTTCTACCCCCATAGGTCATCAGCAAGGTTTAAACCCAGGACTTCCAGATCCACAGCACAGACCTCTACAGCTTGAGTTAAAAGAGAAAATGATTGAAGTAGTAGATTTATCCTCTGCGGAGCAGCTACGATAGAAGTATGAACACACATAGCTAGCAGTTTACACACTATTTGCTAGACAGCAGTGGAATACTGGGACTCAGAACTCCTCAGTTCTATTCCTGGCTCTGGAGGGTCTAATAGGTACAAACAGCACAATCTAACACAGAGTTAGCACATATACATTCTGAAAGATAGTGCAGTGGTGGCTGAGACTTGAGTCTGATATACCAGTTCTACCTGAACTGCACTTGTGCAACCTCCTGGTTATCCCATCCGTGAAAAGGGAAAAATGTGTGCCTTCCTCCTCAGGCTCCATATACTTCTCTTACTCAGTAACAAGGTCTGTAAGTCCACAGTATTAATACCATTCTCACCTTGGGTTCTATCTCACCACTCCTTTGCCTAGGCCAAAGGGGTGGCTGTTGCATCCCTCTGAAGTTCTAGTTCTGTAGGGATGGGAACATACCCAGAGCAGATGGAAAGTCATTAAGACCCAAGAGAGTTGTCAGTCAGAATGCAGGAAGGTCTGTGGGGCCTAGTAGCATCCTCAGTACAGATGCAATGTTCAGAGATTTTAGTAGCAAGCTTCTAACAGGCTCTATGGGGCACATCCAAATATTGTTCAAAGGCTTGTAACTTGGCCAAATATTTTCACAGCTACAGGAAAAGGCATCTCTGACTTCAGAACCACATCTCTGATTAATTCTGAATTCCTGCTCCAATCCAAGGAGGCTTTTCAAAGAAAGGGACTGGGGCGGGGGGGGGGGGGGGGGGAAGGTCAACTCTCTATTCTTCCTCACTTCATCCTTCCAAGTGATTAAGTTGGGTTGCTGATGCTTACCAGAAAAATTCAGCATGAGACAGAGACCACGCATAGAACAGTTGAAGTTAATAGTTAAAGTTAGGCAAAGATATACGCAACTAAAAACAGAAGCTTATTTAAAAAAAGTGTTAAGTCATACCTATAGAACCTGCTACAAGGTCCATAAAGATTAATGTTTTTTTATTATTAGTATTTTACACCTGTATTCGCTTTTCATCCAGATATTTCAAAGCAAAAATAAAAGTATCCTCATTTTTACAGACCAAGAAACCGAGGCAGAGATATTTACCAAATTTACCATTGCAGCCACTGATTTTAGTTGCCTAAATCTAAGACATTTTGGGCCTAATTTTGAGACATGTTGACCACTTGCAGTTACCACTCACTTCAACTGGAAATGCAGGTACTCAGCACTTCTCAAAAATAAAACCCCAGGTACGTCAGATTGGGCTCTCAAAACCAGTTTTGGCCCAAATGACTTATTCACGATGTGGCTTTGGCTAAGTGGCGGAACTGGAAACAGAAAATGAGTTTCCAGACCTGCAGCAGGCTCATTCTCTAGTCACTAGCCATGATGCCTTTTGAGTCTTCTTTGCCATTCTGAAAAACCTAACATTAAAATAGGGGTCATAAACCAATTAACCTATTTTGTCTATAATATTTAGAGAGCTTCTAGACCTGGTTCCCAAAGAAGTAGCATTAAGACTTGTCTTGTTCCTTCTGAACAAATGTTATGATAGCGGACTCTGATTAGGTAACAAGTTTTGATTAAACCATCTATATTTTTATATAGCAGATAAACATAAGACACAAGCACTCACTGTGATATGGCATGGAAAAAGTTACAGAACTATTTCAGATAAGTTCTTTGGAAGAGATGCCTATATTTAAGGGTTTGGCATGACAATTTCAAAAAAAAAAAAAATTAAGGCCACTAATTCTGCCAGATGAAAAAAAAACATGCATTATAAATGGTGTTAAAAGATTGATCAACGCTAATTCAAATAGAGCAACAACCAACAAAGTTATCAGAGGAAATTCCCTAAAAATATTTTAGCAAGCAATACAGGGCTTCTGTATGAGACTCAACAAAATAAGAATGGATAAATATGGGGGGGAGGGGGGAGAATCAGATTTAAATCAAAGAAGAAAAAACCCACTTTAAATAAAATTTGAAAATCTGACAACCTACATTAAGACCTAACTTAGCATACTCTTAAAATCATTTAAATTAATTAAAAAAAAAAAACAAAAAACAAAACAAAAACAAAAAAACTTATCTTCAAGTGATGCCAAAGATTTAAAGAAAGTCAAAACATTGAACCGGTGAAAGTCACTGGCCAAGTACCTGGAACTAGAATTTGTTGAAGTGCAAAACCAGCTTTTGACAGCAGTAGCCTCTTCTGCAGGAAGAAATATAATATTTTCTATATTTGTTTATTCTAGTTCAATTAATAATTCATTCAACACTGAGAAACTGACTGGGAGCTGGAAAAGCAGGAAAACTTATTTTTCTCTTCCAATTTATGAATAAATACTAGGTTGGAGAGGATGAGATCTACTAGTCCTAAAGTCTTGAAACAAGACCAGAAACAATCAGTTCAATTCTACAGACCAGAATTCCTTCGCTTAATAAATCAGTTTTAATTTATCAATAGATGTTATCCATTTATTTTTTTCTTATGTATCCAGCACAGTTAAGGTAGTTTTATTTAACTAATAAAAACTATTTTAAAATGCTGGTTTTGTGCATTTTAAATTTAATTCCAATTTCCATCCAAATGCAGCTTGACAATTCACAAATAAAATGAATCACCTAGTAAATAAGAAATATCATTCACCATTTTCTAACATAATAAAAAGTGTAAAAATTTAAGAATTTTATATAACTTTATAAACTCCATAAGTATTTAAATAAAGGGACACAGCTATAGTGTATCCTCAAAATTAGAGCAAAGAAGTAGCTGCCAGAGATTCCCGCCAATAAAAGCGGAAGCAGCCAAAGCAGGGACTCTTGTATTGGGATGAGGGGGTAAAATGGGGCACAGCCAGGGTCATCTTTCTCCCAGCATTCCCTTGGACCCAGAACTGTACAAGGGATAGCACCCTGACTCTCTTGGCACTAAGACCCAGGTGGTGCTGTGCCTAGCCGTCCCTCACCCCCAGATGATCCAACCTTGGGGGGGAAAAACTACTGAGAGACTGCAGCAAGAACGAACAGAAGCAGCCAAATCAGGGATTTCTGGACATTCACAGACATTTCTATATATGGCGGGACTTTCTCCATTCTGTACTGATTGGGCGCTTGATCCAATCCTCCCTCTCAGTCTCTTCATCTCATCTTTTTTCCTCCTGCCCTGTTCCCCTCAGTCCCTTGCCCTTTAACTAATCCCCTCCTAAGCACCCATCTCACACATAGCCCCAAAGAAGAATCATGGCACTAACATGACATCAGCCAAAGTAACATTGTTTACTCTGCTTGTCTGTTCTACTCCCTTATCCCACACTCTGCCTGTCTTGTCTATTTAGATTGTAAATTCTTTGGGGGCAGAGACCACTCTGTTGGTACAGTGCCTAGCACAATGGGACCCTGTTCTTGGTTGGTCCTTAAGCACTACTGTATTAAACATGACTAATTATAGAAACCAATGAAAATCAACCTCTCTTTAGGAAAATAAGTACAAATGCAAAACAAGATGGAAATTGTTCATTTATATCATGATTAGAATCAGTGATTTAAAATTAGTCCATCTTGCTTGCTCACATACATTTATATATTTGTACACTGAATTTATAACTACCAACCCTCATTTCACTAATCACTGTAACAGTGATTACAAGGATCGGCAACCTTTGGCCCACGGCCTGCCAGAGTAAGCCCCCTGGGCAGGCCGGACTGGTTTGTTTTCCTGCCGCGTCCAGAGGTTCGACGGATCGCGGCTCCCACTGGGCTGCAGTTCGCTGCTCCAGGCCAAAGGGGATTGCGGGAAGTGGCGGCTAGCACATCCCTTGGCCTGCACTGCTTTCTGCAGCCCCCATTGGCCTGGAGCAGCGAACCGCAGCCAGTGGGACCCGCGATCGGTCAAACCTGTGGATGCGGCAGGAAAACAAACCGGTCCAGCCTGCCAGGGGGCTTACTCTGGCAGGCTGCGGGCCAAAGGTTGCCGAACCCTGTTATTGAAGGGCCAAATCTTCTATTGTTAAAAAAACAAAAACAGATACTTCTCAAAGCAAATCATTTTAGGTTATACATATAGTGTTCACAGATAATCTCTTTGAAAAGGAAAAAAGCGAGTACAAATCTAGAGACAAAACCGTTTCATTATGGATTTAATTACACCGAGCAAAGGATATATATATATATACTTACATGGGCTGACATCTCTGTATCTATTTCGATTTCGGTTTTCTGGATATTTTGCAACTCTATGAGGATAGTCATTGGATTTATGCCGTATTTCCTTAAAATTACAAAAATAGAGTTTAGTAATCTCCTCAATCTAGTCTAGTTAGTTAACACTGCACAGACAGCATAGACAATTTCGTGAGTATTTCACATGGCATGAAACAAGGAGGATAAAGGATTTGGCATGGCTATACTCTTTGCATATGGCTTCATATGGCGTCTCCCATGCCAAAATGGGACTTAAATAGGTCTAATACTGTTTTACAAATGTTCGTTCTGCACCATGAAGTGCCTGTGAAATCCAATACAGCTCCTCTCTGTTGTCAACACGGGTAGTGCTTGGCGATTTCAGTATCATACAGATAACGCTGAGTTAGCTCCTGATTTGTAGCCGTGGTAACAACCGTGGGACTATTCCAGTTGTCTGATAACTCACACAGCTGACCACATCCAGGGTCTCTTTGGAATGGAACAAAGGCAATTAACTTCATCAGTGAGAGGTCACGACACACCATCCCCAGGACAGCAAGGGATATGTTTTGAGGGTATGCTCTCAGAAGTTCCTAGAACAAGTACATTTCCAGAGTGTTCTGATAGACACTACTATTTAACAGACTAGAAGAATGGGGAAGTATGATAGTGTGAAGGGATGGAGAAGGGCCTTGACCAATGACAGTGGCTTCTAAATATAGAATTTCAGAAACATAGGGCTGGAAGAGACCTTGAAGGGCCATTCAGTCCAGCCCTTGCCACTGAGGCAGGCCCTAGTTTACCTAAATCATCTCTGACAGGTGTTTGTCTAACCTGTTCTTAAAAATCTTCAATGATGGGGATTCCACAGCCTCCCTCGGTAACCTATTCCAGTACTTAACTTTCCTTAAAAGTTAGATATTAGGAAAAATTTACTAACCCACATCCCCATTGTTGCAGATTAAGCTTATTATTTCTTGTCCTACCTTCAGTGGACATGGAGAACAATTGATCCCCATCCTCTCTATAAAAGCCCTTAATATGTTGAAGGCTCATCAGGTCATCCCTACAGCCTTTTTTTTTTTCCCCCAGAAGAAACATGCTCACTTGTTTAAATCTTTCTTCATGGTCATGTTTTCTAAATCTTTTATCATTTTTGTTGCTCTCCAGTTTTTCCACATCTTTCTTAAAGTCAAGTGTCCGAAACTGGATACGCTACTCCAGCTGAAGCCTTATAGTACTGAGTAAAATGGGACCAATACTTCCCATGATTTCCATACAATACTCCTGTTAATATACCCCAAAAAACTGCACCACATTGTTGGCTCATATTCAATTTGTGATCCACCTTTTAAGCAGTACTATCACCTAGCCAGTTACTTCCAATTTTGTAGTTGTGCATTTGATCTTTCCTTCCTAAGTGTAATACTTTGCCCTTGTCTTTTCCCAATTTCTTCTTGTGGATTTCAGACCAATACTCTATTTTATAAAGTCATTCTGAATTCTAACCCTGTCCTCCCAAGTGCTAGCAACCCCTCCCCATCTTAGTGCCATCTGCAAATTTTATAAGTATACTCTTCACTACATTAGCCAAGTCGTAACGAAAATGTGGAACAAGTACCTGGCCAATGACAGACCTCCGTGGGACACCACTGAATATATCCTCCCAGTATGATAGTGATCCATTGATTACTACTTAGAGTACAGCCTTTCAATCAGATATGAACCCACCTTATAATAATTTCAGTTAGAACACATTTCCCTAGTTTGTTTATAACTATGTCATGGAAGACCAGATACATCATGCCTACTGCTCCCTCCCCTCCACATCCACTAAGCCAGGAATCATGACAAAGAAGGAAATTAAGTTGATCTCATGATTTATCCTTGAAATCTATGCTGGCTATTTCTTATAACGCTATTATCCTCTAGGTGCTTACAAAAATTGTTTAATAACTTGTTCCAGGTATGGAAGTTAGGGAACAAAGAGGACCTGGGGTACAAACGCATCAGCCTTTTTTAAAAGAAAGGTACGTTTGCCCTTTTCCAGTCCTTCAGGATCTCCCCTGTCCTCCATGAATTCTCAAAGATAACTGTTAACAGTTCCAAGATTCCTTTAAGTATACTCAGTGAACTTTGTCAGGCCTTCCAACTTGAATACATCTAACTTATCTAAAATATTCTTCAATCTGTTCTTTCCCTATTCTGGCTTGTATTCTTTCCACCTTGTTGTTAACATTAACTGTGTTAAGCATCTGGTCACAACTAACTTTTAAATAAAGTCTGAAGCAAGAGAGGCATTAAATTCCTCAGGCCTTCTTGATATCCGTTATTAGACCTGCTATTTAGTCACACTAAACAATGGGCTACACTTTCCTTCATCCTTCTCTTGCTCCTCAATAAGAAGAGATTCTGTAAATATATGTCTTTCATGTCCCTTGCTAGGTATGACTCATTTTGTGCTTTCTGATTTTGTCCCTATATGCTTGTCCTATTCATCTGTATTCATCCTTAGCAATTTGTCCATGCTTCTATTTTTACTCCTGGGGGAATTCTTAACCCCTGCACAACGCAGAATTTGCGCAGAATTTCACATTTCCACTACAGAACTGGAGCTGTAGAGCTGCTGGCAGCCATTAGGGGATGCTGGACTCTGCAGAGCCCAGCTCTCCAGCTTGTAGTAAGTGGAGTGCCCAGTCCGGTGGGGATGGAGGCTCTGCACACTCTGGCTGCCTGACTTGATTCTCATCCGCCCGGGGACAGGAGAGAACCCAGGAGCCCCGGCTCTTGCAAAGGGTGAGGAAGGTCAGGGCAGCACCACACCATGTCCCACAGCACAACAGTAAAGAAGCTGGGGGGGGGGTAAAGGCTCTGAGAGGAGGGAGGAGCGTGTCTGGGCTCTGGGGATGCCCTGCAGCTGAGTTCTGACGGGAGAAGGGGTGCCCCACAGTTGGGCTCTGCGGGGGGAGCAGGTACAGGTGTCTGGATTGGAGGATGCCCCAGGCAGCTCCCTCCAGTACCCCTCAATTGGAACTGGCTTGTCATAGGGTTGTTTTTTTTAAACTCTACTACCGAAAGAATTTTTTTTTTAAATCTGTATTGTTGACAGGTAGTTTAAAATAAATTACCAAAATTGAAACTGGAATGATTATGTTGTGTTATTTTGACAAATAAACTACATATAATTTTAAAATATTGTGCATCTAATTTTTAGGTGCAGAATTCCCCCCGGAGTAACTTTTGTAAGAGTCCCTTTGATTTTTAGATGATTAAAGAGCTCTTGATGGAGTCACAGTGGCCTCTTACTATTCTTCCCATCTTTCCTCTTCTTCTGGTTAGTCTCCTATTATGTCTTTAATACAGGGGTGGGCAAACTACAGCCCAGGGGCTGCATCCGGCCCTTCAGACATTTTAATGTGTCTCTTGAGCTCCCGCCAGGGAGCAGGGTCTGCGGGCTTGCCCTGCTCTGTGCGTCCTGTGGCGCCACGTGGCTCCTGGAAGCAGCGGCATGTCCCCTCTCCAGCTCCTACATGTAGGGGCAGCCAAGAGAATCCACATGCTGCCCCCACACATCCCACTGGCCAGAAACCATGGCCAATGGGAGCTGCAGGGGCAGTGTCTGCAGAAAGGGCAGCGAGCAGAGCTGCCTGGCCACGCCTCAGTGTAGGAGCCGGAGCGGGGGACATGCTTCTGTTTCTGGGAGCTGCCTGAGGTGAGCACCGCCTGGAGCCTGCGCTCCCTCCCAAGCCCCATCCCTGCCCTGATCCCTCTCCTGCCCTCTGAACCCCTTGGTCCCAGCCTGGAGCATCCTCCAGCACCCCAAACCTCATCCCAGAGCCCACACTCTCAGCCAGAACCCTCACCCACATACACACCTCAACCCCCAATTTCGTGAGCATTCATGGCCTGCCATACAATTTCCATATCCGATGTGGCGCTCGGGCCAGAAAGTTTGCCCACCCCTGCTTTAATATCTCTAAGTGCCAGCTCTGCTGACTTTTTTCCCTTTAGATGTTCTTCCCAAGAACCTACCTACCAGTTTTCTGAGTTTGTTGACGTCTGCCTTTTTGAAATTTATTGTCCTTATTCTTCTACTGTCATTCCTCTCTCTCCTTAGGAATCACTGATTCTATCACTTTCACCCAAATTGCCTTCTACCTTCAGATTCACAACCCATTTCTCCCTGTTGGTCAGAATCAAGTCTAAGATGCCTGCCTCCTCTGCTTACTTCCTCCACTATCTGAAACAAGAAATTCTACCAACGTGTTGCAAGACCTATTATAGGCTGTATCTGTGCCATTCCCCAGCTTCATCCTCCAAGGCCAGCTTCATCTAATACAGCCAAATAGAAAACATGGCTAGAGTGCCAGGCATCTGCCGAGTCTGACTAACTGTGACAGAGACTTCTTGTAGTCTTTCTGTACTTGTATCTGAGGAGATAAAGAAAAGTTTTTTACTTTACAATCGCACCTTGTCAAGTCTTCTCTCTTTTCTTCACATCAGTGATGCTGCTACTTCTGACAATACAGGTCCTAGAGGACTCAAAAAATATTCTCCCCGTTTTTTCTCTCCAGCAATGCCACTCCCGACTATTCTTTGCCTTGACTATTATAATCTCCTCATGGGCTTCCTTCAATCTATCATCTGTATCATCCTCATTGCAAAAAAGCCCACTCTCCTCAAATTATCTTCACTGTTCTTCCTGAAAACAGGCATAATCAGAGAGGATTTCTATGGAACTAATCTAAAATGACTTGGATCCTGTTGTTAGATATGAATATTGTCATTTTTATTGAAATATCATTACATATAAACAAATTAATCATTTATGCATTAAAAATCTGTGTGATAAGTGTTGTGTAGTTTCCCATCAAAATAAATATATTATTCTCATTTTTAAAAAAAAGTCTCAAAAAGTTTAGTGCACATTTAAAATTGCATACACATAGCTTACTGAATTTTGGAGCAACTCAATCTACTAGAGATACAAGAGTTAAAAACAACAAAAGTATCCAAAAGAAACCTCTCATCAGAATGCATTACTTTAAGCCCTTCTCTCTCAGTATGTATGTTTACATACAAAACGCTCTGATTTGCCACAGAGGTCAAACCAGCAAGGGATACTATTACAATGACCCAAAATCTGTTGGAGGAGAGTTTCTTCACAAACACTAAAAGAAAAGGAGTACTTGTGGCACCTTAGAGACTAACAAATTTATTAGAGCATAAGCTTTCGTGAGCTACAGCTCACTTCATCGGATGCTGTAGCTCACGAAAGCTTATGCTCTAATAAATGTGTTAGTCTCTAAGGTGCCACAAGTACTCCTTTTCTTTTTGCGAATACAGACTAACACGGCTGCTACTCTGAAACCTGTCATTCACAAACACTGGCAAGTCCACAGAATTGGAGGGCTCACTCTACACGGAAGGAGACGCCACCTTTTTTCGCCTATTGAATTTTTCCTTGAGAATTCCCTGAACATAACTTGTAGTCTTCAGTTGCCTCCAGTATTTATTACCCATCTATATGGGGAGGCTTGAGCTTTAACATGGCTGTGTAGTCATGGCACCAGTGCTCTCCCAGCACTGTAAGAACCCCCCCCCCGAGGGGAGCTGAGTGCACTGTCTAAACTGGCATTTTACAGCACTGAAACGTGCAGCACTCGGGAGGGGGTGTGTGTTTTTTTCCACACCCCTGAGCGAGAAAGTTGCAGTGCTGTAAAGTGGCTGTGTAGACAAGACTTTAGACAAGTCACGTTCACTTGGTGCTGCTTATTCCTCATTTGTAAAACAGGCCTAACATCTAATAACTCTGTGGGGTGTCATGCCAGCTAGATGAGCAACGTTTGTAAAGCTATTTCATAAAACCTTAACTCAAAAGGATAGGAGCGCAAATTATTAATCACTACTATTTTTGCAAAAATGCACATAGTTGCTCTGACTCAGGTGACCCAAGGTATCAAAGGCAGTTACCACACATCACGCAACTTCGGGTGGCATAACGTGTGAAGCGGTCTTGCTATTAAATCTTCACAAGCAATGAACGCTGCCAGAATACTGGCGCTACGCTGTGCACAGGGGACTAGCGTGAACGCCCCGGCACCGCTGCAAAGCTGGCAGCCCTCGGCTGCCTCGGGAGTAGTTCGCAGATATTGCTGTATCCCCCTGCACAACGACACCCAGGACGAGAGGTGTCAGCAGCGTGCGAAGGGCAGAGGGGAGCCCGGCAGAGCCGCCTGACCACCCCCATGGAGGGTTCAGGCTTCAGCAGGCAGCGCCCAAGAGGCCGGTCTAGGAAGTGGGGGCGTCGGTAGACCAGACCTCATCGTCGCGCGTGCGCACTTTCAATTCTGCTCTACCCGCACTTCCCTCAACACGCTCCCCATCCGCTCACCCCCCCCCCCTCGTACTTGACGCATGCGTGCTCCCAACAGCCCTGTGCACCTCCTCCCCTCTCCTCATAGGGCATGCGCCCTTCCACGGCGCTCTTCAGCCGCCCCGCCCCTTCTCGGAGCATGCGCAGTGTCTCCAGGCGGCTTGGCGCTGGCGCTGCCGCGCGCACCTGAAATCAAGCCGTGGCCCAACGACTTCCGTTCCCCAGTCTAAGACAAGAGCCTCGCGTGCCGCCCAGAGCCGCCTGTCTCTCCCTCCCCTCCCCTCCCCAAGCCCTAGATAAAGGGAGTCCCGTCTTCACTCACAAGGTAGCGAGCCTGCCAGTCGTTAGCAGTGTCGATCTCCTGGAACTCCCGCTCTATGGAGGCTGCCATGGCCGCTGCCGGAGCGAGGGTGGCCGCTGGAGTCCTGCAGGCTCATAACCTCTCGCTCGCCCGCTCGCTCCGCCCAGAGCACGAGCGGCAGCGAGCGCAAGTCCCCACTCGCCGCGCGCTCCGTCTTTGCCTGCCTCACCGTCCGCCGCGGCTCGCTAGTTGCCACCGCCGCCGTCATGCGCATGCGCGGTCCCAGCCAACCAGCCTCCGCCTAGCCGGGGCCGTCGAAACCCCATCCCAGGGAAAGCACCTGGGTTGACGTCACGATACGTTCTGGGCCGGGCTGGGGTGGGAGAACGCACAGGTGGGGAGGGGGCGGGACCCGGCAGTGGGCTCCCTGCCCGCTCCGCTGTGAGTGGGGGAGAACGGCGAGGGCAGAGGTTGCGGAAGGACCAGAGCTCCGCCCCTCTCCGCCTGTACCGCGGCGGGGGTCTCCGCTAGTCCGCGGGGCTCCAGCGCGCGCGGGCGCGCTGGCCTCGGGGTCCTGAGACGCGTGACTGGCTGACAAACCCCCACCGGCGAAGGCGGCGCGCGCGCGCTGGACAGTGCTCAACCGCCAAACACCGGAACGTGCCGAGCGACCGGCGCCCGCGTCACCTTAACTCGGCCCTGTGGGAGCGCGGCTCAGGCCCAGCCCCACGTGTGCCCGCTGCCTTTGCCGGCAGGGCGTGTCCCCCAGGGGAGCACAGCAAGGGGCCACTAGCACAAAGTCAAAAACCTCTTTGCTGCGGCTGGGAGCTAGTTGAGTGAGCTGCCCTGGCCACCCGCAGCCTGCACCTGCCTTGCATTCAAATGCTTAGCCCAGTCTGCAGAAATGCCGGCATGCCTGGTCATTTTACATCCTCTTTATGCACAAAATGCCCTCTGACCTTTCTTTTCACTTACCCATCATTGCATCTGCAGGTTGCTCTCATATCTCACCTCTGTGCTGACAGTCCCCTTGGCACGATCATCCCTGTACACAGGTACAGATTTAATCCTCAGAAGTCGGCACTGAAATGAGCCAATATCTCAAAGTACACTTGCACATCTTTCCTTAGATAACACATGCTGAGGAGACAGGGAGTGAGTGTCAGACTCTCTAAGTGAGGCAGGATTCCCAATCGCAGCTATACCAAGCTGTTCCAATTCCTTAATCATTCAATACAGCTACACTGTATGCAGATAATTTCAAGAGCCTATTGTCAGCTCCAGGGGGCTAGAGCAGGCATGGGCAAACTTTTTGGCCCAAGGATATAGAAATTGCATGGCAGGCCATGAATGTTTACAAAATTGGAGTTGGGGTGCAGGAGGGGGTGAGGGGTCTGGCTGGGGGTGTGGGCTCTGGAGTGGGGCCAGAAATGAGTTCAGGGTGCGGGAGGGGGCTCCAGGTTGGGACCAAAGGCTTTGGAGGGAGGGCAGGAGGGGGATCAGGGCAGGGGATTGGGGTACGGGGAGGTGGCTTAGGGGTGCGGGCTCCGGGCAGCACTGATCTCAAGTGGCTCCCAGAAGCAGCAGCATGTCCCTTCTCTGGCTTCTACATGGAGGTGCGGCCAGGCAGCTCGGCTGCGTGCTGCCCCATCCACAGGTGCCACCCCTGCAGTTCCCATTGGCCGTGATTCGTGGCCAATGGGAGCTGAGGGGGGCAGTGCTTGGGGTCGGGGCAGTGTGTGGAGCGGAGATCTCTGGCTGTCCCTACGCGTAGGAGTCAGAGGGGGGACATTCCGCTGCTTCCAGAAACTGCATGGTGCGGCCCCCGACCCTGCTCCCCTGCTGGAGCGCCGGAGTGGGGCAAGCCCCAGACCTGGCTCCCCAGGGGGAACTCGAGGGTTTGATTAAAACAGCTGATGAGCTGGATCCAGCCCACAGGACATAGTTTGCCCACCCCTGGACTAGAATTAAGGTTATGTTGGTGCATCCCTTCACTCTGTATTTCCTGGTTTTCAGAAGTTGAAGTTTGATTACTTACGCCAGTGTTTTGCGAACCGTGGGTCGCGACCCACTACTGGGTTGCAGCATGTAAGGCGCTGGGTTGCCTTTGTCTGGTCAGCATCGCTGACCGGGACGTTAAAAGTCCCATTGGCGGTGCTGCCCAGCTAAGGCGGGCTTGTGCCTCCCTTTTCCGACACTGCGCTGTGCCTCGGAGGCGGAAAGCAGCAGGTCTGGCTTCTAGGCAGGGGTACCACAAGGCTCCACATGCTAGCTCCAAGCACCGGCTCCGCATTCCCATTGGCCGGTACCTTGCACGCCTCTACCTTGCACGCCTCCACCTAAGAGCCAGACTTGCTGCTGTCCGCCTCTGGGGCACAGCACGGTCCGTGGTGCACCCCTGGTGCGCTGCTGACCAGGAGCCGCTGAAGGTAAGTCCCCGCCCCAACCCCATGCCCTAATCCCCTGCTCCAGCCTTGAGCCCCCCCCACACACCTGGAACCCCTTTCTGCAACCCAAATCCCTCATCCCCGGCCCCACTGCAGAGCCTGCATCCAGAGCCCTGACTCCCTCCTGCATCCCAAGGCCCTGCCCTAGCCCTGAACCTCCCCAGACCCAGAATCCCTTCCTGCACCCCAAACCTCTCATTCCTGGCCCCAACCCAGAGTCTGCACCCCCAGTCCAGAGCCCTGACCCACTCCCAAACCCCTGCCCCAGCCCAGAGCCTCCTCCCACACCCTGAACCCCTTATTCCTGGCCCCACCCCACAGCTCTCACCCCCGCACCCCAACCCTCTGCCCCAGCCCTGAGCGCTCTCACACCCTAAATCCCTAATCCCCAGCTCTGTTAGGTTGCAGGCATCAAGAATGTTCTTCAACTGGGTCCCATTGCCAGAAAAAAAGTTTGAAAGCCACTGACGTAAGCTATTTCAGAGGTTTGAGTGTTCTGGAAGGGCACAAGATAGCACAGGGCAACCTTTACTCTGCCTTTTTTATGTTGGTGAATTTCCTATTTTTTTATTTAGCACACTCTCTCTCTCTCTCACACACACACATATTCATTTTGTTATTGTGCAATGGTAATCAAGGTCATGCTTCACATTTTTGTGAAGCGTAAGGTTGCTGGCAGAGCAGGGAGACAAAATACAGGCATGGTTTATTTCATCATGTATAGACGTTTTTATTCCATCCATATAGGTTTGTAGAAAGTGTAAACGCATGTACGGAAACTGGTGTATCTGTCAGTATAAGGGATGAGGTGTAGATGGTCTGACATAGGGTCACAGCTGGGCTTGTATGTCCACAAGTCAAGTAGTTAGCAAGCAGGGATCAGAGTAATCGATAGAGCCAGGATCAATAGGCCAGAGTCAGGGTTAGAGTCAGGCTTGGTCAGAGAACAGAGATAGTTACCAGGCTGGAATCATGAGGCAAGAGAGAGGGTCATGGGCTGGATATCAGAAAGCCCAGCAAACTTCTTACACTACCATCCAGGGTTAAATAGTGATCATGGGCCTATCAGAAGACCACAGGGTGCTGTTGCTCTGGTCCCTTTGGGCAGTACTTACTGTGGCAATGTGGGAATGTCAGCTGTCCCAAGCTCTGCAAACCTAGATTCTAGCCTCACGGATCTTTACAGTCTACTTCTCAGCTATCCCCAGCAATTTATAGCACCACCACCACCATTCCCTACTAATCCTCCCTTCACAACCAGGAAAGGATTAGCTTTTTAAAAAATATTTCTTGCTCTCTTGCACCCTCTGCTGCTGCATACATATATTACAGACAATAGCTTAATAGAGGGTCCCACACTTTCTTGTATAGGTCAAAGTATAAACCCAGTCAGGTCCCCCATCCCCCAGGGTCTTCACCTCAACTCTGGCCAGCACCCCTACCTGAGTATCTTGGATTGCTGATCCAGCCACCCCACACCCTACATGCATGACCCTTACTGGCTCTCCATCCTGTTCCTCCTCACCTGGCCCCTTGCCCCAACGCCAGCCATCCCACACATCAGCCAGCTCCTCCACCTCAGATGTGACTTTTGTCCCCCTCAACAGTCTGAACCACCCACCAGCCTGGTAAGCCACCCCTTCAAATTGTGTCTGGCTCCACGACCATGCAATTTGTTCCGCCTCCATTCAGCCTCTCAACACTGGCTGCTCCTCTCCAGCCAGGCCCCTGACCCCTTGACTCCTCACAGATGGGCTTCCATTTGCACACAGTTCTCATACTGCAGAACCAGAAATGTGCTGCTGTCTGGTGGTTTAGCGTGTACCTTGTTACAGTGAATTATTTTATTGTAGCTTCCCCCACACACACGACACTTACCTCACTGTATAAAATGTAGTGTTTGATTTCATGTCATTTTTCCTACTCTAGCATTAGTTACAATGCTTATTTACCCTCCCCTTCTCCCCCTCAGCTGAAGTGTCTGGTAGCAGGTATTGCAGTTCTGGGCAACTGCACCCTTATTCTCCTTCCGTAATCCCTTGATATGACTTGCTCTAAGCTTCTGGCTTCTCAGCCATTACCCTCTCTTGGGCAGAGACTCTACCTCTCTCCCTCGTATCTGGGATTTTCTATGCTGTACAATTCCCTGTACGATGTAATATCCCCAGCAAGACTGACAGCCTAAATGGCCAGCATCTGCACTTTGCTTTCTCTCCAGAGATTTTGAACAGCATAATTGCCAGGGTTATAAATTATCACACAGCTTCTTATGAACAAGCACATTTATTTTTACGGGGAAACCATTACAGAGAACATATACTTAAACAATCAGAGAACCTACAGGCATGCTAAAAAGCTTACCAGAGATCATCCCAACTCCAACCTTGGACTCTGATAGGCGTCAGTCCTTCAAAACACACAAGTGGGTTTCCCCTATGGTTACAAGGTCATAATTGTCTCAGATTCAGAACCGGAACCACCATGAATCGTTCAGTCTTTCCTTTATACAGCTTGGGCCTTTGATCTTGGGCTCATGTAACACATGATCAGCAGAGAAAGGCCCACTCTTCAGGCTGGGGTTTTGCATAACCAGGGGAGGGCATTTGCATTCACTGCCCCAAGACATTCCCCAGAAAAACTACTTAACATTTTTTGTTCTAAAAGTCTGTTCTTGTCTGGCACATTGTTCAATATAGTCTATTGAAACCACCAGGTCTCACATCTGTCTCATTTCTCCGCTGGAGAGGTTACATACAATCCCAGCCCACAATTATACATAACTAAGGCTAAGATTTTGTCATGGATATTTTTAGTAAAAGTCATGGACAGGTCATAGGCATTAAAGAAAAATTCACTGAAGCCCGTGACCTGTCCCTGACTAAAAATATCCATGATAAAATGGGAAGAGACTGGGGCAGCTGTGGGGTTACTGGGAGCTCCAGGGACCCCTGCTACCACTGGCAGAGGGGAGCTGCAGGGTCCCCCTGCCCCACCGTGGCTGCAGCCGGGGAGTTGCCTGAGGTCCCCCTGCCCCACCGCAGCAGCAGCAGCAGCTGGGGAGCTTCCGAGGGTCCCCTGTCCCACCATGGTGGAAGCTGGGGAGCTACCGGGGTCCCTGTCTCCCACAGCAGCCAGGAGCTGCAGGGTACTCCCTCTACCTGCAGCAGGTGGGAGTGTGGGGTACCTCTGCTGCCCGTGGTGGCTGAGAGCTTGGGGACCCGCTGCCTCAGGTGGCAGGGGCAGGGCTGTCCTTACCCATACGCAAAGTACACAGCTGCATAGGGCACCAGGAAATTTGGGGCACCAAATTTCCTGGTGCCCTGCGCAGCTGCGTGCTGCTTCAGCCCCTGCTCCGGCTCATGCCCAGGGCCCTGGCCCCTGCTCCACCCCGCCTCTTCCCTGCCCCTGCCCCTGCTCCGCCCCAGACCCTCCCCCACTCCCCTGAGCTCTGCAGCAGGGCAGGCCTGTATTCACGGGAGTGCAGTGATCTGGCTCCAGCTGTGCCACCAGTGAGTGCTGGGGAGTGGTTCCCCCTGCCCCGCAAGCCAGCCCCTCCCCCGCAAAGGAGGCCTGAGTT
Organism: Dermochelys coriacea; assembly: GCF_009764565.3. NCBI lineage: Eukaryota > Metazoa > Chordata > Testudines > Dermochelyidae > Dermochelys > Dermochelys coriacea. Next base: position 93,165,522 of record NC_050069.1, read on the forward strand.
TCCCTCCCCCCACCATGGGGGTGTGTATGTAGGGCCCCAGAATAGCTAGGGATGGCCCTGTGCGGGGGTACGTTACAGCTCCCTGCCGCTGTGGGAGGTGGCAGGACCCTGCAGCTCCCATCTGCCAAGGCTGAAGTCACGAGGTCTTTGGAAGTCACAGATTCCGTGATTTATGCAACTTCCGTGACAAAACTGTAGTCTTATACATAACTCATTCATTTAAGATAATGAACCTCAAAGATTCTTAAATTTAATTCAATAGGGTCTCCCACGGATATGGCAGGAAATTGCCATTTTCATCACAGCCAGGTTTTTTATTTAGTTCTATAGTGGTATTTAGAGTTTGCAGTGAAGCGTGTGTAGTAGTTGAATTCTTTTTGTTTTTGTTGTGTATGCCCCCAGTGCTTGAGTCTGTGAAGTTCTGGTTGTTTTGCCAGATTTGTGCTAATGTCACCATGATGATAATTTTACTTTATTTTGTGTCTGTTTCAGTTTTTAGTAGCCTGAAAGATAGCTGTGTTTGGAGAAGTGAGCTGTCCTTTGGAGATTCTACCCAATGAATGCCAAGGCTCAGTGATCAAGAAATTTGTGTGAGAGCTGAAAAAGGTATCCACAGCAGCTCTGAGTTTAGTGGTGCTTTGGATCCCCTGGGGATTGTTCTGTACACTGAGCAGTATTGTCTTAGGGCAGGACTAGTACCTGATAATTATTGGTGTAAGAGTAAAGAGGAGAAAAGTGTATCTTTAAAGAATGTTTGTGCAATGATGTTAGTATAACAACTAATCATAGTACTATTATGGAATTGATTATGTACATGTTCCTACAGATTTACGTTTTTGGATCATTGGCTGGAATTAGCATCAGTAAAGTTGGTTGCCCAGAGAAGATGATTGCTGTCATCTGCTCATTTCACAATGGCAATATGCCATGGTGATGGAGCATGATGACTCATCAGAAGCCTTCCCTGTCACCAATGGTACCAAACAAGGATGCATAATGTGACTCTTTCCCATTGTCTTTTCGGCCATGGTCTTGTTCACATTCCAGAGGCGTACACATCCAGTTCAGATTGGATGGGGGATCTATTTAATCTACAGCGACTCAGGGCCCATACTGAGGTAATTGAACAGCTATTTAGAAAGCTCCTGTTCTCTGACGACTGTGCCTTCATTACACACACATACTCAAGAACATGGCTTTGCCTATGCCTCAAAATGTTCTGGTTTCATAATCAGCTTGAAAAAGACAAGAGGTCATGTACCAGCTAGTGCCAGACCACCAGCATCGCAAGTATCATGATCTCAGCATCACAATTGACAACATATTGCTCAACTCAGTTAGGAAATTCAGGTACCTGGGTAGCATACTTTCCAGCAATGCCATGTTGGATGTTATCACACAGCTCCTGGCAAAGGCCAGCTTGGCATTTGTCAGGCTCACGCACAGGCTCTGAAGGGAGCATGAAGTCTGCCTCAAAACCAAAATAAACATCTATTGCACTGTTGTACTTACCTCACTCCTCTACTGCTGTAAGGCACGGTCACTCTACCAATAGCACATCAAATTGCTGGAGAGCTTCCACCTTCGCTGCCTATGATCCATCTGCAACATCAAGTAGCAGGACAGGATCCCCAACATTGAAGTCCTTGAGAGGTGCCAAATCCCTGGCACTGAAAGCATGCTAATCAGGGCTCAGCTTTGCTGGGTCAGACATGTGGGCTGCATGGAGCTGTACAGCCTATACGTGGGCTGTATACTGAAAGCAGTGCTGTACAACCAGCTGAATACAGGAACCCGCTCTAAGGGTCGACCCATCCTCAGATATAAAGACACCTTGAAGGCCAACCTCAAAGCATGCAAAATAGACATTACAACCTGGGAACTGTTGCATTGGACAGACCCAGCTGGAGAGGTCTGTGCCATGAGGCCCTGTCCACTTTTGAGGAGTGTTATGTGAGGTCTTTGCAGGAGAAGGGAGCACGTCAGAAGGCTTCAAACCCTCCCCCAATGACAACATTTGCAAGACATGCAAATCCAGGATTGGACTCACTTCCCTAGTGAGAAGCCATAAAAAGAAATAAATCCAGGACTCAGGTCAGCACTAGCTGAACGCTCATCCATCATAACTATTTGGAAGTGGTCTTTTTTGTGGTACTTTTCTGTGAAGTGAGTATTGGAATTGGGAATAGATGAAGAAGACATTTTTCCCTGCGGCAATTGTATTCACAAATACACGTCACATCAGTATTGACTTTGAGGAATCAAGCTAGGGTAGATTGATCTAGATCAAAATAATTTAAATCACAGATTTTAATCATGGCTGAAATCAGCAAGCAGGAAACCTTGATTTAAACAATCAATATTATTCTTGTTTTGCATTTGTACTTTTTAGTTATTTTCCTTTAAAAAAAGGTTGATTATCATTATTTGATAACCATTACAATATTGATTTGCAACTAAATATAGACTTTACACTAAGTTTGGTACTTCTTATTGCTAACTTGGAGGATATACTCTATCTATACATGTTTAAGCAATTCTATACCTCAACAGATAGCTGTTCAGATTCTTAATTTTTAAGTTTTTGTGTTATGTTAGGAAATGGTGAATGATATGTTTATTATTTTTATGTGATTTGTGTCAAGCTGCATTTGGAGGAAAATTTGAATTCAATTAAAAATGCACTTAAACAGCATTTTAAAATTGTTTTTACTAGTTAAATAAAATTACCTTAAATGTACTGGATACATAAGAAAAAAAAGAGTAAGTTTAATAAGATACGTTTTGCATTTTAAACAAATGGATTTATTAAACAAAGGAAATATTATGTGTAGTTAGTAAATTGAACAGATTGTGTCTGGTCACCATGTCCTTCAATATTTTAGAACAAACAGAACTTACACTCTCTCACCTAGTTTTATTCATAGATTGGAAGAGGAAAACAAGCTGTCCTGCTTTTCCAACTCCCTGTCATTTTCTCAGCTTTGAATTAACTAGTTAAATAAATGGAAATGAAGAAACTATTATCTTTGCCCCTGCAGAAGGGGCTGCTGCTGTTAAAAGCTGGTGTAGTGCACTCCAGCAAACTCTGATTCCAGGTGCTTAGATCAGTACTTCACCAGTTCAGTCATCTAACTTTCTTGAAAACTTTGGCAGCAAACCCCTGCAGCTGTGAATCACTCCCTGCAGGTCTGGGAAGGAGAAGAAGGGGACCCTGCTGTACTCCCAAGCTTGAGAAAAGAGATGAAGAACTTCAGGAGCTGCAGAAGGAGCTGAGTGTGAGTATGGCGGGGATCAGAATTGATGTGGAGACTGAAGAAGGTGAACTGATGTGAGGGCAGAATTTATGTGGGTTTAGGGGGTGCAGTACTGATGTGGAGGCTGAGGAGCAGAACTGGTGTGGGTGCAGAATTAATTAGTGGTCTGGGAGGCAGGCAGATGTGGGGGCTGGGGCAAAGAATTAATGATGTGTTTGGAGAGAAGCAGGAAGCTCCACACCATCAGGCATCCAATAAAAGCTCCTGCAGCAGTGGCCGAAATCACTTTCTAAATTTATGCAAGTTTGCAACAGTAGTTTCACACACACGCAGGAGTTGGGCAGGGAGAACTCAACAGTAAAAACACAGTATAATTTTCCCCAAAAATAGTGGTTTTTTTGTTTTAAATCTCACTATTTTGGGGGGTTTAACCTCATGAGTTGTTAACTTTTGAAGTTGGTGATACTGAAATACCAACCCTCCTGCAATGCACACATGTGGAAAACCTTTCAGTAAGATCAAAGAAGATATCACACGTACGTATAGTACATAAGAATGGCTGTATTGGTTCAGACCAATGGTCCATCTAGCCCAGTACTGGCTAGTGCCAGATGCTTCAGAGGGAATGAACAGAACAGGGCAATTATCAAGTGATACATCCCTTGTCATCTAGTCCCAGCTTTTGGCAGTCAAAGGTTTAAAGATAGCGAGAACATGAGGTTGCACTCCTTACCATCTTGGGTAAGAACTCCATGAACTTATCTATTTTTTTCTCTGAATTCAGTTATACTTTTGGCCTTCACAACATCCTCGGCAATGAGTTCCACAGGTTGATTGTGCATTCTGTGAAGAAATAGTTACTTATTTTTGTTTTAAGCCTGTTGCATATTAATTTCATTGGGTGACGGATCAGTGGTTTTTGTGTTATGTGAAAGGGTAAATAACACTTCCCTATTCACTTTCTCCACACCATTCATGATTTTTTAGATCTCTGTCACATTGTCTCTTTTCTAAGCTGAAAACCCCCTATCTTTTTAATGTTCTCATACAGAAGTTGTTCCATACCCCTAATCATTTTTGTTGCCCTTCTTTGTACTTTTTCCAATTCTAATATATCTTTTTTGAGATGGGGTGACCAGAACTGAACACAGCATTCAAGGTGTGGGCGTACCATTGATTTATATAGTAGCATTATGATATTTTCTGTCTTATTATCTATCCCTTTCCTAATGGTTCCTAATATTCTGTTAGCTTTTTAGACTGCCGCTGCACATTGAGCTGATGCTTTTAGAAAACTATTCACAATGACTCTAAGATCTCTTTCATGAGTGGTAACAGCTAATTTAGACCTCATCATTTTGTAATATGTATGTATAGTTAGGATTATGTTTTCCAGTGTACATTACTTTGCGCTTATCAACACTGAATTTTATTTGCCATTTTGTTGCCCAGTCACCCAGTTTTGTGAGATCCCTTTGTAACTCTTCTCAGTCAGTTTTGGACTTAACTATTTTGAGCAATTTATATAATCTGCAGACTTTGCCACCTCACTGTTTACCTCTTTTTCCAGATAATTTATGAATACATTGAACAGCACTGGCCCCAGTATAGATCGTTGGGGGACCCTGCTATTTACCTTTCTCTGACCATTTATTCCTACTCTTTGTTTCCTATCTTTTAACCAGTTTTTGATCCATGAGAGGACCTTCTCTCTCATTTTACATTCATGTCCTATAATAAAACACTGGGACAGGAAGAGAAGTGAGCATGGTATAAGGTTTTACTTTATTATGATTATTTTATCATCAATTTAAAACTAACCTGTTTAATACTGCTTAGGCAGTAGGATCATTTTCTATCAGTGCTGAGGTGGGTTCCCAGCATCAAAAGGCCATTGTTCCTAGTCTGTGCATCACAAATGCCATTTGAATTAAGTGGTGTTCCGGTAGAGTGCCATTTTTAACTGCAGCTGGAGGTACACATAGATTAGTTATGAGTCAATTTCTGTTTAATAATGCATTAACTAGGATCTTTCTGTTTTTGAATTTCAGGCCAGATCCTCAGCTGATGTAAACTGGCCTATCTCCACAGACTCCACAAGCTGAGAATCTGGCCATCAGTCTTTAAAAATATATCATATTGATATTCTGGATTTAAGAAGTTCATTATATTTTAAATCTGACAGAAATTATATTTTTACTAGTTCTTTGAGATTTTTAAACTTTGATTAAATCACTGAATCATACATGCTGTAAAAGAATGGATTGTTTGACAGATGACTCACTCTGTATGACTGGAAACAATTCTTCTGGGAAAAAATGAAGCCCTATTCTTTATAATCAACAGAGTACGGTACAAGAAAGTCATCTTTCATCAGAAACAAACAAAAAACCCTCATTCAGGAACAGTACTGTGAATTAGAGAACTTATAAGCAGCATTAATGTTGTTACTCACAAAAAATGACTGACCAACAAATGTTCAAAGAACCAATAAATAATTGAATTTTTATATATGTCCATAAATATGTCCATAAACATATTTTAAGAAAGGACACACTATTTTATTTCTGCTTAGCAATGACTGGATGGTCCTAGATGAGGGCATGGGAATTGTATCACTTTTTTGCTGTATCATTATAAAGTAAAATCACTTTGTGTTTCAAATGTCTGTAGTTTTATTATACCATCCCAACAAATAATATGAATAAAATTTTTAATTACAGCAGTGGAAACACCAAGTGTGACCAACTTTACTTGCTTTCATGTATTTTATTCCTTTTTATTTAACCTACTATAAATTAACCTCCAGAGTTTTTACAAATGCTTGGAAGTATGTAAAGTGCCTTTGATAGCATGTGATGGTTATACCCCTGCAAATCAGTTTGGTGTCTTCTTTAAAGGGTGATTCTTGCAATGTAACTCTCAGTAGCTCCTCAAACATTTTGGGATCCAGTTCAAAATTATCTTATTGTTTTTCAGAATCCTCCACAACCTTGCTGTAATTGATTCCCCTTTGGAGTAAGAAGACACAAATCAATTGACCTAATTTCTATGAGAATGATTTGCAAATCTTTTTCTGGCCAACCTCTTCCTCTGCATTCAGATTTGCAATTTAAAGTGTCTGAAAGTATGTTGACACTTAGAGCTTGGCTACACTTGCGAGTTACAGCCCGTTAAAGGAACCCTGGGTGCACTAGCTCATTGCCCGTCCATACTGGCAAGGCACGTAGAGCGCTCTGACTCCGCGTCTGGTCTGCTCCTGGTATTCCACCTTGGTGAGTGGAATAACATTTTGTGCGCCCCCACTGGAGCGTCGTGGCGCCAGTGTGGATGCGCTGTTAGTGCGCTCTGATCAGCCTCCAGAAGTGTCCCACGATGCCTGTTCTAGCCACTCTGGTCATCACTTTGAACTCTAGTGCCCTGTCTTCAGGTGATCAACCATCAGATCCGCCCTTTAAATTCTCTGGGAATTTTGAAAATCCCCTTCCTGTTTGCTCAGCCAGGCATGGAATGCTCTCAGCAAATCTTTCCAGGTGACCATGCCTCCATGTGCCAGACGATCCCCAGTATGGAGCAATGGCGAGGTGCTGGACCTCATCAGTGTTTAGGGGGAGGAAGCTGTCCCAATGCCAGCTGCGCTCCACCCGCAGGAATTACAGTACCTTTGGGCAGATATCAAGGGACATGATGGAAAGGGGCCATGACTGGGATGCACTGCAGTGCAAGATTAAAGTGAAGGAGCTGCGGAATGCCTACCGCAAAGGCTGTGAGGCAAACAGCCTCTCCGGTGCTGCCCTTGCCACCTGCCGTTTCTACAAAGAGCTGGACATGATACTTGGGGCCAACCCCACCTCCACTCTGAAAACTACAACCCTTACCTACTGCACTCAACCCCCATCAACATGCATTATAGCCATCCTGAAGTGCAGCACTCATTGCACAGAACTCCAGACAGGAAGGCTGAGTATGATAACAGGACATACGCAAATCTGTGATGTACTATTCCCCACCCCACCCCCTTGCCCTTTCTGTTTTCCTAGCAGTTGTGTTTCTTTTCAATAAATGAGTTATCCTTTCAGTAAATGGATTTTTTGGCTTTGAAAACATTCTTTATTATTGCATCAAGTAAAAGATGCTATACCAATAAAATAAAACCCAACAGGATCTTTTAAAAGGGGATAAGACAAAATGCTGCGTTTATTGTGAATACAAAAAGAGGCACAGTAAACAAGTAATCATACACATTCTATCCCATGCACTCACACAAAATACCAAAAGAGGCAAAGCAAGTAAACAGTCATTCACTCCCACCCACACAAGTTCTGCAAAGTTGTATAGTTACCAGCCTAGAGGTTGCTCATGCCAAGTTACTGGCCAGGTACCCTGGGCATGAGGGTGGAGCTGAGTCTTTGTCAGATGCACATCCGATGCTCCTGGAGGGTGGTCGCAGAACCAGACTCAAAGTTCTTAGTCTTTTGGGTCTGTTTTTACAGGAGTTTTATTCCTATGCCAGTCTATGGAGGTGGCTTTATCATGCTGTTGCTGAATCAATCAGCAGATGGCACATCCCTTACAGCTCCGTGCTGCCAGATGTTATCTTGTTCTTTGGTTCTCCCATCTTTGAGGCTGTTGGGTGGATTCCAGTCTGCCCTCCGGGGGTCATCTGATTATCTCCACTAAGCGCATTCTTCGGCCAATTGATACTGAAGTGGTAACTCTTAGGCTGGCACTCCTAACCCTTCATCTTCTATTTACACACATCTATTCACATGCATTCTTGAGCTTTATTTCAACATATATTTCTTCTGACTTTAACAACTCTTAGGGTGTAATGAAACTGCTTAAACCCCTTACCATATAACATACATAACAAGCAAGAAAAAGAATGCGAGAATGATGGGAGTCTGTGTGTGCTGTTCCGAGGAACAGTTGTTTTTGCAAAGTCTTATCTCTTCTGAAAACAGACTTTCTGTCCCAGGATGTGCTGAGCAGTTTGGCCTTGTAATTAACATTACTTTGGGATCTTTAAACTATATAAAATAAAAAATCATACAGAAATCCTCTGGTATAGTAACAAAGATACCTTTCCCTTATGCTCTAATAAATTTGTTAGTCTCTAAGGTGCCACGGGTACTCCTTTTCTTTTAGCCCAGGAAAGAAACAGGCACTGCTAGTCAGCGTAGCAAACACAGATTCCCACTAACATTGGAATCACTGCACTTCACTCCCGTGCAGGGCACCAGAGATTACTGGTGGCTTTCAGCCTCAAATTCCTCAAATCCCTAATCCTTGCCCCTCTAATAGCCCTGCTCTCTGGCTGTTCAAATTCAGTCTCCAGTTCCATGCCTGAGTGAATCATTCACCCTTTCCTTCACAAATGTTATGGAGGGTACAGCACGCAGATATAACAGCGGGGATGCTGTCATCGGCCAGGTCCAGCTTCCCATACAGAGAGCGCCAGTGGCCCTTTAAACAGCCAAAAGCACACTCCATTCTGCACTGGCTCAGCCTGTTGTTGAACCGCTCCTTGCTGCTGTCAAGGCTCCCTGTGTAGGGTTTCATGAGCCACGGCATTAAAGGTTAAGCGGGGTCTCCACGTATCACAATGGGCATTTTGACTTCCCCTATGGTGATCTTCTGGTCTGGGAAAAAAGTCCCGGCTTCCAGCTTCCTGAACAGGCCAGTGTTCCAAAAGATGTGAGTGTCATGCACCTTTCCAGGCCAGCCTGTGTTAATGTCAATGAAACGCCCACGGTGATACATAAGTGCCTGGAGAACCATACACAAATACCCCTTCCGATTAACGTGCTCGGAGGCTAGGTAGGCTGGTGCCAGAATTGGAATGTGTGTGCCATCTATCGCCCCTACGCAGTTAGGGAAACCCATTTGTGCAAAGCCATCCACAATGTCATGCACGTTACCCAGAGTCACAGTTCTTCTGAGCAGGATGCAATGAATGGCCCTGCAAACTTGCATCAACACGATTCCAACGGTTGACTTCCCCACTCCAAACTGGTTAGTGACCAATAGGTAGCTGTCTGGAGTTTCCAGCTTCCAGATTGCAATAGCCACCCACTTCTCCACCGGCAGGGCAGCTCTCAATCTTGTTTCCTTGTGCCACAGGGTGGGGGCAAGCGCCTCACGAAGTCTCCCAAAAGTGGCTTTTCTCATCCGAAAGTTCTGCAGCCATTGCTCATCGTCCCAGACTTGCATGATGATGTGATCCCACCACCCAGTGCTTGTTTCCCGAGCCCAAATGTGGTGTTCCACGGTGGTGAGCATGTCCGTGAATGCCACAAGCAAACTTGTGTCATATGCATTACTCAAGTTGATATCATTGTCGGAGCCCTCTCTGTCACTTTGGATCATAAGGAATAACTCAACCGCCAAACAGGACATGCTGGTGAGACTCATCAGCATCTTCTCAGCAGTTTGGGCTCCATTCCTGCAGACTGAAAGAGAAGACAGAGCACGCAGTACAAAAAACATTGAAAGATGGTGCCAAATGTGGACGGAAGCACAGGGATTGCTGGGATGCGAACTGATGTATCACAGGGCGTTGGGACAGGACCCAGAATGCCCCGCAACCCTTGCCCCCTTCCCACAAGCCATAGCGCCAGAATGGGAAGAGAATGCTCTGTGGGACAGCTGCCCATAATGCACCGCTCCCAATGCCGCTGCAAGTGCTGCAAATGTGGCCACACCAGTGCACTTGTTCCTGTCAGTGTGGACAGACTGCAGCGCTTTCTCTACTGCGCTCTCCGAAGGTGGGTTTAACTCAAAGTGCTCTACATCTGCAAGTGTAGCTATACCTTTTAAATGCTACTGTGGCTCAGCTGCAGCGCTGCAACTGCACTGCTGTAGCGCTTCAGTGTAGACACTCACTAGTGACTAAGGGGTTTTCTTGTTGTTGTAGTTAATCCACCTCCCCAAGAGCTAGCTTGATGTAAGAATTTTTCTATCGACCTACCACTGTCTATACTGGGGGTTAGGTCGATTTTACTACGTCACTCCAGGTGTGGATTTTTCGCACTCACTAGCAACGTAGCTGTGTTGACTTAACTTTTTAATTTAGGTGTGGCCTCAGACATCTTCTCTTGAATATCCTGCTGCTAGCTCAGAGTAAATATGTCACAAAATGAAGTATTTATCTCTTTTCCAAAACCCTTATCTTCCAATCTCCTTAACTATCAATGATGTTACCATCCTCCCCTACCCCTCTAGCTCACAACCTAGTATAATGGTTTTAAACTTTCTCCTTCTCCCCCAACATTGTCACTATCACTAATTTATGCTGTTTTATTTGACAAAACAGGTCAGAAATCGTTCCTCACCTCTCCTACCACCAACACTTGTCCACGTTTTCATCATCTTGTGTCTTGACATCTGTACCCTCCTCCTTTCTGTTTTCTCTGTTTCATACTCCTCCAATCCATCCGAAACTCAGCTGCATAATGTATCTACCTCACCTATAGCTCTGTCCCCATTCAGCCCATCTGCAAATTCCTTCACTTGTTTCCTCTCACATTCTGCATCAAATGCAAGTTCTTTGTCTTTGCCTTTTAAACCTGCCACAACTTAGCCCTGTCTATGTCTATACCTAGAGGTTGGTCTCATGTTCTGATGATGGGCGATCACTCGTTACTGAGTATGATCATCTTCCATGAGAGTTATGGGTCCTCAGGTGGCTAATAAGACCAATCCTTGAACCACAGGTTCTATTACAATGAGAGCAGATGTTTTCAGGCTCAGCAGGAGGCTGTTGACCATGACTGGAATCCAGTCTCTCCTTCCTCCTTCGCCTCTTGTCCTCTTCAGCTTGTTGACGAGCAAGTTCAAAATGCAGGGGAGCATCACGTAGGACTTTACTCCATTTTAAGTGATCCTGGGCAAAGTGTCTCCCAAGTGTTAATGTCAATATTACACTTTTTTTAAACTGTCCTTCAGCAAGTTCTTATAATGCTTTCATTGTCCACCCATGTTACGATGCCCTTCTTTCAACTGAGAGAACAGGACCTGTTTTGGGGGGCGATGGTCTGGCATCTGGACAATGTGACCAGTCCAGTGGAATTGCTGATGGATCATCATTGCCTCGATAGTGGTGGTCTTTGCCTCTTCCAGAACACTAATATTGGTGCGCCTGTCTTCCCATTTGATCTTTAGAATCTTACAAAGGCAGCATTGATGGTGCCTCTCAAGGACTTTCAAATGGTGTCTATAGGTTGTCCAAGTTTCGGACGCGTACAACAGTATTGGGAGAATAATGGCTTGATAAACAAGAAGTTTGGTGTGTGTTCAAATGTCGTGATCTTCAAAAACCCTGTGCTGTAAATGAGAAAAAGCTACACTGGCACAGCTCAGGCGATGTTGAATTTCTGCATCAATATCTGCCTTGGATGAAAGATGACTTCCAAGGTAGAGGAAATGATCGACATTCTCCAGTGCCACTCAGTGGTGAGCTGGAGCCGGTTCGCACTGTTTCACTGGAACCGGTTGTTAAATTTAGAAGTCCTTTTAGAACCGGTTGTCCTGTGAGGGACAACCGGTTCTAAAAGGGCTTCTAAATTTAAGAACTGGCCAAAAGTGGCGCCTTAGGCGCTGACTCTGTGGGTGCCACAGCAGGTAACCCGGGGGGCGCACAGGGGAACCGCTCCCTGCCCCAGCTCGCCTCTGCCTCCCTGGACCTGAGCGCGAAGCCGCCGCTTGCTTCTCAGCCCTCCCAGGCTTCCCACGCGAACATCTGATTTGCGGGAAGCAGGGAGGTGGAGAAGCAGAGTGGGGGGTTCAGGGAAGGAGGTGGAGGTGAGCTGGGGCTGGGCTCAGGGCAGGGAGCTGCTCTGCACCCACCAAATTTCCCCGTGGGTGCTCCAGCCTCGGAGCAGCCATGGAGTCGGTGCTTAAGGTGCCACTTTTGATGGGATCAGTGGGGGGAGCAGCTGCTCCCCTGCTCCCCCCCAGTTATGCTACCCAGCCCCTAGGAACCAGAGGTATCTGCTGGTGTTGGATCATATTAAAGTAGTTCTGTATTAAAATCATAAATGAGTTTGATTCCCCATAGTTTAAATTCCAGGGTATTACTAATTGAGAGGTCTCTTGGTTTTTGGTAACGTTTCTCTCCCTCTATGTGTGAAACTTGCAAGCTGCTAATTGTGTTAGTACATTCTAAGACAGAGTCTGTTCTCAAAGCAATTCTTTGTAACAACAACTACTCACACAGAGAGACTCAAAGCAATACTCTGTAACAATAGAAACAGCACCCAGAGACTCCCTGTCCTTTTGTTGTATTCATCTCGCTTTTTTGTTAACAATTGTGATTAAAATAGAGATAGAGAATGTATGTGGATGGATGCTTGGTGTGGATAATAACTGAATGATCAGGGAGGTGCCAGCCTAAGAATCCAGTGTCCATCGGCTGAAGAAGGCGTCAAGCGGAAATAATCAGAGGACCCCTGGAGGGCAGACTGGAATCCACCCAACAGCCTCAAGAATGGGAGAACCAAAGAACAAGATAACATCTGGCAGCACGTCAGGAATGTGCCATCTGCTGATTGATTCAGCAACAGCATGATGAAGCAATTCCCATAGACTGGCATAGGAAGAAATTCCTGTAAAAATGGACTCTAGAAAGTGAGAACTTTGGGGTCTGATTCTGCAAACCAACTTCCAGGAGCATCAGATGTGCATCTGACGAGGCCCTGCTCCTTCCTCATGTCCAGGCCACCTGGCCAGTGGCTTGGAATGAGCAACTCTAAGGCTGGTAACTATGATAACAACCTTGCAGAACCTGTGTGTGTGTGTGTGTGTGTGTGTATGAATGAATGTGTGAATAAATATGAAATTGAATGGAATGTTATAGCTATAACTAACTGCTTGCTATGATTCTTTCTGTATTCACAATAAATGTGGCATTTTGCCTTTTCCCCTTTAATAAGATCCTGCTGGTTTTTATTTTATTAGTATAACACCGGATGCTTCCCGGGAGCCGCCCCAGATGAGCACTGCCAGGACTCCCCACCTCACCCCCTGGCAGGTCCCTCTGGCTCTTAGGGGTGGGGCAGGGTGGGCACCCACTAGGCCACGAGACCCTCCAGCCCAGATCTGGGGCAGTCAGGGGACAGGGGTCGATGGGGCAGCGGTCCCGGGGGGGGCATCAAGGAACGCGGGGGATTGGATGGGGCAGGAGTCCCACGGGGCGGGGGTGGGGCAGGAGTCCTGGGGGCGGGGGCGGGCCACGACCCCCTCGTGGGGTGAGGAGGGAACTGGTTGTTAAGATTTTGGCAGCTCATCACTGGTGCCACTCCATTTATTTTGATAGATGGGGTACGTAATACTTCATTTGGGGAGGGCTGATAGAGCACTTTAGTCTTCTTGATATTAAGAGTGAAACCAAGACATGCATAAGCATTGGCAAACACATTCAAGAGATTAGAGATCTTTTTCAGAGTGGGCAAAGATTGTGTTATCAGCATACTGAAGTTCCACAATAGATGTTGTGGAGATCTTATTCTTGGCTTTCAGCCTGCTAAGCCTGAACAGCTTTCCGTCCATTCTGTAAATGATTTCAACGCCAGCGGTAAACTTCCCAGCAATTAGGTAAAGAATGACGACAATAAAAAATGCAAACATGGTTGGAGCGATGATACAGCCCTGTTTGATTCCTGTTTGTACTTTGAAAGGTTCACTCTGGGAGCCAGTGCTGCTCAGAACAGTTGCTTTCATGTTATCATGAAGCAATTTTAGGAGATTGATGTATTTAGTTTATCAGGACATCCAATCTTAGAAAGTACAGTCCAGAGGGCACAGCTATTCATTGAATCAAAGGCTTTAGTTAAATCAATAAAAGCCATGTACAGTGGTCAGTTTTGCTCACAACACTTTTCTTTTCTTTTCACAACACTTTTCTTGCAGCTGCCGTGCTGTGAAGATCATATCCACAGTTCCATGACATGGTCGGAAACCACTCTGTGACTCCGGTAAAATTTCTTCTGTCAGGGCAGAAGGTGGGTTGCAAGGATCCATGTCAGAACTTTGCCTGCAATGGCTGGGAGGTAGATTCCATGATAATTTCCACAATCCACTTTATCCCCTTTCTTGAAGAAGGTGACAGTCAGGGCATCCGTCATTTCACTTGGTATCTCCTCCTTTATCCAGATTTTAAGGAGATGAGAATGGCATTTCGTGCTTGGCAGAATGACATAAATTGTAATATAAAGAGAGAAGTCCATGCCAAGGTGAGGCTGGAAGTCCAACGTAAAACCAGAGAACTCAACAACAAATGGTGGACTGCGAAAGCACAAGAACTCCAACATCTCACGGATATCCACAATACATGTGATTTCTTTGTGCCACCAAGGCTGTTAATGGGCCAATTTGCCATGGTATGAATCCTCTTCGCTCTAACGACAGAACCACACTTCTGAAGGACAACAAAGCCATCAATTCTTGCTGGAAAGAACATTTTGAAGATGTCCTTAACCGTAATTCTGTGCTTGCAGATGAAGTCCTTGAGCAAATCCCTCAATGGCCATTTAGGGATGAGCTCAGAGACCCTCCCAATTTGTATGAGGTACACAATACCACCAAGCAGATGAAGAACAACAAGGCAGCAGGTCTAGATGGGATCCCCGCTGAAATCTTTAAAGACAGCGGACCAGAGCTAATTTGGCAGCTTTACCTGCTTATCCTTCTCATGATCTAGACTATAGCACACTATTACCAGGGCCTGATGAGACAATCATCATCACAGAGCATACAGAAGTCACAGCAGAATCAAGCCAGTGGTCCAACAGGGCGAGACAATAGGAAACCTAAAGAGAAAACAAAAGTGAATTATAAACTGATGCACTGAGAATTCCTCTTAACCTGCTTATTAGGTACATTAAATATGCATTGCCATAACAGAGTCTTTTGTAGATTGAATTTTGTCAATAATCACCTACTGCCATCTGGTGTTATATCCACATATAATATCCACATATAATTTATATTTTATAAATATAATTAAAGTTACCTTTTAATATTTTAAATAGGCCTGTATAAAAACACAAGTGGTGACATTCACCTGGTGCAGAAGACAAGACGATAAACGTACAGCTTTCAGTATTGTCAGGAAAACATCCCAGATTTCCCATGAAATTCTATCCTGGTATTATCTAAACAGAATGGTAATACTATTTTTTTCTAATCTAACTTTGAGTCATGAATGTGAGTAGCTTCAGTTAGACATTATTTGGTATTAATTACTTTGTGCTTTTGTATGATCCATTCATAATTTTATACAGCTGTTGGTTTGTTTGTGTGCAGTTGTGAAACTCAATCAGCAACATCCATTGACATCTTTTTTTTTGTAAAGATATTTCTGTGGGAAAGGGTGTGGGCTTTTTTAGATTCACCAGAGGCCTATAAGACCCAACAGAACAGATCCAAACTTGGAGCAGTCCATTTGTCCAGAACCATTAAAAAGGTTGTTTAAATCTATAGCATGGTAGAAAAATTACTGGTTATAACTAGGGGACTGGACACTTGGTGGCTATTTAGTCTGAGCTTATTGCACACACCAGGAGCTCCTTCCATTCCTCCATAAAATTTTCAGATTGCACAAAAATTGGGAGAAGCGTTAAAAAATGAAAAGGATATATCACTGATTCAAAGCAGTGTGGATGGCTTGGTAAACTGGGTGCAAGCAAACAATATACATTTTAATATGGCTAAATGTGAATCTATATATATATATATATATATATAGGAAGTAAGAATATAGGCCATAATTACAGGATGGGGGACTCTATCTCGGAAGCAGCAACTCTGAAAAAGATTTGGGGATCATGGTGAATAATCATCTGAACATGAGCTGACAATGTGACTGACCAACAGAGCAAATGTGATCCTGAGACACATAAAACAGAGGAATTTCAAATAGGAGTAGAGGGGCTATTTTACATCTGTATTTCGCACTGGTGCTACTGCTGCTGGAATACTGTATTCAGGTCTCGTGCCCACAGATCAAGAAAGATGTTGATAAATTGTAGAGGGTTCAGAGAAGAGCTACAAGTATGATAAATGGATTAGAAAATATGCCTTATGGTGATAGACCTAAGGAGCTCAATCTATTTAGCTTAATAGACAGTTAAGGGGTGACTTAATTACAGTTGATAAGTACCTATATGGGGAACAATTATTTAATAATGGGTTCTTCAGTCTAGCAATTAAAGGTATAATACCATCTAATGGCTAGGAAGTGAAGCTAGACAATTCAGACTGGAAATAAGGTGTACACTTCTGTCAGTGAGGGTAATTAACCATTGGAACAACTTACCGAGGGTCATGGTGGAATCTCCATTACAGGAAATTTTGAAATTAAGATTGTATGTTTTTCTAAAAGATATGTGTACGAATTCTTTTGGGATAGTTATAGCTTGTGTTACACAGGTCAGGCCAGATGATTACAATGGTCACTTCTGGTCTTGGACTATAGGAACATCATTCACCCCAAGCTCCATGTGCCACCCTCCCATCCTCCTTTATTTCGGGGGCTCTCTGCAACTTGTCCCACCCCCTTCCTCATGACTTGGGCTTTGTGTGGCCCCTATTTTTCCCTCCCCTTATAGAAGAATCCTCCATTTTTCCCATCCTATCAAGGGTTGTGTGCATATCCACATTACTCCTACACCATTATTCTGCTTTCTGTCAGGTGATAAATAATTCAGCATGTCAGCATATGAAACTCTGCTGTGATAATGAGGAGTTATGCTAGAAAACAGTAAAAACAGTTGATGTTCTCATCCTGTTCTTTGAGCTAGACTATTGCAAGTGCTTAAATCCTCTTGTGCTAATTCAGGGGTTCTCAAACTGGGGGTTGGGACCCCTCAGGGGTCACAAGGTTATTACATGTGGGGTCGCGAGCTGTCAGCTTCCACCCGAAACCCCACTTTGCTTCCAGCATTTATAATGGTGTTAAATATGTAAAGAAGTGTTTTTAATTTAAAAGGGGGGTCACACTCAGAGGCTTGCTATGTGAAAGGAGTCACCAGTACAAACGTTTGAGAACCACTGTGCTAATCAGATGGCAGGGGCTCCATGTGTCCACTACTTTCCCCCTTTCAGTTTTCCAATGGCTCCCCAAATCAATGGGATTCTGACCATTGATACTTTGAACAATCCCTGACCATTTGGAATTGGTCAGATGTGGGGCTAAAAAGTCACCCCATTACAGACAATTACTGCAGAGTCTAAGGCCTTCGGGAGCTAGGCCGCTTATCTTAACAACAATAAGCTTTGAGATGGAAGATACATCCTTGGGCTGGTGCCTGGGCAAGGGTCAGTGGCGACACAACCCTGGTGTGAATGTAATGGGCCACATCTACCCTGATTGAATTGGCCTCATTAGCCCTACAAAAAGCAATTTTTCCTCTATTGATATTCACCCTTTCTTGTCAACTGTTGGGAATGGGCCACATCAACCCTGATTGAATTGGCCTCTTTAGCACTGACCCTCCCACTTGGTAAGGCAACTCCCATCTTTTCATGTGCTGTATATTTATACCTGCCTACTGTATTTTTCACTCCATGCATCTGATGAAGTGAGTTATAGCCAGTGGTGCAAGTAGAAATCATTTCTTGCTGGTACTGCACTCATGGGAGGAATACAGGGGAGGGGGGGCCGTGACCCTCCATGTGACTGCTCCCCACCCCGGGGCCCTCATGCTCTCCTTGTCCCCTCCGACACGCCTTACCTGTCTAAAATTTTACAACTGCATCTGTTTAACAGATGCAGTTGTAAAATGATGCTTTGGGCCCCTGGAGCCACCGGTACTTCCAGGTGTCATTGAGGATCCAGCCGCACCCCAAATTGAAAACTTCTTAAATGAACGAAGGATAGGAAGGATAATCCCCTCACTTTCCCTTAACAAACTATCAGTGCCTCCCTTATGTCCAAATTAAGCTTCTGCCAGTTTATCTTTATCTAAGGGTATATGTCTTCATTACCAATGTCAAAGTGCTGCCAAGGCAGTGTTTTAACATGGCAGTATACTTGCGGCACCAGTGCTTGGAGAGAACTCTCACAGCGCTGTAAAAAACCACCCCCACGAGGGGAGTTGCTACCAGCTCTGGGAGTGCAGTTGCCAGCAGTGGTGCACCATCTACACTGCCACTTTACAGTGCTGAAACTTGCATCGCTCGGGGTGTGTGTGTGTTTTTTCACACCCTGAACGAGAAAGGTTCAGCGCTGTAAAGTGGCAGCGTAGACAAGGCCTAAGTATTGCTCTCTGCCAGGTATTAGGAAAGCAAAGATGCTGCGCCATCTGGGTTTGATGGAAAAGAGGCATAGAACTGTGTGTGCGCCATGTGCATCTTGATAGAACTATAGCCAAATGGTTTTATTATTTTCCTCAACATGATATACAGGAGGGGCAATCAAAATCAGCCTGGCAGAATGTGCATGAGAACTTTCAGAGTAGCAGCCGTGTTAGTCCGTATTCGCAAAAAGAAAAGGAGGACTTGTGGCACCTTAGAGACGAACAAATTTATTTGAGCATAAGCTTTCGTGAGCTACAGCTCACTTCATCGGATGCATTTGGTGGAAATGAAGTGAGCTGTAGCTCACGAAAGCTTATGCTCAAAGAAATGTGTTCGTCTCTAAGGTGCCCCAAGTCCTCCTTTTCTTTTTTTCTAAAGACTGAGCGCAGCTCCGCCCCCCCCCCCCCCCGGCTAGCCTCTCCAAGTCCTTCCGGTGCTCCGTACCCGCTAAAAACCTCTCGCTGGTACTGCGCGCTGGCGGCTACCACCCGCCTTGCACCCCTGGTTCTAGCCCACGAAGGCTTATGCCCAAATAAATGCGTTAGTCTCTCAAGTGCCACAAGGACGCCTCGTGGTTTTCACCTTAGAAAGAGTCACGCCGGAGAAGACCCGCGCAGCCGCAGTAGGAGGCGGCGGGGCAGGGCCTCGTTTGCGCTCGCGCAGATTCCCAAGGGCGAGGCAACAGCCTTCCCTGCGCCGCGCGCGACGCCGCGGCTCGGCCCTGGTGGAGCGCGAGGGACGCTCCCTGGCGCGCACGCGCTGGGAGCCGGTGGTGCACGCGCGAGCCACCTTCGCTCTGTCCCGGGGGTGAGAGCGAGGCGCGCGTGCCCCGCGCGAGGGGAAGCCGTAGCGGCGCGCCCGGAGGGAAGCGGAGCGGGCGGCGGGGGCATGTTCGTGGCGCGCAGCATCGCGGCCGATCACCGCGACCTCATCCACGATGTCTCCTTCGACTTCCACGGGCGGCGCATGGCGACCTGCTCCAGCGACCAGAGCGTCAAGGTGCGGGGGCCCCCGCCGCTGTGTTCCTGCCGGGCGTCAAGACGCGCCAGCCGCTCGGTCCCGGGGAAGGCGTTGCGGGCCCCCGGGCTGGGGGCTACCATAGTGCCGTCCCTCAGTGGGGGCGGCAAGACTTGGTTGGGCCCGGCCGGCTTTGGCCGCGGCGGCTGGGGTGTCTCTGACGGCCAGTCTGCCCCGTGAGCGGGCACTAGGCTCAGCCGTGCCGAGAGAGCTCCCGCCGGCCGTGTGCGGCGCTGAGGAGCGGCCAGGACTGGGGCCGCCACGCGTTCCCTGTGCGGCGAGATCGCCTCTGCCGCCCTGGGCCGGGCCTGCCGCCCCCGCCCCGGCCTCTGCCCCCCTCTCCCCCCGCCCCGCCCCGCCCCGCCACGGCCTCTGCGGGGAAGTGCCCAGCGTTGGTGTTTTGTTCGTCTCCTCCTGGCAGCTCCCTCAGAGCCACGGTGAGGGAGGGAGGCAGCCAGCCAGCCAACCTTTAACCCCTGGCACGTGTGTCGCGCACCCGCTAACTCGCGAGCCCTTAGTCCTGGTCAAAGCGTCAGAGGGAGCCGGTGTGAGAGTCCGCGGGCAAAAGAAACGCCGTGTCCGAGCACCTTACTGGGTTATTACCAGAGCAATGAGGAGGAAGCCACAGTGAAGAGGGTCCGAGTTTTGTTGTAATTACTGTAATAAGTAAACGTAAGAATTGTCAGTTCTTAAAGCTAAGAAATCAAACACACAAATCAAGAGGTGCCCAGTCGTCAGGGTTCTCCTGCCCAGGTTTAGCCATAGTGCACTACCATGCTGTATTCTATTTGCGGTTTTTTACCTTGCCATAATATATTATGAATGATACATATTATTACACATCATAAAATATACACTATAAAAAGACTAAGTTTTACACTTTGCAGAGGAAACAAGAATAGAAAATATTTTGCATGTTGTTGTGTTCATATTGCTTTTGGAACTGTCAATTTTTGGCATTTCCTGACTTGCAAATGCATGATTTTTCAGGCTTTCTTTTATCTAGCTAAGATTAACATATTGCGTTTACCTTTATTCTTTTTAAAGGAAAGAAAATGTTAACAGGTTCCTGTAAAGGACTGATGTGACAGTAAACTTAACTATTCTATATTGTTTGGAAGATTTAATAGTACTACTATATGTGATTTAAAATTAAGCTGAGATAACATAAAATAACGAGTTAAATGTTCTATCATGTATGCTCAGATGGGTACTTTTATAATTCCCACAATTTAAAAAAAATACTCAACTTTCATATCTAACTTGCTTTTTCCTCCCTCAGTGAGGATTAAAAAAATATGGCAAATTGGAAATGTATAGTATCAGTTGCTTTTAAGTTATATGAAGTTAATGGAATGCTGGTCAAAGTCTTGAAGTGATACACTTTTGCTGCTCAAAAATAACTTGACCAGTTTACCTCAAACTTAAAAAAACAAACAACCTTTGATCTGAGAACAAGTTTGTAAAACTTCTGCCTGAAGAAAATGCGCTTGAGAAAGTTATAGGTGATTGATAAAAGTGGGAAATATGCTTGAGAATAGAACAGGGTTCTCAAACTGGTGGTCGGGATCCCTCGGGGGGTCACAAGGGTTATTGCATGGGGGGGGTCATGAGCTGTCAGCCTTCAACCCAAACCCCGCTTTGCCTCCAGCATTTATAATGGTGTTAAATATATTAAAAAGTGTTTTCAATTTATAAAGCGGGAGGTAGCACTCAGAGGCTTGCTGTGTGAAAATGGTCACCAATACAAAAGTTTGAGAACCACTGGAATAGAAGGTTTAGCTCTAGAGTTCATTGTGTGAACACTATAATATTACTGTCCATTTATAATAGTACCTTTTTATCAGAGAATCTTGAAAATATTTACATTCATTACGTCTCTCAGTGCTCCTGTAAGTTACATATTGGTAATTTTTTAGTCCTGTCTGCTTTACAAATAGGGTACAAATCTAGGAAATTGTTTGTAACTGTGGTTGTGCCCTAACTTGGTTACAACCAGGGTTGCATCAGAGGGCCATAAAGTGGGGCCTGGAGGCAACGTGATTTATCTAAGATTTCATAGTGAATGAGAGGGAGAGTGAGGAATAGATTCCAGATCCAGTGTACTCATTTATCTGCACTAACCAGTAACTACCTCCATGGCTTATTTGAAAACACAGTAAAGGTGGGGAATGATTCTGTTTTTTTCTTTTTCTTTTTCTTTTTTTTTTTTACATGTGGGGTAACTGAGGCAGAGACCGGTTGTGATATGTCCAAGATCATACTGAAGTTAGAGGACTGGGGAATAAGAAATTCAGACTTCAGCCTCATGTCCTGTTTACTAGTCCACAGTGGCCCACAAAGGGGGAGGGGTCATCAAAGTTTTAATCTTAAAAGTATTTTATTAAAAATTGTTGGGTTGGGTGTACATATACTAAAATAATATTTATTTGTTTAAAAACATTATGTAAGAGTTGAAAAATTATTCACATAAACAATGTTTCAGAGTAGCAGCCGTGTTAGTCTGTATTCGCAAAAAGAAAAGGAGTACTTTTGGCACCTTAGAGACTAACAAATTTATTAGAGCATAAGCTTTCGTGAGCTACAGCTCACTTCATCCGATGGCATCCGATGAAGTGAGCTGTAGCTCACGAAAGCTTATGCTCTAATAAATTTGTTAGTCTCTAAGGTGCCAAAAGTACTCCTTTTCTATAAACAATGTTAAGATACAACTTTCAGCCACTATATTTGGAATGCTAAGATTTTACCATTTTAAAGTTTTGTTTCCAGTTTTATAGTTATCTTTCTGCTTGGACACATTGTGGAACATTTTGAATTTTTCTTTGCACAAAGTAGCCTTACAGTAGTAACATTAATTATAATATAATTTTACACACATGAATGCATTCATAATTTCACATCTTAGTTATTATAAGCTTTTACCCTGAGTGTAACAGAGTGTGAAACTAAGATTTTTTGGAATTCTCATGCTATTCTCAGATTAAGATGAAGTGAGCAGGCTGTATACCTTTATTAATAACTTCTTTTATACAAAAATAAATAAGGCTCCTATTTTTCAAATGGCTTTCATGACCTTACAACCTAGTCCTGCAACTGCCTCCATGTAGATGCAAGGGTATGTAGGAATGGGGAGGGTTTTCAGGGGGAAAAGGTTGCCACATGGTATATGTGGATTGTGCCTCTGTGTACAAGGACTGTCTTGTAAGCTTTGCTTACCTTCCATTTCTTGCAGGAAGAAAAGGCTTAGATTAACAAAGTATATGATTGCATTTTGGTTTCTTAATAGGTTTGGGACAAAAGTGAAAATGGGGATTGGCATTGTACTGCCAGCTGGAAGGTAAGCATTATTATTTCAGTATAACTATGAATGGTTGTGCGAGGGACTCCCCAGTATTTTGTCAGCAAATCATTTTACTGAAGTATTTGCTGGCTCATAGTTTTGTACAGTAGAAACTCCCTGATTATCATCTTGCTAAGCTGCAAATCCAATTATTCTCATTTTAAAAAGTCCATCAGTCTCACCCCACTTCTCAAAGTTTAAAGAGCAGAGGCTGTAGTGAGGTCTTTTACTATAGACTTTATTACATTTACAGATATGTTTAGTAAATGTGCAGTATCTTCAGGAGCCAGAACGGAAGAAATACAATAGAGTTTTTGGTTATTGTTGCTCAGACTTTGCAGAGTGTTGCTGGGACTATTTTCTATTTCAGGGGTGGGCAAACTATGGCCTGTGGGCTGGATTGCCAGCCCCGTGGCACAGCAGGGCTAAGGCAGGCTCCCTTGCCCTGTGCCGCTCCTGGAAGTGGCTGGCACCATGTCCCTGGGGCCGGGGTGGGTGGCGGCAGAGGGCTCAGCGCGCTGCCCTCGCTTGCAGGTACCTCCCTGTGCAGCTCCCATTGGCTGGGAATGGGGAACCGTGGGCAATGGGAGCTTCGGGGGAGGTTCTTGCAGGCGAGGGCAGTGCATGGAGCCCTCTGGCCACCTGCCCGGGCTGTAGGAATGTGGTGCTGGCCACTTCTGGGAGCGGCGCGGGGCTAGGGCAGGCAGGGAGCCTGCTTTAGCTCTGTTGTGTGCCGCTGCCACCCTGCAGCTGCTCAAGGTAAGTGGTACCGGGCCGGAGGCCACACCCCGCACCCCTGCCGCACCTCTCCTGCACCGTTCACCCCTGCCCTGAGCCTGCACCTACACTCCCTCCCACCTCTACCCCAGCCCTACATTCATGGCCCTGCATGCAATTTTCCCACCCAGATGTGGCCCTTAGGCCAAAAAGTTTTCCCAGCCCTCTTCTAGTCTCATTATGGGACATGAAAATGAAAGTGGCAAAAAGTCATTTTATCAACTGTTATAGGTAGAGAGCCCTGCAGAGATAGAAAATTTGTAACTGCATCCGATCTGCAAAAATGGTGTGCGGGTATTCTCATCCACAGATGTAATGCAGATATCCATGGATTTGAAAGGGTCTAGTATTAGGACATGACTTTTCCATATTTTTTTTTTCTGAGAAGAGCTTCTCAATGAGGCCAATTCGCATAGTTACACAAGAGTACTGAGGTGGTCAATTTTGAGTTGTACTGTAGTTTGTATAATAGGAATTAGTTTATCAAAATCTTGTAATTCTAAAGTTGGAAATCCAGGTGAAGCTTTTGGATTCCTTTTCCTCTTAAGAAAAGAAGTAGGCAGCCAGAGGGACTTGAAAAAGGGGCAGCAGGCAGGAAGTAAAATCAGCTGTATTCAGTATTGACATTGGAGAAGTGCCCATGAAGCCAGAGATGATGGCAGCAGCATATGGCAGTTTAAAATATAGCTTTAATTTCTATGTCAAGACATTCTTTAGCTTCTTAACCACTTCTTCAAATTTAGGGGTATAGTAGTCATTTCTAAACTTGAGAAATAAACCCATATACTTTATTGGTTCACTTATAGTAGTTAATCTTTCCAGGTATTAAGGAATTTTGAACATGGTTTTCAATAAGTAATATAGCTGGTGTAGAATTTGGAGCTTTATAAGTGAGGATTCACTTCAAAGAAGTACTATAAAAGCTTTTTAGATTTGTTACTTTTTGCTTTTATAGCTGTAATTTCTTACCTCCCTAGAAAACTTGATAGTACTTAAAAATAAGATATTAACTTTAAATTTCCCATGATTCCAAGTGAAATACACCTTCTGTAGACTACGATGTTTTTTTTTTTTTTATTTCCCAGACACACAGTGGGTCCGTGTGGCGTGTGACATGGGCTCATCCTGAGTTTGGACAGGTCCTGGCTTCCTGCTCTTTTGACAGAACTGCTGTAGTGTGGGAAGAGATAGTGGGAGAGTCGAATGATAAACTTCGAGGGCAGAGTCACTGGGTGAGACCTGAAATGTTGTTGTTAGTTTTGAGACGCACGTACTTTAATTCTCCTATATTTTATGCCTCATTTATTGATTATTAAGTATTAAGATCCACAGATTTCAGCTGCTAAAACTCCAGAATTAAATAGAGGACTGAACTTGGCTAAATTAGAAATTGTTCCAAACTGCAAGTTCTTGTAATTTGGTGGGAGTTCTCTTTTCTTCAATCCATTTTCTGTTCCCAGATAGAGCTAGAGAGAGTGTCCTTTTCTTTGGAGCTTTTCTGTTTAATATAAAATAATCATTTATTTGACTGTTTCCCATGTTAATTTAGGATTGTACTTTGTCTAGGCTTGTTTTAAATGACTGGCATGGTTTTCACCACGCAACCTGACAAATAGATGTCACTATTAAGAAGTGTTTCCTAACATCAAGCTAAAATGTTTCCTTTTCTCAACTTCATTATAGAGTGATGTCTGCTGCTCTAAATTTGCAACCTTTTTATATTATACATTTTACTTTGGTATCCCCTCTCTCTGTTCAAAAAATATCCACTGAAGAAAAAGTGTTTACCTCAAAATTCTAATGTTCTGTATTGCACAGTAGACCCTTTCTATGCAGCAGGAATCCAGAATTATGTAGGACTGTTCTCACCTACCCCCCACACTCAGTGCAGCATGTAACAATAAGTATGGTATCCTTTATTGTGATATTTAGCTCCTTTTAGGCTGTTACTAAATTTTATCATGCAAAGATTTTTGCATTGAAAATGTATAATTACGCTAAATATGATGGGTGGGTGAAAAGTTGAAGGTTTGACTTCTGTGCAGGGAATACTTATGGTTTTTGGCACTCAAAAACAGGTGTGGAAGCTGATTTTGGTGGTTTTTTTGGTGCACAGGAAACAGGCTTTGATACAGATGAGGAAGTGTATTTCTGTGTGCATGCATGTGCTCTCTCGCCTTTTTGGCAGATTACTCTTAATATGGGGGAAGGAATTGAAATTTCTCATCCCAATAAACCGTAACAAATTATCTGCCCCACTGTAGCTAGTTGAAACTATCTCCAAGAACAAAGTAGTATATTATCTTGATGTTTCTGCTGAAATGATCAACAGTGAAATAGCTAACAATATTGATATTTGAAAGCATCATCATTAGGCCTCAGGGTCAACATATGAACAGAGCATTTCACGTCTTCCGGACATATGGTTTCAAGATGTCTGCAAATTCAGGCATATATGCTTGTCAGTGCACATTTGTTCCACGTTTTCAAGATTGTTTCCAAACTTAGAGCTTGACGTTATTTGCTAGCCTACATACATAGTTTGTACACTGATTTATCTATTTGGTTAGAAACTGGTTTTGGTAAACTTACCTAATCAAGCTATATCAATATTAATAGTTTTATATGGATATAACTGTGCCCACAATAGATTGGACTAATTTAACTGTATGTGTTTCTTAACCAGTATAGTTACACTGGTGCTGAAGGTCTGTAGGCAAGCCATTAGGGATTTTTAAGATGAAACTCTAGACCCTGGAGCACTAGTACATGACAATTTATATGGCCACATAATTGCATCATAAACTGGTGACTAAATAATTGATGGAAGCTCAGAAGCATTTTTTTTCTTTGATGATTACTGCATTTACTTTCAGGTAAAAAGGACCACTCTGGTAGACAGTAGGACATCTGTTACAGATGTGAAGTTTGCTCCCAAGCATATGGGTCTTATGTTAGCAACCTGTTCGGCAGATGGAGTAGTGAGGATATATGAAGCTCCAGATGTTATGAATCTCAGTCAGTGGTCACTGCAGCATGAAATCTCATGTAAGCTAAGCTGCAGTTGCATTTCTTGGAATCCATCAAGGTGAGTTATATAGCATCACTTAGACAGGTTTAAAGAATGAATGGAAGAAAAGTCCAAAGATTAGTTTGTCTAAAATTTATTAATGCAGAAAAAATACAAAAGATTTTGTCAGGTCTGGAAGAAAACTTTATTAAAGACTTTGACCTAGTTTGGTTGGATCAAACCGTAAGTGTCTGAGAGTTTGAGAATGACTGTTGATTGTGGGGGTGGGGGAGTAGTGACCTCTACATTAAGCTTGCCTAACTTTGTTATAAAGGATTCTTGAGACCTTTCTTTGAGAAAATCCCCTTTGTTGTTTTCAGCAGGCCATTGATATTTAACAGGAGGAATCTATTTGGGCTACAGAAGTTTTTTCTTTGTTTCGTGAAACAGCATTCAGATTTGCCTGAGATACAGTGTTAAATATTGCCATTTCCTTTCTGTCACTTGTATTCTTCAGGAAAATGTTATAAGACTTCCCAAGTCACTGAACATTGAAGCCAGGCTGATGCCACTGCTAAAGCAGTAACACATGCTAAATAGGGAATATCCAGTGACCTATCAAAGCGGACTTTGGGGAGGGAGGGGGACTTAAAAGAGACGTGGTCAGGGCTCATTCCGTAAACCTTACATGGCCCCATGGGGGAAGCGCTCCTCCATCTCTTGGGGAGGGATGGAGTGGAAGACAGGATGGGTCCTTACTAGGCTACCCTAGACCCAGTGCATGACACCAGTCTCCTCTCTGCGGGGAGAAATACTTGGGGCAAGAGTTCCCCCAACACCAGACAGGGCTACACTTCCTTGAATTTTTCACCTCTGGACCTGGCAACCCCTCCCTTCTTTTGAGACAGTAGCCTTCTCCTGGAGACAGCTAATGTGTTTAGCTGTGTAGCTCACATAGTAGTAATCTGTGCATCAGTACTGAAGGTTCAGACACTCCTGATTCATTATGTGAGGTGGAAGCTGTTATACAGTTTTTTACCTTTTACTTTACTTAAAAACCCTAAGAAATTACACGTCAAATTAGTAGTTAAAAATTATTTAGGTTGCAAAGACACACTTGCAAGTTACGAAATGCCCAATTTATGATTACAACCCCAATTCTATCTCCGTGTGTATATGCATTTGTCATAAATATAAAGGGAAGGGTAACTACCTTTCTGTATACAGTGCTATAAAATTCCTCTTGGCCAGAGGCAAAACCCTTTCACCTGTAAAGGGTTAAGAAGCTAAGGTAACCTCCCTGGCACCTGTCCCAAAATGACCAATGAGGGGGAAAAATACTTTCAAATCTTGAAGGGGGGTGGAACAAAGGATCTATCTGTATGATGCTTTTCCTGGGAACAGGTCAGGAATGCAGCCTTACAATTCCTGTTAAGTTAGTAAGTAATCTAGCTAGAACATGCCTTAGATTTCCTTTTGTTTGATGGCTGGTAAAATAAGCTGTGCTGGATGGAATGTATATTCCTGTTTTTGTGTCTTTTTGTAATTTAAGGTTTTGCCTAGAGGGATTCTCTGTTTTTAATCTGATTACCCTGTAAGGTATTTACCATCCTGATTTTACAGAGGTGATTCTTTTATCTTTTCTTTATTTAAAATTCTTCTTTTAAGAACCTGATTGATTTTTCATTGTTCTTAAGATCCAAGGGTTTGGGTCTGTGTTCAGCTGTACAAATTGATGAGGATTCTTATCAAGCCTTCCCCAGGAAAGGGGGTTTAGGGCTTGGGGGGGATATTTTGGGGGAAGACGTCTCCAAGTGGGCTCTTTCCCTGTTCTTTGTTTAAAATGCTTGGTGGTGGCAGCATACGGTTGAAGGACAAGGCAAAGTTTGTACCTTGGGGAAGTTTTTAACCTAAGCTGGTAAGAATAAGCTTAGGGGGTCTTTCATACAGGTCCCCACATCTGTACCCTCAAATTCAGAGTGGGGAAGGAACCTTGATAGCATTATGTGATAGTCTTCAGTTACATGCTGTTTTTTTCACAGTCTCATTCACTGAGGAGGATGGTCATTCTGGGGGACAGAATGATGGTTGCACGGTCAGCTGGAAATCTGCCATTTCTTAACTTTTGAGTGCTTGACTTTGCAATCTAATTAACATTTTTAACTTTTTAAATCTGTAACACTTAAAATAGCTTAAATTGTGTTACGCATGATAGTAATTTGTAAATGTAATGGCACTTATTTTTCACTTGTAGCTCTCGAGCTCATTCTCCGATGATAGCTGTAGGAAGTGATGACAACAGTCCAAATATACTGGCTAAGGTTCAGATTTATGAATACAATGAAAACACCAGGTAAACTAAGGAATTAACTAGTACAGTAGAACTTCAGACTTACGAACTGACCAGTCAACCACACATATCATTTGGAACCAGAAGTACAGAATCAGGCAGCAGCAGAAACCAAAAGAAGAAAAAAAAGCAAATACAGTACTGTTAAAAGTAAACTACTAATAAAATGGAAAGCCTTTTCTTCTGCATAGTAGAGTTTCAAAGCTGTATTAAGTTAATGTTCAGTTGCAAACTTTTGAAAGAATGACCATAACGCTTTAAGAGTTGCAGCACATTTATGGACAGCCTCCATTCCCGAGGTGTTTTGTAAGTCTGAGGTTGTACTGTATAATCTTTATAATGGGTTTAGAATGGCTATCGGCTGGTTTATAACAACATGGTGATTAAATAATTCTTACTATTGTGCATGGATAGAAGTACAAAATACATTTTTGAGTAATAAAACAAGTACATTGTGAGAAGTTTGAAATGTGTTTGAAATACTACCTCATTGTAGTTGCTGCATATATTCCTATATCATGGAATGGGTAGAAGGAGAAGCATCTCAGAATGTTGGCTGATGTTGTACATCATGGTTATGAACTGTGGCTAGTGCTGCCATTCCGAACACACAAATCCCATGAGTGTCACTAGGATTTTCACACAGAGATCTGAGGCCCCAGTCCTGCGGCCCCAGTCCTGCAAAGATTTACTTAATATGTTTAAAGTTAAGCATATATATAGCTCTTAGCAGGATTGGGGCCAAGTTTGATACAGTTCAATGTGCATTGTGCTTGAATACCATTTTTTAAACGCTAATATGAACAATGATTGTTATACCATTACCTTTTAAAAAATTTATTTACATGTAAAATATTTTCAAAGTTGATGGTAGAAAATCCTGTGAATCATCAGCATTCTTTGAAATCTATTAAGAAAGCATTAGATTTGTTAAATTTGTGCACTCCAGTAAGAAAATGCACAGATGTGCATATGAAACCTTAATTTTATGATAAACTATTTAATTACGTGATCACATTAGAATCCTGCTTCATTCAGTGTGCCTGTTGAATAGTGCATGAGGCAGGAAAATACTGAGGATTCATACCTCATTCTGGGCCAGATTCTGTCTGCAATGACAGTAGAGTAAATGTAATATAATTTATTCTGATAAAGCAGAATTGGATCCTAGTACAAAAGATGCTCATTAAATAGCAAATGAGGCAGACATTTGAACACAGATTACATGAAATAAAAGATATTAATTTGTAATTATAAAATTAATAATTCTTCTTTTTAATTTATATTTGATTGCTGGACCTTTCTCTGTACAGTAATTCCCTCTGTCTACTCCATTTATTTGCATCACTGGCTATGATGTCAGCACTCATAAAACAAATGACCTGTCTGTTGCTCCTCAGGAAGTATGCAAAAGCAGAAACTCTTATGACAGTCACTGATCCTGTACATGATATTGCATTTGCTCCAAACCTGGGAAGATCCTTCCATATTTTAGCTGTAGCTACCAAAGATGTACGAATTTTCACACTGAAACCTCTAAGGTGAGCTTTTGAAGCAGATTTCTTAACATGAAAGCATATAGTTGTGTAGTCTTATGCTAATATGTTGGAGATCAAACAAAACATTATCAGTACTTAATGCTTTAATAAGCCTATCCAGAAAGGATTGCTCTTAGCAGTCTATTAAAGGCAACGAATGAACTAGGCACAACAAAATTTTCTTTCACCATCGTTTACTATTACTTGTTTGAGAAAATATTGTCACAAACCTTCTTGGAAAACATAGCTCCCCTTTGTTGCACATTCGAGACAATTTGTATTTTCTTTGGTCAGAATTAGTAATGTTTGTTGTCTTAAAATACAGATGCATGTAGAAATTTTTACTTGCTTTTTTTTTCATAACAGGAAAGAATTGACTTCTTCTGGAGGACTAACAAAATTTGAAATTCAGATAGTAGCTCAGTTTGATAATCACAATTCCCAGGTCTGGCGAGTGAGTTGGAACATTACAGGCACAGTGCTTGCATCATCTGGTGATGATGGCTGTGTTAGACTATGGAAAGGTAAGAGTTCTGTGGGGCACACATTAAGCTATTTTAGATTGCTTTGTCAAATGCTGAAAGATTAAAGATTGATCTGTACTTATGGGAAAACTTAATTGTTTTCTGGAATGCAAGTTCCTTTGAATTGGTTCATGGACTGTAAGACTTTCTATTGCTGCATGCATTTGAAAAAGAAAATAAATCTTTTCTTTGCTGGACCTCAGAGGGCACTTGCTCTGTTTGATTTAGAATAAGGTAATAGCCAACAGAACTTGTCTTCTGAATTGTTCAGTTTGTTCTAACTAAGGTAGTAGAAGTTAATGTGACCTTTCATCTCATAAACATGTCTACTGCTGTCAGGAATAAATGTGAGATGTATACAAAACTCTAAAATATCAAAGTTACAATTTCTGTCTTCACCTGATGGCAGAAGAGTGAAAAATCTACAATCCCCAGATCCTGCTCAGGGAACAGTACAGATACTTAATTTTTAACCTGTCCAACTAATACTTTGTAATGTTATCAGTACTAACATATTTTTGTATGTAATTACTTACAGGAAGGTTGAACTTTACAACTTGTATTTTACTGATTTACTGTACAGTGAAGTTTTCAAGCTTAATAAAGAGGAAATTGCAAAAAATAGAGTGGGAAGGAAGGTCAACAGTTAAAGAGCTAGATCCTCAGCTGTCTTAAATTGATATAGCTCCTCTGACTTTGGTAGCACTTCACTGACTTACAGCAGCTGAGAATCTGTCCAAAATGTTGTAACCTTATCAAATGTTCTTGGAGATTAGGGATGGAAATAAAAACTTTTTTTTTTTTTTTGGCAATCTTGCAGCTAATTACATGGACAACTGGAAGTGTACTGGTATACTGAAAGGTAACGGGAGTCCAGTCAATGGTAGTGCTCAGCAGGGAATGTTTAATGCTTCTCTAGGTTCAGCCAATACAAGCCTACAGAATTCATTAAATGGATCAGCTGTTGGCAGGTAGGCTAATTTATACATAGTGTATTAAAAATTCCTAGAGTCTATCTTTTGTGTACCTACTTCACTCTTAGTTTCACTCAATTCTGATGTGTCTCTTATGGTTTTTAGGTGTGGTAATATTTTTTTTATTATTGCACTAGTGTTTTTTCCTGTTATGCTAAAATTTAGAAAAGTGCTTACTAAATTCTTTAATTTTGCATTTGTAAGGCAATCACAGATTCCAGCGTAAAGCAGGTACCCTTTTTCAGGGCTCTGTGTACTCTGCAGCACAATGGGACCAAATTCCACAGCAGAAATTTCCAAATCCTGCAGCAAACATTATTTTATACTATCATTGTAAAATAACCTTCATTTCCATTCTTATGCAAATACAACTGTGGTTCATAGTTCAAAATATTCATTCACATAAAATTCAGTAATTATTTTTATGGCGATTATTTTTGAGGATGGGTATCTTTCCTGTGCTCTCCAGGTGGCCTGGCTCCACAACCCAAGCCTTGGCTCCCGCGATGTTGTCCAGGAGGCCCAGCTCAGAAGCTCCTTCCCTTGTGTGTACGAGGGAAGGGGGAAGCTTGTAGCCGGCTTCAGCGGGTTATCTCCCTGATTTCCCAAGTGTCGGCTGCTACTCTGCTATCCTGGCAGCCCAGCTGGCCAGCCTATGCTTCTGGCTCCTCATTCTCTTGGCTGTAAGCTGAACTCCAGCTCTGGCCCTCAATGGAACAGTGCAGGGATCATGCACTATAATCTAATTAACTCTCCTTTGTGGGGAAAGCTAGAGAGCCAAGAGGCAGCTGCAGACCAAATCCCAGGAGGACAGGAAGACAAAAGTCAGCTGGTTGCAGCAAAAATGTTGAACTCGATATCATCTTGCAAAAATGCTGTATTCTACAGCTGTGGAATTGTAGACTCCACAGGGCCCTGACTGTGATGGATGGGACAGTTTACACCTCTTAGAGCTATTGTTTCAGGCTCTCAGCAGACTCAGGCAGCCACCACTTCATTGATGTATGTTTCCAAGGTTATCTCCACAATTCTAAGGACTAGAAACATACTTTAAAAAAAAAAAGAGAGAAATGTAAGATTCTTGTTCACAATTCTGCAGCTGGGGTGAATTCCACTGTGAAGTCTACGGCCATGGAATCTCTGACTATACTGGGTCCTGTCCTTTATGATAGAGCCTTACTGTGTGAGAAAGTATTTATCTACCTATTTTGCTTTGTGATTACATTGGGTTGAAAATTAGTGTAAAAGTCATAGCTATAATGTGCTTTAGTGGATTTTAAGTTTAAAACAAAGCATATATTAACTACTGACCAAATTGGATTGGACTACCATTAGATTGCTTTTAGGCTGTCTCTAGGCCCTGATTTTCAATGCATTGTACATTTAAGCAGCTAAGGGACAGTTAAACTATAATAAGATTTCAATCTTTGGAAAATCAAATTTATCAGAATAAGTGCATCATACCACTTATGTTTTCCAAATTGTGGGTTAGTGATAAAAATAGTTTTGGAATAATTGAAACATGAAAATAAATAACTAGAAACACTCAGTAGTGCTGTGTTCTTATTGTGCTGATAACCACGTGTGCCTAGAATTGTGATGCATTTTCCCTTCTCCATTTGTATTATGTCCTTTTTAACAGAAAACAGAGCTGATATCAACCTAACTGGAGTAACTTTGCTGTTTTGCTGCTTGTTGCATGCACACAGGAATGGAAAGAGAACTTCTTTTTCCCCTCCCCAACGCCGTTTGACCTCTCCCAAGACACCAGCAGCTTGATAACTACTAAACGCAATTCAAAAGGCCTTTTAAAAAATACACTGTTTAACTTTTTGTACTAGCCATTGCAGTTTGACACTGTTTGAACTTCTGAAAGAAAGATAACTGGAGAGGGTTCTTGTTGAGACAGATTTCCACCAAAATAGGTTCTCTTCCTCCCCCCCAGAAAGCTCATGAAACTAATGGACTAGTATATTGGTTAAGAGGATTCGTTGTCCTTAGCTGGGGTTTGAGGAGGGAAATGACTGCTTAATGACCATTAAAGTCCGTTAATTTTCATTAAAATTGTTTTGAGTGTTGATTTGTTTTCCATTTTGTAATGTTCAAATATATAATTGATTCCTAAACATTACAGCTTTGTAATTACTTCGTAATATACTGAAACTGTTAATCTTAAAGGAATAAGAGAACAGTGTGTGATTTGACAACTGTTCAGATAATAGCTTAACTTAGTGTGGTGTTACAAAACATTTCTTTGAAATGAAGCAAGTGCTGTCATTCTTTCTTCAGGCTCACTAAAAATACTTTTTTCTGATACGTGCTTGTATGTTCCTGTGGTGTAATTCCACAGAGTAGTTATGATTATCTCTGAGCACAACATTCTGGAATTTACAGTAATCTAGAAGACACACAAATTCAGATTAACATGCATTTTTAAATATGGATTGTCCCAGGATTTTATTAATTACTTGGCCATGCCATTCTGTAAATATTCTCAGAGCAAAAAATAAGACAGATAATGTCTACAAATATTTTAATAGTTCTCTAAAATGCATAAATGTTACGGGTAAGTCATAATAGAAGTTGGCAAAACAATTATATGAAATGGCATACTCTGAGCATTGTGTTGATCAGAAATCTTAAACTTGTTCTGAGGTTTCTGCAGAAATATGTAAATACATACAAAGATTGTATTTAATTGAAAAGAGTAGTTCTTCCTTGTAAATGTATATTGTGATATCTAAGTATTATAAAAAGAATCTCATGTTTTTACATCTGTTCTAGACACTTGCAGTAAAATTGATCTGAGTTGGATGCAAATGCAGCATATGTACTTGCATAATATTTAATGTCTGGTGTTGCAAATGAAATATTATTAAAGTCTGTTAATAAGTTGCATGAAATTCTAGGAGAACTGTGTGCATCAAAGATGTTGATAGCTGTGTTAGAAAATCCTTTTAATTTACAAAGTAACTTGTTTCTTTGTAAAATGCATATTAGGAATGTATTTACAATCTTCTTTTTTATGAGGCTTTCAGTGGAAAAGAGTATACTTCTTTTCCTTAAAGAACAGTTTCCAGACTTGTTCAATCAATCTTGTTTTGAATGAGGGCCTTGATTTCTGTTGTTATGTTTCATTGGTTTTGGCATGGATATACTGAAGCTTTTTTTTTTTTTTCCAGCATGTCTTTTCTCCCCTTTGGTTCTCCTTGTATTTACTACTTTTCTCTTTTTTTTCTTCTGTTTCTTTTTTGTTTTTTGTTTTGGTGTTTTGTTCCTGTCTCAATTGTTTCAGGTATTTCTTTCCCCCTCTGGATTCCCCACGGGCTGGATCGAGATGGTCCAGTTATGCCCAGCTCCTACCACCTCCTCTGATAGAGCACTCTTGCGATGCTGACACTGCCAACCTCCAGTATCCTCACCCAAGCAGACGATATATCTCTCAGCCTCTTAACCTTTTACCTGAGAACGAAGGGGTTTAATATACATATTTAAAATAAATCCTAAAGGGCCTTATTCAGATGCTTATAAATGCTTCAGTTTTTGGCTGCTTTCATTTTTCACTTTTCCTCCAAAAGATTTTCAAAAATCAGAGCTTTCTTGCATGTTTTGCAAACACCACGGTATTTGGAACCTAATGTTTGTGCTTGTGCATCAAAGGGATATTAGCTCTGTTGTTTTGTACCCTTTGATGAACTATGACTACACACAAGCAGCATTAACTGTGAGCTATATGTGTGTGTATATATATAGAGAGAGAGCGAGCGAGAGTAGCTGACTTTAAAGTGCCTATCTAATAGTTGAGGGGTTTTTGTACTCTGTTTATTGTGGTGGTGAGTTTGTTATAAAATATATCACATTGATAAATGTGTCATCGAAGTTCAACATGCCCTCAAGAAACTGTTCTAGTGTTTTAAAAGATAATTGGAATTGACATCTAAAACAAAAGAAAATATTCCTGTATATACTACAATAGAAGTTTAATTAGGCGTGTGTGTGTTCACTTAGAATTTTCAACCTCATTGCATAAAATAAATTTTTAAAATTTTATAATTAGGTAGATCAATTAAACTTATTTTAAAAGCTTTGTATTTGCTTTTTTTTAAATCAAAAGGAATACTATTCTGATAAAAGAGCCTTTCTGATGCAAATACCCAATCTAACACACACTTATAGGGGGGCACATGTGGGTGAATTAAGCAACTTTTTCTTCGGAAGGCTTAAAACTCAAATTTAGTGTATCGTTTCCTTTAAATACATACTAAGAGCCAAATCTTGTTTAAAAATAAGACAGTTTGCTGATTGTGACTACTATAGTTGAGTGACCACCAAAAGTCTTATCTGGTACACTTTTACTGGCTTATGATATATAAAGAACTAAAAGTAAGCTTTTTCCCCCTCATTTTTAAACTGGAAATTCAGGTTTTTGTATGAAATTACATCAAAAGGGGCCAAATGTGTGAAAGGTAAGGAAGTGAGAGGGGAACTTTTTTTTAAATGATTATCACTGACTTTTGTAAAGTCAATGCCTTTTGCCCTTTCAGTTGAGGTGCAAGGCACTGATGCACATCCTCAGAGCCCCTGCTGTCTTCACGAGCAAAAAAAAAAAACAGTGGAGCCTGGTGTTGACATTTCCAATATCGAAGATTTTTTAAAAAGCAGAAAAAAGTTGGACCTTTGTGCTAAATACCAAAAATGGCCCAAGCCCAATTGCTCAAAAATTAGTAACAGATTATCTTTAAGACTGCAAAACAGTTGCTGTTCTACCCATTATTTTAACATGCTGCAACTTTACACAAGATATGAATTGAAATTTCCCAATATTCTGCAACACTCAAGTACATGCTTTAACAGTGTGTGAGAGTATTCCCATTCACTTCAGAGGGTCTGCTCCCTTTGTAAAGTTAACCATGTGCAGAAGTGTTGGTAGAATTGAGAACTGCTTGAAGTTGACTGTTTTTTGTTCTATTTTAAGTTACAGCTCCTGGTTACTGTCCTGAGAGTGAGGAGTAAAAAGTTTGTGCAGTGTGTAGTTGGGAAAAACAAACAAAACTCCAAAACACTTCTCTTTGCCAACCAGTATTCAATGTTACATCTTCATGATAACTGAAATGCCTGAATGTCAGAGTTTAAATTGTGGTATGTAAGTTAACTTTTATGATTATTTTTAAAATAAAGTGTGAACATTTGAAAATGCAGGACTAAAAATGTGCACTAGAATAACATTTTCTGTTATCTCTACACTGAAAGTATGATGTGTATGCACAGGTGCTTGTGCAGCTATTTGGTATAATGAACTTAACAAGCTCAGCTGCTGAAGCAAGAGAAGATTGTTCCGCATGGCTTTGGTTTTTTTAAAAAAAATTTCTACACAAACAAATTCAGAATAACTAGTCAAAGAGAGAATCCAGATCATGTGTGGTAGTTGTGGATCATTGTGTCCACGGAACTTTAGGCATTTTTTAAATAGCTACACAGCATTTTGGGTAGATATCCCATGGTGAAGTGGCTCCAATCCAAATGCACTTATGAGGAAGGGACACTGACCCTTTTCCCCCATGGAGCAGCAGGAAGCCATATTGTAGCAGGACAGTATCCCCGAATGCAAGGTTTATGCTTAGTGGAATTTTGTGCCCTAAAATTAAAAATTCTACACACAGTATTTTAAAATTCTGCATATTTTATGTCAAATTAACACTATAAGCATGGCAGCTTCAATTATTTTGGGAATTTATTTCAAAATACTTGTCAGCAAGTATATAACAATACACAGTTAAATGTTTTCTGACACAAGGTTCCTTACTAGGTGTACTAATGCAGAACTCTGCATAATTCATTTAAACTATAATACCGAAACTTATTTCTGGTACCCCTCAGAAGCAGTGCAAAGCCTTGGGGGAGTTGGGGATAATGGAGGAGCTGAGGAAGAAGGAAGTAATTGCTAGGAAGGAGCTTGGGAGTGAACCTGGAGGCCTGTTGGGTGTGGACAGGAGAAGCAGGGACCTGGGTTTTTTGGGGGGAGAGGGATTGTTAAGGACTGGGGGAGCCACCCCTGGCTGACCCCTAGTCTCTTCCATTCAGTCACGCACATCTGTCTGTCCCCATGGGTCCGTGCACCTTCACTCAACCACCTCTCCTTCCTATCCCAGTGTGTCCCTGCACCTCCCTCTCCCCATGTCTGTGCACCCCCACTTAGCCTCCCCTTTCCCGCTGTCCTCATGTGTTGCTGCACCCTCATGCACCTCCCCATCTCTCTCTATCCTTGCACTCCTACACCTGTGGCTTAATGCTGTCCCCCTAGTAGCTGCTGTCTGCCAACCCCAGTCTGTGACCACCCAGCAGCCCTATGTGCCCCATCTTCCTGGTAACCCATGCCTCCTTACCTGGCCCCAAACGCAGGGCACAGTGAGGAAAGCAGCCTCTCCATGACTGGCTTTTCTGGCACCACAGCAGCCCCTGGTAGTCAAAAGGCATAATTGCAGCACATACATGCAGCACATGTATTTTTTAGGGGGGACGGGCCTTAATTCTCTGTGTGTGCAGTGGCACAGAATTCCCTCAGGAGTAAAGTTGCTACTGTTATCAGCACAGGTGGAACAGCCACATCACCTCAGTGCTACAGTGTGGGGCTGTGGCTATGGCCTCTAACGGGTGGGCAAACTTTTTGGCCCAAGGGCCACATCTGGGTATGGAAATTGTATGGTGGGCCATGAATGCTCATGAAATTGGGGGTTGGGGCGTGAGGGTGCTGGGGATGAGGGGTTGGGGGAGCAGGAGCATGGTCTGGGCTGGGACCGAGGGCAGGAGGGGGATCAAGGCTGGGGCAGAGGTGCAGGTTCCGGGCGGCACTTACCTCAAGCAGCTCCCAGAAGCAGTGACAAGTTTCCCCTCTGGCTCCTAAGTGGAGGCACAGCCAGGCAACTCTGCATGCTGCCCCCTCCGCTAGCACTTCCCCTACAGCTCCCATCGGCTGCTGTTCCTGGCCAATGGGAGCTGCGGGGGTGGTGCTTGGGGCAGGGGCAGCATACGTGTAGGAGCTGGAGAGGGGACATGCTGCTGCTTCCAGGAGCTGGGCGGAGTCGGGCAAGTCCCCGGCTGGCGCTCCAGAGGGGGCAAGCCCTGGACCCCTCTCCCCAACGGGATCTTGAGGGCTGGATTAAAATGTCTGGAGGGACAGATGCGGCCCCTGGGCCGTAGTTTGCCCATGCCGACCTATAATGTGTAAGAGCAGAAGGGGTGAGTGTGAGTAAGGTAGTCAATAGTGGAGACTGTGCTCTTCCAAAACTATAGTAACTTCCAAGGCTGAGCTTTTTTCTCTGTTGTCCTAAATAGTATTTTGCTTGCTCTTCATATGTAATGGCTGCAGACACTGCCGCTGCTTATGTGCGTTGCACCTTCTCTTCTCAGTTCTTAGTGTTGCTTAATTTTTGAGGGTTTTGTATTAATTTAGTCCTAAATATATAAAATTCAGGTTACTAATCCAGTCCAAGAAGCACTTTCTGGTGGTACACAGAAAGCTGGCTGCTCATACGGTGCTGGCTCTTGTTTTCAGCTAAGAGAAATTAAAGTGGAAGGAGGGGGAAAAGAAATGACCAAAAGTAAACAGTGAGGTTTATTTTCTTTAAAAAAAAAAAAAAAAAAAAAAGACAAAACACATGGAACTGATAAATAAAATATGGTAAGTACTTTTGAAATACTATTTTTCTATGTAATTGCTGTAGCAGCCAGACAAATATTATGTCCTTATGAAGAGGGGGGCAATGTCAGGGAATGGAAAACTAGAGTCAAAATGTTCGTGAAAAAATTGGTCTAGTAACATAGGACGTGCATTATGAAAAAGTGGGGGAACCACTCAACTAATAGCATCTACCTACCTAACCGTTCCATGATTTGTTACTCTAGTATAGATTCTCAACCTGTTCCAGACTGTAACCCCAAGAAGAACATTTGGAATTACCCTCCCTTCTAGCCCTCAAGAAAAGGAACGTGGATGGGATATCCCATGCCCCCCCATTCAGTTTTGTAAATGTGTTGAAGTATGTTTGTACTATTACTGCCCAGTACAGGAGGGAATGCCAGGCTTATGATTGTACAGTCATGTTGCCCATTAAAACATGTAGACTATGGAAGATAAGCTCTAACTATAGTACTACAACAAAAACATAAATCAATCATGGCAAAATAGGTGCTCAGAGGAACCTATAAACCAGAATTCAAAACCTGACATGAAATTTTCCTTTAAAATATAACTTTGGGAAGAGAAAAGCCTTAATCTAAAACAGAAACGCTAAAGGAAAGACTTTAACTAGCATTTTTTTGACAAAAAAGAGAACCTGTTGACTATTGTGCTTCTGGGATTCACTACCCAGAATGGTAGCCACTGAACTAGTAGCAATTTTTCATTATCTTGAATATTTTTTAGAGCTTCTACTGTTTCATTTAGGCACTTGTCCAAAAGTCATTTTATTTTCCTACCTATATGAGGAAGTACTGCTATTCAGTATCTTCCATTGACAATATACCAGTCCCACTTTTTTCTCAAAAGAAGCTGTATTTATAGCTCTCTAGCATGAGTCACTATTCTATCCAATGAATAATGTATGTTAGAAATATCTCCTTTAAAAGACTGGGAAGTTTAATATCTGTATTTTGATAGTAATGAAACATTTATGTGCACACAATAAGATATTTGAAACCTTTATCCCATAACTTTTTTTTTTACTGTTAAGTTAGTGTTAATGTTAATGCAAAATAAATGTATTGCAGGCTCAGGGTCTCAGATAAGATGTTTTTGCGTGGTGGTTCTATGCATACTATTGAATTGTGTGTGGAAATTTGGGTTTTTTTTAACTTTTAGATCACAATCAGGTATGCAGGTTAGCCATTTGCAATGTGTGTTAATTCTGGCCCATCTCATGATTCATACTGTATCTATGACAGGTTTCAGAGTAGCAGCTGTGTTAGTCTGTATCTGCAAAAAGAAAAGGAGGACTTGTGGCACCTTAGAGACTAACAAATTTATCTGCGCCTAAGTGAGCTGTAGCTCACAAAAACTTGTGCTCAAATAAATTTGTTAGTCTCTAGGGTGCCACAAGTACTCCTGTTCTTTTTACTGTATCTATGATATCCCAAAACAGCTATTTCACACAACTGGGTCACTAATGCAGCAGGTGCAGCTAGACAGTTCTAGAAGTGTATTTAATTAAGTACCATGTGTCATAACAACTGCTCCCAGCAGGAACTCAGAAGGTGTACATAGTGCAACCTGCCTGAAGCTTCGCATGCTAGGCTCTCAGGGAAGGCAGTATGATAGGGCCTCCTGCTTGACCTCAGCCTCCCAGGAAGGCCCACATTGCTTCTCAGGAGCCCTTGCGAGGGGACGGGCATTTTCTACCGTCACACCCGCTCTCAGCTCTGCACAGGGCTGGGCAGCAAAGAGCTCTCAATGAAAGTCAGCGGGAGCTCAGACTGCATCTCCGCGCATCAGCCCCCTGCCTTGCCCCAAATCGCTGAAGCTGCTCCCCCGACCCCCCACCCTGTAGCCTAGACCCAAAGCCCGCCGGGGATGTCAGTTGGCGGCTCCTTCACGGAGCCGTGAGCACGGGCGTGTACTTGGCGCGGTTCACCACAATCCCAGACACCTGCCCCTTTTGCGGCGTGAGGGATACCCTGGCACATGTCTACCTGGAGTGTGCCAGGCTGCAGCCCCTATTCCGGCTCCTCACCAATATCTTATTACGTTTTTGGTTGCACTTCTCCCCTCACCTTCTCATTTATGCACTCCCTATCCGTGGCCCCACAAAGCCCCGGGATCTCCTGGTCAACCTCCTCCTGGCCCTAGCTAAAATGGCCATCTACAAAACCAGAGTGAGGAGGTTGGCCGATGGAGTCTCCTGTGACTGTGGGGCCTATTTCCGATCCTCGGTCCGTTCACGTATCCGGGCAGAGTTCCTC
Source organism: Dermochelys coriacea (assembly GCF_009764565.3). Lineage (NCBI taxonomy): Eukaryota > Metazoa > Chordata > Testudines > Dermochelyidae > Dermochelys > Dermochelys coriacea. The sequence continues at coordinate 93,207,560 of NC_050069.1, forward strand.
TGGGCGGCGTCCTCTGACTCCCTTGACGCCTTTGAGGAGCAGTGGGCTCTGTCCGGGGTTCTCTGCTCGGTGTCCCCGTCCGGTTCGCTTCTTTTGACCCTTTGACCGCACTCCTGTCCCTGTTATTTTATTAGTTGTCCCCCGGAATTATTTGGGTATCTAGGTCCTGTGGATCCCCCTTTTAGGCTGGGGGGGACCCTTTAGCAGTGGACGGGCTTCGCCCGCCCACTTCCCGGATCCCAATAAGACCCTGTAGCCTAGAAGTGTGGGCCCAAGTCTCTCCTTCCCCTCCCCTCTCCCGACAGGGGCGGGGCTGGGTGTCACTCACAGCAGCTGGCGGAGGGGTTAGTTACGTCATGCCCCTCTCCCCCAATCACAAGTCTCGGCTTTTATTTATATCCTGGGCGGCCTAATGCCAAAGGCCAGCTCCCGCTTTCCCCCCCCCCCCCCCTTCCTTTTTTCTTCCGGAGCCTTTGGCCCAGTTCCCAGACTAGCACGCGCAGCCCTGCGCTGCGAGTGCGCGCCCCCCACGAAGGGAGAGAAAGAGTCGCCGGGCCTGGTGGGAGCGTCCGCGCGCCCTGGGCGGGTCTCGCGCTGCAGCCGTCCTCGCGCACAGATCCGGCGGAGCGGCTGGTGAGTGAACGAGCGAGCGCGGCGCCTGCGGGAGGAGGTGGCGGGAAGCCGAGCGACGGTTTGAAGTGGTGGCGGTTGGGTGGCCGGGCTGCTCCTGTCTCCGTTTCTGTCCGTGCGGGGAGGTGCCGGTGCCGGGTCCCGGCTGCTCCCCCCGAGCCAGGCACACGCGGCAGGGCGCTCAGGGGTGTGTGGCGCTGTAGATGATGGCGGGGGGGGGGGGAAGAGAGTAAGGCTCGTTCTCTGCCCCGCTCCCGCAGCCGTCTGAGGGAAACTGTGCCCCGGACCCCGCGAGCCGCCCCCGCAGGGAGGCTCCTGTCCTAACTCCGCAGAACTCCCGTGTCCCTGCCCCGCTGCCCGGGGCTGTCTCTGGGGCTGGCCGGGTGAGGGGGATGGTGCTGGTGCTACCTCAAGCAACTCTTGGAAGCAGCAGCATGTTCTCTCTTTGGCTCCTATGCAGAGGCATGGCCAGGTGGCTCTGTGCACTGCTTTGCCTGCAGGGGCTGCCCCTGTAGCTTCCATTGGCCGGGCACTGCGGCCAATGGGAGTTGCAGTAGTGGTCTGCAGAGCCAGTTGGTTGTGCCTCTGCGTAGGAGCCAGAGGGGGAACGTGCCACAGATTCCAGGAGCCATGCTGAGCCACGGCATACGCATGCGGAGTGGCCCCTGACCCCACTGCCCAGCTGGAGCGCAGCAAGCCTCAGTACCCAGTGGGAACTTGAGGGCTTGATTAAATAGGCTGGCAGGCTGAATGCGGCCTGCAGGCCGTAGTTTGCCCACCCCTGCTCTAGCTGGTCCCCTGCTCTATACCCTACCCTGTCCCATGTGCAAGGAGCCTCTGATTCAGCAGGTTTAATGACCTCTAATGAAGGTGATGCTTTACGTAGGGTTTTTTTTAAGGCTCCGTTGGGTGCTTGAGGCCTGTAGAAATGGGAAGATGCTGTCAGCTCCAAGCAACTTTACAAGCTAAATACAGCTCAGGCACCTGAGGGCTCTAACTTGTAGGAGTTAATGTCACTTAAAAAAAAAAAAAAAAGCCTTGATCTGTGCCGCCTTGCTCAAAAGACTGAAGAAGAACTTTAAATGAGTTTGTAGATACAGTTGTGCTTATGTCAGTAAAGGATATGGTCAGTGTATTGTCTAGTTTTTTTTTTACCAGCAACAAACAGGGAGCTGCCGTAAGTTACTTATGTTATTGTAAATACAGTTGATTTACTCTTGTATTCAGATGTTCCTTAATCAGGATGAGTTCTGGTGTCAAACAGTCTCTTCTATGGCACCTGTCAGTCTAGTCAATTTACTATCAGTTGCTCTTGACATTTTAAGATCATCCTACTTAGAAAGTACAAGCTGACTTCTTCTTGTCCCACCGTGCTGCTTTTTGGTGGAAGTAAAATTGATGTTTAGTAGCTTCCCAGTTAAACTTCAGTACCTGTTCCAGTGCCAGAATGTGATCCTGTTGGATGATAGTTATTTTCTTACCTTAAATAATGGGCTAATTGTACAACTCAGGGTGTTTTCTCTGTGCATCTTGAAAAAATCACCAGTCTTACACTCTTTTATTGATTTTTTTTTTTCTAAAAGACTTTATTAATATGGCGTTGAAGGTCTTGGATGGAGTGCGGTGAACAGTGAAGGAGAGAGAAGCACAAGGAAACTAGCTTTTTACTTTAATTGCGTATTCTAAATGTTTTGTTTTAGTGGATGTGAATCTGAAAATTTTTGAAATTGAGTTTAAATCTCCCAAACACTTATTTCATAAAGCATACTTTAAATAACATACCTGAAACTTTAAAGTGAATGTTTTCAGCTTCCTTGTTGAAATTTTATGAGGGGCTTTTCCGCATAGGTGACATTGATTATAAAAAGTAACGATGAAACTGATTATATTCAGAGCTGTCAAATGCATGTTTTCACTAATATTCTGTAACTCCTTTCAGTTCTGACAATGTTGTGTATTAACTACAGTAGGTATAAAATTTAAACAAATTGACTTTTTAAAAACAATGGTTTTATTTGGATTTGGAAGTAAATTGGCGTGAAGACTAACAAATGGATAAAATGTCCGTTGCTTTTTTTGGTGAGACTTGGTCTAGCCAAAGGAAGCATACTGTCAGCTCTTAGACTTTTCTGATTTTATTTTGAGTGAGTGTTAGAACATATGGACTCAACCATTGGTTTAAACAATACATTTTTTTTGCCATGCATGCAATATTTTAGCCAACTGTATACCTATGCTAGATTTTTTTAAAAATTATATGAAGAGTACTGTTGCAGTTGGCAGTTGGCACAACCACCTCTAGACCTTGTGTGTACTGGTGACTTTAGGGAAATCTAGTACTGTTTAGCCCCCAGTGGTGCTAGTAATAGTGTGGTCTGGTTATCTGTGATTTTGTCATTGTTAAACTTTGTGGGATAGATAACATTTTGGAGTAACATTGCTGACTTGGTAAGTTTAAGCTAATGCTGTTTGTTAGTAGTGCTGGTGAAGCTTCAGTGCTAGTACAGTGAAGGTAGATGGCTCTAAAATTGTAGCTTTTTAGGCCATGGATAATTAAGAACTGTAGTACATAATTCAGAATCAGGACTATTTTTGTGAAAGTCATGTAACTGGACTTGGAGTCTTTTCATCCTGGTCTGTGAAAATAAAATCGTCCTATATCTGCAGTGTGAAGCATCTGGCTATGTTGCTTCCAATGAGAGTTTACATGACTTTAGTGACGAGTGAATTCTTTGAATATCATCTTGTTTGTTATGCTGAGCTAACTTATTTCAATTCATTTTTAAGCAGTGTTCTATTGTATGGCAGCATGGAAGACTTTCGAAATATTGCAGATGAGACGTTTCCCAGCTTTTTGGCTCACTCACTGAACAGTAATACCAGTGGGATTTTGGAAAATGTCACCATTTCATCAAACCTTGGCTTACCTGTTGCAGCTTCAACTGTTGCCAGGAATAAAACTGGTTGTGACAACAGGTAAGACTGTCCTCATAATAGTCTTTCATAACCTAAAATACACTTGTGTTATGGGGAAGAGTGGAGGTGTCTGATCTTCTCCGGGAGGATTCCTCTTACATGATGTATGCTCAGAAAACTGAAACTGGTTATCTGGATACTTCTGTAACATGGTGTGAATTCGTGATGTGCTGAAAAATGTCACTGTGTTGCTGAATGAACTTCTGATGACCGCTACAAAATGAGCGACAAGGTAGATGAGGTAATATCTTTTATTGGATCAACTTCTGATCGTGAAAGAGACAAGCTTTTAAGCTACACAGAGCTCTTCTTCCATCTGGGAAAGGTATTCAGTGTGTCAAGTGGGCAGTTAACCCCTCTGCAGTCATAGGACAAAAAAAGGGGGGTTTTAAGGTTACAGATTGTTGTAATAATAAGCCATACATCCAGAGTCTTTAAGACCAATATTAATAGCTCCAACAAAGCTATGGATTTAAGCTCCTTGGCTGTCCTTTGAAGGCGTTTTGTTCCTTTCCCAGACTTAAGAGCTCTGTGTATCCCAAAAGCTTGTCTCTTTCACAACAGAAGTTGGTTCTATAAAAGATATTACCTCATCTACCGTGTGCCTCTAATATCCAGGAAGTAACGCAGCTACAACGCTGCATGCTATAAAATAAAGCATTTTGTCAAATAAAACTTAAGTTGCCATGCTTCATTACAAAATGTTAACTTGGGATTTAGACTGGAGTTTTAAATGTATACTGGGTAAATATCCTTTGACATGAACAGTAATCTAACTCTGGAGTATCCTATATTTCTTGCACATAACAACAGTTATTAAATTTAGTAGTTATTCAGAGAATAATGGTTCTGTAGTACTTTTCTTGAAACCAGAAAGTTTAATTATGTACGATTAACTTACAGTAGATTGAACCAATACTATAGTGGGAAAACAGGAGATACTTGAGCTACTGTTGTATTTTTGGTCAAAATTATTGTTTTTCGTTCAAGGTGGCTATTGCACTATACTGACTCAGTGGTTGGAACAAATTTTGGTACCAAAGATAAAAACCTGTGTAGTAGTGGGTAAAGCATATGCTCCAACCTTAAAATTGTGCCAAATGGCACATAGTATCTGTTGCCTCCTCTATGGATGTAAAGTCAAACTGAGTTTGGGATCATTGGGCATTACTGCTTCCAGGAGAGTGTGATGTAGAGTCTGCAGAATTTAAATTGTGTAGTTTTCCCATAATTCTCTTCTCCTGGAGTCTTTGTGTTGGTCTATAATATTGTTCTCCAGCCCAGTCTTGTTTGGCTCTTGGCTTCTGGCACCATCTGTGGTGTGTGTGTGTTTTTAAACCAGTGGGTTTATCTGAGATGTCAGACATTTGAGCTACATTACATTCCTTTTTAAAAAAAAAAAAAAAAAAAAAAAAAAAGTACTTGTGGCACGTTAGAGACTAACAAATTTATTTGAGCATAAGCTTTCGTGAGCTACAGCTCACTTCATCGGATGCATTCAGTGGAAAATACAGTGTGGAGATTTATATACATAGAGATCATGAAACAATGGGAGTTACCATACACTCTGTAATGAGAGTGATCACTTAAGGTGACAAGTTTCAGAGTAGCAGCCGTGTTAGTCTGTATTTGCAAAAAGAAAAGGAGTACTTGTGGCACCTTAGAGACTAACAAATTAATTTGAGCATAAGCTTTCGTGAGCTACAGCTCACTTCATCGGGTGCATTCTGCTGAAGTGAAGAAACGGATCGACAGAGCCAGAAGAGCACCCCGAAGCCACCCACTACAGGACAGGCCCTGTTGTTGTTGGGCCTGTCCTGTAGTGGGTGGCTTCGGGGTGCTCTTCTGGCTCTGTCGATCCGTTTCTTCACTTCAGCAGAATGCACCCGATGAAGTGAGCTGTAGCTCACGAAAGCTTATGCTCAAATTAATTTGTTAGTCTCTAAGGTGCCACAAGTACTCCTTCACTTAAGGTGAGCTATTACCAGCAGAATGGCGGGGGGGGGGAAACTTTTTGTAGTGATAATCAAGATGGACCATTTCCAGCAGTTGACAAGAACCTCTGAGGAACGGTGGGCGGGGGGGAATAAACATGGGGAAATAGTTTTACTTTGTGTAATGACCCATCCACTCCCAGTTTTTATTCAAACCTAAGTTAATTGTATCCAGTTCGCAAATTAATTCCCATTCAGCAGTCTCTCGTTGGAGTCTGTGTTTGAAGTTTTTTTTTGTTGAAGAATTGCAACTTTTAGGTCTGTAATCGAGTGACCAAAGAGATTGAAGTGTTCTCCGACTGGTTTTTGAATGTTATAATTCTTGATGTCTGATTTGTGTCCGTTTATTCTTTTACGAAGAGACTGTCCAGTTTGACCAATGTACATGGCAGAGGGGCATTGCAATGTATATAAATCTCCCCACTGTATTTTCCACTGAATGCATCCGATGAAGTGAGCTGTAGCTAACGAAAGCTTATGCTCAAATAAATTTTAGTCTCTAAGGTGCCACAAGTACTCCTTTTCTTTTTGCGAATAGAGACTAACACAGTTGCTACTCTGAAACCTAACGTTACATTCCTTGCAACTATATGTGATAGCTTATGGACAGAATGCAAGTTCCTGTAGTATATTGACCCATTCCACCAGCTATTTCTTTGCTATGCAGCTGGCCATAATTATGGAGTATAAGAATTGTTAGTCTAGTGACTGCGAATTATCTGTAACTGGTTAACTGACTACTGTATCAGCCAGTCACCTAGGTTTGCTCAAGAAGGTTGTTTGACAACACTTCTAGCCCAGTTTTATTTTCTTCTCTCTAAACTACCAGAGTTGCTCACAGTTGCTTATAGTGAACAGTTCTTTGTTGATCATTACAAGTCAATAACAATCTAATAAAAGTAATTTTTTTAGTTTAAATTTATAAAATGCAAAAATAAAAACTAAAAGGCTACACAGCATGAATTATGGATGGACTTGTATTAAATGAAACCACTTGCTTTGCTTGCCAAATAAGTACTCAGAGGAAATCGGAGTAGTCATTTAGCCTGATGAACCCCTGACTATGCTGGGAATCCCTTTGCCATCCCTTTTTATATGGGATTGGATTCCTATAGTCCTTTTGTGGTGCTCAAGAAGTATTCAGATACTTTACAAAAAACGAGTTAAGAGTTGAAAAGATAGTTTTTTTTTTTTTTTTTTTTTTTTTTTTTTTTTTCCAACAGGCTTTCTGATATTCAAGCTTCTTATCTAGAAGAAGGGAGATTTTCACCGCCATCAGCATCTCCTCATAGTGGTCAGTCTGCTTCGGAGCCAAGGGGGAAGTTAGCTCTCAGCTTTCAGGGTGACTTGTAAGTGATATTGCTGTTTAATCCTTTTAAAAAATGTTGGAAAAATTACTTACGGCAAATTCTGTGTTATAATTGTACATATCAATGACTTTACTCTGAATTTTTTCTTTATGAAATAACGGGATTGGCTGCCGTTAAAAGCTTTATTTTGCTCCCACCTACTTGTCAATAAAATTTATAGTGTTTTTGATGATTCATTAAAATTTGTTGCTTAAATCCAAGATCTGAAGAATATACTTGCTTTAAAAGGAATGTCCGAAGACAGGGAAGTTATTAGAGCTTAATTCTAGCTCAGTGGTTCTTTAAACTTTTTTCATTTGCTGGATAACTTCAAAAGGAGAACAAGAAGTTCCCCCAGTTTTATTACTTGTGCCCATTTCAAAACAGTTTTTGCTCTGGAGATATTTCCTTCTTTATAGTTTGTACAAATATTTCAATTAATTCTTCTGTAGTTTTGCTACAGGATTCTATATGCTTTCTAGGTAGAGCTCCAGTACTATGCATGTGAGGTTCATAGAGTAGTTTGTGAACTGGTAATCACAATTAAGTCATAAGTGCACATAATAGCTTTTACAGGTTTTCAACCTGTGTGAAGTGACTTCAGAAGAAATAGCTTACAAGTATCTTATCTAACTGTCAATATTCTGCAGAACACAGGAAAGTGGGAGATCACTGCTTCTTGATATCTTAACAAGAATTTACATGGGTTGTGAGCAGATTATAAAAGCCTCAGTAGCAACTCCATCGTTGAAATGGAGTTTTTCACTTAAAGCAGCGATTCAACCTCGTAAGTGTGAAGAGTGTAATTTTGAAGAGTACATAATTTACTTTGAATACAGAATAAATTTTCTGAGAATTCCAAGTAAATCTTATTTAGTTGAAGAAATAAAATTAAAAATAGGCTTCTTGAGAAATTTGGTACCCTGTGTCAGACCTCTTTTTGCCCTGAATAATTGCAGTAACAGAATAATACAAATGCTATGGCAGCACAGCTGTAGTGTAGACACTTTTCACATTGATGGAAAAACCTCTTGCATCACCATAATTAATCCACTCCTCCAACAGGTGGTAGTTAGATTGGCTTTACCTTCTCTGACAGATGTGAATTTTTCACATCCCTGAGTGATGGAGATAGGTTAACTTAAATTTTAGGTGTAGATCAGGCATGAATGCTCTAAAATCCATATGATTACTCAGATTGCCTTGAAATGTGGTAAAAAGAAAAGCAGTACTTGTGGCACCTTGGAGACTAACAAATTTATTAGAGCATAAGCTTTCGTGAGCTACAGCTCACTTGAAGTGAGCTGTAGCTCACGAAAGCTTATGCTCTAATAAATTTGTTAGTCTCCAAGGTGCCACAAGTACTGCTTTTCTTTTTGCAAATACAGACTAACACGGCTGCTACTCTGAAACTTGAAATGTGGTGTGTCTCATGGGGAGGTAGGGTTTGATTAATGACCCAAATTTGAGGCTATTTGATCAAGGAGTTCCTCAGAGACAGCCTCATGGGGGGGAAAAACACCTAGCTTCTCTTTAAAGTTGACATATTTTGGCAACTCTTGCATACAGGGATCGTACCAGGGTCTCGGTTGCTTGAGAGTTACCCCACCACTAGCTTTTTTGGGGGAAATCAAATTAAAATATTGTTACCAAAAGTTTGGTCCCCGAGTCCTACAGCTCTTGCCCCAAACCAATTAGACTGTACATGTGCAGAGAGGCTAAGGAGGTTGAAAGCTAGTTATGATTTACAGGAGCTGAGTAGCTCCAGGAGGAATGTTTCAGCCATGGAACCTCGGCAACATCCAGGCACTGAGAGTTCAAATCCAACCCTAGGTATAGAAATCTGAAGGGTGGGGAAAAATCAGAGGCAGATTGTAGCAATATGGGATTTTTTTATTTTGGGGAATTGTATTATGAGGACAGCAGAATATATAGAAGGTGCTGAAACTGCTTTTGAAAAGAACAAATTGCACATGCAAATGCTTGTGGGAAGAGGACAGTGATTGGAGGTGGAAGAGTAAGTGGGAATAAGAGGAGATGGATTTAGGGTACAGTGCAGGGATGGGGGATAAATGGTGATGGGTGGATAGGAGAGATTTTGTGGATGGGAGTCAGGTGATGGAGGGGATGGAGCTAAGTAGAGTGGGAGGACACCTGAGGAGAGGAAAAGGGGGTGAGTTTTAGGGGGACTGGGAGAATAGAGGCAGGGGTCCCCGTCAGCATTACGGTCCTCTCCCATCTATGTGCTGGGATCTGGAAGGGGGGAGGAGAGTAAGGGGATTGCCTCTCTCTCTGTCTTTGTGCATGTGCCAGGCCCTGGTGGGTTGGGTGTCTAATCCCCCCATTGGCATTCCCTCTCATGTGAGCTGATATATGGGGGACTGTCCCTTCCAGGGGTATCTGATCCCCTCTCCTTGCCTTGTGTATGGCAGGATTTGTAGAGGCCCCTGCCCATCTCCAGGTGTGTGACCCCTGGCAACTAGGGTCCTTAACTGCCGTATGTGCCTGGGTTAGGAGAAGCCCTGCGATTTGGGTGTGAAGCTGAGAACTGGCATAAGTACCAAGAACACACTGCTGACATTGAGGCAAAGAGTTGAGAATAGGCATGCTTGATACATATCAAAGGCTCTCCAGAATTGGTGAGGAGGGAATGGGAACACCTACTGACATGAATAGAACACTTTACACATATTAGGGCTGTTGTTTCAGGTGTATTCATCTCCATCCAATGGTCTTTCTAAGCTGAGAGCATCTTATTGAGATGAATGGGCCACTTAACACCACTCAGAGCTTCTTATATTTTCAGGATTATCCTTTGCTGGGGAATCTGCTCACAGCAAAGCAGTTATTAATAATTAATTTTAATATATGTTATGGCGAAGGCCCTATTTAATTTGTGATACTGTGGAAATTACAGCTCCCACAATATTAAGCATCCTTTACAATTTTGTCAACTGGGTGGCTGATGACCCGAGTCCCGCTGCTGGACTCAGGCGACTGGTGTTACGAATTCTGCTGCCGTCCCTGGGCATTAATGACTATAATATAGTTGCAGCAAAATGTCTGGGTATCTTTCCCCTCCCCCCCAATAAAAGAAAAAATTAGCAGGCATAACATGATGCTTGAGTGTTTCAATTGTTCCAGCAAGTTTTTCTTAAGCAAATAGGTCTTCTATGGCTTTTCCAAATTTCTGCAATTACAGTAGAACCTCAGAAATACAAACACTTCAGGACAGTTCCTAACTCTAAAATGTTTGTAACTGAACAAAATATTATAGTTTTCAGAAGTTTACAACTGAACATTGACTTAATACAGCTTTGAAACTTTACTATGCAGAAGAATAATGCTGCTTTTAACCATCTTAATTTAAATGAAACAGGCACAGAAACAGTTTCCTTACCATGTCAAATCTTTTTTTTTAAATTTTCCCTTTTTTTTTTTTAGTTTACATTTAACATAGTACTGTACTGTATCTGCTTTTGGGGGGGCCGCGGAGGGGCTGTCGTCTCTGCTGCTGTTTTGCGTACTTCCGGTTCCAAATTAAGTGTGTGATTGACTGGTCAGTTCATAATACTGGTACGTGTAACTCTGAAGTTCTACTGTAATAAATAACCGATATTACTTTTCCATGATTTTCCATGTCTTGTCTGCAATTCAGCTGCAATTATTTGACAATCATCCCACAATTCAAGTAGGGCCATAGTTATGATGGAATGCCAGCTCTACTACTCTTAAAATTGAGAAGTTTTTTTCTGTTTAAAGGACAATGTTTCTAAATATTCCAAAATTCTAAGATGTATCCGAATTGTCTTTAAATTTACTGTGCCTTTGTTAGTTAGTGGTGCAAATTAGGGATCATTTGAGCAAGAGGTTCCTGAGATGCAGGAACAACGTTTTTTGTTTTTGTTTTGTTAAGTTCACAGATTCTCCAGACTTGCTTTGTGAATACCTGGCTTCTAAAATGCTAATTGCTTAATGGGACAGGAACTTCTCTTATCAGCTCTGTTAGTAGTTACAGACTCCAAAAATTTTAAAGCCTGACCATTATCTCCATTTCAGTACAACAGAGCGTACAGAGATAGGAGCTACACTTAGGAATTGCATAACAGGGTGGCCTACTGAAGAGAACAACCAAAGAAACCTGGGCTCTATTCCTGGCTCTGCCACTGTACTTCTGGGTAACTTTGGCCAAGTCACTTCATCTCTGTGCCTCAGTTTTCCCATCTCGAAGGGGAAAGTTTCCCTTTTTTGAGATCTACTGATGAAAGACTGCATTATAAGAACTAGATATTATCATTGTCCACAGGACCATCTGAACTGCACACCTAGGTGATAATTACAACTGCCTAGATTACCACCAACTACTCCCAATAACACTTCTTTCTGTTTGTTTTTTTTTTTTTACATAACCAAACCTTGTTAATTCATCATTATGGTTGCCTGGTGATGGTTCATTCCTTTCCAGAACATCAAATTCAGCAAGACTCAAAAGTTGTGAAAACCAGGGAATACAAAGTTAACGTATGCTCGTACAAAACTTTAACTGTGCCTTCTTTTGAGCAGTGTCCTAGTATGTCTATAACACATACTTGCTCTCTGCCTTTGCTCTCTCCTGAGCAGGAGCCCCTTACACTCATACCTCCCTGCAGTCCTACACATCTATGACATTTTACAATTCCATCAATCCCTCTTACAACCATATGATTCGTAGTGGCTATTGCTAGTTCTGAGAGGGGGCACAGCCTGGACATGTTCTATAACTCTGTATTTCCTGGGTTTCACAAATTTATTTTGCTGAACTCTGCAAAGAGCACAAGCTATCACCAGTCAACTTTAACTTGGCATTCACAAATGTTTTTGCCATTTAATAAAAACTTGCTCAGATCTTGTGCACAGGTTACATTTGAGTAGTTTTCTACCAGGTTTTAATGGTCATTTTCTCCCCATTTTCACCCCTTAAGGTTTTAACTGAAGAAGAATTAACTCTGGTCTGTAGTGACACAATGCCAAAACATATGATGATGATTAAAGCATTTTAGTGTTTGTGGACTCAAAATAGATGAAGTAGGTTTTCAAAGACAAAGCAGACATCAATATTTTTTGATTCATGGTTTCGTGATATGGCAGAATTAAGACCATTAATCCTTCTAAAGAAAAAAAATCAAATGTATCCTATTCATAAGATTTCAGTGAGTTTTAAGTGTATATGGAAAGTTTGAAGAATCTGACATGGTGGAGTTTTGGGTGCCCTAATTGCATTTTCATACATTAACATGTTTGGATTTCTTTTAAGTTTCCTGATTTTATAATGGTTTGCCTTGTGATAATTACAACATCCCTGTTTATGTAGCATCACATAAATTAACAACTCTCCAACCTTAACTTGATTTTAGCAATGATTGACCGAGACTATTAATAGTACCTTAAATAAGGTCACAAACGTAAGCGTGGTGTAAACAGAGTTGTACCAATTTAACTGAACTTGTGTCTTAAGCTAGTTCGGAACCTTGTGTTGGTTTGAATTTGGCTTCTATTGGTTTAGGTCACATTGGTTCAGAGTTAAACTGCTGTAAGTCAGGCTCACACAGGTAGAAGGATTTGCACTGGTTTAAAATCTATTTTATTTAACCCTGGTGCAACTTCTATATGTAGAGAAGGCCATACATTGTTAGAATTTTCAATTTCATCGTAAGTACAGTTAATTGCCTAGGAAATACCTCAAATAGGGTTTTTCTATACTCTTGACAAAAATAATGCCTATAATGTTTCATCAGTACAACAGGTGCAGTGCCATTACTGGTAGAAATAGCGAAGCAGTAGCATAGGTGGGTATTGTATATGTACCAACTCATTTTATAATCTTGCTCAGAGTATTGTTAAATACAATTGTGGTAAAAATGCAGAGACCTATCTGTGCTACAGCTTCTACCGTTTACTCCTGGGGGAAACTGAGTGACTGCGCCTGCAGAATATGCCCACCTCCCCCACACATTTACTGTGGTTCTGTGCAGAAAATGGCAGGGAAGCAAAGGGAAACTGCGTGGGTGGGGGGCTGGAGGGGGATGACAACGGGCACAGTTTTTTGGGGGGGATTGTTCCCCCCAAACAGAGGTGAGGCATGGGGGGGCCACACGGGGTTATGTGCCGCTGGCCTCCCCCTCCCCACCCATTTCTGCAAGCACAGAACTGCCCAGCTGAAGGAGGCTGTGTCTGGGCTCCACTGACTCTGCAGCTGAATGCTGCAGGGTCGTAGTGCCAGCGCTGTTCCCCTTCTGTGTGCTGGGAGCCTTCCTGTTTTCTGTGCAGAAGTGAGTGCTCGCGGTGGGAGAAATGAGGAAAGGAGGGAAGAGGCAGTGGAGAAGGAAGTGGGGTGGAACAGGGTAAAGGGAGGGGAATGTGGGAGTAAACGGAGGGGGATGGACATGAAAAGGGAATGGGGGAATTGCGTGTGGGGGGGGAAGCAGGAGCTTGGCATGTGGTGTCATTTTGGCAGCAGCTGGAGCTTCCCCCCATTAAGCAGGTCTATCAAGCCTTTACCCTGACAAGCCCTATCCCCTACATCTGGATCCCTCTGAGCCCCCCACACCAAGACCCCTATCCCACTGATCCCCCAGTCAGCTGCACCCTGACCCCCCCACTGAGCCGTCCAAACCCATACCTCCCTGCTGAGCCCACCTTCCCACACCCAGACCCCCTCGCTGAGTACCAACCACCTTCACCTGGATCCCCTGCAGAGTCCCATTGCGCCTGCACCCGGAACCCCCAACGATCCTCTGTGCATCCAGAGCTGCCCGCACCCAGATTGCACCATACAGAAACCTCTCACTCCATACCTGGATCCCCCCACACTAAGCCCCTCCACACTTGGATACTGCTGGGCTGAGCCTGTCCACCCACATTTGGTGTGCCTGGTGCAGAGGGGCAGGACCCTGGTGTGTTTCTGGAGCAGGCCCAGTCTTTGCACTGTGTCAGCCTTTGCACCTCACTGCCAAGTCCCTGTACTGGAGGGACGTCGGGGCTTCAGGGTGATCGCCCACATCAATACAGCCAGTGGCCTGTGCTCCCCACTGCCATGTTGGAGCCACATTTATTTGACAAATAAAATTTGCAGAATTTTAAAATGTGCGCAGAACTTTTATTTTTTTGCGCATAAGTTTTGGTGCAGAATTCCCTCAGGTAACTGTTGATGCCACTGGTGGAGGTGCAGTAGTGGTGATTTGTGTGCACTTTGACTGGTGTAGACAAGACCTAGACCTAAAGGCTTCTACCTGACAACCAGAAGCAAGAGGGTAACTTGAAATTGGGGTAGGAGAATGTTATTTAAACCTTGGATTAAAACCTAATACTATATCTGAAAGACTAAAGGAATAAATACCTGTTTGTTTTAATTATTTTGAGCATTTAACAGTGTTTTTTATAGCCAGTCTTTTCAAACAGCAACAGTAAAGAGAAACACTTGTAATACATTGTCCTATTTGTCAAAACCACAGATTATTAGCAGGAACTCAGTGACAAGTAGTACCTTGAACTACTTCTTTGGAAGTGATTAGATTTTTAAAGTTGAGTATTCTTTTAATAGGTAGCAGATATTTCTTGCCATTTTATAATAATCTGTAAATCTATCAGGAGTAGGTTAGTCAGCGGTGTTTGTACTCGGGGTATAAAGGAAATAAAGACACACTTATATGTCCACAAAGTAAGATAAATTGTATACTGATTGTGATCAAACTTTGGCTTAAGTAAAGTGTCACTAAAATTATTTTTTTCTAGGGGAGTTACAACACTAATTACAGAAGCTCATCCTGTTTCTGATGGCTTGAAAGAGTCCAACTTAATACAGAGAGGGCACAACCAGAATGCCATCGCTGAGTGTTCAAGTCTCAGTCAAGATACTTTGTTTGACATATTACCAATTGAATACTTGGAAGGTATTTAACTTTTAGAAATTCTTGCACTTACTGGTCCAGTGCTTACATCTTTGTTATGGTGTATTTTGTTTTGGTATAACATAAATAAGAATAGCTCTTCTCTACTGGCAATCTTTAGGTGACTTGTAGAGAATGGAAATTGAAGTAGTCTTTGGTTTGGGACTTGTTGTTATATTAAGTCTAAATCTGTGGTAAAAAGACAAAGCAACTCTAGGGAGCCAGTGACAAATCTAAGGTCTGATGTCTTACAAACAATGAACTAGAAACAAATCCTGAACACTACCGGGGAAAATTGTGGGTTTCAGTATTCCAGTGGTATAAGTCACTTATTTATCAGGTATGAAACCACAAAATCATATTTTTTTTTATTAGCATCTTTTTTCCTCTTTCACGCTGACCTGAATTCAGTGACCATTACCTTCAATTGCACTGACTTCTGGATCTTGCTTTATATTGTCTAAAAACATTTAGTGTAGTTCTTCTTTGAGTGATTGCTCATGTGTATTCCACAATAGGTGTGCGTGCTCACCACGTGCACTGGTGCTGGAAGTTTTTCCCCCAGCAGTACCTGTAGGGGGAGCACCCCAGCGACCCCTGGAGTGGTACCTGCCTGGCGCTCCCCTCACCCTCAGTTCCTTCTTGCCGCCAGTGAAGGTGTGTCCGAACTACTCTGCTCCAGCTTTGCTGTAGCTCATCCCCAGAACTGTTCGTTCGTTCAGTGTTAGTACCTGTAGTTAGTTAGCTGTTTAGTTAGTCAGTGAGCCCGGGCTGGGGCAAGCCCCGCACCCCAGGGTTTAAGTCATGTGGCTCTTGTAGGCATTCTATGCCAAGAAGTGACCCGCATGCAGACTGTTTGTGCTGTTCAGGAAAAACCCATATCAGTGAAAGGTGCAAGATTTCCAAGTCGTTTAAGCCTCGGACCAAAAGAGAAAGGGACATTAAGCTCCGGGCCATCCTGATGGAGTCAGCTCTGACCCCGACTCCGGCACGCTGCTCCAAACTGGTACCCAGCTCCACAGCGTCGGTACACAGCAACCCTCTGGTGCCATCGACCAGTCGGCACTGCTCCCCATCCATGGAAACAGATACAAGGCTGCATGGCTTGTAAGACTCCCACACGACCCTCCGGGCTGTGGGCCTCTATGTCCTGGCTCTGGCAAAACCTAAGTTCAAGCTGCAGCAGACTCCTGGCCAAGCTGCCGTCCTGAAGTACGAGGCCGCCCATAAGAAGTAGCTGGACTATAAGAGATGCTCTCCGAGGCAGTCTTGGCCTGCCCCCAGCCTGGGTCTTCCAAGGGCAAAAAGGCGGGGAAAGGGCGCTTTTGATGGGACTTTGGGGGCACCCCACTGGTCCTCATCAGGGATCCACCCCCAATAAAACTCCCCTTCTCCAACTGGTTGTGTGCTTTCCTTCCAGAATGGTCGCGGCTAATCTCAGACCGATGAGTCCTCAACACCATCTCCCGGGGTTACATCCTTCATTTTACTTCCTCCCTGCCCAACCACCCCCGTCCTTCTTGGGGGACTCCTCGCACGAAGCTCTGCTCGAGCAGGAGGTGGGCAGCTCCTAGGACTAGGAGCGATAGAAGCAGTGCCTGAGGAGTTCATGGGCAAGGGGTATTACTCCCGTTATTTCCTTATCCCGAAGGCCAAAGGGAGGCTCAGGCTCATCCTGGATCTGTGAGGTCTGAACCAGTACATGGTGAAACTCAAGTTCCGCGTCGTTTCCCGGCCTCCATCATCCACTTCCTGGATCCCGGGGACTGGTACTCTGCCCTCGATCTACAGGATGCGTACTTCCACATCCATATATTTGAGGGGCACTGGTGCTTCCTCCGTTTTGTGGTGGGACAGAATCACTACCAAGACAAACTTTTTTAAGTTGTGTTGTAGATTTTTTTGGAACCGGGAAGCTTGCAAAGTTAACTGTCCAGTATTCTTGAATTATTATATTAGGTGATACTAATGTTTTCCGGTAGCATCTTATGATCCACTAGGGCTTAAAACATTTTTGTAGACCAATAAGAATAAATTCTGGATTAGTGAATTTTTCAAGGCAGTGGTTCATGTCAAGTTGTTGGTGGGTGTTTTTTTGTTTTTGTTTTCTATTGCAGTGGTACCTAGAAATCCCACTTGGGGTTCAGGGCTCTAATGTGCTAGATACTGTACAAAGACAAAAAGAAAGGACCCTCTGCTCACTAAGAGCTTAAAATACAGCAATTGAAACAATGTGTGGTTAAAGTATGGAGGGAACACAAGGTAATTGTAAGTGATGAAAGAAATAGTGTGGCTCAGTGGCTATAACACAGCACTAAGACTCAAGACCTGTTATTTCGGTGTCTGCCATTGACAGTCTCTGTGATCTTCAGTATGTCACTTCAACCCTCTATTTCCCTCCCATCCTATCTTGTCTAAGTAGATTCTAAGACCTTGGAGCAGACACTCTCTTGTTCACTTTGAGCGCTGCCACCCACCGTGAAGCCTCAATTTCTATTGGGGTATCTTGATATTAGTGTAATAAGAATAATGATCAGAAATACATAATCCCATAAATGTGGATTTTGTCTTAAAGTAGCTTATATTATGGTACTGCAAAGTGTGCATGATACTTGACAAACTAAAGAGATAACAAGTTCTTGCCCAAAGAAGCTTAGTCTGTTGTAATTATAATTATTCCTTGTTCGCAAGGAAAGTGTGAATATACAAATTTAGTGGCTTAATATAGGAACAAATTCAAGGTGCTGTTAAATAACGCTCTTTTTTGTTACAGACTTGTCCATTGGAATATGTTCACTGCCACAAAGTAAAAAGGAAAACCAGGTAAATCTGTTCGATGTGCTGGGAAACAAAAGAACTCGTTTAAAAAAAAAAAACAAATGAAAAAAACCCACCCCCAAAAAAACTGTACTATCCCCTTATTTATGTTAAGTTTTCTGTAGAGTGAAACAAACGCTACTGGCTCAATGTATTACCTTCTGTGTCCCTTAAATTTGTAACATCCTCCACATTGCAACATGATTCACAGTGCAAAAGGCAGAAATAAATTGCTACTGGCATTTTGCAGCTTTGCCAAATAACGGCTTGATGGCTTTCCCCTTGACTTCTGGAAAAAGGGATATTGATCTTGCAATGAGTCACCCAGATAATTTGATTTTTGTCCTAGGTGGTTTAATCTTTCATTTTAGTTAAGATCTTTTAACTAAAGATTGCCTTTAAACTCCTAAAAATTGATTCCTTATTCATAAGGCCCTATTTGAATTGCATCCAAGAAGTTTTGTCATTTCTGTAAGTTCTGTGTTTGTTGATAGTCTTACAAGTGGAATTAGAATGAATCATCTGCTTGTTATGGTGTTGATATGATGTAAATGTATATGTGTGTGTAGATCTCAAAGGTATAGAATTTTTAAAATACTTTATTTTTAGTTAACTGGATTCCGCTGAAACAAAATTGCAAAACTAACTTTTCAATAATTGTGTGAAATTCCTCACATGCAACGATTTCAATTGGGCTGGTGTATGAGGCCTACAAGGGCTGGAGTTTTGCTTTAACAGGTCATGAGCCCTGTTCAAGCGAGTCCTTCTGCATGCTTCAATGTAGGATAAGGGAGTAATGGATTTTTCCACATGGAAAACTTCAAGTGCTTAGCTTTCCCTCTAGAAAACTTTAAATATGGTTAAGAGTCAGCCTTTTCCTCTCTACTTTCCAAGCTCCTGTGTTCCTTGTAACTTTCTCTGTTACTCTTTCTGGGAATGGCTGCAAGGAGAACACAAGGTGCATCACAACCAGAACTCACGGTGAGAGAATTCAAAGAAAAGGAAGAGTCGTGGTCAAATTACTAAAGAAAGTGACTAACATACGAAGAAGTTGTTTTAACTACTGATTTATACAGTAGTTGAGAACTCTTAAGCACTTACATGCTTTAATTTTTTTCATAGATTGGTGCACCTGAACCTGGAGAAAAAATTTCACCTTCCACCAACTTAAGTGACCATTTCAGCACAAGTCTTTCAGGTTTCTTAGAAAATGAGAAACAGCTGTCTCTTGCAAGCCTAGAAGGAAACTCAACTGGTACAGTATATTATAATTTAACTTGTAGCATGTTTTCATGTTTATTGGTTCCAACAGAACTTTTTTAATGACATGAATCCACTCTCGCTACTAATCCTGCATGATAGGAGCATAAACTTTGATGGAAATGAAGTACCTCTAAAATTTAGAAGGCTAGATTTTTTTTTTTGAAGTTGTGCTTAAAATGAGTAAGTAAACTTCTACAATTAAAGGTACCTTCCCAGAGACACCCTATGGTTGTTAAAATATTGGTGCATAGATAATTCATTGCTGAACTTGGTATTAATTGACATGATCTTAGCTAGTTAGAAATTAAAAGCTGAACTGTACTCTGTTAGTGCTGTAAAACAAATACAAGTTTAAGGAGAAAAGCAGTCAACTTTTGTAGAGAGTAGCAATTCCGGGTAGGGAATACAACTAAAATTAATTGTCTGTCGTGACAGAACAACTGAACATTTAAGCCAGAGTTGTAGACTTGAAACCTTCTAGTTCTTTATATCTGTTTGTGTGACTTTTTTAACCTTATTTGTATATTGCATACAAAAAAAGTTAAAAGAAAGTTACTTAAATTGCAGTGTCAGGAGTTTTAAATTTGCAAAAGTTCAGTCAACCTTAATACTATCATGCATTATGATATGCAGTTAAAGACTTTCTTCATCTCAGCATCTCAGTTCTTGAGGTGTGGGCTGGTATCCTCTGAAGTTCATGGAGGCAAATAAGAGTTTTGGAGTCGCATCGTCTGGCCACAGCTCCTGCTTGCTTCCAGTTTCTCTGCCTCTGGCAGCATGCAGAAGGTGATTTTTACAGCTTTCATCTTCACATCTGCTGGCTCCCCTGCACTTCCAGGTATGGCAGAGCAGCCTAAAAAGCACTAAGTGAAATCCAAACAGTGCTCCATTTGTGAGACTTGGCAGATGGTGAGTTGTGCCCAGCCTACACCCTGCATTCTGTCCCTGACTCTGTTCGGTCCCTTGCTTATTAGTCAGACTGACACATGGGATCCTGTAAATGTAGAAGCAGCCACAACTGCGACACAGGAAAAACGGACCAGCCTAGAGCCTCTCCCTGCTCTGGTCAAGGGTGAGGAGGACCCTGGTCTGCCAACTCAAGAGGAAAGTTCCAAGGGGCCACTGGAGAACACGGCACACTTGAGGAGTCACAATCCCCCTTTCCTCCCTCCCTCGCCCCGTCCTAAAATGGTTCCTGAGTGGTCTTGGAAAATCAGGCTTCATCAGCTCTCCTCTCCTTCCCAATTTGGCCAGGAGGGTTCTGGAAGTGTTTCCGTCCCTCCCTGGGAATTGGTTCCGGCAGGCGATGACTCAGCTAGAGATCTTGCAAGATGACTTCAGGCCTTCAGCAAGGCTAGCTGCAAAAGGCTGCACCAAAGCTGCAATGGAGCTCATACGCCCTCTAAGAAAGCTAAAAAAGCTAAAAAAATCAAAGCAGAAAAGAAAAAGCATAAAAGATCTAGAAGGTATGAGGCTTCTTTTTCTTCTCCCTTCTCTACAGAGGATGGTGAATTGTCAGGCTGGGACTCTGATCAGGACCAGGGAAAGACTCAGCAAAGGTTATTTTCTCTCTGAGAAATTTGAGGCTACGTGCAACAAGGTTGTATGCACTATTCAGGTTGAATCTGAACAAAATTCTGGGAATAAACCTCTGAGCAAATTTCTCCTCTTGAAATCCTTCTCTGAGGATGCGGTTCTCCTGCACTCCTCCTTAAAAGTAATCGGGGATAAACCAAAGGGAAAGCACATTAACAAAAATGAACTTTTGGTTTCTGAATTCTATAGAAACTAAGTCCCAATTACTGGGATATGAAGATTGCCACTACTGTAGCTTCCCTTAATAAAGATACAGTTATCCCCTCAGAAGAGGAGTTGTTGCATAAGAATCCCAGGGATAGAAAAATGGAGGCCACTCTCAAAAAAGACTCTGAGGCCTCCTTACCCTCACTCAGGGCATACCTAGCAGCTGCTTGTTTTGTTAGGGCATCTCTCTCCGAGCTGGAAGATCTCCAAGCCCTCAAGGATAGACATCACCCTGATGTTGGCTCTACATTAAAGACACTTTCCCTGGCAACAGCATTAGTTGCTGAACCAAGAGTGACCATATTTCCCAAAGGGAAAATGAGACCCAGTGTGTGGCTCGCCTGACCCCCTCCCCCTGTGCACGGCTGGCCTGAGCTGCTCACCCTTTGCCAGAGATGTCCCTCTGAACATTCCTCTGTGCTCTCCAAGAGGGGCATACCCCACTTTTTGGCAAAACTGGGCTTTTGTGTTTGCTCTTGCCAACTGATGATAGGATGGCAAGAGTAAATGGGACAAATGCCCAGTTTTGCCCCCCAAAAATTGATGTCCAGGACTGTCCAGGCCAAAACAGGACATATGGTCACCCTACTGATGCCTCAATGAATGTGATGAGATTCTCAGGCAAAGCTGTGGCCTCCAGCTCAGTAACCGGGCACCACCAATAGCTTCACCTTGGAAGGTGGATGGCTACTCAAAGCAGGTGCTGTGCTCTGCCAGATTTATGCAAGCCATGCTTTTCAGAGAGAAGCTAGACAAAATAGTGGTGGACATTGCTATAAAATCTAATTAGTCCCTTCTGATGCCACACCTTGCTTTTTTTTTTTTTTTTTTTTTTTTTTTTTTTTTTTTTGAAAGGATGCTCATGGATGTACTGGTTTCCAGATCCTGTTTCTTCTTTGTTTACAGACCACTTGTCCCACTTCAGCTGGGCCTAGACCCATATCACTATGGACTGTTGTGTGCTGAAAACAGTGGAAGTGGGATATGCCAGCCAGTTCAGTTCTGTCCCTCCTCATGGACCCCTCTCACAAGCAACTTCTGGCATAGGAATTTCAGTCATTCCTTGAGTGGAAGCGGTTCCACAGTATTTAAGGGACAAAGGATTTTATTTCCATTATTTCCTAATTCAAAAAGCCAAGGGTGGTCTCAGACCTATTCAAGACCTGTGCCAGCTCATCAGTTACCTTAGGAAGCTCAAGTTCCTTGGCTTCTATTATCCCCTCCCTAGGTCCAGGGGACTAGTACACCACCTTCGATTAGAGACGTGTCTACTTTCACATATTGATCTTCCAAGGACACAGAAGATTCCTCAGGTTTATCATGAACCACCCACTCTACCAATTTGCAGTCTTCTGTTTGTCCTGTCAGCGTCCCAGTGAGGGTTTCCAAAGTGCATGGTGGTACTTGCGGCCTAACTGAAGAGACAAGGGGTGCATGTCTACCTGTATCTGGGTGACTGGCTGGTCAAGGCTTAGGTGGAGTCCAGCATCCACCTTATCCAGTCAACATTCAAGGCCCTAGGCTTGCTAATAAACATTCCAAAATCCATCCTCCCTCCTGTGCAGAGGACAGAGTTTATTGGAGCGGTGCTCCACTCTGCCTATGCCAGAGCCTTCCTCCCAGAAGCTCGATTTCAGACAATCATGTCCCTGATTCTATGCCTCAAGGACCATCTGATTACAATAGCCTGGAGTGGTTTGAGGCTTTTGGGCCACATGGCTGCATCTACGTACGTAGTGCAGTACACAAGACACTGCCTCAGATTCCTCCAGGCATGGCTGGCCTCGTACTTGGCAAACCACCACTATCTGGACTTGGTTATCATAGTACCTCCCCCAGTTTTTTGCCTCCCTCAACTGGTGTCTGGATCCGCTGGCGATTGGTGCAGGTGTTCTGACAGATGGGTTTTGGAAATGATCTCCCATGGATATTCGATCCACTTTACCTCCCTTCTCTCCATTCCTGTCCCTCTTCAGGGACCCTTCTCACAAGAGACTATTAAGACAAGAGAGAGATCACTCCTCTTCCTAAGAGCCATAGAACCCATCCCACTGCATCTTTAAGGCAAAGTGTTTTACTCTCGATATTTTCTGTTCCCCAAGAAAAAGGGAGGTTGTAGACCCATACTGGATCTCGGAGCACTGAACAAATAAATTTAGGCTCAAAAATGCAAGATGGTCACGCTAGCCGTAGTTATTCCATCTCTGCAACAGGGAGATTGATTCTCTACCTTTAGGATGCATATTTCCACATATCGATCCTGCCATCCCACAGATGTTTCCGCTGATATACTCTGGATCAGGACCATTGCCAGTACAGAGTACTTCCGTTTGGCCTCTCATCGGCTCCCAGAGTATTCAACAGGGTCCTTTCCATGGTGGTGACCCACCCATGTACAAGGAGATCAAGATCTAGCCATGTTTAGATGAGTCTTGTCAGGGCCCGCTCCTTCGAAGAAGCCCTGCGGCCACCCATGGAATTATGGATGTATTCACGAAACTGGGCATACTAATTAACATCCAAAAGTTGACCCTAGTTCCGGTACAATGCTTTGAATTTATAGGGGCTGATCTCAAGTCACTGCAAGCAAGAGCTCCCCTTTCACAGCAAGATTTCTCAGTGTGTCTGTGCTTTATAGAGACAGTGGAAACCAGGCCTGAAAGGTCAGCCAGACATTGCCTCCAGCTTTTGGGGCACATAGCAGCAGACATGTTGGTAATATCTCATGCCAAACTTCACGTGACGGCCTGCAGACATGGTTCATCTTGGTTCACAGACCAAAGATAAGTTAGACAAAGCTCTCTCGATGCCTTCCTGGGCCGAACAATCCCTGGATTGGTGGAAAGACCCAACAAACGTTTGTACAGGTGTCCCGTTCACACAGCCCCCACCTCAATACTTTTCATTATGGCTGCATCCCACCTCACGACTCAGGGCAAATGGTGGTCTGCAGAGGATGTTCTTTGCATTAACCTCCTTGAACTCAGAATGGTCAGGAATGCTTGTGCTCACTTTCTTCCACTGTTCAGAGGTATACAAACAAAAGTCATGACAGACAACACCATGTGCATATACTACATAAACTGTTGGGAGCGCCAGATCATCCGCCTTCTGTGTAGAAGCGCTAAAGCTTGGGAATGGGTGCATTTCTCAAATGTTCTAATATCAGTGACCTATCTACCAGGAGTGCAGAACACAACAATGGACCATCTGAGTCGCAAGTTCCCACATGACCACAGGTGGGAAATGAACCCAGCAGTACCTGACGACATATTCTGTCAGTGGTGGATACAGATGATAGGCTTGTTCGCCACTTACCTGAACAAGAAACGCCTATCCTACTGTTCCAGGGCAGGCCTTCGACAGCACTCATTTGGGGATGCTCTCCTCCTTCCATGGAACTTCTACATGCCTTTCCCCCATTCCCTCTGCTGTTAAGGTCCTGTTAAAAATAAAAACAAATGTCATACTAATTGCTCCCACCTGGCACAGCTGGCGCTGTCCACGGATCCCTTTTCAACCCACTCCTTACCTCCTCTCGTGGAACGAAGGACACACTCTTCATCCCACCCTGCGGATACTCTGGCTCAAGGCCTGGTTCCAACACAGAGCTCCTGCTCTGAGGAGGTACAAGAAGTGTTACTACACAGTAGGAAATCAGCTACCTGTCAAATTTACCTACAAAAGTGGACCAGGTTTCAAGTTTGGTGCAATTCCCAGTAAAATTACCCTGGCATCTGCTACTCTCCCCATGGTTTTAGACTACAAACTGACTCACAAAATCAGGATTATCTCTCCATTCACTCAGTGTACATCTGGCAGCCACCTACAAATAGAGATACTATGTTTTCTCACACTCAACTACAAAGAGGTTGCTCAAGAGCATAGCGAACCTCTTTTCCCCAACCCAGATGTACTACTCCAACATGGGACCTGAACTTAATTTTAAAGAGCCTGACTAGACCCTCCTTTGAACCTATGATCACTTGTCCACTCATACACCTGTCAATGAAAACAGCATTTCTGGTCGCCATCACCTTGGTGAGGAGAATAGGGGAGATAGCAGCACTTATTGTGCACCCCCATTTCAGTTTTCTTTAATGACAAGTTTCAGAGTAGCAGCCGTGTTAGTCTGTATTCGCAAAAAGAAAAGGAGTACTTGTGGCACCTTAGAGACTAACAAATTTATTTGAGCATAAGCTTTCGTGAGCTACAGCTCACTTCATCGTGAGCTGTAGCTCACGAAAGCTTATGCTCAAATAAATTTGTTAGTCTCTAAGGTGCCACAAGTACTCCTTTTCTTTTAATGACAAGGTTACTCTCGGGCCACACCCAAAGTTCATATCCTAGATGACCTCATCTTTTCAGATAAACTAACCAGTTCACCTCCTGACCTTTTATCCTAAAGCTCACCGTGATAAGAGGCCATACTACACATGCTAGGTGTTAGGAGAGCCCTGGCCTTCTGAATAAAACGCTTTTAGGAAATCTTCTAAGCTCTTCCTCTCCATTGCAGATTGGTCTAAAAGTGCGACAATATCAGCCAAAGGCTCTCCAAATGGCTCTCTTACTGTATCAAACGCTGCTATCAGGTTTGCTGTGTAGTACCTCTATCTGGAACTGCGCACACACAATGAGATTGGTTGCCTCCTCGATTGCCTTCCTCAAGAAGTCCCAACTGGAAAATCTGCAGAGTAGCCACTTGGGTGTCCATGCATACTTTTGCATAACACAATGCAAATACTGGGAACTCTGCTTCTTACACTAGTTTTAGCTGTTCAGTATTATCCATAACAGGCTCAACTCTGAAGCCCCAAACTCCTATCTGGGTACTGCTCAGGAGTCACCTACTCTGGAGCATCCATGGATATGTGTACCACTGGTTGAGAACTACTGGTGTACATCACCACGGTAGCCAAAGCTTGCAAACATTCACTTATCTTGATGGTTACTTTGTGAGAGAGATCATTGTTCCCATTGTACAAATGGGGAATTGAGGCTGAGGGAGACAGAGGGCAGATTTTGTGAATGTCACCACTAATTGGAGGTCCTAAATTGAGACACCTAGCGCCTGACTTAATGGGTTAGTACAGGGGTTGGCAACCTATGGCATGCGGGCCAAAAATGGCATGCGAGCCCATTTTTAATGTCACGCTGCTGCCTGCCGGGTCCTAGCCACCAGCTCTGCTCAGCCTGCTGCAGAACCCAGGCCGGGACCCTGGCACGCAGCAGTGTGCCATTAAAAATCCTGCCCGTCCCGGCCTGCTCTTCTCCACGCACCCCCTGCCCCCCCCCCCGGCAGGAGCAGGATGAAGAAACTTGGTCCTGCCGGGTGCTGCTGCTGCAGGGCAGGCAAGCGAGCTCCCCCGCCTCTTCCCCCAGTGTGCTGGGTTCCTGCCCCTCCTCCTCTCACTCCCTGCCACCGATCAGCTGATGGCCCTTACGCGGGAGGAGGAGAAGTGGAGCTGCAGAGCGCTTGCTGCTCTGGGGAGGAGGCAGAGAAGAGGTTGGGACGGGGTCTTGGGGAAGAGGGGTGGAATCAGGGCTGGAATCCCCTCCAGCCCCCTGCTGTGAGCTGCTCTGGGCAGGGGGCTGGGAGCACCCCCATGACCCCAGCCCCCTGCCCTGACCCCTGCACGACCCCAGCCCTGACTCTAGCCCCCCCACCCCATGCCCTGACTCCTGCATCCTCCTCATACACTTGTAGCCCCCTGCCCTGACTCTTGCACCCCCCACACCCTATGCCTTGACTCTTGCACCCCCCCACATTCCCACCCCCACCCTGAGCACCAAACGGGAGCTCCTGCACCCCCTCCCCCCCACATTCCCACCTGCACCCTTCGCACCAAATGGGAGCCACCCAGGTAAGCACTCCACACCCAAACCTCCTGCTCCAACCCTGAGCGCCCTTCCTCATTTTGGCTCCTGACCAGACCCTGCATCCTAACCCCCAGCCCTGTGCTCCGTGCACTCCCACTCTCAGCTCCGTGCAGAGAGAGGAAGAGAATGGGCTAGAACCAGGGAGAAGGTAGGTACCTACTCTACGTGGGCAGGGCCGGGATCCCAGACTGGCAGCGGGCTGAGAGGGGCCAGCAGCTGGGACCCTGGCTGGCAGGAGCCAGCGGATGGAACCCCAGACCGGCAGTGGGCTGAGCTGCTCAGCCCACTGCCAGTCTGGGGTTCTGGCTGCTGGCCCCTTGCCAGCCAGGGTCTCAGCCATAGGCCCTGCTCAGCCTCCTGCCAGCCTAGGTGAATGGAACCCTAGGCTGGCAGCGGGCTGAGCAGGCCGGCGTTATAAGATCAGCATTTTAATTTAATTTTAAATGAAGCTTCTTAAACGTTTTGAAAACTTTGTTTACTTTACATACAAGAATAGTTTAGTTATATAGACGTATAGAGAGAGACCTTCTAAAAAACGTTAAAATGTATTACTGGCACGCAAAACCTTAAATTAAAGTGAATAAATGAAGACTCGGCACACCACTTCTGAAAGGTTGCCGACCCCTGGGTTAGTATATCCCCACTTTATAGATTGAGCGGGAATTGATAAAGGCAGTATGAACTTCCCAAAGCCACACAGGAGAGTCTGTGGCAGAGTGATTATTAGGACTTTGGACCTCTTGGCTCTCAACTCTAGGCTCATTCGTCTAGGCAATTTTGCTTTACTACCAAAGTTGCTGAGCATTCACATTTTGCATTTGACTTCATTTGTTGGTGTTTAGTGCTCAGCATTTCTGTGGATCAGGCCTGAGGCGTCTCAAGTTGGCCATCCAGAAACAGAGGAACCCACAATTAGAGGCCAACTGTGGAAAAACTTGGTTTAGGTCACTTGTCCAGCTTTATAGAAGTGGGGATAGAATACAGTTCTCCAGGATGGCATTCTACTGCTTATACATGAGACCATACTTCATTTTCCTGCAATCCTTTGTCTTATTCACGGCACACTTTCCAACTTCTGCAGCAGATAAAATGGGGGTCCACAGGCCAAGGCCTCCTTTGACCAAAAGGGCTAATGTGATCTTTGGATCTATAAACAGGGGAATCTTGAGTAGGAATAGAGAGGTTATTTTACCTCAGTATTTGGCACTGCTGCTGGAATACTGTGTCCAATTCAGTGTCCACAATTCAAGAAGGATATTGATAAAATGGAGATGGCCCAGAGAAGAGCCACGAGAATGATTGAAGAAGGGTTAGAAAACATAACTTTTAGTGACAAACAGATTGAGCTCTTTCAGCTTAACTAAGAAGGTTGAGGTGATTATGATTAGTCTTTAAGCACATACATGGCGAATAAATATTTGATGATGGGCTCTTCAATCAAGTGTTGTGATGGTCTCCATCGCTTACAACTTTTAAATCAAGGTTGGATGCTTTTCTAAAAGATATGCTTTAGAAATTATTTTGTAAGTTCTGTGGCCTGTTATACAGGAGGTCAAACAAGATGATCATAATGGACCCTTCTGACCTCAGAATCTATTAAGCTGTGTGACTACCCTGAGGACTGTCAGTTCTGTTTACTGAACAAGAATGGCTCTGTGGGGAGTTCGGGGTGGGTGTGGAATGTAAGTAATGAGTAAAGACTAATGCATATTCACAAAGGGGCAGAGTTGATTGTATGGCATTCCTAACTGTTTCCATTTGTGAAGATAATTTTGCCAGAAAATCTCCAAAATGTCCAAATCAATTTGAAGACACATTTTCTTTCTTTAGTCTGAAAACCAGCTCTTTGCTTAATATCTCTATGCAACTCCTTTAGGAGACTATCTTGTTAAGCATTTTTAGAAAAAATATAGTGTAGCATAAAATGTTCTCATGACTGCAATGAAATAAGAGCAAATCTTGGTGTTAATTTAATACTTAAAATATATTTTGCAGCAGTTCTGAAAGTTTTACCTTTGTCATGCCTTAAGATACTGAGTTGCAGTTACAGTAGCAGACTATATTATCAGCTTTCTAGTAGGAGACCACCCAAGTGTAAAGGGCATGGATCTCTTAGGGTATGTCTGCACCGCAATTAGACACCCACGGCTGGCCTGTGCGAGCTGATTCAGGCTTGTGGGGCTTGGGCTGTTTAATTGCAGTGTAGCCATTCAGGCTCGGGCTGCAGCCCAAGTTCTGAGACCCCTGCAGGGTCCTAGAGCCCAGGTCCCAGCTCGAGCCCAAACGTCTACACTGCAACTAAACAACTCCTTAGCATGGGCTTTTTGGTTTGTGAGAGCATTTGAAATTTTAATTATTCATCCTGATTCTGGAATAGGAAGAATTTCCAAAATTTTTATGAGCTAGGAAAACAAATTCTCTTAAATTGACAGATGTGCAGCTGTTGATCAACTTTACTAGGTTTCAATTTGACAATTTTATTTAAAAAAAGGCTTTGTACTATAATTAGCTTACATTTCAAAATACTGTAAAAGTTTATAATTCATTTTGTTTAAAAAAGTCAAAACATCTTGTTTAAACAACTTTGAAATTTTTTCAAATTTTTTGAGTTGAGAAACTGATGAAAACCAATCCCTTCCTGCAGAATTTTTGTTTTGAGTAATTGGCATTTTTCAATGAAAAGACATTTTATCAAAAAAAAAAATCCTGATTAGCTGTACTTTGCAGATCCAGGTCCTGTTGCTTGCTTCACCACAGTTTTACTGTGTAACCTTTGGGTAAGTCGTAGTCTCTTTGCCTCAGTTCTCTGTTGATAACATGGGGACAATAATATTTCCCTGCCTCATTATGATGGTGTGATTTTTTCAGTACATTGGGTATTATGAGGTGCACCGATGCTATGGTAATAGGGGTCATTTTTATCGCGCACACTCTCTTTTAATATATCTGTAGCAATACAAACTTTTAATGCATTTTCTCTATATCAATAGATGACGATATTGATGATGAAGAGTTCTATGACAACCAACTGGAAGCCTATTTCAAGCAGCTGGTGCCACCAGAAGTGCCAAGAGGTGATTGTGAAAGACAGGAACTTTCAGAATATAGTACAGCATTGAAGCTGTCTGAAAATGAATTAAAACAGGTAAGCCAAAAGCCTAATTCCAGGCTCCATATGCTTAAAGGCTTTTTAAATCTGTGTGGTAATTGACTGTTAGTCCTCTTTTAGTACACATTAGGTTTTCACCTCTTCCAGCAGTCCAGACTTTTTCAGAAATAGTCCTTCAGTAAAAGGAGGATTTGTCTTCAGTATATTAATGTAAAGGCCTAATACAAAAATATAAATGAATAGTTTTGTTCTAAATTTATGTCTTGTTCCCTTCTCCATTGAGGTTTCCCTTCAAGAGAAAAAGATACAAAAGGGGCAAGCAGCCTGCTCGTCAGACTCTCCTGCTTTGCTTGCTTGCTTTCTCTTCCTAGTGCATAGAGCTAAGAGCAGATGCAGTAGTCAGTTATACTAGTTCCTATATATAGGATTGTGGCAGGGAAGGGGAGTTCACTGAGGCTATAGCTCCACTAGAGAGCTTACAGCAGCGCAGCTGCACTGATGCAGCTGTGCCACTGTAGTTCTCTAGACGTAGCTGCTGAGTCAATGGGAGAAGCTTTCCTGCTGGCATACACTGTCCACTCCAGAGCTTATGTGATAAATGAAGTGTGGGCAGGGGACGGGTAGCTCCCTTTGATGGACAGCCAGCCAGTTAGCTGAGAGATCTTTCTTGGTAGCTGTTCTCTACTTGCTTTACCTGTAAAGGGTTAAAAAGTCCTGCAGGTTTAAAAAAAAAATAAAAGGGGGGGCATACCTGCCCAAAAGAGCCAATGAGAAGGCTAGAACTTCTTAAAATTGGGAAAGAAACTTTCTCTTTGTCTGCTGTTCTCTCTGGGCTGAAGAGACAGGGTAGCAGGAATGCTGTGTAAAGTTTAAACCAGATATCAAAATAATCAGATAATATCTAGAATTAATTTTAACAACCCAAATATGTAAGTAAATTAGGAATGTTTAGGAAGACGCGATTAGGTTTATTTCTGTTAGTTTTCTAAGGCTTGCGAACTCCTTTGTGCTAATCCCGGATGCTTTAGTTTGCTTGTAACCTTTAAGCTAAACCCAAAGAAATGTATTTTGGGTGCTTAATTTTTGGAATTGCTCTTTTAAAATCTAGCAAAAGCCTAAGTTCCAGATGTATTTTCTTCCTTTTTGTTTTTAATAAAATTTACCTTTTTTAAGAACAGCATTGGATTTTTGGTGTCCTAAGAGGTTTGTGCATGTTGTTTGATTAGCTGGTAGCAACCGCTAATTCTTTGAGTGCTTGCTCATATCAATTCCATTTAGGTGTGTGCGCGTGCTGTGTGCACAGCTGTCAGAAGTTTTTTCCCTTACAGTTACATGTTGGGCCGGCTATGGATCCCCCTGGAGTGGGGCCAGTATGGCGCTCTGTGTTGAATCCTGCCGGCCCGAACCCACCTTCGGTTCCTTCTTAGCGCCAGGGACGGTTGTTGGAACAGTGGCTTCTTGCTTTGAAAGTGTCCGACTAATCCCTAACTCCTCTGTTATCTTCTGTAAATAATTCGCTTTGTTAATTAATTGTTAATCACTAGTGGTTAGTCTTGCTATTTAGCGGGTTGGGGGCCCCCCCTCCAGCACACACCCCACTGGGGATACAGGGCATGCGTCTCAGGGCTTCAAACTCTGTAGTTGCTGTGCGAAGCCTATGCCCATGGGTGACCCCCACAACTCCTATCTGTGGTATCTGGGAGAAGCCCACCAGTTGGACAAGTGTAAGATATGCAAGGCTTTCAAACCTTGCACCAGGAAGGAGAGGGACATTCCTCTGAAGCAACTCCTAATGGAGTCAGTCCTCCATCCTCAGCAGGACCTGGCCCCGAGTGCCTCGGTGCGGAGCGCTCCCCCTGCAGTCCCATCCACGGCGCCGAGAAAGGATCCGGCGCGCCAACCCAGGAGCTGCTGATTCCCCCAGGCTCCAGAAGCATTCTCGCCGGCACCGCTTTCATTCCCCGGCTGCTTGCAAGAAACAGGCAAAGGGGAAATACTTTCCTCAGGTTGTTACTGCAACTGTACCCCTAGAAGGGAACAGTGCATGGGACAGGCCTATGGCTGGCAGGCCCTCGGGCCACACACAGCCAATGCGGGCCCAGTCTCTCCGGAGAGTCCTATTTTCCTGGACTCCCCATGGCTGCATGTGGGGGAAGTTACGATGCCTTCCACCCTGGAAACCTTTGAAGCCACTAGGGGCCTCATTGAGATGACAGCACCTAAGTCTCCCACTATGAGGGACAAGTCTCCACTCCCTTGGAGCATGGCACCATTCACCGGCAAGCCTGCTACGTTCATAGACTCATAGACATTAAGGTCAGAAGGGACCATTATGATCGTCTAGTCTGACCTCTTGTGCAACGCAGGCCACAGAATCTCTCCCATCCACTCCGGTAACAAACCTCTAACCTATGTCTGAGTTATTGAAGTCCTCAAATCGTGGTTTAAAGACTTCAAGGTTTAGAGAATCCTCCAGCAAGTGACCCGTGCCCCACTCTACAGAGGAAGATGAAAAACCCCCAGGGCCTCTGCCAATCTGCCCTGGAGGAAAATTCCTTCCCGACCCCAAATATGGCGATCAGCTAAACCCTGGGCATATGGGCAAGTCTCACCAGCCAGACACCCAGGAAAGAATTCTCTATAATAACTCAGATCCCACTGCACTGAACATCTCATCACAGTCCATTGGGCATATCTACCGCTAATAGTCAGAGATCAATTAATTGCCAAAATTAAGCTATCCCATCATATCATCCCTTTCGTAAACTTATCAAGCTTTCTCTTGAAGCTAGATATGTCTTTTGCCCCACTGCTTCCCTTGGAAGGCTGTTCCAGAACTTTACTCCTCTGATGGTTAGAAACCTTCATCTAATTTCAACTGTAAACTTCCTGATGGCCAGTTGATATCCATTTGTTCTTGTGTCCTCTGATATATTTATAGATAGCAATCATATCTCCTCTCAGCCTTCTTTTGGTTAGGCTAAACAAGCCAAGCTCTTTGAGTCTCCTTTCATAAGACAGATTTTCCATTCCTCGGATCATCCTAGTAGCCCTTCTCTGTACCTGAATTTGAGTTTGAATTAATCTTCCTTAAACATGGGAGACCAGACCTGCACCCACTATTCTAGGTGAGGTCTCACCAGTGCCTTGAATAACAGTAGTAACACCTTCTTATCTCTGCTTGAAATACCTCGCCTGATGCATCCCAAAACCGCATTAGCTTTTTTCACGACCATATCGCATTGGCAGGTCGTCATCATCCTGCGATCAACCAATACTCCGAGGTCCTTCTCCTCCTCTGTTACTTCCAAGTGATGCGTCTCCAGTTTATAACAGGAATTCTTGTTGTTAATTCCTAAATGCATGACCTTGCACTTTTCACTATTAAATTTCATCCTATTACTATTACTCCAGTTTACAAGATCATCCAGATCTTCCTGTATGATATCCTGGTCCTTCTCTGCATTGGCAATACCTCCCAGCTTTGTGTCATTTGCAAACTTTATTAACACATTCCTGCTTTTTGTGCCAAGGTCAGTAATAAAAAGATTGGTCCCAAAACTGATCCCTGAAGAATTCCACTTGTAACCTCCTTCCAGCCTGACAGTTCACCTTTCAGTGTGACCCGTTGTAGTCTCCCCTCTAACCAGTTCCTTATCTACCTTCCAATTTTCATATTGATCCCCATCTTTTCCAATTTAGCTAATAATTCCTCATGTGGAACCATATCAAATGCCTTACTGAAATTTGAGGTAAATTAGATCCACTGCGTTTCCTTTGTTTAAAAAAAAAATCTGTTACCTCCTCAAAGAAGGAGATCAGGTTGGTTTGACACTACCTTTTGTAAAACCATGTTGTATTTTGTCCCAATTTACCATTGGGACAATGTCAATGTCCTTAAATGTCCTTCAATGTCCTTAACTACTTTCTCCTTCAAAATTTTTTCCAAGACCTTGCATACTACAGCTGTCAAACTAACAGGCCTGTAGTTACCCGGGTCACTTTTTTTTTTACCTTTTTTAAAAATAGGAACTATGTTAGCAATTCTCCAGTCGTACAGTACAACCCCTGAGTTTACAGATTCATTAAAATTTTTTTGCTAATGAGCTTGCAATTTTATCTGCCAGTTCCTTTAATATTCTTGGGGCCCCCCCCCGATTTAGTCCCATTAATCTGTTCAAGTTTGGCTTCCACCTCGGATGTGGTAATATCTACCTCCATATCCTCCTTCCCATTTGTCGTCCTACCATTATCTCTAAGCTCCTCATTGCCTCAGTCTTTAATGAGTCTAAAGTATTTGTTTAGATACTTGGCCATGCCTAGATTATCTTTAACCTCCACTCCATCCTCAGTGTTTAGCGGTCCCACTTCTTCTTTCTTTGTTTTCTTCTTCTTTATATGGTTATAGAACCTTTTACTATTGCTTTTAATTCCCTTTGCCAAGGTCCAACTCTACATGGCTTTTGGCCTTTCTCACTTTATCCCTACATCAATAAGGTAGCTTTCCTTGCTAATCCCTCCCATCTTCCATTCCTTGTAGGCTTTCTGCTTTTTCTTAATCACCTTTCTAAGGTGCTTGCTCTACATTTTGGTCTACAATTCCTACCTATTAATTTTTTTCCTCTTGCTTGGGATGCAGGCTTCTGATAGTTTCTGCAACTTTGACTTGAAGTAATTCCAGGCCCCCTCCATCTTTAGATCCGCAAGTTCTTCGGTCCAATCCACTTCCCTAACTAGTTTCCTTCAAAAGCCCTAGTCACAGATCTATTTTTGTTTATCCTTCCATTTAGTTTGAACTGAATTAGCTCATGATCGCTCAAACCAAGGTTGTCCCCTACAACCATTTCTTCTATGAGGTCCTCGCTACTCGCCAAAACCAAATCCAAAATGCCATCTCATCTTCTCGGTTCAGCAACTACTTGGTGAAGAATCTATCAGTTATCGCATCCAGGAAAATCTGAGCCCTATCACTATTATTACTAGCACTCGTCCTCTAGTCTATATCTGGGAAGTTAGTCTCCCATGATCACACAATTCTCATTAGTATTTGCTTAATTAAAAACATCTCGATCCATATCCAGATCAGATCCCGGCGGTCTATAGCACACCCCAAGTACTATGCTAGGGGAAACTAGTAGCTTTCTTCCCCAATGTGATTTTTGTCCAGACAGATTCTGTCTTATCCATTCCATCACTTCTTGTATCTTTACAGTCTACCTCATCATTGATATACAATGCTACTCCACCACCTTTGCTTTTATTTCTTTGTTTCCTAACCAGCACATATCCTCCAATACCTATCATCCAGTCATGACTACTATTCCACCATTTTGCTGTTATCCCAATAATATATGGTTTCCCTTCCTGCGCCAGTAGCTCTAGTTCCTCCATTTTGTTACCTAGACGCCCGCGTTAGTGTACAAACATCTTAATTTTTGCTGTTTGGCCTTGCTCACATTCTTTTGTGGCACAGATATTCTACTGTATCATACTGTATCTAGTATGTACACTACCCTTTCTCCTTATGGCCATTCTCCTACTTACGGCTGTATCCTTTCTTACTTCATTTTCTTCTCTCTCAATGTTAAAATCCGGCTTGGGGATTACCTGGACATTTCCCAACCATCTCCCTATCAGCCCCATGCTCTGAATGCTGGCGCTGGTCAAGGTGGTCATCAGCATACAGGTTACGGTCCCATTCGAGATCCAAGTCTTGTTCTGTGATCTCGGAGCACTGCTCCCGGCACTGGCCCCAGTCTGCATGCTGCTCAGTTTTCATGCATGGCATGGCTGACTGGCACCGCTCTACGTTGTGGCACTGTTCTCGATCGCGGCATCGTTCCACACCGTGGCATCACTCTACATCATGGCATGACTATGGCTCACGGCACCCATCCTGTCCATCAGACAGCCGCCACACATTCTCCTGAGAGGGGGAATCTCCAGTGCAGTCTTGCGCCGCTCCCCCCTTGGCTGTCCCGCTCAAGGTTGCCCTTCTTTTGCTGAGGCAGGGCATCGGGGGCAGCTGAGGCACCCAGATCAGCAGGGAGTTTAAGGCAGGACACTTCAGCACCCCAATGGCCACCACAATAGCAGTTTTGGATCCCATGGACATACCATCAGTGCCAGGGCACCCCACCCGGAATCCTTCCATCACCCCGTTCAGGACCTCGCCTCCCAGTGGCAACTCTGAGCCACTCACCCGAGGATCTTTTGCAAAACCCGGCTCCAGCACCACATTCACTGACCATGGTTGCATCCAGTACCCATGAGGACCCAACCCTTAAGGAACAAGTGGTCACTATGGAAGTGACCCTGCCGGCAGTTTCCTCATCATCGTCCCCTGATGAGGCGGTGGCAGGCACCTCAACATCTGGGCCACCACCCATGGATTATAGGGTGCTGCAGGACCTCCTCCGTTGAGTAGCCCTAAATATGAACCTTCAGGTGGAGGAATTGGTAGAACAGGAGGATCCAATGGTGGACATCTTGGCACCAGAGGGCTCCTCTAGGGTAGCCTTACTCATCATAAAGAGCATCCAGTCCAATGCCAAGTCCATATGGAAAATGCCTGCCTCCATTCTTCCCACAGCCAAGGAGGCTGAATGTAAATACTTTGTTCCCACCAAGGGATATGAATACCTTTACAACCACGCTCCCCCATTCTGTCTTGTTGTAGAGGCGGTGAATGAAAGGAAAAGGCAAGGTCAGCAGGCCCCCGCATCCAAATCAAGGGATGCTTAACGCCTTGATCTGTTTGGCAGGAAGATGTATTCCACAGGCTGTCTCTCTCTCTCAGGATTGCAAACCAGCTCGTGATTCTAAGTAGGTACAATTATAACTCCTGGTCCTCAATCCTTAAATTCAAGGAGCTTCTCTCATCTGAGTCGCGATCAGAGTTTGGAGCCATTGCAAAAGAGGGTAAAGCAGTCACCTGGACTTCCCTCCAAGGCTCCCTTGATGCCACGTACTCTGGCGTGGGGGATAGCGATGAGACACAATGCTTGGCTCCAGTCCTCTGGCCTTCCCACCAGAGGTCCAGCAGAACTTACAGGACGTCCCCTTTGATGGGCAGGGTCTGTTTGCTGAACAGACAAATTCTAGGCTGCATAGCCTAAAGGACTCCCGAAATACGATGAAGTCCCTTGGCATGCACGCTCCGGTTACCTAAAAAAAGCCCTTTAAGCCGCAGGCCACTCAGCAGTGGTCCTTCCCCACCCTAAGCCCAGACAGAACTTCTTGCATAGGAGAAGCAGATACAGCCGGTGAAGCCCTTTCAGCCCCCATCTGGGCAGGGCCACGGGCAGTCCAAACCTCCTTCGGGCCCCAAGCATCCCTTTTTGAAGGTGTGCCTGAGAACGGAATGCCAGTTGACTCCCCGGTTGCCTCTCCTCCTTGCTTGAACTGTCTATCCCCCTTCTACCGTGCATGGTCCCTTATCACCTCGGACTGACAGTATACTGAGTGCACAATAGAGGCAGGATATTCTATCCAATTCTGTTCCTCCCCCCCTTCCCATCTCCCTTGTCCTTTCCTCTTCAGGGACCTCTATCACAAACTCCTCCTCGTCCAGGCTCTTCTCACCCTAGGAGCGGTTGAGAAGGTCCCTCAGGAACTCGGAGGCAAGGGTTTTTACTCCTGATACTTCCTTGTCCCCAAAGCGAAGGGGGGCCTCAGGCCCATTCTGGACCTGCGAAAACTCAACAAGTTCATAGTCAGCTTGAAGTTCCGCTAGACCCGGGAGACTGGTATGCCACTCTCGATATGAAGGATGCCTATTTTCACACATCCATCACACCAGCTCACAGATGGTTCTTTCGCTTCATAGTGAACAAGGTGCACTACCAGTTCATGATCCTTCCACAGCACTTCGTGTCTTCACCAAGTGCATGGCAATTGTAGCAGCTTTTCTCTGTCACCGCCACAGACATGACTGGCTCCTCTGGAGCTGCTCCTGTCAGCAGGTGGAGAAACAGGTGAATATAGTCGGAGACATATTCACCCAAATAGGTCTCATAATCAACATCAGCAAATCCATGCTCACTCCAACTCAAAGAATAGAGTTCATTTGAGTTGTCCTGGACATGACTCAAGCGAGAGCATTCTTGCCGGAGTTGCACCACCTGTCCCTCTCACAAATAATCAGACTTTCCACATTTCCCACCACTACAGCAAGGCAGTGTCTCAGGCTGCTAGGCCATATGGTAGCCTGTACATACATGGTTCAACACGCCAGGCTGCAACTTGGACCCTTGCAAGTGTGGCTTGTCAGTGTATCGTCCAGGCTGCGACAGTCTGGATGCAGTGTTACTCATCCCTCGATTGGCTACAGTGGTGGCTGAATCCTTACGCAGTAGGCGCCGAAGTTCTTTTTCACGCACCCCAACCCTCCCTGACCTTAGTTACAGAAGCGTCCACGTTGGGCTGGGGAGCGCACTTTGGGAGCTTAACAACTTGGGGCTTGTGGCAAGTAGAGAAACTGGCCCTACATATCAACATCAAAGAACTCAGGGTGATCTGCCTACTCTGCCAGGCATTCTTGCCTCGCTTGCAGGGCCATTGCATAGTGGTGATGATGGACACCACCAAGGCTATGTTTTATATAAACAAGCAAGGTGGAGCCTGCTCGTGTCCTCTCTGTCAGGAAGCTCTCCTACTATGGGAATTTTGCTTAGCCAACTCTATTCTCCTCCAGGTTTCCTAGCTGCCAGGCATTCAGAACGTGCTGGTGGACAGACTGAGCAGATGCTTTTTCACACATAGAATCATAGAATATCAGGGTTGGAAGGGACCCCAGAAGGTCATCTAGTCCAACCCCCTGCTCAAAGCAGGACCAAGTCCCAGTTAAATCATCCTAGCCAGGGCTTTGTCAAGCCTGACCTTAAAAACCTCTAAGGAAGGAGATTCTACCACCTCCCTAGGTAACGCATTCCAGTGTTTCACCACCCTCTTAGTGAAAAAGTTTTTCCTAATATCCAATCTAAACCTCCCCCATTGCAACTTGAGACCATTACTCCTCGTTCTGTCATCTGCTACCATTGAGAACAGTCTAGAGCCATCCTCTTTGAAACCCCCTTTCAGGTAGTTGAAAGCAGCTATCAAATCCCCCCTCATTCTTCTCTTCTGCAGACTAAACAATCCCAGCTCCCTCAGCCTCTCCTCATAAGTCATGTGCTCTAGACCCCTAATCATTTTTGTTGCCCTAAACATGAGTGGTCGATCTGCCCGGACATAATCCACTCCATCTTCTGCAGTTAGTTAGGGGTTTCCCCAAATTGACCTGCCACACGGGCCAACAGGAAGTGCTCAAACATTTGCTCCTTCAGGAGTCTCAGTCCAGGCTCGATCACAGACGCATTCATGATCCCATGGAACGGGCAGCTGCTGTATGCCTTCCTGCCATTTCCACTGATCCACAAAGTGCTCCTCAAAATCCGCAGGGACAAGGCGGACATCATTTTGGTGGCCCCAGCTTGGCCTTGCCAGTACTGGTACCCCACCCTCATGACTTACTGGTCCAACCGTCGATATGACTACCATTCCTTCCTGACCTCAGGACCACGGTTGCCTCCTTCACCCAGACCTTC
The DNA here is from genome assembly GCF_009764565.3 of Dermochelys coriacea. Lineage (NCBI taxonomy): Eukaryota > Metazoa > Chordata > Testudines > Dermochelyidae > Dermochelys > Dermochelys coriacea. The sequence goes on from NC_050069.1 coordinate 93,246,893, forward strand.
AGTCTCTCCATCTCACAGCCTGGAGAATCCGTGGCTAAATCAGGCAGAGCTTGCTTGTTCGGATCAGATGAAGCAGTTATTTCTGGAAAGCTGCAAACCATTTACTAGGGCCACATACAGGGTGAAATGGAGAAGATTCTCCAGCTGGTGTGCCCAAAGGCAGGTCCTCGCATCCCAGACCCCTGTTCCTTCTATCTTGGACTATCTCATGTACCTAAAGTACCAGCGTGTTGCATTTTGGTTCTCTCAGAAGTCCACCTCATGGCCATCTTGGCCTCTTAGCCAGGCGATTCTGGTTGTTCAGTGTTCGCTAATCCCATTTTGGGATGTTTCCTGATACATCCTCCGATAAAGCACCCGATCCTGGCTTGGGATCTTAACCTAGTCCTCTCCCATTCATGGGTCCTCCCTTTGAGCCCATAGCTTCCTGTCCACTCCTTTACCTCTCTTGGAAAGGAGTTTTTCTGGTGGCTATCACCTCGGCCCGACGTGTCTGAGCTGCGGGCCCTCACCTCAGAGCCCTCGTACACGATTTTTCATAAAGACAAGGTGCAATTTATACCTAATCCAGCTTTCCTTCTCAAAGTGGTATCCCATTTTCATATTAGTCAGGACATATTCCTGCTTGTCTTTTTTACCCAAAGCCACACAACAAATCTCAGGAACAAAAACTGCACTCGCTGGATGTCAGGAGAGCACTCACTTTCTACATCGAGTGAACGAGGCTGTTCCGAAAGACAACTCAGTTGTTTGTTGCAATAGCTGAACAGATGTAGGGATTACCATTCTCTTCCCAGCAGATCTCCTGGATCACCTGTTATGACTTGGCAAAAGTTTCTCCACTTGCTATTACAGCTCACTCCACGAGGGCACAGGCCTCGTTGGCAGCCTTTCTAGCCCAAGTACCTCTCCAGGGAATTTTCAGGGCTGCAATATAGTCTTCTGTGCATACTTTCACGTCTCACTACGCCATCGTTCACCAATCCAGAAATGATGAGGTCTTGGGTAGAGCGGTACTACGGTCAGCAATTCCTTGATTCTGGCCGTACCTACGAGGTACCTAATTCGTAGGTACGGCTTGGGAATCACCTAACTGGAATTGATATGAGCAAGCACTCGAAGAAGAAAAGGCAGCTACTCACCTTTGTAACTGTTGTTGTTCAAGATGTGTTTCTGATATCTATTCCATTCCCCACACCTTCTCCTCTGTCGGAGTAGCTGGCAAGAAGGAACTGAAGGGTGGTCGGGTCGTATATAGAGCACCATACTGGTGCCACTCCAGGGGGCTCCATAGCCAGCCTGATGGTAGCTGCTAGGGAAAAAACTTGACAGCTGTGCACGCAGCGCACGTGCACACCTAACTGGAATAGATATGAGCAACACATCTCAAAGAACAACAGTTACAAAGATGAGTAGCTGTCTTTTTTTTTCCTTTTGTTTCCTTTCTCAGCTCTTCCTCAGAGGGGGTGTGTGAGAAAGGGCTTGAGGGTACCCCACAAGGAGGAATTCCCAAGTGCTGCTTCCTGGATCCAAGTGGGTTTTTTGCGTTTGGGTGGTGGCAGCATTTACCAAGCCAAGGTCAGAGAAAAGCTGTAAACTTGGGAATTTAATACAAGCCTGGAGTGGCAAGTATTAATTTTTAAAATTCTTGCAGACCCCCACATTCTGTACTCTGTGACCAGAGTGGGGATTTCAGCCTTGACAGCTTAGGTCAGTGTAACTTTTATGTCGCTTGGGGCGTGGCTTATTCGCACCCCTGAGTGACACAAGTTATACTAACATAAGTGACAGTGGTGTAGACATAGCCTTTCAGGGTTATGGGAAATGGGTTGGGATAACTGGTGAGACATAAGCATGCCATTTCCAACAGGGTAGGGCACTGTCTTGGAGTGTAGGCTTTGCTTTGTTCACATTTTTTTTCTTTTATATCATTGCTTCCTCTCTCTCCTTTTTTTGTGCATTTTCCTAGAATTCTTCTTATCACTGGTGGGCACTAGTGGCAGAGAAGCCTATGGGTTCAGTTCTGTTACTCTGCTGTGTCTCCTAAAGAAGAAAACTATAAGCATCCGTGTCTAGATCTTTTTTTCTCCTGTGGGATGGCTCGGAGCTTATAATCAGGGAAGGGGTTGTTCTCTGATTGACTTTTGCAAAAAAGTGATGGTAGTAGAAGATAAGCCTTTCTACCAGACTGTCTGAGCCTTCTAAATTGGCCTTTGCAATATGGACCAAGAATTAAGACTTCCTCAGAACAAAGTCCTTTGCTTAAATGAAAAGGACTACATTTCTGAACAGCCCAGGACTAAGTCCTTAAAGGCTTAATTTTATACTAGGATATGAATATATGAAATTGGATCATCTTGGTTAGCTTGATCTAATGCATTCTGAAATGTTACTGAGCAAAGGGCAAGTTTTTAATTTAGCTAAACTGGACAAATTCAAGCCAACTTGCCAGTTTGGCATGTGCAGAAGTACAATTTGCATAGGCTGTAGTAGTGTTTTTAATTAGATCTGAGGTAGATCAAGTTAGCTAAGGTGATCTAACATCATACCTTTTTGAGGCATTGTCTTGACTAGATTTAGAGACTCTCAATTTAGAGAGAGGTGTAACCATTTTTCTGTCTATTATAGTCTTCTCTACAAATTCCTCATCCCATCCCAAATGCCTGTTTCAAGATAGTGAGATACCTCTCAGGCTAAGGGTTCAGGGTCCTCTGAAGAATTCTGGAAGAAGGAGCTCTTCAACTGTGACTAAGCAAATTTATAGTGGACTGCCAACTCTACTGTAGTTAAGGTTTAGACCAGCTTTTTGTTCAACTCCTAGGTGCTTTAAAATCTACATAGTTGTTTGAATTGCCTTGAAATTTGATGTGCCACATGGGGCCTGCAGGGTAGAGTTAATTATCCAAATAATTTCATCAGGGGATTCTGAAGTACAGCCTCCCGGAAAAAAAAGGCTTTTTTGAAGGCTGATGGTTTTTTCCAACATATTTTTTTAACAAGATAAGATTCAAACCAGAGCTGTGATCATTGCATCAGGGTCTCAGTTGCTTGAGAGTTACCCCCAAAGACTGCATGCCACCTACTAACCCTTTGGAGAAGCAAAACTCACATGATTAGCAAAAGTTTAAACACACCTAACACTTTTGAACTAAACCGAGTACGTTGAGCATGCATAGAGGCACAAGAGTGTTTGTAGCCTTGAAAGCTTCACAGTAGCTGGGGAGAACTCAAGGGTTCTTTGTGTCAGTAGTGTGACACAAAGCTGGCCTTGCTAATGGGATTGTCAGCAGTGAGGTGTGGCATGAGAGTAGTCTGTGAATGACAGGTTAGTGAAAGGAAAATGTTAAATGGAATCCTATAAGGGTGGGGTTGATTTAACAAGTGTGGGGTTGTTTCTGGGGAGAAGGCTTAGTGTTTGAGTATAGAACAGGTGTAGGCAGCTCCTGTTCAGTACAGTTTACCTAAAATGGTAAAATAACTATCACTTTTAATCCCAGCAGTCTCTGGGGACTGTATGATTTCCCCAATGTTAGTCTGAATGGCAATCGGGGCGTGCCTGATTTCTCTGAATGCAGAGGAAAATTTCCCTTACAGGAAGCTATCCTTCCTCTGAAACTACCTATTACCCACAAATTACTTGCCTTTATGACCTTAGTTTTGAATTTAACAGTCCATACAAGGTCTCTTGTCTCATAATAGCGGATAAGCCTGTTTCCTATTCTTTCCATAGATTCATAGATTCTAAGGTCAGAAGGGACCATTCTGATCATCTAGTCCGACCTCCTGCACAGCGCAGGCCACAGAATCTCACCCACCCACTCCTATGAAAAACCTCACCCATGTCTGAGCTATTGAAGTCCTTAAATCATGGTTCAAAGACTTCAAGGAGCAGAGAAGCCTCCCTCAAGTCAACCATGCCCCATGCTACAGAGGAAGGCGAAAAACCTCCAGGGCCTCTCCAATCTGCCGACCCCAAATAGGGCAATCAGCTAAACCCTGAGCATATGGGCAAGATTCACCAGCCAGATACTACAGAAAATTCTTTCCTGGGTAACTCAGATACCGTCCATCTAATATCCCATCTCAGGGGATTTGGCCTATTTACCCTGAACATTTTCATCTTGGACAAAGTCTCCTGTTCCATTTTTCCACATTTAACCTTGGTTTGATATTTAAAGGTCTTTGAAGTAACTTAAGAACATTTTCATATTCTAAAGGGCTTTGAATCATTTGTTCAGTATATTGGGGGCCACAGGAAGGCCATTACAGTCTCCAAGTGCACATCTTCATGTTATTTAAGACAGTATTTTGGACATCTCTATCCCCCCCAGAAGGAGAAATCCCTTCTTGGGGGAATTAAAGGCTGTTCCAGGGACCACATCTGGGACCACATGGGCACACTACCTTACAGTAACTACAGAGCAGTGAACTGGCCCTATTTCACGGTTCATTATGTTGAATGTTGCTGCACTTGCTGATTCAGCATTTAGAATTACATTAATGTTAAATAGTTCTACTTAGGGTTCTGTGTGGATGAAATGGGAGTATTTGAAGAAACTTAATTAGCAGACAAGCAAAAACCTTGCTGATCTACCAAGCCTTGTTCCCCTGCTTTTCTAAAGTTTAAGGAAATGCATGTTGTTGTTTCCAGTTTTTTCATATTTACCACATTAATCTGCAAGACCCTTAACTAAAGAATCTTGTAATATTTGTCTGCAGAAACTATTGTAGTTGTAACATCAGATTAACATCGGGGATTATAACACGAAAGTGAACAGTGTACTTCTGATCAAAGGAGGTACTTTGCTTCACACAATTCAATATTATGGAGACAATGAGTGTTTAAGAATAATCAAATGTTGTTACTAAAGCTGAATTCTAAATGTTAATATGTTAGGAGAATTTCCAAGTGCCTCACATTCACCAAGCTGCCACAGGAATGGATTCTGCAACCGCTAGCGATGAAGATTCACATGAATTGGAGAAAGCTGGATATCATGTACAAAGAGAACCATTCTTCTTGCCAGAAATGGTAAGACAACTGGTATGTAGGACTGTTTGACGATTAAATCTTATTAAACGGTTTTCTTCGTGATCTAAATAACTTCCTTTGGAACCGAAGTCTGAAAGTAAGTTTGAAAGCTGGTAAGTGACTAAGCTAACAGAGGGATAGTACTTTTCCTCATCAGAAAGTTTATTAAAATTGAATAACTCTTAATCTTAAATATTTGCACAACAAATGTTGTTTTGTAAATGGTTTACTATTGTAGCTCTGCACCTATTTCTTCAACAGATAGGCGAAACTGACAAGCCAAGTTTTAGACCTGGACTAGAAGGCAATAGTTCTGATGAGACTTCTGTTGGAACAATAGCCAGTAATTCCAAAATAGAATACAGTCAATCTGCAGAGGATCAGGTTATTGGTTTACCGGTAACAGGTATGTGTATTTCACAGTTGTGTACTTCCTTCTGGTAAGTTTAGAGCTTATGTTCATAAATTGCTAATGCACACTACTTGAAAACGTTGTCACAGGGAATACACTAAAATGTAGAAAGAAAAGGAGTACTTGTGGCACCTTAGAGACTAACAAATTTATTAGAGCATAAGCTTTTGTGAGCTACAGCTCACTTCATCGGATGCATTTGATGGAAAAAACAGAGGAGAGATTTTTATATATATACACACACACACACACACACACACACACACACACGCACAGAGAACATGAAACAATGGGTTTATCATACACACTGTAAGGAGAGTGATCACTTAAGATAAGCCATCACCAGCAGCAGTGGGGGGAAAGGAGGAAAGCCTTTCATGGTGACAAGCAAGGTAGGCTAATTCCAGCAGTTAACAAGAATATCTGAGGAACAGTGGGGGGTGGGGTGGGAGGGAGAAATACCATGGGGAAATAGTTTTACTTTGTGTAACGACTCATCCATTCCCAGTCTCTATTCAAGCCTAAGTTAATTGTATCCAGTTTGCAAATTAATTCCAATTCAGCAGTCTCTCGTTGGAGTCTGTTTTGAAGCTTTTTTGTTGAAGGATAGCCACTCTTAGGTCTGTGATCGAGTGACCAGAGAGATTGAAGTGTTCTCCAACTGGTTTTTGAATGTTATAATTCTTGACGTCTGATTTGTGTCCATTCATTCTTTTACGTAGAGACTGTCCAGTTTGGCCAATGTACATGGCAGAGGGGCATTGCTGGCACATGATGGCATATATCACATTGGTAGATGCGCAGGTGAACGAGCCTCTGATAGTGTGGCTGATATCCCCTGAATAGATATGTGGACAGAGTTGGCAACGGGCTTTGTTGCAAGGATAGGTTCCTGGGTTAGTGGTTCTGTTGTGTGGTGTGTGGTTGCTGGTGAGTATTTGCTTCAGATTGGGGGGCTGTCTGTAAGCAAGGACTGGTCTGTCTCCCAAGATCTGAGAGAGCGATGGCTCGTCCTTCAGGATAGGTTGTAGATCCTTGATGATGCATTGGAGAGGTTTTAGTTGGGGGCTGAAGTTGATGGCTAGTGGCGTTCTGTTGTTTTCTTTGTTGGGTCTGTCCTGTAGTAGGTGACTTCTGGGTACTCTTCTGGCTCTGTCAATCTGTTTCTTCACTTCAGCAGGTGGGTATTGTAGTTGTAGGAATGCATGATAGAGATCTTGTAGGTGTTTGTCTCTGTCTGATGGGTTGGAGCAAATGCGGTTATATCATAGCGCTTGGCTGTAGACAATGGATCGAGTGGTATGATCTGGATGAAAGCTAGAGGCATGTAGGTCAGCGGTCAGTAGGTTTCCGATATAGGGTGGTGTTTATGTGACCATCGCTTATTAGCACCGTAGTGTCCAGGAAGTGGATCTCTTGGGTGTGGACTGGTCCAGGCTGAGGTTGTTGGTGGGATGGAAATTGTTGAAATCATGGTGGAATTCCTCAAGAGCTTCTTTTCCATGGGTCCAGATGATGAAGATGTCATCAATGTAGCGCAAGTAGAGTAGGGGCATTAGGGGACGAGAGCTGAGGAAGCGTTGTTAGTCTCTAAGGTGCCACAAGTACTCCTTTTCTTTTTGCGAATACAGACTAACACGGCTGCTACTCTTAAACTAAAATGTAGTTGAGATTGCACTTCCTTTTCAACCCCCTTAAAAAAAAAAAAAAAGTGGCTAGGCAACTCTCCCCCAAAAATGAATACAGAAAATTAGTGTGACTATCTAAATCAAAATAAAACTAGATTGACCTTGATGTTGCTCCTTGTCTCTTGTAATTTAGAATCTTTCCAGAACAGTATTTTTACTAATTTAAAATGATAAACAATTATGGTTCCAGAACTTCTCTGGTGACTGATTACTCAGCTGTGTCCATCCACTTTTTGAGGCTGGGGAAAACAAAGCCCACAATGAGTAAACTTAGCAAACAGGGACAGTGATAGAGCACTCTTAAAGGTTGTTCATTCAAGAAGTCAAGTTTTATAGAAGGTTTTGGAATTCAATTGGTGTTGGGCATTCTTGCTGGGAAGGAGATGGGGGTAAAAAAGTATAAAATGCACATTTTCTTAAGGTTAGCTCTCAGTAGTTCAGTTCCTGTCCCTTACCTCAATCTTGTCTGGCAAAGTTCTTAATTAGCAATTTAAGAACATTTTGAATCTGAGGAATTATATCTCTTCCATAACTCTTGTTTTAGGGCCTGATTCAAAACACTCCTGTTGACTTAGTGGGCTTTGGATCAGAACAGAGTCCATTCATGGGTGGAGCAGCCATTTCTGCTGAGCTAATGCACTAAATCATTTTGGCTGCCTGATAAGTGAAGGACTGTTAGGCTGATCCGATGAAGAATACAGTGTTCATCTGGCCAAAGATGTCAGGTTTGATGCTGCTGTCAAGACAGTGGACTGATTTTTAGGGATCATTTCCTTTTCTCTCGTCCTTTTGGCAACTCGTTTCTTTTTTTGAGGCTGCACAGACTGCAGTTACTACTGACCAATGGGTCTTGAAAGTTATCTAGAAGGGACATGCAAGTCAACTCCTGTCTCTCTCCTGCCATCTCCTCTCTCTTCAGGGACCCCTCTCAGAATTGCCTGCTACGTTCAGAGAGACTCTTCTTCTGTTGGGTGCAGAGGAGATGATGCCTCGAGTTCTGCAGCAAGGGATTCTATTCCCATTATTTCATTATTCAGAAGAAGAAAGGAGGAGTTACCCTGTTCATTTGTCACTTCAGGCGTCAGATGTTCATCCTTTCTTCTATAATCCCCACTTTAGATCCCATTAATTTTTGAGTCAGTTTGTAGATACTTCCATGCGTGCATTTGTTCAGCTAACAAATATCTATGCTTCATGGTCAGTGACCTTCACTATCAGTTCAGAATCTGACCATTTGGACTGTCAACATCTCCAAGGGTTTTTACCAAATCTCTCTTGGTGGGAGCAACTCACCTGAGGAGACAAGGCTTTTACTTGTACCCATATCTTGATAACAGGTTGATTCGGGGGCCACTGATCGCAGCAGGTCACAAAAGGAGGTTCAAATAATTCTCCATCTATTCTCATGACTAGGCCTGAGGCTTAATAAACGCAAAATCCACCTTCACCCCATCCATTTTATAGTTTATATGGGTAGTAGTGGATGCTATAGCTGTAAAAGTGTACCTTCCTCAAAGAAAGTTTTGTGCATTGTGTCATTTCACTTCACACCACTCTTCTCTGCCAAAAATCTCAGTGAAGAGTCTGCCTCAGTTTTCTGTGATGCATGTTTTTGTGACTCTGTGCAAGGTTGAGTCTCTACCCTCTTTAAGGATGGATGAAGTCTGTTTACCAGCCGATAAGACACAGCATGGACTTACCTATAGAGGTCCCACAAAAGTGCTGGAATCTCTGCCGTGGTGGACAGACCTTTAAAACATCTGCTATGGTGTAATGTTTTAATTCTCTCTCTCTCTCTCTCTCTCCCGCCCCTCAAACCCTTGTTACAGACTCATCCAAACAGGGCTGAGGCATTTAGACAACCTTTAAGTATAGGTCCTGTTGTCCAGGGTGGAGCACGTTGCACATAATCCTACTAGAATTCAGGGCTATCCCTCTTGCAGGGCAGCACAACCCAAATCCTGATGAACAGTGGTGTGTTACAGAAACAGATGGAGTGAGATTGTCTCCCTTAAATCAGGAAGTGGTATTGATCCATCCTTCTTCTTCTTCATCCTAATGGTCTTTCACTTACCAGGCATCCAAAATGATTTAGTGGATTAGCTCAGCAGAAATGGCTGCGCCACATATAAATGGAGTCTTGGAACTCAGTCCCTGATCAGAACTTCCTAGAATGGTGGACATTTTGACACAGTACAGGAAGGGTTCTAAAAGACTGACATACAGAGCTAAGTGGAGGTGTGTTTCAGTGTGGTCCATTAAAAGATCTCTTCAACCCATGGATTCCTCTTATTACCTTGGACAATCTACTGTCTTTGAAGCGCTCAGGTCTGTCAGATCTGTTGCAGTGCACTTTCTGTCACCACATCATCCACCTTTTGAGGGTCATTCAGTTTTTCCTGCCCCACTGTATTAGCGTTTCAGGTGGGTCTGCTTCATATGTTTGCACTGGTCAATGAGCCCTTTCTTATCTAAGACTTGAATGTGGTGCTTCTCTTTATTTAACCTATATCATGTTCATTGTGCCACCTTTCCATTAAGGCAGCGTTTTTGGTGGCTATTACTTTGGCTCACTGTGTATGAAATCTAGCTGTTGGTGGGAAGCCCTGTATACACCATATTTCCCAAGGACAGTGTTGTTCTTATACTGCATCTGAAACTTTTACCAAAAGTGGTTTCAGATTTTTCTCATTAAGCAATATATATATTTACCTCTGTTTTTGTTCCTAACTCTCATAGTTCTTCTGCATTGGCTATGTTCGGACACTGAATGTTCTTAGATTGTCATTTTTACTGTGAACAGCAGACATTTTGTCAATAGGCACTTTGTGACTTTTGAAGATCAATCTGAGGCAAACTGTTTCCTCTCAGACTCTTGAAGTGGGTATCAAACAGTAGTAGGGTCTCCAATGTGTTGAACAAACAACCACCTCTCTTAGGTTAAGATGTCGTCTGTGAAGTAACATTAATCCACACCATGTAGAGTCAAGCACAGGAGGTTTTTATTACACGCAGCGCTGGTGGAGTGTCACTTTCCTTATTAGGCTCAGAGACACTGCAGAACAATTAATTACAATAGATTATATAGAGTGCTCATTGAGCGGAGCGAAGCGATGGGGATGGGTTTTCCCGAGCCTCTGGATGGGTTCTATTAGCAAGACAAGATAAGCACAATAAGCCAATGGTCTAAAAGATTACATAATGGCTCCACCCAAGGCTCAGATTAACATATTGTTGACACATAGGTAATTACCCCCAAACTATGTCTATTAAAGTGTAGAGGTTAAATCATAACTTTGGGGTCCAGGGGAATGAGGTAGCAGCTCTCCCGGTTGACCAACAGGTACATTCCTGGAGATTCAAAGCACAAAAGCAGTAATTAGTACTTAATAACAATTGTTTATAAGTTTAGCCTTGCATTCCTGTGGGCTAGGATTGGCATACATCTGAGAGAGGAGGGTATCCTAACTCATGTGAATCATATTAGGCCTCTCCCCAAACTCTGCCTGGGATCTGGGGTATTGTACCACTATCTCCTCCCTGCATTACGGAGTAACCGTGAGGCCTTTCTCAGCGCTTTATGTGTCTATATCTGTGATAAGGACGCCCAATTACACTCTGAGTTATGCTGTCTCCACTTACTGACTTGAAACACACAAGGTTATCTGTTTACCCCAGCTTTCTCTTAGCCATGTATTGCTCTCTGTTAGCCAGCCCCCATGGCCCAGGCCAAGCTGTGGACTCCAGGTCTGTATGAAAAATTCTTAGCAGAAAGTGTAGTTAAGATCTTACATCCACAGCAAATGGATTTTGGCCCTTCAGTCTGCTAAAGGTCAGGTAACATCAGTAGTAGCATGCTTCCATGGGATTCCCTCTTTCAGAAATTTATAGGTAAGCTACTTGGAGTTTGTCATACATTTACTAATCATTACTTCATTGTTCAGCCTGTAGATGAGACCCAGTTTGGCAAGCTGCCCTACAATTATTTAGGTAGGACTCCTATCACTTTCCTCCACTGGGAGGTAAATTGATGGGATCCTTGTAGAAAATAGTAGAAGAGAAGACCATTATTTACCTTACAGCAACTGTTTCTTCAAGATGCTTTTGGCCAGATAGATCCCACAACCTATTCTCCTCCTCTGTTGATACAGAGCACGGTATAGTTTTGGTGAGGGTCCTGACTGGTGGTTGGGATACTCTGCCCTGTATATCTTCGCTAGAAGTGGTGCAAATGTGGATGTGCAGCCACTGCAAATGGTGCTGGCCAAAAGGATTCCATGCCCATGTGCATAGGATGGATATACACTGCAGTAGGATACGTGTGGACAAGAGCATCCTGAACAATAGTTACTGTAAGGTAACTATTTATTTTTTCTCTTTTCTTATGTCCTAAAACTAAGTTGGGGGAAAAATGGATTATCTCCCTTAGATTTATTTAGTATTAAATATCTTTCCTTCTGTGAAAAATCAATTAGTATCACTATTGTCAGTACTTAAATATTTATCTTATATATTGTCCTCATAGGAATTTTGTAGCTCCTTTCTGTGTAAATTGATCTAATGTCCAGCACTTTGAGTGACTGCACATGTTGATTTCACTTCAGTTGTATGCAAACCCAGTGCCAGAGTCAAAGATTTTTTTCCCTTAGCTGTACCTGTCAGTGTGATACACATGCTCTCTATTGCCTTCTGCTGCTGTATGATGGTTTAAAGGGCGGAGTAGCCCCAGACCTCGCCTCAGTTCTACTGATCAGTAGTCGGAGTGCTTTGTCTTGCTTTTGAGAGTTTTTCCCCTTACAGGGAATTATATTTTCTTTCAGTAAAGAACCGACATCAGTAGCAACTGATGGTATTTATTAGATTAGTATAGGTTTTCTTTATTTTTCTTTATTTCTCGCAGTGTTGGTTCCCTCTTATTTACCAGGTGCCCGATGCCTGGTACCAGTTTATGCCTTTGTCTCCAGGGTTTAAGCCTTGTGTAGGATGCAAGAAATCTGTGCTGGTGAGTGACCGTCATTCCAGCTGCCTAAAGTACCTCAGCATGGGTAGAATTAGAGACCACTGCCAAATTTGCAGGGATTTCAAGTCCCAAACAAAAAAGGACAGAGGTGAAACTGACACATCCTCATAGAGGCCACTCTGTGTCCATCTTCTGAACCTTCTCACTTGGGGCGCACATTGAGTTTTTAAGCATCGATGAGTAGTGCCCCTCCAGACACAGCGTCAGAATCTCGGCACTAATCCCTTTTCCTGGTGTCAAGAAAGAAGCACAAAAGGTCAGAATTGTCCAAGGAGCTGAGACATAGCTCCACTTAAACAATTGAGGTCCCTGGTACCATACACCAGTAAGCAAGGAGGACATGGTAGGGTGTCCCCTGGGAAGAGACACTCCCCAATAGTGACCAACCTCTTTGCATCAGGAGTTGACTCCAGCACTGGTGCCCTGGCTGTTGAGACCAACTTCCACACATGGTACTGTCTGTTTCCATGCAACATTATCTGCACCAGAAAAATCTCTTGGTACCAATGCTGCTGGAGGCCTATGCAGCAGGACAAGACCTGCTTTGCCTTTTGGTGCTGGACTCCACAATGGTACAGACACAGCTTGTCCAGTACTGGTGTATCCTCAGGCCCCAGTTATGGACTTAACGTCTGGGTCTTGATCAGCCCTTGGTACAATGGGCGGCTAAAGCCTCAGGGCATCTGGTGTTGAATCGTGCAGTCCAGGGGTAAATCCACCATCATGTCCCTGGTACCGATATCTCTAGTGTGATGTCCCCAGACCTTGGCACCACCTGGCACAGCACCACAGTGGTTGGGCTATTCAGGGTCCGTCTGGAAGTGTGAGCTGGGCTCATATGCCTCTCCTTCCTGAGACAGACAGCAGCACTCCCATTCTCCTTTATTGAGGGTGTTTTGTTATTGGTACCCACTGGATTTCTAGAGACAGGAACCTTTGTTTCCAGTAAAGCCCAGGGTATGGCCATCTTCCCGGGTTCCTTAGACTTTTAGATCTCCTAGCAGGAGGCATGCTAGTTCATGAGGAGGTCCAGGAGGCTTTTGTTGCTACTGATGTCGGTTCAAGCAAAACCCTCAAGGCTTGCAAATTTCAGAACCTCTAACCTATGCAGTGCAGGAGTATCAGCCTCTGTCTCCTTTGTGTTCTTCCTCATCACCAAATGATACCATAGGTCCTTGGGATGCTGCAACTGTCCACGATGGCTACAGGGCTTACCAAGATCTTTTAAAGAGAGTAGCTACCTATCTTGATATCCCTGTTAAGGTGGTCCAGGAGATTTCTCATAGACTTATGGACATTCTGGGTTCGGCAGGCAGAACTATGCTAGAAGGCCATATTAATGACAACATATTAGAGCCTGCCAAATCCTTGTGGCAGTTGCCATCCCCTCTGCCTCTGACAGCGAAAAGAACTGAGAGGATGTACCATGTCTGTTTTCAAGGATATGAGCATTTATATACCCATCCTTCTCAAGGTTCCGTAGTTATTTCAGCAGTGGATGAAAGAGTGCATCAGGGTTGTCCCTCTTCTGCCCCAAAGGACAAAGAGGTAAAGAAGTTAGACCTGTTTGGTGGAAACATTTATTCTGCATCTTGTCTACAATTCCACATTGCTAATCCACAAGCATTGATGAATAGATACATCTCCCTCTCGGGCAATATGCTTAAGTTCTCAGACCAGTTGCCAGAGGATGCCAGACAGGAATTCCAGGCTCAGTTAGATGAGTGCAAGATGATTGCTCGCACCTCTCTGCAATCATCCTTAGGTGGAGCAGATTCAGGGGCTGGAGCCCTGGCATCTGCAATATGTGCAGATGTTCATGGCTTCAATCCTCAGGCCTTCTGCGGGAGGTCTAGCAGTCTGTGCATGATCTCCTCCTTTTTGAAGGTTCTATCTTTTTTCGCAGAAATTGGATGAGATGTTCCTCGGTCTCAAAGATTCGAAAGCCACATTGAAATTGTTGGGAATTGTCACGCCTTTCCCTAAAAGAAAGCAATTCTGGCTTAATCTCTGCAGAGATACCTACCTTTCCCACTGAGACAGCCTGATCAATATAGAAAACAAGGCAAAACTGGAGAAGATGAACTTTCACTTCAGCTGGTTCTCCCAGACAGTTAGGAAATCTCCAATAGTCTGTGCGCCTGCCTTGTCGAGGACAAAGTACCACATTGCAATGTACCAGTTTCTCAATCCCTTTTGCTTTTGTAGAAGATGACCCATTTCCTATGTGCTTGGTCCCATATTACCACAGATTGATAAATCCTAAATACTGTGAAACAGAGATACACCTTGCAGTTTATTTCTTCTCCACACACCATGTTCCTCTTCTGGGACCACTCATGAAGATGTCTTCATCTGAAAAGTATAGTCTCTACTCCATTTGGGAGCTACTGAAGAGATTCCCACTCTTAATCGAAAGGAGAGGTTTCTATTCACACTATTTCCTGATTCCAAAGGCAAAAGGAGGTCTTGGCACCAGCCTGGACTGGAAGAATTTGAACAAATGTTTTGGATGGTCACCCTAGAATCCGTTATCCCCCCTCACTGGATCCTGGCAACAGGTACGATACCCTCAACTTGAAGGATGGATATTTTCATGTGGCAATCCATCAAAGCCACAGGAGAGTCCTAAGATTTCTGGTCATCAACACCCATTATCAGTTTACCTTTGGCCTGTCTCCTGCCCCACAAGTGTTTACAAAATGCATGGTGGTAGCTGTGTTCCTAAGGAAAGCAGGGGTGCAAGTATTTATTTCTTTACCTAGATGACTGGCTGATACAAGGTCAATCCAAGCTCCAAGGAGTAGACAGTATGTTCAGGATCCAACACAACTCCAGTGTTCTGGGGCTGATTAATGAAGATAAATATGCCTTCTACCCAGTTCAGAAATTAGAATTTATAGGAATGATCCTGGATTCTGTAGTAGCCAGAGTGTTTGTACGTCAAGCCAGATTCTAGACATTGTTAACTATTTCTATAGATCTCAAAGCCCATCTATTTACAACAATAAGAAACTGCTTTAGACTACTGGGGCACGTGGGTTACTTGCATGTATGTGGTTTGGTATGCCAGACTTCATCTCAAAGTTGCAAGGCTGGTTAAAGTCATGTACTTTCTGGCTAGTCACCCATTGGGCATGGTGATTTGAGTGTCTGCAGGAATGCTGTCCACCTTGGACTGGCGGCTGGATCTGGCCAAAATATGTATGGGAGTTCCATCTGCCCTGCCCTTTTATCCACATTGACTCTGTTTACAGATGCTTTTCTAGGTTGGAGAGCTCACTAGGAAACCTACCAACTCAAGGTCTATGGTTTCATCAAGATTTGGCTCTCCATATAAATGCGCGGGAGTTGCAGGCAATGCATCTGGCCTGTCAGGATTTTCGTCCTCACGGAGGCCACTGTTGAAGTTCTGAACAGAGGGAGGGGCCACATCAGACCACGTTTGTCAAAAGGCAATACATCTTTGCAAGTTTTGTATCTCATGTAAATCATGTAGAGGCTTCCTACCTTTCTGGTGTTCAGAACAGCTTGGTGGATCACTTGAGCAGATCACTGAGGGTGCGGGGGGGAAATCATGAATGGTCCCTTAGCTCAGATATTGTGAGATTCACTTTTCAAAGATGGGGTATTCCTCACTTAGACTTGTTTTTTTGCTCCTTGATTGATTTAACCTTTTTAAAAATAAATAAATAAATAGAGGAATCTATTCCTTGAAGCTAGACAGGTCATTGGGCTTTCTTCTTAGGGATTCCTACCACTTGAATATTCCTTGATCTCATTTAGTTCTTCTAGGTTTTTTTCTGTCTGTAAAGATAATTTTTGAGGTTAGTATCACTGTTTTGTTTTTACAACTTCTATGTGATCTATTGCTAACTCTAATCTCATATTTATTAGATATGGTCTCTGTTATCTAATCATAATTTAGATTTTTGTAATGAAAATACTTCAGGATAAAGTTATAAATTAAAAGAATCCAATACATTTTTATTTGCTTACCATGCTTTATGCTCTTCTATTTTAAGATGGTGTAGGCGTATTTTGCTATAGCCTTGAGACAATGACTTAAAGAAATGCCCCTCTACTTTCTCTCTTCCCTTTTCAAGTAACAAACTTTTATGGGTATTTGTAACACTTTTTTGTTTGACAAATTTTCAATTTTCTATAGCATATTAGGGTTTTTCTCTTTTTGGCTGGGCACTTAATTGCGTAGTTCTAATGTGTTCTTTTCTCAGTGCTAGGACCTTTCTTAGTTTCTAATTTTTAATTGCTTAACTATGTCAAATTACTTTGCATGAAACTTATCAAGGGTTTTGACCCAGAAGTAGCTTTTTATAGAAATCTTTGTGACTGAGATACTCCATGTAACTTTAATTCAACCACTTCCTGATTAGCGTGTTTAACTGTGTAGCCTTAGCATACTCCTCGTGTAGCTGTTGGTGTGGTTATAAACATGACTTCAAAAATTTACCCAACACTTACTAGCCCAAGTAATAAGTCTGCTTGCCATGTCAAAGTATGTGGGTGCCTTGAGTTACACCTCTTTGGCTTAGTCTTTTGTTGACTAGATTGGGCCTGAACAGTAGTCTCCTGGTAGCTTAAGTCTTGACCTGTTACCCCAGTTATGTTGCCCTCTCCATATACCAATCAGTTTATGGTGGGCCACCTTAATAACTTATCCTGGGCTGCCTCCCCTCAATAAGGCTAACTTTGGCAGGCTCTGCACAGAGCCTTCCTCTGGATGGTGAAGGGCAGAGGAGTCTCCTTCCTGGAACATACCCCCAGCCTGCCCAAATACAGGGAGCAGTAGACTGAGGAACAGAATCCACAGCCATCCAAAAACCAGTAGTGGTGGGACCCTGCCTTTCATTATAGCAAGGCCCTCTTTTCTAGGGAGTTGGCCCTGTTAACAGCACCCTAATGGGCAGAAGAGTCTTAAGGTTTGAGGGAGTCCCTGCCATACTAGCAAAGATTTCTGCATGTGGGGGTCACTCAAGCAGAGGGCTCTGAGGGAGGCAGAAGTAAGTGCAGCGAGATAGTCATCTGCTGGAGTGGTGGTGTATCATTAAGGGGCTCCCACACGCACACACACCTTGGATGGGGTAGGTTGGATCCCCCAAGGCCCTCTACTACAATGATGAGCATCCACCTAGTACACCTTACTCTGGCTGCCCTACCCTTAGGTCCTCTAATAGTGGCAGTACTGGCTGTCTCTGCATACTTAGTAAGACATTACTGCATTAAGAAAAGGAGTACTTGTGGCACCTTAGAGACTAACAAATTTATTTGAGCGTAAGCTTTCGTGAGCTACAGCTCACTTCATCGGATGCTGTAGCTCACGAAAGCTTACGCTCAAATAAATTTGTTAGTCTCTAAGGTGCCACAAGTACTCCTTTTCTTTTTGCGAATACAGACTAACACAGCTGCTACTCTGAAACCTGTCATTACTGCATTAGTTACATTCAGTTCATGTTCCATAACAGCATAAAGCTTAAGCAGTTTTTTAAATAAATTAAACTGCAGAAGGTGATGATGCTTGCCTAGCAAAACTTTCTACTTGTCAGTTCTGCTTATAATGCATGCTTTAGACTCATTTACAGACTGTAAACTTCAATAGAATCATTTGGAGACTTGCACCTGCAAATAGCTTGTTTGAGCAACTTGCCTAGTAACCTAACCTTCAAAAATCATACTCTTGCAAATAGTTCCAACTTCAGGATTATTTCCCCGGTAGACAAAATGGACAGAGAAACAGCAACCATTGTTCAGACTGAGACTCAAAAGCAGTAAATTAAAAGGCAAATTGCCATTCCCTATTGATATTCAAATAGCACTGAAACAGATAAATTATGGCATACAAAAGAAAAATGGGAAACATCACAGAGGAGGCCTTGAAATGGCCCATGGAGCTACAACTGCATCTGTAGGATGTTGCTCTGCAGATGCCATAAGCGAGAGAGAAATGGCATGTTGTATTCACAATGACCTCTCCATCAAGGATAGAATTCCAGTAGAAAGTAATTGTACAGTTTTGGACTGTTCATTAGCCGCTAATGAATTGAACATAACCAGACCCAACTTCTGTTATAAAGAATGTGAGAAAGTAACTCATGGCACGTTGTCTGAAACCACTGTTAAACAAATGTTTTAATGTGTCATGTACATAAAATATTAGAGAAATCCTTTGACATATATTGATTTTTTTTTTTTAATTCCATGTCACAATCCCAATCTATTGACTCCTCTTCTGTAATATTAATACCAGCAAGGAGCAAACCATCATCTGTCCATATTGGTCAAGTAAAAACTCTACGCTTTTATGTTTTGCTTAGCAACGTAAGAAATAACACTCCAGTTCAGATTAGACCACTCAAAGATCAGTTTTTAAGATCATTGGACTTTAGTCAGTGGGTTACAAGAGAGCCAAAATTACCTGATGGTAAGTCTGTCCAAAGTGAACTACTTTGTGGGTTCTCACAGCAGAAAACTTAAATTAATACTAGTAAACCACTTTATTTCTCTCATGCTGCAGGAAATGGTTGTGTCTTTGGAGATCTTGGTAGTGGAAGTGAAGAAGCAGCTTTGGTACCACTATTTCCCCCTAACATGCAGAGTTTTGAAACGGGGGGAATTGGAAGAAACTTAACTGAAGAAGAAAATGAAGTTTTAGTCCAGGCTTCTTCCAAATATATGACTCTTGAAGATATTCCTACTCACAATGAGGTAACAAAAGTTTGAGGAACTGCTTGTTGTACAACAAAGAAAAAATTCCAACTTTTTTGTGGTTGAATGCTTCCAATAAGTCTGTATTAATTTTCTGAGGACTTGTGTATTATCAATGTGGGGTCTTTGGCAATGTGTCTGCAACTCCAGGTGTCAATAAACATATATTTGGCTCTGTAGTTGGCTGTGAAGCAGAAGGGCTATTGCTCCTCTAGCGACGAGCAGGGAAAAGATCTATACGTAGTCTATACAAACTCCTTGTCTTTCCCCCTCCTCCAAGACAGTGCTGAATGGGCTGATGTGTACAGATTTCTGGAACTGTACTTCTGGAGTCTTTTCTCTGCTCTAAAGACTTGCTCAGAAGAGGGGAAGCAGAGTTGGTTGAGATGGGTCCTCTTTAGGTGGCCATATAATAAAGACTAGTATATCTCCTACTCCTGAGGGCATTCTATGCCAAAAAATTAAAACTTCTGCGCACAATATTTTAAAATTCTGCAAATGTTATTTGTCAAATAAATGTGGAGGCTCCAGCATGGCATTGGGGAGCACAGGCCACTGCCTGCACAGAGGTGGAAGATGTCTGTGCAGTTCCCCCGGCACATGAACTCAGTGGTGAGGCTGCACCCAACGCTGACACAGTGCAATAAATGGGCCTGCCCCAGAAACACTCTGTGCCAGGGTGGGCCGGCAGGCTCAGCAAGGAAGGATCAAAGTATGGAGGGGCTTAGTGTGGAGGGATCCAGATGTGGGTTGAGAGAGTTCTCTGTGAGGCAGTTTGGTGCGTGTGGCTCAGTGGGGAATCTGGGTGCAGTTGGTGGGTCTGGATGCACAGGGGCTTGTTGGGGGGTTCTAGATGCAACGGTAATGGGACTCCGCAGAGGGCTCCAGGTGAAGGTGGTTGGTGCTCAGTGGTGGGTAGGGAGAATCTGGTGTGTGGGAGGATAGAGTTTGGCGGGGGTGGGAGGGTTTGGTGTGGGGTGCTTATGGGGGGGGGTCCAGATCCTGGAGGAGTGGGGCTCAGTGGTGTGGCGATCCAGGTGCAGCTGGTTGGGGCTTGGTGGGGTGGGATGGGGATCCTGGTGCGGGTGGCTTGGGGTGATTCAGGGCTTATTGGGGAGGGTTCTGAGTGCATGGGTGGGGTGAGGCTCAGCGGGAGGGTCTCAGTATGAGGGGGTGTGGGTGCTTGCGGGTTGGGCAGATGCGGGAGCAGCTCCCTGTACAGGGATCCTTCCCCCTGAAGCTGAGGAGCGATGGGTGCAGGAAGCGGGGGACGGGTGTGTGTGTGTGTGTTTTTTGCAGAGCTTCCTGTAGCTGGGGAAGAAATCTGGGGGTGGGTCTGACCCGGCCCCAGGTGCCATGCAGGGGAAGAGGAAGTCCCATCCTCCCCAGCCCAGCTGGGACTAGCAGTTGAGCCAGTCACAGGGTAGGAGCCATCAGCTGCGTCTTCCCCAGTCACACCCCCTGCCCCATAGGGATTTAACTCTCTGCTGGCTGCCCTGGGCACCCAAAACATACTGCTGGGGAGGGACATATGACTACTCTTGTGGCTTCCCTTTGCTTCCCTGTCAGTCATTTTTCTGCAGGGAAGCAAAGAAGCCTGCGGGGGACATAAATTCTGTGCATGCGCAGTGGTGCAAAATTCCTCCAGGATTAATCTTCCTGGTCTATTTCAAGGTGGTTTCAAAATAGCTTTCCTAGAAAGGTAGATTTTTTTTGTATACAGGTTTCACTGTATTTAGTCAGAACAAATGGTCAAGTCTCTTTCCTTCCTACCACCTCCTTCCTGATTCCTTAAGTTTGTGTCATAGGAGATCTGGGATGTAATTTCAGGCTTTCGTGAGACTATGCATTGAATCCTGTTTAATGTATTCCTTCTTACCTATCTTAAATGCAGCTTCAGCAAAGCATTAATAACATTGCTGTTTAATACCCCATGAGGGGAAGAGAATATGAAAATGTGGGGTCACAAACACTAAAATGGTCTTAATCATGATTGTATGGTTATTGCATGGCATCACTCCAAGGCACAGTTGAAGTTGTTTCTATGTCTTACTCTGTATTTCCACAGTTTGGCTTGTTTCGATTTCTGTTTAGTATAATCCTAACTATAAAGTTCCAGTGTTTGTAATGCTTGGTTTCGGAATAATTACATTCCTGTAATGCAAGTTGCTGATACATACTCTCAACTTGAACTCATTGTAACATAGTTTGTTTTTTTTTGGCTGGGAATAAGTTAAGTTTGATTATATATTGAGGTCTTCATTTTACTTGATTATAACCAGCATTAAGAATATAGCGTGGATCCAATTGGAAATGGTTAGGGTGACTTCAGCATTATCAAATGGGATCATAACATGAGAGAGTCTAGTAAGACTGCATGTTAATGTTGTTAGTAGTTAGTTACTAAAAATTAGTCCAAAATATTTTAATTTTAGTTTAAATGGCATTCTATATTCAGCTGCTACTTAAAACAATTATCTAATCTGTAGAAAGAATGAGGAGTACTTGTGGCACTTTAGAGGCTAACAAATTTATTTGAGCATAAGTTTTCGTGGGCTAAAGCCCACTTCATCAGCTGCATGCATTGGAAAATACAGTCGGAAGATAGACACGCACACACAGAGAGAGAGAGAGAACATGAAAAATGGGGGTTGCCATACCAACTCTTAACGAGGCCAATCGATTAAGGTGGGCTGTTAGCAGAAGGAGGAAAAAAATCCTTTTGTAGTGATAATCAGGATGGCCCATTTCAAACAGTTGACAAGAAGGTGTGAGTAATAGTAGGGGGAAAAATACCATGGGGAAATAGTTTTTAGTTAGTGTAATGACTCATCCACTCCAGTCTTTATTCAAGCCTAATTTAATGGTGTCCAGTTTGCAAATTAATTCCAATTCTTCAGTTTCTCGTTGGAGTCTGTTTTTGAAGTTTTTTGTTGAATAATTGCGACTTTTAGGTCTGTAATTGAGTGTCCAGGGAATCTGAAATGTTCTCTGACTGGTTTTTGAATGTTATAATTCTTGATGCCTGATTTGTGTCCCTTTTTTTTTTGTTTTTGTTTTTTTGTTTTTTACGTAGAGATTGTCTGGTTTGGCCAATGTACATGGCAGAGGGGCATTGTTGGCACATGATGGCATATATCACATTGGTAGATGTGCAGGTGAACGAGCCTCTGATGGTGTGGCTGATATGATTAGGTCCCATCATGGTGTCCCTTGAATAGATATGTGGATATAGTTGGCAACGGGGTTTGTTGCAAGGATGGGTTCCTGGGTTAGTGTTTTTATTGTGTGGTGTGTGGCTGCTGGTGAGTATTTGCTTCAGGTTGCGGGGGCTGTCTGTAAGTGAGGACTTGCCTATCTCCCAAGATCTGTGAGAGTGAGGGATTGTCCTTCAGGATTGGTGTTGATCTTTGATGATGCGCTGGAGAGGTTTTAATTGGGGGCTGAGAGTAACGGCGAATGGTGTTCTGTTACTTTCTTTGTTGGGCCTGTCCTGAGATAGGTGACTTCTGGGTACTCTTCTGGCTCTGTCCACCTGTTCCTTCACTTCAGCAGGTGGGTAGTCTTGAATAAAGACTGAGAGTGGATGAGTCCTTACACTAACTAAAAACTATTTCCCCATGATAATTTTCCCCCTACTGTTACTCACACCTTCTTGTCAACTGTTAGAAATGGGCCATCCTGATTATCACTACAAAAGTTTTTTTTTTCTCCTGTTGATAATAGTCCATCTTAATCGATTGGTCTCGTTAAGAGTTGGTATGGCAACCCCATTTTTTCATGTTCTCCGTGTGTGTGTGTGTGTGTGTGTGTGTACGTACATATCTATCTTCCTATTGTATTTTCCACTGCATGCATTTGATGAAGTGGGCTTTGCCCACGAAAGCTTATGCTCAAATAAATGTGTTAGTCTCTAAGGTGCCACAAGTACTCCTCGCTTTCTCCTGATACAGACTAACACAGCTACTACTCTGAGACCTAATCTGTGTAAACTGGACTAGAATCTAACTAGAAACACTTGCTAGTTTTGTTTGTTTAGAAAGTGCGAACTACTTCGTTAATTATTTTTTTTGTTCTTAAGGATGCCATGAATGGTGAAGATGTACTAGATTCCATCGGTCATGCTGAATTCAAACTAGATTCATTATACCTTCAGCACATGGGCATCAATAAGACGGTCGTTGATCTCTCCGATGCCATTTTAGAGCAGAGAACACAATCCTCTAACTTGTGTCATGCTTCTTCATCTGAGGCTGAAGAAGTATTGCACTTGACAGATGGAGTATTTGTGTATGACACAGCTCCTCAAAGTCCTGTTAATGAAAATGCAGTTGTGACTGATACAAATCCGGTTGATGATTGTGAACTTGGTCTGGCTGATACTTACCTGTCTCCAACTGCTGGTGGTAGAGCAAGTGAATATCAAGATACAACAGAGGAAGGTTAGTTGCTGTAGAAATAGCCCATTAGGGCAAATGAGACAAGATTAGTTTGTACAGTGAGTGAACTAAAATTGCAAGTTAAGCTTCTTCCTAAATGTACCAGAAGCTTAAAAGAAAAGATCTAAGGGTAGGTCTACACCGGCGGGTAGTGATCGATCTATTGGGGATCGATTTATCGCATCTAGTGTAGACGCAATAAATCGATCCCTGATCGCTCTGCCGTCGACGCCTGTACTCCACCACAGTGACAGACGGAGGCGGAGTCGATGGGGGAGCGGCGGCAGTCAACCCCGTGCAATGAGGTAAGTCAAACTAAGATATGTCGACTTCAGCTACGCTCTTCTCGTAGCCGAAGTTGCGTATCTTAGATCGCTCTCTCTCCTCCCCCAGTGTAGACCAGGCCTAAGTCTAACTTAAATAGAAGAAATTTCTAGTTCAGTTTTGAATATTATTGTTTGTTGATATTTAATATATTAAATCACATAGTAAAACTTAAATTGTGGAGTGTCGTACAGTTCATAAAAATGTTATTTCAATGACAGTAACTAATATAAATTACAAGTTAGAAAATTGCTAAAATTTAAGACTTTTTTTTTTTATACCCCTTTATCTTGATCTAAAGTAAATTCAGTATTTTATGGCCTGGATGACCTACCACAGAGTGTTGTCTATCAAAATGAAGAGGGAAAATGGGTGACTGATCTGGCATATTATACCTCATTTGATGAAGAGCAAGACTTAAATCTGCCTGCAGACAATAAAATAAGTGAAGACTTCATAACTGCATGTAAGTAACCTCTTTTCTTCTTCTATTGATGACTCAGTTGCATATAATTAAGACTGCTTTCTTTCCTATACATGAACATAGGAAAGATTGGTGCTACCATAACCCCTAGTGTCAAATATAAGCCTCTGGTCCTGGGAATCTATGGATTTTTCCAAGAATGGATCATATGGTTAAGACTGTGTTTATGTCATGGAGGTCACGGGAGCCACAGAATCAGTGACTTCCAGAGACCTCTGTGACATTTTCTTCTTTAGTCCCAGGGGCTGGAGGACTCTGGAGGTGACAGTAGAGTGACCAGATAGTAAATGTGAAAAATCAGGATGGGGTGTGGGGGTAACTGGCACCTATATAAGAAAAAGCCCCAAATATCGGGACTGTCCCTATAAAATCGGGACATCTGGTCACCCTAGGTGAAAGCCAGTGGGGCTCTGGCCGGGGTCCTGCGACAGCAACGACAAGTGACAGGGGGCTCTTTGCAAAGTTCCAGAAACAGGTGACAGATTCCTGAAGGGGTACTCCTCAGGGTTCCAGTGACGGGTGACAGTCCCGTATGGAGGGAGCGGGATGCCTCAGCGATCGGCTGGGGTGTCCCGTTTTCTCTTCGGGAAATATGGTCACTCTGCAGCTCTCAGATGCCCTGGGCGAAAGGGGGAACCCCACAGCTCCCAGCCACCATGGTGGTGGGAGAAACTATGGAGTCGCAGCAGCAAAAGTCAGACAGGTCATGGCTTCCCTGAATTTTTGTTTGTTGCCTGTGGCTTGGCCATGACTTTTACTAAAACTAACGATGACAAAATCTTAGCCTTATATGGCTCATATGGCTAATGGCTTCTTTCCCATGTCGTCTTCCTCCATCCTCCAGTGAGGATTGTGATTTAAAGGATCTGTTAACTCTCCGACAGATGTGTCTGATCACTGTTGTGTAAGTGAACTGAGACAGGATGTCACAATGGTACAGGAGTGCAGAACAAAATTGCTTTTGGAAATTGGTCACAGCCTCTATGTCGGATCATAGGGTGGCAATTATCGTGATTCTATATCACCCTATGGATATAGAAGTCTCCCGAAAGTACAGGAAACTCCCTTGCAAAATGTTTCTTCTCCCTTTTAACATCTGTAGTTCCACAGAATGCTACATTTTCTGAACCGTATATATTCTAATTTCTTACTAAATGCTTTATTAAATATTTAAAGGTTGCAAAGTCAATTCCTAAGTTAGGAAAAAACCTTAATTTTGTATTATGCACCTTAATTTCTTTCCCTTTGAGTGTGCATGCATTAGGATGATCTTAGTTCTGAGTCCTTTTTCCACAGGACACAACCCTTACTTACTTACTTCCTGGGATAGGTGGTGCTCAGCGAATGAGGCTGACATTCACTGCTGCATCCTTATTCAGTGGATGGTCATATTTACTACGTGCCAGTCAAATGTTGAACTGAATGTGGAATATTTTATTTCTGCATGGGTATTCTTATTTTGGTCATCACTAGAGTGAATGTCTCTCAAACTATTTATTTATCATCACCTTGGTAATTAGTAGAAGTAATATCCCTATTTTGCAGCCGGGAACTAGAGTACAAACAGACTTGGGCAGAAATGTAAGCATTCATTAACTTTGGGAACAACTGGACCTCTAGGGGATGCTTTTTCCAAAGGTACTGAGGATTTGCAACTCCTATAAACTTCAGGGTTGAATGCTTAGCATTTCCGAAAGCAAGGTCCTAGATGTCTCAAGTGTTGCACACACAATTGTAGAAACTAACTGGAATCTTCAGCAGTAGTTGCTATAGTGACTTAATTTTTAGAAGTCTGTGGCAGAGCAAGGATAGGCGTTATCCTAGTTGCCAGTTCTGTACTTAACCACCCAGATCATCCCTCCCCCCCATACTACCTGGTATTCCCCTTCTTTATTTACTAAACACCTTTCATCTTCTGCTTCAAATGAGTCAAGGGTCATGTGGAAAACAGCCTGCCTTCACAACACAACCCTGTAACATTCTCAATTCATTCTGTACGCTGAATGAACAGGGTTGTTACATTGTGTGATCATAGAATTAGAGACTGTTTCATAATGCACATGTACAAGGAGACAAGTAAGCTTGCATGGTAACCTTATGCTAGACCTATGTTTTCAGTCACAACTGCTTATTGTAGGGACCAACGCATTTATTATTTTGTATATGGTAGTAATCCAGGTACAATTCAAGCATGCTATCTAAAACATAAGGATGTGTTTAAATTTACCATATTGGTTATTGTGTATGGGTGCAAAAACTGGTATGCTACAACTCTGAAATCCTTTAATTTATGGCAGGCTTTTTAAAAGTTTGAAAATTTTTCATGGAGGATACATGGGTTTGAAAGTCAAAAGCTAGTTCAGAGGTCTGTTTGAGATAGTCTTCAACACTGTAGGGCCTATTGCTACAGACACTGTACCAAAAAAGTATTCGCAAAAAGAAAAGGAGTACTTGTGGCACCTTAGAGACTAACAAATTTATTAGAGCATAAGCTTTCGTGAGCTACAGCTCACTTCATAGGATGCTCAAGAAAGCTTATGCTCAAATAAATTTGTTAGTCTCTAAGGTGCCACAAGTACTCCTTTTCTTTTTGTGAATACAGACAAACATGGCTGCTACTCTGAAACCTGTCAAAGTATTGACAGCTATGGCTTTTTTTGCTGCCAGGAGGACTAAATTACATTTAAAATGAAAGCTTAATTTTTTACACCTAAGGAGTAAGGGCTATATTTACAAAAGTATTCAAAGCAGGGGCTTTTGTAAATCCTCCACTTGCATCTTTGTGTGTCTATATATCTTTGTAAATCTGGCCCTTGCTGCCTTGTATGCATAGTTACACATGCTTTAGTATAAAGGATCTGTCATTGACTTGGAAAAATGCTGCAAACTTACGAAATTTTAATTTCATATCAGTTTTATATCAATGACCATGTTGTAGTTAATTATTTTCATTTTTTAAAGCTGAAGCAATAGCTAAGATTGCACAAGATCAAGAAGAATTTGAGAGGGATCACAGATTTTTGCAGGTTAGTGACTTTATAAAAAGTTAACTTTCTGAGAACTGCAGAAGGGTGATCTACTTATTTTGAACAACTTTCAAAATGATTTTTCATTCGCAGGAAGAGAAAATAGACGCACATAATACATCTGAAATAGAGGATACATCATGGAAATCTGCCAATAGCTATAACCTGCTGAGAGCGTCCCATACAACATCTGATCTTAGTAAAGATGCTAGCTACTTACGTTTGTCTTTGGGGGAGTTCTTTGGTCAGAGATCAGAAGCTCTTGGCTGTCTTGGCGGTGGCAGTGATGTGAGAAGGGTATGTGGCTGTCCAGGATTTTAATGCAAAAAACTGAAGAAAAGGACAAGAGGAACATAGCTGGAACTCTGTTCTTCTGTTGCATTTGTAACTAATGCTTCTAGAAGAGTCTGATATTCTAGACTAATCCAGTTGCTAGTGATTCTCTGTTCTAGCATGTGAGAGATATTGAACTAGTTTTGTTCCCCAGGTTGAAAGTTATTAGAGAGCGGGTATAGGGCCTGCCTTGTGTTTATTTAAGGGGCCACTTTGACAACCAGTGGGTTTCAATTTCCACCTTTTGAAGAAGTGATATTGTACATTGGGCTATAGCAAGGGTGGGCAAAATACGTTCCCATGGTCCGCATCCAGCCCATCTAATGTTTCTGTCCGGCCTCCTCTGCCCTCTCGTGATCTCAGAGTCTGGGCCACTAGAAGCCCCACTACGCAGCGGGGTGCTCAGGCAGGCTACCTGTCTGTCATGGCCCCATGCTGCTCCCGGAAGTGGCTGGCTGCTGCTGACATATCTCTGCATGTCCCTGACGAGTGGGGAGGCGGCTCCGCACACTGCCCCTGCCCTCAGCACTGTCCTCACAGCTCCCATTGGCCAGAAACTGGCCAATGGGAGCTGCGGGGGCAGTGCTTGTGGGTATGGGCAGCGCATGGAGACCCGCTGCTCCATTTCCCCCTGAGAGATGTGCAGAGATACTTCTGGGAGTGATGTGGGGCTATGGCATGCAGTCAGCTATCCAGTAAGTGCCTCCCATCCAGAGCCTGCACCTTGCACCCCCTCCTGCACCCCAACATAGAGCCCCCTCCTGCACCAAACTCCCTCCCACACCCCTCACCCTCTCCTGCACCCCAACACTCTGTACCAGCCTGGAGTTCCCTCCTGCACCCAAACTCCCTCCCAGACCCTGCACTCCCTCCATTAATATAGTAGAAATGTTTGGCCTGTGATAACTTCCCAAAAGTTGTGGAGTGGCCCTCCTGTGAAAGTTATTGCCCACCCTGGGCTATAGTATATAGTAAAAGTAGGCCAGATACAGAGGACTATTGGAGGTCTGTGGCGATTATCCTCTTTTGGGGTAGAGTGAGAAAAATCCGTTTGTTAAAACATTTTTGTTTAGCTGATGAGAAAAATTATCTAGTTTTTTGTTTTTTTTTTTTTTCTTTTTTGTGTGTGTGCGCTACCTAAACACTCTACAGACAATTTTTAGGATGTTATAATACTTATTGAGGAAAAAATCACTGACTTATTTTTTACAGCCATCTTTTGGTTATCGTATTACATCTCCAGAGAAAAGGCAACCTGTAGCTTTGTTAAGGCAGTCTGATGCATCAAGAGGCAACTCTGAGCAAGAGCGTTCACAGATTTCCGATACGTTTTTTCCAGGTACTGTAAAATGGGGAAAATAGCAGGATCAATTTAGAGAATTGATAGCTATATGTGAATATTTCTAATCACTAAAATTAAAATTAGTGAAGACTGTTATAAATGAACTGTCAAAGGGGGCAATCACTGAAATATTTTTCACCGATAATTATTTTCTCTTCTAAGCTTAGAGAACATAAAATCTTTATAAGGACTGCATAAGGGTCTAATGCCTGAGAGAAAATTGAATTGTTCTGGCCATCTCAGCATCTATCAAGAACTCTGGAAAATTGCAGGAAATTACATTTTCAAGTCTTGTGGATCACTTTGGGATACTTAACACTTATTTAGTCTATTACTAGTTAAATGCTATTTACACAACATCATCTACATGTCTATTTTTGTACAGGAATATAAGACTAGGTCTCTACCTGGAGAGACAGACATTGGGTGGCCAAGGAAAGGGTGAGGGTCATAACCTAGAACTTGCAGTAATTTATTTTTGTCTCGAATTTTTTTGAAGTGGTAGGAAGAGCAAGCTTTTGCTTGTGAGTAGAGGGTGAATGTTGTTGGGGTGGAAAATTTCTGTGAACCTAGTCTGGACAACACCCTTAAAGGAAAAAATCCCATAATTCACTTTATCTAATAAAATAGATAATTGTTGTCTGGGGAGCGGAGTGGGGAGTCAAGCATCCTCAGGTTTCCTCCTCATTGCAGAATTAAGGTCCCAGAGACCTATGCTTTTAGAGCTCAGGGGAGGAAAAGCCTCCAGAATCTTCAAGAAGTTTCATACTCTCTTTTTTTTGTCATGCTCTCAAACTTCCTCTTAATACTTCCCTCTGCAGCCCTATTCACCAGGAGCAGCACAATGTCAGCCAAAAACATCTCTTATCTCAGGAAGACAATCCCTTTTGGAATCCCACCATAAAGGTGAGGAACCCAATAAACAACACGGCCACGCTCTCCGAAATTGTTTGAGAAAATGACCAGGAGAATCATAGTAGCTATTGAAATCATGAAAGTGAATCAAAACTAAAGAAAAGTGTCTCCTATTTTAAAACCATTGTGGACTTTATTATTCCCTTCCACGCCTCATTGGAATAAGTCTTATAGGAAGAGAGGAAAATCCTAAGTGAAGGAAAGAGACTGCCAAGAAGCCCTGAAATTTGAACATATCCAGGAATAAATTCCATGTTGTTGGTGGCATCTGTTTTTGTCATTGATAAGACACGGCAGTCTCCCTTGCAGAACCTCTGACCAAAAGATCAAGAGCACACTATAAAAGGACTTGAAAGCATCCTCTGTCTCTCTCAAAGCAATGCTGGCTACAGTACTCTTTTTGGAAGGTCCACTAACAGGGCCTCTGTTCTGGTGCGTTGACCTCAAAACCCACAGACGTGCTCCAGTGAGAAGCTCCAATATCAGACTTTTCGACAACGTGATTTTTTTTTGATGATGGTTCTATGGATGTCATGCTCTTTGCAACAAGAGCTGTGGCCCCCAGTACCATCATCAAGTGACAGCTGTCGCTGCCGCCTTGGAGAGAAAACAACTATTCTAAACTAATTCTGTACCTCATATAGGAGGGCCGTTTGAGGGAAAACTGGCAAAAGTACACATCTAGAGTCCACCAGCTTGAATTGATAAATTTCAACTGCCCTAAATTATCACGTTCAGAAACCTACCACTGACTTCTTTAAAGTGCCCTTATGGGGATTTAGCATGTGTGTTATAATGAAGTAACCTTTGTAGCAATTAGGCCTACTTTATGGCAACAAATCCTGTTACTTCCTGTTTAGGATTTGAAATAGATTAAGTACCATTCATTAATATCTCCACCCCCAAGCAACTCTGATTTCCTCTTAATCCACAAGGCCTAGTACTGTGAGCTGTCTCCCAGCAAACATGAGAAATAACACAATTCACTAATCTAAAACCTTCATCACTTCTCTTTTTTTCAGTGAAACTTACTTTTTGTTGCACAGCTTCTCTCCTCATTCATTCATTGTGCTAATGCTCTGACCTGTGGAATTGTGGTCCAGTGTTGTTTCTGGAGGCTCCAGGACTAAGTTCTGCCCTTCAGTTCAGGAACCCAGATTTTCTGTTCTGGCAGTGGAACAAGTTGGTCAGTTTCTCCTGACCATTTTGTTCTAAAATTTTTATTTTTGTTTCATGAAGTTGCGATTTACAATCTGCCTTCCCCTCCTCCTTTTTCTGGATTAGATATAGTACGTGCTTGGATCTGCTGCTACAGTGCCTCCCTGCTAGACTCCTTTGTGCTCATTCAGGCATGGCATCGCTGTCCTGCAAACACCTGGCTTAAATTCAAGTGGTATTCCCTATGTGAAACAGCATTTACAGGCTCTACAATGGGGAATTATGCCCAGCCAGTTCCCTGCCAGCCAACACTGGTATGGGGCTAAGTTGGACTGGCACATTGGGGGCCCACTCTGGCCTGAAGAACTGCAACTCCAACACAAAAAAGGTGTTCCCTGACTGGATGAAGTTCTTGCTTCAAGTTCTACAGGTACAGTGTGGATTCTTGGGTATCTAGCAAGCCCAAAACACCTTCTGGGCCAGTAGAGAACTAGGAGGACTTGAACTCCTTCTTTTTTGTATCCTTTATGTGAACTGTCTTGAAAGTTAGTCTTCTATACCCAGGACTTTATTACCATTGTCACAGAAAAGTTTTGACTCGCTATTTCTTTTGGAAGGGATATAAATACTTAAGCCTCAATTATAAGCCAACCTCCAATGGGAGATAGAAGGAGACTTCCTCTGTGAGTATTGTAATTTCTCACTCTGTGATTTCTTGCACCATGTGCTGATGCAGTTGGTACTGATCACTGTCAGACAGAACAGTAGACTTTATGGACCACTAGCCATGTTTGTGGGTTTTGCTTTTATTTTAATTTTAAGTGAGAGACTGATGTGTTGAAATGAAGTAAAATGATGTATACTATGAATCTGAGCCTGTGACTTTTTAGGAGTTAGTGAGGCAGGTTGTGCCTTCTCTTTTTCCTCCTTCCTTCTTGATGGCAGGAGAGGAAGTAGTCTGGTCCAGGCCCAACATACACACCTTCTCTATCAAAGGACTTTTGGGTCAGATATCAACACATTCTTAAACACCAATATAGACAATGATTGAAGCCCCAGCTGGCGACTGCCCAGAAGGCTCTTCAACAGCAGGAAAAGCAACTAAAATTCTCACTCTTTTCAAATGCAAAGGCTAAAACCAACTTTCCTTTTTTCCTGGATAGTAGCAGGATTTTAGTATGCTTTTCTGGCTAGACGTCCAGGTGAAAGGAACATCAGTAAGATCTGACAAGACAAAGCTCATGGGACATTAATAGCTTTAACTTGAATGTCCTTTTTAATTCTCCCTCTGTCATGGTTTCAGTACCTCCAGTTTGGCTACCAATTCTACCAGATGATTTTGCTCTTACAAGCAATTTATTTTATGGTTCGATCTGAAACCACTGTAGTGGCATGCAGAGTGATTTGAGTTTAGGCATTGAGTTACCTTAGGAAGTTCAAGATAATTCTTTTGCAGAGTTTAAAGCCTTCAACAAAAAAAATCTTGAGGTGCAAGTTTTTATTGCAGATGTTCTGTTGGTTTCCATAGTTCCTTTCATTTGAGTTTTACTCAGTTTGGTTGTCTTTCAATGCTGTTTCAAACATGTCTGAATATTGGCTTTTCAATTGGAGCTGCACCAGTCTCTCTCCAGTGCATGGTTCGTCCATCTTTTTACTATTCCTTTTGTGAAGAGAGATTTTTGAATGATCTTTTCTTGTGAACCAGCACCTTCTTTGGACACAGACTTGGAAACCAAACAACTTCTTTTGAGCTGTTAGCTAATAAGTGTTGTCCTACACTTAAAAAAAAAAACTGTATTCTTAGAGCAGAGGTTTGAGAAGGAATTTGAAGGTAGAGAATGTAGCTTTGTGGATGTTTACAGGATGTGCCTCCCAAGTATGTGGGGTAGCATGGGAGAAAGCAGGAAGCTGCTTGTTTGTAGGAGGCTGCATCATGGACTAATCAGAAGCGAGCATTGACAGTTTGATAGCAAATGAGAGATATGGTGGAGATTGACTGTGAAGGGTCTAGAAAATGAATACAAGTAGCTTATGTTTGATGTGATATAGAAATGAGGGAAGGGAGTGGAAGGATTCAAAAGAGGGGTGGAATAGTCAAAGCATCAGGTTAGGAAAAAGATCTTTCTGGAACATTCTGAATGGATATGAGATGGGTAAGATTGGATTTGTCATGTTCATGGAGAAGGACATTGTAGTAATCAAGATGCAAGATAAGAATTTGGGTAAGAGCTTTTTAGCTATGTAGATAGATAGGAAAGGCCATGTCTAAAGGGTTTTACTCAGAATTGGCAAGATACAGACAGTACACAGGACCTAGAGAGACGTCAGTTGAAGATGGCAATGTCTGAATAATGGGCAGGATGAAGATGGTGTCCACAATGATCAAGAAAGGAGATAACAGGCAGGGCTTTGGGGACAAAATTAGAAGCTGTTTTAGCGCCATGTTGAGCTTAAGCTGACAGTTACGAATCCATGAGGAGATGTCTGAAAGACCAACCAAGAATTTATATTGTGCAGAAGGTGACAGATCTGAAGCAGTGAGTCAGATCAGTGAATTGTCCACACAGAAATGGTAATTGAACTTGTGGTTGCAAATATTACTCAAAGGTAAGGTGTAGAGAGAGAAGAGAAGGTGACCGCGGATAGAGCCCTGTGAAACCTCCAAGGAAAGCTGGAGCATGAGGAGGGTCATCCAAAGCACATGCTAAGGAGCGATTGGAGAGAGGGAGAACCAGGACAGGGCAAAGATTTCAAGAAGAGTATGATCAGTGTTAAGGCAGCTGACAGGTCAGCGAGGATGAAGAACTGGTTCTGAGCTTTAGCTAGGAAGAGGTCATTAGTGATTTTTGGCAAGTGGTTTCTGTGGAGTGCAGGAAGTGGAGGCTGGATTGGAGAACGTCTAGGATGGAATTGCAAGAGAGCAGCTCCAGATAGTGATTGTAGACTGAGTATTCAATGAGCTTGGATATCAAAGGAAGATGTGGTGATAGTTGGAGAGGCAAGTGGAGTCCAAGGTGGGATTTTAAGATGAGAGAGACTAGCACATGCCTGTATTATGAGGGGGAAGAGCCAGAGGAAAACAAGAGCTTAAGGAGAACAGTAAGGGAGGGGATGAGAGTGGGCACAAGGGAGATCTAGAGATGGGGCAAGGTCACTGCGGGAAGTGAAGGGGTTAGGGTAGGAGAGCAGACTGACTTCTGCATTCGTGATGGCAGAAGAGAGAGTTGGAGGAGAAGAGGGGAAGGCAAGCTGAGGAGAGGGGGGAATGTTTTGTCAGGTTTCTTTTGGAAGATGTACGCGAGATCCTGTTAGGAGAGAAAAGTGCAAGCAGGAGGAGTAGAGGGTCCGAGGAGGGAGTCAAAAGGTGGTTGGGTGTGCTGTTTCTCAGGGTACTCAAGAGGGTGATTCACTTTGTTGCCACCTGCCTACAGTGTGAGATGTTGTCTCTGTAACGCAACCAGACCGTCAGCCACTCAAGAACTCTCCTCTGGGCTATACCAGCTCTGCCTTTACACTGCAGATTAAGAATAGATGCACCCTTGTGGACGCTACTTAAGTGTTTGCCTGTGATATAGAGCCCCCATCGCTGGATAGCCACAGAAATCCCAGATCTTCCATTCCCAAAGGACCCATGCATCTCAATTTTACCTTAGTCCAGTGCTGGTGTATCCCACACCAGTTGAGTTCAATTTTAGTAAAACAAAAGAACAGTTATTTGAGAAAGAATAGAGATTCAAATGAAAGCAAGTGTGAATGACGGAAACAAAACAAAATCATAAAACTAGGGTCTAACTTATTAATAGTTACCTTTCCTATCTACTAAAGTAGATTCTCACCCCAAAGTTCAGTCTTTTGCAATGTTTGCTAGCTCAAAGGAGCTAGGAGCACAGCTTCTTTCATGAAGCACCCTGGCGTTAGCAAGATACATTCTCGGTGAGTGGCTCCAGGGGGTCTTTCTCCACCCTATGATATACTGAATCAGTGTTCTGTCTTCATTCACAGACAGGGCAGTCCCCTTGCTGTCATATTACTTCCATGTCATTTTCACTTCCAAGTGGTTTTGATGTTTATGGTTTGTCTTTGATGGTTTTCCATTGACTTTTCTGGGTTGGTGAAAAGGTAAACAATTGAACACCACATTATGTAATCAACTAGTCAGGGAGGGTTGACAATTTCCTCCTACCTGAATGGGCCCTCAACAAGACTTCTTATTCCCTGGTGACTTACTTTCACTCCAAGATTATAGGGCATAATTTTCAACATAGTTATATTATTCCTTAAATATTACTTGTATACACGTCTCACAATAATGAGTATCAGTAAGTTACAAAACTTCAGTAGAGACCTCACATGCTGCCCGTTATGGATGAATACCATGAAAGTAGTGCTTTGGGTGTAGTGAGTTTGTCAGGTCTGAGATAGGAGTTACTTCCAAAGAACAGTGAACTCTTTGCCGGTTGGCACCAATGGGCCTCTGTGCCAAACTGGTATTGTCTGGTAAGATTCAATTAAATTGGAGAAAGAGTTGTTTAGCAAGGAAAATAGCAGAATTGAGGGAGGAGAGAACAAATTTGTAGTGTAAGTCAGTTGGATGTTGGGATGCTCTGCACTGTGAGAGCAGGACCATAGGAAGCAGATGGGGGTGAGCTAGTATTGGGGATTGGCAGATTTGCATCTTGTGATGGGGGAGAGGGGCAAGAGTCAAGGGTGGAGGAGAGAAGCATGCAGAGACTCAACAATCCTGTTAAGGAAGGAGAGAGCTGAGAGCAGACACAAGAAAGTAATCAATACTGGTGGACTGGAAATCATGGAAAGGCCGAGTGACCGGTTGTGAGGAGGGGATGGGGCTGATGAGCAATGCTGAATGAGACCAAGTGTCAGAAAGGATAAATTCTGTAGCAGAGAGAGAGCACAGTGGTTGGTAAAGAACCAGCCCAGTGAACAGCCTTCTTAGTGAGCGTGGGAATTGAATGAGGATTGCAGGTCGAATGGAGAGTTAAGAGTGAGAAAGTGAGTAGCAAAGGGGTTGAATGGAAGCTGGTGTTCCTGAGGGTTACTCTGGGAGATTGGAGAGGAAAAGAGAGCCAGGTGTTAATCAGAGGAAGGATGATGTGGAGAAGTTGTATGGATGGTAGATCAGAGCAACATGGAGGGTGAGAGGATTTGTACTTTTTCAAAAGAGGAGAAAGAATGAGAAGGGAAAGGAGTTGGGGAGGAGGTGTTGGACTTGGATTGGAAGAGAAGCCCAACACCCCCACCGCAGCCTGATGTGGGGTGCGAGAGGGAAAGAAAGGAATGTGATGCTTCCCAGGAGTATCTAGGGTTGTGAGGCATCTCACCACCAGCCACAGGCAATGCAATTATCCCCTCTAGGTCTATGCATGCCCTGCGCGCGCGCTCTCTCTCTCTCTCTCTCTCTAGGTTAGTGATAGGCACACTCCAACCTCCAAGCATCTCCCAAGAGCAGGGGTCCCCAATGTGGTGCTCGCGGGTGCCATGGCACTTGCCGGAGCATTGTTGTGCACCTGCAGGACACCCCGCTGCCGAGAAACATTGCTGTTTCTCGGCGGCATTTTGGTGGCGACGCTTCTTGTCGGTGGCACCATTTCAGCAGCGGGATGTTTGGCGCCTGCCACAGTCTTCTGGGAATAGCAATATGCTATTCCCACAAGAAAGGTTGGGGACCACTGCCCTAGACTGTCTGGCCCCTGTTCCACTGGATATTCTCAATATTTACCAATTCACTGCTTCCAAAGAAGCTGTAAAAACCAATTTACAGGTTACACCTCAGATCACAACTCCACTAAACACACAACACTTTGATATGTTTGTAGTGAAAACAAATAAGCTTATTAACAAAGTATAGAGATTCCTGTGATGGCAAGTAGAAAGGGTTACATGTAAAATGGAAACAAAGGGTTATGTGTAAAATGAAATCTCTCTCATTCTAGTGCCTAGACTGTATTAGACATGAGAGTATCTTGTTAATTAAGTATTGCTCACCAGTGCTTTTCAGCCAGGCAGGCTGTGTGATCTCTTTATGAAAAGGCATAGAATCAGAAGTGTAGGACTGGAAGGGACCTCAATAGGTCATCTAGTCTGGCTCCCTGCACTGAAAGCAGGACTACATAATAACTATACCATTCCTGATAGGTGTTTGTCTAACCTCTCTGTTCTTAAAAACCCCCAGTGACAGAGATTCTACAACCTTCCTAAGCAATTTGTTCCAGTTCTTAACTACTCTAAAAGTTAACTGGTTAACAAGAACTATTGTTCACCCTCCTCCTTGTCACAACCTTTTATATACTAAAACTGTTATCTCCTCAGTCTTCTTTTCTCCATACCAGACAAACCCAATTTTTTTTTTCAGTCTTTCCTCATGTGTCACGTTTTCTAGACCTTTAATTATTTTTGTTGCTATCCTCTGGACTTTGTCCTATTTGTCCATATCTTTCCTGAATTCTAGCACGTAGAGCTGGACACAATACTTCAGCTGAGGCTTTATCAGCACGGAGTAGAGCGAAAGAATTACTTCTCGTCTCTTTCTTACAACATTCTTGCTAATACATCCCAGAATATTGGCTTTTTTTGCAACTGTTGACTCATATTTAGCTTGTGGGCCAGTATGACCCCCGCATCCCTTTCCACAGTACTCCTTCCTATGTAGTCATTTCCCATTTTGAATGTGTGCAACTGATTGTTCCTTCCTAAGTAGATTACTTTGCATTTGTCCTTAGTGAATTTCATCCTGTTTACTTCAGACCATTTCTTCAATTTGTCCAGATCATTTTGCATTTTAATGCTATCCTCCAAAGCACTTGCAACCCCTCTCCGCTTGGTACTGTCCGCAAACTTTATAAGTGTACTCTCTCTCTATGCCATTATCTGAATCATTTATTAAAATATTGAACGGAACCAGGACCGATCCCAGTGGGACTGCACTCGATATGTCGTCCTAGCTTGAGTGTGAGCCACTAATATCTTGTCTCTGGAAATGGTTTTCCAACCAGTTGTGCTCCCAGTTTTATAGTAGCACCATCTAGGCTGTATTTTTCTAGTTTGTTTATGAGAAGGTCATGTGAGACAGTATCAAAAACCTTACTAAAGTCAAGATATACCTCATCTACCACTTTCCCCATCCAAAAGTCTTGTTATTCTGTCAAAAAACACTAATAGGTTGGTTTGATGGTATTTCTTCTTGATAAATCCATGTTGACTGTTGTTTATCTTATTATCTTCTAGGTGTTTGCAAATTGATTGCTTGATTATTTGATCCATTATCTTTCTGGGTACTGAAGTTAAGATGACTGGTCTGTAATTCCCTGTGTTGTCCTTATTCCCCTTATGATAGATGGGCACTGTATTTGTCCTCTTGTAGTCCTCTGGAATCTCTTCTGTATTCCATGAGTTTTTGAAGATAATTGCTAATGGCTCAGATATCTCCTCAGTCAGTTCCTTGAGTATTCTAGGATGTATTTCATCAGGCCTTGTTGGCTTGAAGAAATCTAATTTGTCTAAGTAATTTTTAACTGGTTCTTTCCCTATTTTAGCCTCAGATCCTACCTCATTTTCACTGGTGTTCAGTAGGTTACATGTCCAGTCATTACTAACCTTTTTGGTGAAAACTGAAACAAAGAAGTCATTTATCATTTCTGCCACTTCCACATTTTTCTGTTTTTGTTTCCTCTTCCCATTGAGTAAATGGCCTGCCCTGTTGTTGGTTTTCCTCTTGCTTCTAATGTTTCTAGAATGTTTTCTTGTTACCCTTTGTCTTTAGCAAGTTTAATCTCATTTTGTGCCTTGGTCTTTCTAATTTTGTCCCTACATGCTTGTGGTGTTTATTTTCATCCTTCATAATTTGATCTAGTTTCTACTTTCTGTATGACTTTCTTTGAGTTTTAAATTGAAGATCTCCTGGTTAAGCCAGGGTGGTCTCTTGCCATACTTCCTATCTTTCGTACACAGTGGGATAGTTTGCTCTTGTGCCATTAATAATGTCTCTTTAAAAAACTGCTAGCTCTCTTGAGCTGTTTGTTCCCTTAGACTTGCTTCCCATGGGATCTTACCTACCAACTACCCAAGTTTGCTGAAGTCTGCTTTCTTGAAATCCATTATCTGCATTGTTCTGTTTTTCTTCCTACCATTCCTTACAATTGCGAATGTAATTAACACGGCTGCTACTCTGAACTCTCATTTCATGATCAGTTTGACCCAAGCTGCCTTCCGCTTCTCAACCAGTTCCTCCTATTTGTCAAAATCAAATCTAAAAGAGCCTCCTCCACCCCCCCTCCCATTGCTTTCTCCACCTTCTGAAATAAAAAAATTTCCAGTGCATTCCAAGAACTTGTTGGATAATCTGTGTCCTGCTGTCAGCTTGTTTCCTAGGTGAAAGAAGCTGTTTCCTTGTGTTACCTGATATACCAGACCAATGCTTTGATTTTACCCATAAAGAGGATACCCTTGCGCTGATTTTTCCTATAGGTTTCCTTGTAGATTTCACCATCTGGCACCTGGTCTCTGGCTTCGTATGCAAATAGGCATCTGTTGTATGTCATACAATACACACATGACAAGACAAATAACTGCAAGAGAAGTGTAGAGGGATGGGTGTGAAGCTAGGGATGGTGGCACCGGAGGGGTGGAGGTACTGGTGGGAATGGTTGGGGCAGGGAGAGAGGATGGGGATGGAGGAAGGGCAGGTTTGGGACAAACAGCTCCAAAGGTGAGGAGAAGGCAGAAGAGGAAGGTGGATGTAAACTCTGGATTAATGCTGGTGGAAGGAAGGGTTGATGCTATGCGGGGAGTGGCAGATGGGTGAGAGGAAAAAAAAAATTTGATAAATGCTGTGGAAGTAATGTTTTTGTAACCCCACTCAGGAAGTTTGGTGCCTTTCCCTTCTGAGGAGGAGGAAAAGTGATCAGCAGAGTTCTGGCATTGGTACATTGTGGGCAGAGGGAGACCCAGGAGTTGATCTCATCGGGTGCTTTTGCAGCCCCCCTCATGAAGCTGGAGTTTGTAAAAAGGGCTGTTGCCCCAACAGGCCTCACTGTTTGGATTTGCAAAGGAAGCCACGAGGTCCTAATGATCACTGCTTTCAGCAGAACTTGAGGGGTGGGGTGGGCACATCGCAGGAATATGGGTATTTAAACAATCCATTTATCAGTAACTACTACTTACCCTCTTTTTCTCTGTTTTTATAGAAGTCATAAAAGTGCACACAAAGGAACATCCAGACTGTGTGTCAGCCACATTCACTGTTGATGAAATGGAGACTACAGCAGGAATAAATAAAAGCATAGATATGCAAACTGCTACTGAAAGTAAAATAGAGGTATCTCGATGTATTTATAATATAAAAGTATAGGAAAAACTCAATTCATCTGAGCTGTGACTATTAATTAAAATTAATAAGATATCAAATGTGAGCTTGCACAATGAACCATTGCATTTTTTCCTTCTGTAAAGTAGGTCATGTCAGATGATGCTGATCTGCTCTAGAGCAGCAACAATCTCTGACTCTTTCAGGATCCTTTCATACTAAAGAAGCTGCGTCTTGATCACCATCTTATTTTTCTCCCCCTCCTACTCCTGAACTATCTGAGACTTTTTAGTATGTTGATTCACTGCTGTATACCTTTGGTGGATGGGGAACAGTCTTTAGTCTCTATCTAGAGCTTGAGTTTCAAAATTGAAAGGCATGTCTTGCTTCAAATAGATTTTTCTAAAGAAAACTTTGGTCATTAGCAGCTCAACAAAGTTGTTTTGGTGTTTAGCAATGCAAAATCAAAATACGTTTGATCTTGAAAATAGCTAACTTGGTATTTGTTAATCTCAGGGCTCTTACCTTTTAATCTGGTGAGGCAATATCTATCCCCCTTGTACGTAGAAACGGTCACCCGGTGGAATTGATGTATTAGGAATTGAATCGCCCTGTTGGCAGCTTACCTTCCAAGGGTTCAGGATGCGTTGGCAGACACTTTCAGCAGGCATTTCACCATTGATCATGAGTGGGAGCTGCATGATTTGGTAGTGAGTAGTATCTTTGCTCAGTAGGGACCTCCCTTCTGGGTTCTGTTAGTCTCCCAAATGAATAGGAAATGCAACAACTACTGTTCCAGGGAAGCTCTAGGTCTAAACTCTTAAGGCAATGTTCTCCTTCTCCCCTGGTCAGGACAGCTGAAATAGGCCTCTCTTCCTTACTGCTCCTATTGTGAGGTCTATAGAAATTTGACAGAACAGGGACAAGTCATTCTCATCACTCAGTTGTCCCAGACAGTTTTGGTTCCCAATTCTCCTTTTAATGTCATTTCATCCTTCAGTCAGCATCCACTCCTTTTGCAATCTCTTGATGCAGGGGAAGGACAGGATCAGGCACACTGACCCTAAAATGTTTAATCTCATGGCTTGGTTTTTGAATGGGTATCAACCCTAGAATATTCCTGCTCTGAAGCTGTATAAAAGGTAGAAAAGATTCCAATAGGAAATGCTATTCAGCTGAGTGGAAGTGGGCACAGCTGAAACATGTATCTCCTGAGTCAGCAGATAGCACAAAGTAAGGTGAATATGTTCTTTCTCTCAAGATGACTGGGCTGTCCTTCAGTTCTGTATGAGTCCACCTGGCAGCAATCAGGGTGTGCCACCCACCACGTGATGGAGTTGCACCCAGTCCAGTAAGGGGTTGTCAATGGGTGCTTCTGTGCTATGCAGATTTGGCATAGATCCCTGACACCAGCAGTCTGCTAACCGTACAGTGACCTCACTTTGGCTTCCATCAGGCTTTTTATTCCTTGCAGAGTGACACCACTCTGTCACTTCCAGTCCTGAGTCTCCCCAAAATCATCTCCCCTTTAGTGTCCAGTCCTTCACTGGACCCTCACAGAAGTTATCCAGTTTACTGCTTCCAAAGAGACAAAATGCATTATGCATCCATTCTTGTTAATTTGGCTGCAGACCCACAATTTGGTTTAATACACAGCACTGAGATGGCATTGTAATAAAACAAAAATAAGTTTATTAACAAAGAACGTAGGTTTAAGTGATTACAAGGAAGAGTGAAAGAGGGAGGAAAGGTTACAAGGAAAACAAAACATGTTTTCTGGTGACTAAATCTTAATTCTAGCAAGTTACAATACTTGCCTAATCAGTTTCCTTACTTATATCATTATCAGCATCCCTCCTACTCTAGACCAGAAGACCCAACTTTCATTGATTTGAAGGATGCTGCACTCTTCATCCCCTCAGTGATGGATGACAAAATGGCTTTTTGCCTTTGCTGATATCTTCCCAGATCATTGACCCTGTTTCAAGAGATAAGAAAGCTTCCTGGGGGTGCAGTTTCCATCCCCCATTGATATTAAGTGGTCATCTTCCCCCTACTTGCTTACCTGATGGCTTTGTTGACCTTGCATGTAAATGTGCTTTTCATAGTCTCTGGTCTCACTTTGCTTAATTTACATTGGAGACAGTCAAACCTGCAAAATAATATTCCTTTGTTTGGGATAGGCTAGGCTTAGGCATTGTCTGTCAAACACTTTAAGACCATATTTCCAGCACATAGCTATAATTCTTTATACACCACCCATATATACATAACACAATATTAATAATGACCAGCATATTATCAGTTTGCATATGAAACATTACATGACACCTTTTTAGATACAGATTATGAGAGCAGTGAGTTGGGGCAATGAGTATATCAGGCCTGCTTCAAGTTATGTTGTGGTGTGCCCTTTGCCAGTTTGCAGAGGGGATACCTGTGTCACATACTTGTCAGTGAAAGTTGCATTCCTTTTGGCCTCACCGCAGCCAGAAGTGTAGGTGAGCTTGGAACCCTAATGATGGATTCACCATACATTCCATTTCACTAGGACAAAGTCTCATTACGACTACATCTGGATTTTGCCCCCAAGGTACTTTCAGAGTTCCGCTTAAACCAGTCAGTCCGCTTACCTGTGTCTTTTCTGAAACCACATGGATCTGAGGAGGAGAAGAGACTTCCATTTCCTCTTGTATTAATGTAATGAGCATTGGCTTTTTACCTAAAAAAGGTCAGAATCAATCAGAAAATCACCTAGACTCTTTTGTGCCATAGCAGAACAACTCTAAGGTCAAGCTGTAGCTTCCCAGAGGCTCTTTAAATAGATCTCTGGCTATTTCCTACTTTGCTGCCAACTGTAACATCTTTCTCCCCTTATCTGGTAAAGGCTTAGTCTATAAGAGCAGAAGCAACATCAGGGTCATTGCTTCAGGATATAGCTTTACTTGATGATTTCAAGGCAGCTATGTGGAGTTCCATCCACACATTCACAAGACATTATGCTCTTGTACTGGACTGCTCTACTGACTCATCCTTTGGGACAGCGGTCTGTCAAAAAGTTCTGCTGCCTGCATCCTGCCACCCTCCTCCTACTTTAATACTGCTTCAGCCACCCACAGTGTAATTATACATAGGAAACAGCACTCAAAGAAGAGAAAAGTACTCACCTTATAGTAACTGGAGATTCTTCGAGATGTGTGGTCCCTGTCTGTATTCCACTACCCACCCTCCTTCCCCTATGCCTCCAATCATTCCTGAATTCACTGTAGAGAAGGTACTGGAGAGGCAGTCGGTCTACTCTGTCCTTTATACTTTGTTTGAGGCATGAGGAGAGCAAGGGTGCACCTGTGGACCAATGGACATCGCTTGCAAGAATTCTCTGATTCCAGGGACTTGAAGTGAATACGCACCTACAATGGAATACAGACAGTGACCACCCACTTCCCAAGAACCTCCAGTTACTATAAGGTAAGTAACTTTCTCTCAGGCAGGACAAGAGGTATAAAGAGGCCTGATGGTGAGTAGTATGTATTCAGAAATTGACTTCAGTTAGGGCTCTCTCTTTATCAAGAGATTATCTCTCTTTATCGTGTCTGTAGCCTCTCCCCTCTTCCTTGTAAACCGGCATTTTTCTGTCCCAGTCTCAATTATCTTAGTCCTGGTTTCTTATGTTGAATTCATAGGAGGCACAGAGAGGATTTTCTTTAATTGTGATAGGCTCCCAGGATGCCTTCTGTACTAATTCTTATAAAACTTGCTGGCTCGTTGCTTTCAGTAGCTCTTTTCTAGACGCTTTCTGAAACTCTTGTGAAGTATGGATCTAACTTCTTATGGTATTGTTTTTTATAAACAAACTAAATAATGTTTGTGCCTTATAATATATTCCAAGTCATTTACAAGTCACTTGTAAAATTAACACTCCTGTAGGCAGTGATGAGCTTCCAAAATCTTAACGGGTTCCCTCCTCATCCCATGAGGGGGTTGTTGCCCAACTCTGCCCCATCCACCTGCCTCCCCATCCCCTGACTGCCCCCAGAACCGGGCAGGAGGGTCTTGTGGGCCACCGTAGTGGGTGCCCACCCCTAAGAGCCAGAGGCGCCTGCTGGGGGGGCAAGGTTGGGAGTCCCGGAGGTGCAAACCTGGGGCAGCTCCCAGGAAGCATCCGGCAGGTCCCTCTGGCTCCTAGGGGCGGGGGAGCGTAGCAGGGGGGACCAGGGGGAATCAGCTGTTCAGCAGGAAGCTGGGGAGGGCTGAGAAGCAGGCGGCGGCTTCCTGCTCATGCCGAGGGTTACGGAGGTGAGCTGGGGTGGGGAGCGGTTCCCCTGCCCCACCGGGTTATCTGCTGCGGCGCAGGTGGCCCTCCTCACGTCCTCCCACCCCAGCTCACTTCCACTTCCCTGGGCCTGAGCGGGAAGCTGCCGCCTGCTTCTCAGCCTGCCCTGACTTCCCGTGCGAACTACTGATTCGCAGGAAGCCGGGGGGGGGGGGGGGGCGGAGAAGCAGGGTGGGGTGGCGTGTTCAGGGGAGGAGGTGGAATGGAGGTGAGCTGGGGATGGGGGTGGGGCGAGGAACTGCCGGTGGGTGCTCTGCAACCACCAAATTTTCCCCTTGGGTGCTCCAGGGCTTAGGATGCCTAAGATGCCACTTTTGGCCGGTTAAATTTAGAAGCCCCTTTAGAACTGGTTGTCTAAACTCGTGGAACAACCG
This sequence comes from Dermochelys coriacea, assembly GCF_009764565.3. Taxonomy (NCBI): domain Eukaryota; kingdom Metazoa; phylum Chordata; order Testudines; family Dermochelyidae; genus Dermochelys; species Dermochelys coriacea. The sequence goes on from NC_050069.1 coordinate 93,291,815, forward strand.
GTTCTAAAAGGGCTTCTAAATTTAATAACTGATTCTAGCGAACTGGTGCCACTGTGCCTGTAGGAGGCTATGGCTGAATTACAAGGTTATTTTTAACTACAATTTAGGTTAAGCTTGTATTTATTTCATTTTAGGAAAGACTTGATAAAAGCAAATTTGAAGACAAGCTGCCTGATTTCACAGATCCTATCCTGAGCATAAGCACAATTGCTTCAGCTATTGCTAATGCATCTGCTAATGCTGATCCTCTCCAATTAGCTGCTATGATAATGGCCCTTTCAAATAAAAGTAGAGAGAAACCCTTCCTTCCTGAAGCTGATAAAGATACAGACCTCTCCTTTATTAATCAGCCTTTATCCAGCAATGAAGAAAAGCATAATGCTTTTAATATAGAGAAATATCTTAAAAATACTGAAGCGGCTGGGCATGAAAGTGAGCCTGAAAACATTGCAAGATCTGATGTATCTGTCTACAATCTTATTTGGGATAGCTCTTTACCATATAAACATAAAAGTCAAGATACTCAGGCAGCGGACTTGCTAAATGGTAATCTTCTTATGAAGCAACGAGGAGGGAAATGGTTTCTGGATTTTACGGAAAGCTTTTATGAAGAAAATGGCACCCAGGATTCCTCTTGTGCATCTAACTTTCCTGAGAATAGAAAGAAAACTGTAAACAGGGCTGAGCATTCAGAAAAATCATCTCATTTGATAACTGGTGAACATCCACAGCCAAAGAGAACAAGCCTTACTTCAAATATACTAGATACAGAAAAGATATCTAGAGAAAATGAGACACAAGGTTTTTTGAAAGTTCCTGCAACAGAAAAGGAGATGGTGTATATAGGCAATTGTGCTTCATTAAAGCAATTTTCTAGCCAAACAAATACCCTCACAAACTCGCATATTAACTATTCCAATGAAAATAAAGAAACAGCTCATCCGGTGATGAACAACATTGTTCCTAGATCAAATAATGACTCAGTGAAGAGAGCAACTACAGAAAGCACAGTGTCAACCAACAGCTTAAAACTTGTCCAGCAGTCTAGTATTCCGTTACCTATAAGTCATACCAAAGCAAAATCTACACAGAAACTGAGCAAAGATGAAGAGAGACAAGGTGGAAAAATGCAAAAAAGAATCAAGGAGGCTAGTGCTACTTGCAATAATTTTGTAAAACACGTGACTTTTGAAAAGCCTTCTGGGACTTCCCCGAAAAGTATTGGTAAGTAAATGTATAGCCTCGATCCATTTCCTAAATGGCCCGTTTTGAAAATAATCTTGTTACTTTAATCGTGCTTAAAGGGATTATTCTGTTAACAGATCAGAAACCCACATCTTCTGAATGTGATTTACAGTCTTCAGAGGATGAACAATATAGCTTCAGGCCCTCAACTTCACCACTAATTCATTCTTCTCCCAGTGAAGCTTCTGGAACAACTCTTTCAGGGTAAACTTTTTTGATGGGGGAGTGGGGAACTAACATTTCTATATACCCCTATTTATGCTGTATTTTGAGATGCCTACCTGAAAAGGTAATGCCTGAACTCAATTTATTGTAGGCTCTTGTTTCAGTAATGTATAACTCTAGTGTCCTCAATTATAAGTATCAGTAGTTTTTTGGGTTTTTTTGTTTTTTTTCAAATATGCAAGTGACAGGAGCCTTGAGCAATAGTTGGCTTTCTGTATTTTCCTGATGGTTTGAGCAGAAGATCTCCGCTTCAGATACCAGCTTTAATTGTTTTGTGGCATTGGGATGAATGTGGTAGTTCACACTGCTCACAGGTATTTTTTTTCCAGGCTAACTCAAGCAGACATCACTGGATTGGTTGCAGTTTGTGGGCTTTTAAAGTTTTATTTGCAGCCAGAAGGGCTGGAAGCTTTTTTTTTTTTTTTTAAAGGCAGCTCAGGTTCTAACAATTGCGAAATTTAATTGGGATTATAGGCCTGGACCTGTAATGCCGATGTTTAATTTGGCCCTGGTGAATATATAGTCATAAATTAATATCCTGACTCATAGCTCATGATGATAAATGGAACATGGCCCCGTCAACAAAATAAGTATGACACCCTTACCCTAATTTTCATGTTTTCAGTTACTCTTAAATAGTAACTTTTTTGTTTAGAATTAAAATGTTAATACTATATTGTACATGCTGTTAATTTTCAGAATTATGGGGCATGCAGCTTTCTTCCAGAAGCTAGTACACGATTTTGGATGAATAATCTATTTTATGCTGCTTATGTATTACAAGATGTAAAATGTATAGTTTTGGGGTAGCTTAATAAATAATAGTATGATAAAATTATAGGTGACTCCTTTATATAAAAACTTTCATAGTCGCCCCCCCCTTGCACTCTGGAAGGGTCTTCTCCATGCAGAAAATGTACATTTTAGGTGTGAAGTAAAAAGAGATGTTGGATGCTCTTTGGGAAAAATATCTACTCCTGTTGATCTGGATGTTGAGAAATGCCATATGGTGTTAAACATAACTCAAGAAATACAAACCTGCTTACAGTGAAGGCCTCTTCATGCCATAGCAGTTTACTTTTTAGTTTTAGATTCTTAGACCATTTCCATAACCATAGTATCAGTGCGCCCAAGCTTCAGTTTTATGGCTCAAGATGTGTCCTTGGCAACCCAAATGTAAATCCTATTGAAATTGGGGAATTGTGCATATGTATCCAAGGACAGAATTTGGATTGTTACAGAAATCATAAGAAACAGAAGCTTTACTATTCAGAATCCTAGTGTTGATTTAGGTATCTTTTGGTGGTTGACCTATCCAGTTATTTTTCAACAGTAAATAGACTACAGATTGAATTGAACAAAGCAGCTAATTAAGATAATTGAATACCTAAAAAAGTGGTTTCTGACATTCAAATTTTGATTTTGGGGGGGATGAGGTGATAACATACAAGTTGATATTGACATACTTTGCATTTCCTCCTCAGATCTGATGCAGATTCTCCTTGCACAGCACCTTATTTTCAGAGATCTGCCTGTAATGATAGTACCTTAACTCAGTCAGTATGTTCAAGTCCTAGCATGAGTCGACTGACGTATGTCTCCGCAACTGACAATAGCCTTAAGAATATAGCCATCATACCTAGTGCAGCGAGACGTGAGGTAAGGTAGTCTTGATCTCTATCATGTATGTACAAGTATTTTAAAAAAAAATTCATTAAATTGTCTTTGAAATATTGAACATTTTTATGCCTGTCTGAAGTTTAACTTTTGACAGGGGCTTTAAAATATAACTTGAAAGAAAAGTTTGTGGCAATTTTTATTTAAGTGAATAGTTACCTTTTACTGAATCAATTTATCTTTAAACTGACTTTTAAAGATTCAGGTTTATTTAGTTAGGGGAACCTATCCCTTGCTCTATAGTAAAAGAAACTTGGGTTTATTTATTTGTTTTTATTTAATTAATTAATTTAGAAATGCAGTTAGCATAATATATACTTTAGGAAAGTAGGATGGAGTTACACTCGCCATGGAAGCTAACTTAACTGGTGGGAACTTGAGGAACTGGGCATTCCTCAGCAACTTAGAGGTGTATTCTGTCCCCAAGTTCCAAGCAGGTGGAAGCACCTACTGTAATTGATCTATGGACCTTACTACTAGAAGAAAGGGAACTTTCAGAAATTGTTAAATTTCATTATGTCAAATGGCCCTGTAGATCCTTCCAAGCAAAGATTCCTGATCCAGTTTTTGGTATGTACCAATGTAAATCCTAATTGTTTTCCTATAATTAGGTTAGGCAGAATTCAATGTTTACTTTTTATAATTTTGATAGATAATAGTAATGGTTATTTTAAGCTTTTCCTCTCCCCCTCAATTTTTATATATTTTTAAATTTTCATAGTGGCAGGAAATTATGGTGAGGATATCAGACAATTATTTAATGACAGTAGATGTTGATATAGATATATAAAGTCAGAACTTTATAACTGTTAAAACAGTGTCAACATCATATGTCAAAATATATGTAAAGTAAATATCCTTATACTCTACTTTTCAAGCACCATTTTCTTTCTATGCCTATCTGTAAATTTTGATTTAGAGATGGAAATATTTTTTTCATCAGTTTATGTACAGTGACATTGACATTTACTGACCTTTATGGATAAAAATCTCATCCTTCCAAGCCTACCTATAACTTGTAATATTAATGTGTGATATTTAACAACTTCTGTTCTAGAGTAATAATGCTAGTGAGTTGAGCACAACAATAATTCGAGCCAGTCCAACTCCATTAGTAGAACAGACTACTGAAAAACCTCAAGACTTCTCATGGCAAAGAAATAGAAGAGAAACATCATTAAACACTAGTCAGAGGAGCGTGGATAAGAAATCAGAAGCAAGTGATTCTACAGGTACTAGCAACAAACTTGAAGATTCAGTACCTAACCATAAATTGTCCAGAGAGTGTTTGCCAAGAAGTGAAAATGAGTTTACATCTAGTCTTCCAAACACAACGTCCAGTCAGAACGAAATGGGACATGTTAATCCAGCTTTACCAAGCAAGTCATGTGTCCTTCAACCATTATCTGTTAATGTTGATACACCTGTAGCTTGGCAGGATCATACAAACAAAACAAAGAAGCCAGGATTATCCTCTTTAAATATGATACCCACATACAGTGCATTAGGTGTTTATATTCCATTAAATCAAAACACGTGTGGTGAACAGTATATTCCTATTTCAAGTTTCAAATCCCATGGATCTGCCTCTGAGACTCAGACAGTGTCTTCTGCAATTCCCACGCTACTTACTGGACGTTCACTTACAACAACAGCGTTTGCTCAACAATACCTGGGAAACATGCAATCAAGTGGAAATATTGCTTTGTCTCAGTATGGTGACAGCTGCACCCGTTGTTGTCTTCCAGCAGGACTTCCTTTTCCTAGCATCCCAGCAGGACACATTCAGAATTCAGTTACAGTAGGAATTCCTTTAGGTCCAAGTGTTGGGCCTGGATTGTTGGGTACATCTTGCCTTTGTAATCCACACTCTGGTTCCTGGAACCCGAATATTTTAAGTACAGAATCGTATATTGGGCAATCCAATGGAAGTAAACGGTGGGAGCCATCTGGGTTTGGTAAGTTGTTTCTTTTCTAAACCTCATAATTTTGTTTAAAATACTATTACTGATCAAAACAGTTTAAAATGGTAAATCACAAACTTAATTTACCCCCAAAAATAGAAACTTTGTGTTTCACTGGTATACAGCTACAGCTGTCATCTGGTTTGTTTCATATACACTGGTTTTATTCTTTCCATCTTTATTTAATTTTTATATTAAATCAACATTTATTTAAATAGTATCTTTGAGACTGATATACTGTTTTAGTCGTTAGAAATACTAGGTCCTGGCATTCTTCTTTCTAGAGGATTTGGTAGGATCTTTAGGGAATGTGAGTGGTGACATGCTGGAAGAAACCTGTACTGCAGTTCTTCCTGTTTCCAGTGGAGTGAGTAGGAGATGGTAAGTCACACTCCACCTAAAATCCAAGACTCTGCATCCTGTTCTACTCCCACAGGACATTAAAAGTGCTATAGCTCTTGGTTTTACCCTCACTTGCTGTCACTGCTCACCTCAGCCAAATATTTTCCTCTCCCTCAAGCAAAAAATAAGTCCTGACATCCCCTTTTGAAGAAGAAAACACTTGTCTTTCACTGTACTTTTCTCCTTTCCTATTGAAAGCAGGAAATGGGAGCTCCTGGCTTAGTTTTTCCATACCCTCTGTTATTTCTTGTTTCTGTCCTGGCTCCTCTCTCAAATAACATTAGAGGCACGTGAACACTTAACACTGAGAATATTTTAATCTCATGCACTTTCATTGTTTCTGTACGTCTTTTTCTGGTTATGTGCTTTCTGAGATGAGGTGACCGAAACTAAACCTGGTATTCAAGGTCAGGATGTGCCATTGATTTACCTCTGGCTCTGCAACCCTTGCAGTATTGTTTACTTTAATACAGGCTAACATAGTGACAGTTTTGACTGTTGCTCCTGAATTGAGTAAATATCTTAATTGAGCTTGTTCACAATCCCTTGGTCACCTTCCTGAATAGTTAATTAAACTTAATAGCCATTGATATGACTAGTTCAGTCCATTCCTTCCAAAGTCCATTATGTAAGTCTTAGGCAGATGCACAAAGTGTAGGCATTTTATTGTCCACATTCCTGGCATTGTGAGGCTCTTCTAAAGATATTCTAACTCTGGTATGTAATTGGCTCACCTAAATTTTAGCATCTCTGTAGTCACTCCCTTTTTCCGTGCATTTAATTAATTTATACTGATCTTAGTATAGATCTCTACCTTAATGTTACATTAATGGTGCTCATTTAATTTAATTTTCCTTTTAAGAATGGGAGAATAAGGATAGATGGCTTCTAAATACAAGCATGTATTTCAGCTAAGGCAGCCCTAAAATAAAATTACGGTTGTTGCAGGCCTACAAAAAATGACAATTTCAAACAATTTCAGACCTACTCAACTCTTAAACAGCTTTAGTGTTAAGTTCTGTTGTAATAGAAGAGGTTTTTCAATTTAGTGACACAAACCAGTGTTTAATTTATGTAGTGTTCTAGAACTTAGTTTAAAGAGTAGAAACCTAAAGTCAGCAGTCAGTTTTGTAATAAGTTTTGACTTTAAGTAAATGAGCCTTTAAAGCAGCAGACTCACCCCGTGGCGCTCCTGCTGGTCGTTGGAAATTGGCTCTTTTTTCCAGCCTGGAACTCCCTCTACAGGCAGGTGATCCACCCAGTTCTGGCCCCTGTGTCCCTCACAGACCCTGGTGCCTCTTTCTCTGCGGTTCTGCCCCTTGGCAGAACCCCCACACTCTGCCTCTGTGTCTCCCCTTCCTGGGGAACCTCCAACCCACTATCCCCACCTTGCCTCAGTCTGGGCTAATGCCAGTCATCACCAAGCCCCCGCTCCCTGGGGCAGACTGCAGTGTAAAGGCCACTCATCACAGGCAAGGGGATTCGGACCTGTTGCCTTCCTCTGCCTCCCAATACCTCTATGGGCCTTGGACCAGGCCCTACAGCTTGGGGAGTTGCCAACTTGGAGCGCCCCCGCTCAGCCTGCTCCTTCCCCAGCACTGCACCACCCTCAGTACCCTGTCAGGCAGGCAGCCAGGCCCTGCTCTCTCCCAGCCTGGAGAGAGACTCCTTGGGCCTCTGACTCACAGCCTTTTTATACAGGCCAGTGGAGGCTTGATTGGGTCGTGGCCCAGCTGCGGCTGCTTCCCCAATCAGCCATCCCCAGCCACATCCCTCTCCAGGGCTGCTTTTAACCCCTTCTATTTTAGGAGCAGGGTAGCCACCACGTTACAGATCCTCATGAGTATTGTGATGCTGGATGCTTACAGAAACAGCACATTTCCTGTAAGGTGTACATAATGAACCCCATAGTTACTATTTGATGTGAAACCTTAAACTGCATACAGTTCGGCTAGTACTGTTTTTTTTTTTTTTTTTTTTTTTTTTTTTTTTGGCTTGAGTAACTGTATTTGGCTCACTTCTCTTAAACATCCTCATTTTTAAGGACACTAGAATCTTGAACGCTTAACTAAAATCCTCAAGGTTAAGTTCATGGGGAAACATTCCCAGGAAATATCAGACCAGTGTTAGTAATGCTTGACATGAAGGTGTATTTGTCAAGCCAGGTTATGAACTATTTTAACTCCATGACCAATTTGATAGTCTGGTTTAGTCACCTTTATCAGGTGCTCAAGATAGCAATTGTAGATATATATATTTGTAGATATACAGATATTGGTAATTAATAGAGATGGTTTTCTTTCATAGGACATGTGAGAGTACCAGAAGAGCTGAAGTTTCCTAATGCTTGTTGTGTAGGAATTGCATCACAAACTAATCTTGGTATTTTTAATCCAACTGAACGATGGTTGCAGGTCAGCATTGGAATATTCAGTATTTCAATTAATGGAGAAAAGGTAAGCTTTTTCTGTATAGCTTTTAGTATACAGTACAATATTTCAAGTGCTAGGGACAATGACTACAGAGTCCTATGAACTCTTAAACTCGTCCCTTCCTGCAGTTTTAATGCATCAAAAACTTTCCTGCTATTATGACAAATTCCAGTGGGGAAAAAAGTTCTGTAGTTGGCTTCTTCCACACTAGTTGGTGCTTATTTTTTTCCTTCTCTTAGCATGTAGCCTCAACTACATTAGTAGCTTCTTATCAGCTATAAACTCGTGATCCCAACTTACATCCCTGCATGGTAGATGGTGCAAACATCTACCTACCAAACTCACCAGAAATTCGTTATTGCCATGTCTACAAAGGTTTATCTCTGGGGTGAAACTTCCAAAACATCTCACTGATGCGTACTTTAAGAAGAAGAGGCTGCGTAAGCCCAAACATCAAGAAGGCAAGATCTTTGACACCAAGAAAAAAAATATAAGATAACGCAAGGCAGACCAGAAGACAGTGGACTCGCAAATCCTGCCAATACTCAAGAAAGTGCCTCAGCTCCTTGGCCACCTGCGTTCTGTAGTTTCTCTCTCCAATGGAGTTTAGCCTCACAAATTGGTGTTCTAAATTTTCTGAAAAACGCATTAAAATTGGGGGAAAAACTGGAGGGGGAAAAAAACAAAACAAAAGCTGGCTGATACTTAGTACAACTTTAACATTTGAAACCAGAACTGGTAAATATTTACATTGAGTTTTATGTAGCAGCTTACTCTTCTTGTATACTCTGCTCTGGAACAGCCTTAAGATTTTTTTTACTGTGTAAGCTATATTACTTCATTTTGTAAAACTAGTTCTTCATATACAAAGTCTATAGAAGTAGTGGAGAACAAACACAAATATGTTCATGTTGAAGGAAAATGAGGATGTAAAACATTCCTTATTCTACAGTAACTCCTCTCTTAATGTTGTAGTTATGTTCTTGAAAAATGTGACTTTAAGCAAAACAATGTTAAGCGAATCCAATTCCCCCATAATAATTAATGTAAATGGGGGGAGGGGCTAGGTTCCAGGGAAACTTTTTTCACCAGACAAAAAAATATATTTTTTTATATATATAATACACATACACTCTCAATATAAGTTTTTTAAACAATTTAATACTATACACAGCAATGATTGTGAAGCTTGGTTGAGGTGGTGAAGTAAGAGGATGGAATATTTCCCAGGGAAGGCCTTACTGCTAAATGATGAACTAGCATTCGGCTGAGCCTCAAGGGTTAACACGTTGTTAATGTAGCCTCACACTCTACAAGATTGCACGAATGGAGGGAGGGGAGACAGCATGGCAGACAGACATACACCCTGTGTGTGTGGGAGAGAGAGAGATGTGCATTGCCCTTTTAAGTACGCTGACACAACATTTCAAAGTACATTGCCTTTTTTAAAAACATCAGGAAGGTGAGACAGCAGCTGCAGCCAGCTCTCTCTCTCTTGAGCTCTACTTTGTCTCCCCCCTGCTCTATATGGAGAAGAGGTAAGTGGGGGGGGCAGGAGTAGGGGGGAGGGGGACACTCTCACATTAGTCTCCCTCTTTCCCCATCCCCTGTACAGCAAGCAGGAGGCTCCCAAGAGCAACTCCAAGGCAGAGGGCAGGAGCAGCACACGGTAGTGTGGGGAAAAACAGCTGAACTGCTGGCAATTGGTAGCCTGCTGGGCAGCTCCTGCACTGGCAACTTAGGGGAGCAGGGAGCTGATGGGGGGCTGCTGGTCCACCGTGGTTCCAAGCCCCCACCATCTAGCTCCAATGGGCTGCTCTTCCTGCAAGCAGTAGACAAAGCAGGTGGCTGCCAAACAACATAAAGAAGCATTGCACAACTTTAAATGAGCATGTTCCCTCGTTGATCAGCAAGGTAACAACGAAACAACTTTAACCGGGACGACTTTAAGTGAGGAGTTACTGTACTTGTTCTATACAGTCTTGTGTATATTACAGTAAGCTACAGGCCTTGAGCAGGCCAGTGATCTTGGTTCTGTACAAACTGGGGGAAGGATTTTTCCAAAAACTGAAAATATAAAATTCAATCAATGCAACAGTTGGATGAGACGGACACATGGGGAAACGGGCAGAAGAAGGTAACGTTAAAACCATTAAGCAAAAACATGATCAAAAAGTATCAGTTTACCACCTACCAAGCCGTTGTTAGATAGCTTTGAGGGCATCATCTTAGAGGTAAGTCTTAAGGGTGGAATACTTTGCCTTTTTTTACTTTTGCAGAAACTAATAAGGCTTTTTTTTTTTTTTTAGATGGATCCTCTGAAATATCAGTGTCTAGTGTTCAAGAACAAAACCATCATAGGACCTCATTCTACAGAAGAGCTGAAAATACTTTTCTTACCTTGTCATCCTGGAATCTTCCAGTGTGTCCTCAGTATTTCATCTTGGCCAGTTTCTGCAGATACTGAGACAATAGTCCAGGCAGAAGCTTTGGCAACTAGGGTAGTTTTGACAGCAGTTGCTGAAAATCCTAATCTCGAGGTAAGAAGCAATTTGTTATATTGAACTGGTATATTCTTATGTGTTTGCTTTTTCTAAATAGTTAAAAACTATTTGGAGAGCTCAAGATTATTTTATTTTGAAAGGAGATGAGAATACTTCTTGTAAATAAGGTACCAGAGGTATAAACTTTAACACAAGATACTTAGAAAAATTTATTTGCGGACTGGCCCCTATATGGGGCATTGGAGACTACTGCTTCATGGGTAATTGGCATTTTGCCTATGCTAAGGGATGGTGCACGGTTTCTCATTTCATTTAGTCTTAATAGTTGAGTGGCTAAAATATGAGGAATAAATAAGTTTTCTTATTTGAGTAATTGTCCACAGAGATCCTCCTTTGGTGCACATACTCTGTTTGTGAGATTGGATTTTTTTTGGCCAGGGGTGGGGGTGGGTGTGTGTGTGTGTGTGTGTGTGTGTGTGTGTGTGAGAGAGAGAGAGAGAACCATTGTGCCATGGATGCTCATATGCTCTTCCTTCCCCTACCCTTCATCAAGCTGGTAAGTGGTTTCTGCTAACTTCTGAAGAAAACACTTGATCTAACCATTCATTCCTGTCTGTTTAATGCTGGTTAAAACAAGGAGGCAAGCTTGGTTTTGAAAACAGAAAAACCTATTCTGGAGTCTCAATTGTGGCAAATTCTTGCTGTCTCAGGAGCTGATCAGTCTGTCCTCGGTTCCACGCTGTCACTGAAGTGTTCCTGTTGGAGTCTTTGTGAATTTGAGTGAGCAAGTCAGTTCCTTGACCCAGTTAAATTGTCACAAAATGGATGATGTTTCTGGTTCTGTGATTCCAGTCCTAATGCCATGGGCATGCTTTCAAATATAGCTGCTCCAGCTTTGTATACTTGTCTATTGGTCATGCTGCTCAAAGCTCTCTTGCCTGGCTCTGGAGTTACTAGTTCTCTTTTCCTCACCTGTTGCTTGGAAAGTAAGTTTGTAACCAGGAATAGTCTTTGGTTGCCACCATCACTCAGATTGGAGGGTAGTCATGACTAATTTGTTGCTTGGGGTACAATTCCATTGTAGCATAAGTATACTGATCAGGAGAATGTTCTGCTGCTTACTGCGAGTCATTTATTAGTATACAACTTGCATCTTAAACCAGGGAAAAGCCAAACACTGTCATATATTAATCAGGAACCAAAGAGCAGGGGATAGTGACAGAGGCTTGTTTAATACTTTGTAAGCAAAGATCTGTTTTATGTTTCTCTGAGCCAACTTTTCTGCCAAGGTTTTGAAATCCAGGATACAAGCAGCTGAGCTGTGGCTAGTACCACCTGGAAAAATGTGAAAAGACACAACTTCAGCACTCTCCTGTCTTTCTGTAGTGGGAAACTTCAAGGTGGATAAAAGCTTTCAAGTAAAACTTGGAGAGGGTGGGATGAGAATGAGAGGCAAGCTGCAAAACCTCTGATTCCCTCCTTGACTTTGACTTCCTGTGTTTGCCTTCAAAAATAAAGTCTGAATAGAATCATCCTGTGGTAACCCTAGATACCCACAAAGGGCCTTGGTTTGCTGGAAACGCTCAATCTCTACGGGTGCAAACTTATCCTTTCCTGTCTTCCCATCCTCCCCAGCTATACCTTTTTTATGTCATCAAAAAGATAGAAATCACTTAAGGCAAAAAGATAATTCTTGAGTGAGCATATGTGGAAAAATGTTGAGCAGGTTTTTACTGTGCTCATAGATAGGAAGTCTAAATCTGCATATTTTATTCTTGGTAACCTTTAGAATCTGGTGAATAGATTCAAATACCACATTTAAGATTATTATTTTACAGGATTGTATGGATAAAGGCTTAGGGTCCAAGTATCAATGCACGTTCCCCAAAGGGCCTGAAGCAGAGCTTTATGTTCTGAGTTCTCATTCAGAAGTGACTTATCTTGCAAAGTGTACACTCTGGTCTCCTTTGGTCAGGATTCTAGTTCTTTAATCACCCTGTCATGTTCTCTTTGAACTCTTGAGAGATTCTCCGTTATCTGGTTCATTCATATCTATTTGCTTAATCAGAGTAGGGAGTTACAAACACTCTATTTCATCAAGATGGGGAACATGTTTGATCACTATTTCATTTCCAAGGTAGTATTTTTCAAAATATTCACAAATGTGAGCATTGTCAGTCTCATTCATTAGAGAGCTTTTTCTTTATCCTGTCTGCACCTGCTGATTGGAAGACTTCTTGCCATGATCTGTACTTCGCAGAATGACTCTAAGGAATTCTGTTGAAATAGCAATTATTTCTTATGTATCTCTTCAGCCTCTCAGAGATGGATAGCATCCCTTTATTGAAATAAAGGTTTTTAGATCACTAATGGGTAGCTATTTAAAATGTAAGTGTACATTAATAAGTTAACAAAAATCAAAGTTTGCTCTTCTTTGAATACCTCAGTGCAGCATCTAAGTTGGTTCAGTTCTTGATATTACCAGCACGTGAACATTATACGTATCCTTTCATTCTTGTTTAATAATCTTTTTAGCAGCTTATGAACAAACATTCTTAGTGTAGTTCTCAGAAGGTTCAGTTTTTATTTCTTTCCTCAAACTGTCCTCCTGAGATCTCACCTGTAAATCAAGTGAGTCTTGAAGAAAGGATAATACTAAATTTTTGATTAAATAAGCTGATTTCATGAAGTGTTTATATCAAACAAAACACACTTCTAAAATTAAACATCAGGTTTGTGTTCTCTGTGAGATGTGAATTCTGCATTTTTACTGAGCTGCTTCCACTATGCTGCTGTTAAATTCCTGTGTCTTGATGCCCACCCTGTTCCACTACTGCTGGCCTTGTGTGCTTTACCCTGTCTACCCCATAGAAATAGATTCAGGCCCAAAGTATGGGAGACAGTCAATCGGATGGTGCTGCTTGTTGGTGTCAAAGCCAACTTCTCACTTCTGTCAGCAGGGGAACTGCACTGTATTGCTGCGTGCAAGGAATCAGAGGTAACGTGGGAAAGCATGGTCCTTCCCTCAAATTTATAAAGGCTATATCTGTCTAATATTAGGTGGAAACAGGAAAGACAGATGGTCTAGTTTTTGGTGACCTATCATCTGGCAGCTGGAAGGCTCTCCCACTAAAACTAATCAACAAGACACATGCTTCTGTGCCCATCAGACTTATTATCAAAGCAGTAAGTACATTAAGTTATATATATTTAAAGGTGGAATCAGAGGACTGGAAGGGACCTTGAGAGGTCATTTAGTCTAATCCCCTGCACTCATGGCAGGACTAAGTGTTATCTAGACCATCCCTGACAGGTGTTTGTCTAACCTGCTCTTAAAAATCTCCAATGATGGAATAAACTTTTCTGTAACACTAATTCTAGTAATCAGTGTTGATAAGGATGAACTTGTCATGGGAGAAGCATATTTTTAATGCATCTGTTATGGCTTTTTTGCTGTATTGCTAGGATATGTTTTCACAGAAGGATAATTTTGAATGATCAATTCTGTGACACCCTCTAAGGCTATACCCTACCTAGAGATGTAGCCTCAAAACTTCTATGTCTATATATTATTTTTGAAAATATGGATCTTAATATTTTAATTTTAAAAAGTGGTTTCATTATGACAGAATGCTGTAGCATGGCGTTGCTTCACATTTTCCAAGGAACCAGTTAATACTTCTATTGAATGTTCACCTCAAACTGATGCAATCTCTCAGCTAGCAGCTCCATCAGTTGTAAACCATGTGATACATGCAAGTTATGATGGACAAGTAAGTAGCTCATAATAATATTAGTTTTTGCAATTGTTTCTCTAAAATGATTTTAGTTACAGATAACTGAATTCACACTAACTGTTTGTCTGAAGGTTAGTGATGTGATCAATATTGTTTTCTTGTTGAGTTCATTTTGGTTTTCTGGTAGTGGGAGTGATCAGTCAGTAGTTTAACTGTAAGAGTGTTTTTGGATAGTGGAGAGGATAATTATCTTCATAATTTAAAATATTAACTAAAAATCAAACTACTGGGATTTTCCAAGAAAGCAGATTCAAGATTATTCAGAGCTTTTACTTTACTGTTTAATTCCCTCTTACACTCCATGTATATTAAGGGAAACCTGGATAGCTTCTCTGTATATTAGCTCACTTTAACTAAGAAACTATTTTTTTGTAACCTGTAAAAGGAGCATTCATAGTAAAATGCTCTTTGGCTGTTTTGTCTTAGAAACACTGCTTTTCCAGATTTGAGTCTAGGCATTTAAAGCTTCAATATAATGAATGTCTTGTTCACACTGTCTGTTGGACAGCTTAAAAGTTGAAATTTTCAGTAGATGTGTGTAAAGTATCAAATATATTCCTTTTTTCAGGATCCTGAAAGCTTAGTACTGTGGGTCCTGTTCCATGCACCAAAGAAACAAATCTCTCTTTCAGGTATAGTAGTTTGACTTCCATTGTAACTACTTTTGTGTGTTACAAGTTTCATTTAGGACTAAAAGGATAAATCACTAACGTAGATGAAACATTTCAGTAGTTTTTTTGCTCTGGTGCCCTAATCTGTGTACGTCCATCCTTGCATTGACAGATCAATGTTTAATACTTGAATATTGTGAAATTAAATACTCAAAATAAAAGTACAGTTCTAACTTAAGTAATTAAGGCCCCCATTACCATAATAGCCACTTCAAAATAAAATATTTAGCTTCAAGTTGGTTTATAGTTCAGGCATCAAACTTCAAGAATTTTGCATGTAAAAAATGCTTGATACTCTTGTTGAATTTAAAATCCTTCTAGATATCTTGGGTCCAGCAGATGAGTTCTTAGCAAGAGTTGATATAGAGGTTGACAGTCCAGGGCCTACTAGTGTGATAAAAAGTATTCCCCTCAGAGCAAGAGCTGGAACAGCTAGGATACATGCTCCAAAGGACTTACAGGTATTCTACAAGAAATTATAAATTAAATATACTTTAGCTGCTTTGCTGTTGGTAGTTCTGCATTCTTTGTTGTTAAATACAACCACTTTTTTTTTTTTTGTTTTTAAGGCCATGTGTTTGTCTGCTAGTGTGGGTTCTTCAGCCAAGCAGCAACTGCCTTTAAAGAATGCTGGAAATATTGAAGTCTATTTAAAAATTAAGGTAGGGAGACTTCTTACTTTTCTAAATAGTGGTCTTAAAATCATTGGTTTTGTGCTGCCCACATTGCATTGAAATCAGAACTGGCCTCTAGAAGCCCCACAAACCTTGCAGTCCGGCTGTCTCTCTGGCTTTTTGGAGGGACTGTAGCTGGCAAGGATGTTCTCCATATTATTATTTTTTTAAGTAAAGTTTCTTGCCGCTTTGTTAGAAGAAGCCTTGAAAATTAAATCTGTCACTAGAGTTGGAAGTTTATTGTAGTGATTTTTGTTCCCTGAAAGTCATAGGCTATTCAGTCATTTTTATAATTGTGTATGCGTGGCTTGTGACTACGTCAGTACTAAATAGCGAATTTTGTGACTTTGCAGCTGTAGATGGTACCACTTGTCACAGAGGCTCTGCGTGTCCAGTGCAGGGTTGATACACTGCATCACACAGTCAGGACTCTGAGTTGGGCCAGACAGCCACAATTAAGGACTCCGGCCCTCTGGTTGGAGCAGAGCAAGTGAAAAGTCTGTAGCTCTTAGCCTCCTGACTAGGGCTGATAATAACATGGCCCTTGGGTGAGGCAGAGCAAACAAACAACTTATATCAGCGATTTCTGATGGTAATGCATAGTAGCAAGTGCAGGGTGGGGATAAGGGCAGGGCAACCTGGTCCAACCTACTCCCCTGGGTTCCAACCCAGGGCCCTAAGAAGCCGATGATCACCTTATTAAGGGTCAAGTGGCGGCTCCCAATGCATTCCTTGCATCACTTCCTACACTTAAGTCTCCTGTAGGGTTGTCCTCCACAGGCCGTGGCTTGGCATCTCTGTTTACCTCCATCAATAGGGGATCTCCCGTCGTGTAGTCAGGGATACCCTCCTTTGCAGTCTGGAGATTTGACAGTACTTCAGAAGGAGTCGGCAATGCATGTCCATTCTCCTCCTCAGCCAGCTCAGACTAGAGTGAGCTGCTTCCTTTTATACGCTCCCTCCACCAGAAGCATGTGCAGCAATGTTGAGGTCATGGCCACTTGGGCCCACAGTGAGTGATGAACTCGTGTTTGCCCAGTCCCGGATTGATACACCCCATCACACCACTCAGACTATGCTTCAAGTTTCTTCCCCAATTAGTTTCTGCAAGTGAGTCTGCTTTTTTTGCTTAGCACCCAGTATACTCTCTCAGTATAGAAGGTGGGTTATCTACAGTAGTTGCATGAAACAGTGTGGAGTAAATATGGGATTTAACAAAGGTTTCCTTCATTCTAATTCATATTCAAATATTGACTTATGGCTTTGATCAAATCACTTAAGTTTTCTTTATCTCTAGTACAAGGGATAATAGCTTTATTGGAGAGTTATTTGGATGACTAGTTAATGTGCAGTGGATATCTCTTTGGAGATGAGAGCTTGGGGAGAAAACATAAGGGCAGAACAAAAGTGGATTCAGGAAAGGAAAAACGGTAATACTAGAGCAAGCTAAGAGTTGGACCACCTACTATGGCATGAATATGAAAGAATAAGGGATTGGGGATATTGATCTAAAAGAGAATAGAAGCAACAGGCCATGGAATATTGACATAGAGGCAGAATGAGTGACATGGAAGAGAGAATTTAAAAAAACAAAACAAAAAAAAAACCCCACCATAAAATTGTTTGTGCTTTCCTGGGAGATGTCCAGTATCTCCTTTGTGAAAGAAAGGGATGGAATGTCTATCTTGAGCACGCTACTATTTTTATTTCAGTTTATATTTAAATATCCCAAGGTGGTATTATAGCAAGACATGGCTACCTTCATATGATCCAAAGATAATCAGACCTTCATGTAGATCCAAAGATAATCAGACCTCTTTAAAGCCGATGTGTGCCAAGAAATCTTTCAGGCTCAACAGAAGGATTGAATAAGATCCCTTTTTGTAGTAAGAACAGCTGTATGCTATGGAGCTACCACTCAAGGCACTAGGCAACATAGCAGATCAGAGCTAAGCCATGTGGAGTGAGTCGTTTTCTCAGTTAGACACGGTCTAAGAGATTTAATTGCACTGCATATGTTTTGGAGTCAGAAAAGCATGTAGGAGGAGTTGAGCATTATCCTGAGAGGAACTGGAGAGAGAGAGTTTTGTGGGTGCAGAACTCGCTGGAGCGGTAGACTTGGATTACTGAGCAAGAAAGCTACCTGCTAGGTTTTTTTCCTACTTCACTGAAGGAGACCAAACTTTGTATATATTTTTTGTAAATAAGCAAGATTGCAGTAAGAATATATCTCTCTCATGTCACTGATTTATTCTTATAATGGAAATATCCCTAAATATTAGCCAGCTTTGTGTGTCGAAAAGGCAACACTGTACTAGACTGTTTAACTAGTTGTCAGGTTAAAATTGTTAATAATACTAGCTACACAAGATTATAGTTAAACTGCAGAAAGACTTGATAAATAACCCAAAATAAGCCTGCACAAATCTCTCCAGAAAATAGGAATTCTGTGGCCCTCAGACTCTGAGCTTACTTGGAGAATTACCCTTTGAAATGCTTTCAGCATTTTGGCAATTATCTATAAAGCTATAGGGTTCCAATTCTGCACTAAACCCCTGCTGGCAGCAAAAAGTCGGTCTTCCCTTCTTTCCTGTCATGAGTCAGTTGATGCATTTGGATGTACCTCAAATAATTACTTAGGATTTTAGTAAAAAATCTGGAGGTAGTCCTGGACAGGCATTGGTGGTTTTGTGTGGGGAAAGTTTTTATAGACCAATCCTACATATCAAGACCACTGGACCTAGTAGAAATGTTGCTGTGATACAGATTTTTAGTGATCCCAGCATGCTAAAGCCCCGGCTGAAAAAGATTACAAACAAAGTCTCGTGTTCTCTGTAGCAAGCTGTGATGAGGTTTTTAGATGCTGTGACATGGTCTTGCAGAAGACAGAAAATTTTCATTTAATTGAAGGAAAAATAGTAAAAATGTAACTGAATAATCATTTCCCTATTTGTTATAGCTTTCAGTTGAACAGTCCTTTAAGATTAATGGAGTGGGTTCATGTCTTTTACAGCTATTTTTTCAGGCTGTCTACAAACTCAAGAAGACAGCACTGCATTAACTTAAATTTGGTTCAGGTTTTCTTCAGCAATGGTTAAACATTTTTTTTTTCTTTTTAAATGGAAATGTGATTTCTGGAGCACAGCTTTGTGATGAGGTAATTCTGTGGCCCTGGAACTTCAGAATGCATGGGTCTCTGATTAGAACGCTTGCTGTCAACTGTTGATAAATAACTTTTAAAACAAATCTGCCAAGAAATAGAAAACTTGACTTGTTAATATACTGACAAATCTAGATAAAAAAGCTCTGGGCCTTCATTTTAGAAATTAATCACTACTTAACCTAACATTTCTAACTTTTAGATATTTTACCAACTCAGTACAATTGAGTTTGTCTTTGATGTACACTGGAGGCAGCTGAATATGTATCTATGGGGGTATGAGTTTGGCTGTGCCTCAGTCTCAGACCATATTCCCTGTCTCCAACCAGTTAAACAAAGCAGTGTCTCTGCTCTCTTACTTGCACTCGCCTTGATTCTTAAAGCCATTCTAAAGCTATAATAATGAATCCTGTTCTCTTCTCCTAGCCCTCCTTTCCTTGGTTCTCTTGGGACCAATTTAAAACAACAAAGATCTTTCCCAGAATAAGACATCTATTATGTTACCTGTTTTTCGTGCTTTCCTGTCCCATGGCAGAGCTGGTCAAACAGAGCAGACAAATGGCCAGAGGATTCTCTCCATGTGATAAAGATCGTCTGAGGAGCCACAAAAGGGGAGCTCTGCCACATCTGCTCCTAGCCTGTGAACCCTGGCTCTGCCAGGTGAAGGGTTTAGAGCCTATACAATTTTGGGGGCTCCTACATTTCCCCATATTGGTTGTTCCAGCAGGACCTCTGCAAGGATAGATTGGTTCTTCTCAACAGGCAGCCAGGACCATGTTTCTAAATTAGGGATTCATCAGAGGTGAATGTTCCCCTTCTCTGAGCAGTACTGGCTTCCTCACATCACAAGGGTTCCTTGTGAAATCTTGGAGAGTAATAATCTCTTGACAAAAAGACTAGAATACCTGATGACTCCCATTCCTTCCAGAGGATGGTTTGGACTCCCTCAGGGATTTGCTCCTGGCATGTGATTTTTAGAAAATTCATCAGACAAGGAGCGTAGGCATTTATGGCCCCTCTCCACAGGCTAAAACTCAAAAATAGCACCCTCTAGGAAGAGGGACTGAATCTCAGCTGGGAGACAGAATCTTCCCTTTAATTCACATAGGGCTGGATATCGAAGAAGGAAAAGTTATTTCAGATCTTCATCCTCTATAATTAGCTTCAGTTCTTACCCAAAAAACTTTTCAGATTACAATAACCCTAAACCAGAGAGGTGGTTCTTTGAGTGATTGTTCATGTCATTTTCAATTAGGTGTGTGTGTACTGTGTGCATGGCAGCTGGAAGGTTTTTCGCCAACTGTACCCGTCGGGTTGGTCGGGGTGCCCTTTAGGGTCACACCTTCATGGTGCTGAATATAAGGCCCTGCCGACCCGCCACTACTTCAGTTCCTTCTTACAGCCTGTGATGGTTAGCGGAAATGCTCGTAGCTCTTGCTTTGCAAGCGCAACTTCTTCAGAAGTTCGAACTTTTGTCCTATAAATAGGTAGGTTTATAGTAGTATAGTTTAGTATAGTGCTAGATAAGTTTCAGTTGTGGTAGCCCCCCTTCTTTTACCCCTTTTTTCCCCGGTACCAGGGAATGCCTCGATCCGCATGTGTGGCAAGTCTATGCCAAGAAGTGACCCCCCCACTTCCTGCTTTTGGCTAGCCAAGCCAAGGCAAGGCAAGGCTAGCCTAGCCTAGGCAACGCAAGGAAAGGCAAGGCTAGCCTAGCCTAGGCAAGGCAAGGCAAGGCAAGGCAAGCCTAGCCTAGCCTAGCCTAGCCTAGCCTAGCCTAGCCTAGGCAAGGCAAGGCAAGGCAAGGCAAGGCAAGGCAAGGCTAGACTAGCCTATGCAAGGCAGGGCAAGGCAAGGCAAGGCTAGCCTAGCAAAGGCAAGGCAAGGCAAGGCTAGCCTAGCCTAGCCTAGCCTAGCCAAGGCAAGGCAAGGCAAGGCAAGGCAAGGTAAGGCAAGTGTTTGTGGGAAAGCCACCAGAAAGAATACTGCAAGATCTGCAGGGGATTTCGTCTGAGGACTCAGAGAGGGATCAGCGCCTCAAGATCCTGCTAATGGAGGCTGCTCTACATCCTCTCTTGGACCCTGCCTCAGTGGAGCTGACGCCGAGCACCTCAGCATCTGTGCACAGTGTGCCAGCACTGACAAGGCATGAGTGGGTGCTGATAAGGACTCTGCCAGAGACCTTTGGCACCGGTAGAGTTCCCTGAATAAGGGTTCCACACAGGGCAGTGGGCAGCACCATTCTCAATCCCCTGTGCCCCACCGGAAGAGGACACCCGAAAGGGGCCGCTCCCCTAAGCCCAGGAGCCCACCACCATGAGATCCATGTTGGGCCACGGGAGTTCAGCTCCAGTGACTAAGCTCTCATCGACTTCTGCCCCAGCACAGGAATAGTCGAGTCCAGACTCCCAGCACTCCCCTCTCTGAGAGGACTATGATCTCCACCTGCCTTCCACACCAGAGGCATTCGGACCCACCAACAACCTCGTTGCCTCTACGGCATCACCTTCCCCTCCTAGATGATACAGGACACGGAACTCGGTTTCAGCGGCACCTGTGAGACCCTCTGTTCCATCCAGAGGCAAACCTGCAATGGTACTGCACCAGTTGCTATCTCCTTGGTACCAGTCACCTGTACAATCCACCAGTGGCTCAATAGGGAAGTGGCACTGGTCTCAAAGTTCCAGGCACCACTCCCTGGCACCGCGGGGCATCGCTTCTCTGTGGTCCTCGTATAGTGAGTGCTTGGAGTTGGAAGCAGACTCCCACAGATCCAGGAGGAGCAGTTGATCCAGGTCTGACAGATGTGAGCAACAGGAGACTATCCGGTGCTGTGGCCTGTCAGTGGCAGGCCCCTAATCAGTGGCCATTCTGGACCCCCTGGGCATTCCGCCAGGGCTAGAGCCAGAGGTCCTACTAGAGCCAGAGGTCCGGTGTCTGTGTCAGTGGGCGTAGCTTCATAGGTGCTTCCGGCACCTATCCAGGGGCAGGACCTAGCGTCGGCTGCACCAACACCTTCGGCACCCAATGCACCACTACCAACATCAACTGCACCAGAATACTAGGTACCGCATGATCCTCTTGGTTTCATGGGCAGGGAACAGGACCTGGAGGAGAGTGGGGTGTGCCAGCAGCTTGTGAGGAGGGCAGCGCAGAACCTGGGGATCCAGGTGGAGGAGATCATCGAGACATCAGACCCCATGGTGGACATTCTTGCCCCTTCTGGTCCCTCCCAAATTGCCTTGCCACTTACCAAAACAATTCAAGGTACCACCAAGATGCTGTGGCAAACCCCTGCTTCTTTACTACCATTAGCAAAGAGGCACAAACAGAAATACTTCATTCCCTCTAAGGGGTTTGAGCACCTTATCACATGTCTCCCGCTAGACATCTTAGTCATATCAGTGGCTAATGAACGGGAGCGCCAAGGCTATCAGAGACACTTCCTGAAAAACTGGGAGGCCAAAAAGCTGGACTTCTTTGGAAGAAAAACCTATTCCATGGGGAGACTCCAGCTCTGAATTTCTATTCACCAGGCTGTCCTCAGTAGATATAGCTACAACTCCTGCAGAGCGATGGCAAAATTTATGGAGCTGTTGCCGCAAGACTCCAGGGCAGAGCTCTCCTCCTTGGTAGAGGAGGGCAAGCTCATTGCCTGGAGTTCGCTGCAGGCAGCCCTCAACGTGGTGGATTCGTCCACTCACTCTATGGCCTCTGGGGTAGCTATGAGAGGGAGCTCCTGGCTGCAGGTCTCAGGTGTACCATTTGAGGTCCAGCAAACCTCACCCTCACAAACTCAATAATCCAGGACCTCCATTTTGAGAGCTCGACCCTCTTTTTCAGACAAAAACGGACTTGCAGTTTCACAGCCTCAAGAATTCGCTACTTAATGGAGGCATTTCAACCCGCAGCCCCCACCTTGTTTTTACCATCCTCAGAACAGGCAGGACTTCTCTTGGAGGCAGAATGGAAATAGCAGGAAAAGACCTCACCCTTTCTCAGCCCAGGGCTCTGGGCAGGTGAAACAATCCCCTGGCCATAAGGACTTCTGAAGGTGTGCCTGGGGGCGACGCATCAGTCCGAACTGCAGATCCATCCCACCTTACCTTTTTGTGCCGACTGTCCTGTTTCTGCCCTACATGGGCCTGTATTACATCGGATTGCTGGGTACTCTGCATGGTAGAAAGGGGATATACTCTCCAGTTCTCCCTCCCTTCCAACCCCTTCCCTTCCCTCTTCAGGGACCCTTCTCACAAGCAACTCCTTGTGCAGGAGGCGCACTCGCTCCTAACTCTGGAGGCAGTGGAAAAGGTTCCTCAGGAGCTGAAGGGTAAGGGTTTCTATTCTCGGTATTTCCTAATACCAAAAGCCAAAGGCGGCCTAAGGCCCATCGTAGACCTGTAAAATCTCAACAGGTTCATGAAGAAACTGAAGTTCCGCATGGTCTCTTTGGCCTCCATTATCCCTTTCTTGGATCTGGGGGACTGGTATGCCACCCTCGATTTGAAGGATGCTTACGCAGAAGGTACCTCAGGTTCATTGTGAACCACACTCATCAGTTCATTGTCCTCCTGTTCGGCCTGTCAGTGGCTCCTTGAGTGTTTACCAAGTGCATGGCAGTCATGGCTGTGTTCCTGGCCAGGTGTTCCCGTACCTCTACAACTGGCTAATCAAGGGCTGCTACAGGATGCAAGTGGCGACACAAATGAGCATCATGCAGTCTACTTTCGATGACCTGGGCCTTCTACTGAAGATACTGAAGTCAACTCTGTCCCCCGTTCAGCAGATAGTTTATAGGGGTGGTATTGGATTCTAAATAGGGAAGAGCATAACTCCCAGAGTTGCACTTCCGGTCCTTGTGCAACATACAAAGTCTCAGATAGTTCGTCATTAGAAATTTACGTGTTTTTCCAAGGTCACAGAATCTTGAGAGACACGGATTTGTTGTGACTTATTTGCTGTCTAGCTTCAACCTCCTCAAAATATTGACCAATTTAAGTCATGGTTGAAGAAAGTGTCTTTGACTATTTATCAAATCCAGGAGGCTGTTGGTGAGAGCCATGGTAGCAAATTCAGTGACTAGTTTTAAATCAAATATTGGGCAGAGCATAAATTAAAACAAATCCATGTCTGAGAAGGCTGTAGGCAATCTTATTAATGGGGAAGTTTCATAGGTAGTGGTTGAAAATATGGACAAGACTAAGTATTTGCTCGCTACTCCCGACAAGCGTAAAAATTAAAAGCCCTCATACAGGAACAAAAGATTAATACTCACAGCAATAGGTGTGTGAGAGATGAGATGTAAGCATGGAACTCCAGAGGGAAACAGATCATGAAATGAGCCCAGTTTTTTCGGTAAGTGTATATAGTCAATCTAACAGCAATCAAGCTTGTCTCCACCTGGAAATACATCTAGCCTACAATTCATAGACTGTACCAAACTCAGCAAGTAGGTACAGGAGAATGTAGTGGGAATATTCTGGAATTTCAGGCTCCTCCATGTCTGATCTTAATTTCCCTTCCAAACTTGAGGCATTCAGAGAAGCATCAAACTATTGTGAAATAAGTTACACATCACCTTGAATGAGGGAAATACAAACTGCCCTTCAATGTGAAAGATACTCAGGACTGTATCACTAGCATTACCAAAAATCGCAGTTGGGATTTGGCCCCATATACTGGCCACTGAAAAAGCACCAGAAAGAGACAATCCCTGATTTGAAGGGCTTTAAAATCTCAAGACTCCATATTTGTCATAAAATAAAGATCTAAGGAATGCAAGCTGTCATACACTAAATAGGTCAAAGGCAACAAAATTTAAGGAGACTGTAGCTTCCAGAACTATTACAATCTCTCAAGGAGACTTCCTGATGTTAGATCTGGTAGAAACGTCTCCATATACCCGCCATATTTTACTACCAGAAGTTACTTCAGTTTGTCTTGAAGTAGCTACTAGCAATACAAAATGCTGCTCTTCAGCCTGTTAGCTTCCCTTTTTTCCTTCAGTGTTCATGAAGGTATTGGTAATAGGCTGAAGAGTATAGAGAATTCTAAATGCTCATTCCTACCTTACATTGTATCAAGCATCACTAGAAATGTTAAATGAGGTGACTTGAAAGACCTTTTCTGTGCTTTAAGCACAGGGGATTATGGTGAATTGTAAAAAGTTCCAGAGCAAATCATACTTAACAGATAAAACAGAGGGAGGGTCAATCTTCCTGAAACAGAAATTTGTTAAGATCTGGACACTAATCTCCATGATGTCTGTCCTCCATCCAGTCCTGGCTGTAGTTCCGAGGTAACTTCTGTAACTTCTCCATGGACAGGGTCCTCCTAGATATTTCTTGAAGGCTCAGAACTGCCCTGTAAAAGATGATGAAGAAAGAGAGGGCAACTTCCACTGTCTAATCACCTGGATTTCAAAAAATACTGACCATAAATGCTTAGCTTTCTGGGAAGGAAATGTACTTGGTACACCATAAATTACAAGGAATGTGATCAGGGTCAGAGATTTCAGCACACTGCTGTCTGGATGACCAGTCAGACCGGCTTTTCTGGTCTTTCACGATCACCTGAGAGGATTATGATTCTGATCCAACTGGGAAAACAAATTGGCAAGGAGGCACAAGAAGCTCAAGCCTAAACAACAGAGCAATGCATTCTCTCCTAGCTTCTATCAGGGTAATCCATATTAAAGTGCCACTGAAAATGAGAGCAGCCTAGTTGAGCTTTCAGACATCTTGGACACTCCCTGAACCAGGAGTTTATTCTGGCTGATATCACAGGAACTAAGCCACTCTATCTGCGACCAATCAAAATGCTCACCTTTCCCGCACTACTTATGTTTCCATGTTGCTTGCTATGTTCCAATCCTATATGAGTGGACAGAAGTCTGGATCCGTAAAGTAAAACTTACCTGATGTCATTTTGTGGAGTTACTTCTTCCCAATCGACTCCACCCAAAATGTTCTCTAGGTTCCTCTACAGTGGCCTCTTCTTTGTCTGTGTATGTCATTAGCATAGTTGAATAAGAAATTTCTATTTAAGAAGTTTATATTTAGTTTGCTAATGTAGGGTTTCTGCACAGTGTTGGAACTATTATTTAGTGCAGGATTGTTGGCCGTTCTGGGAATTTCCCATGTATGTGTTTAGGCTGCCACTGATGTATGTACTGAAAGAGAGGCATAACACGTCATATCAGACTGGAGGGGATTACTCCTAAAAAAGTCAATTTGTTTTTGTATTTTTAGATATCAGGTCAAGACAACTGCATTTCTGTTGAACCTGAGGATCTATTCCTTATGCCTGGAGAAGAGCAAGAAGTGGCAGTCCTATTTTCTCCAAAGGATTTAAAAACCAGTAGTGAAAGGTAAGGTATAATCTGCTTGATGATCAGTTATTTAAAACAGAGGTTCTCAATCTGGGGGTTGTGAACAGATGTTAAAGGGTCCCACATAATTTTGTATAATTCAGAGTAAGGGTTTTTTATCAGGATGTGCCAGCTTCCCAAGTATCTTGTATTTATTGCAATTTTTTTTTTGTCATTTAGCTTCTTTGGTGTTCAAGGGTTGATCTAAGCATTTTCAATGTGTCTACTAGCCTGGGAGCAGAGGGTGGGGGAGAAATAGTGTGATCCTCTTTTTTCCCCTGGTTTTATTTCCTGAAGGCAGAGGTCTTTGCTCTCAAGTTAGTTCTCCAGTTCTTTTGGAAAGTCTGATTCCTGGTAATTTTTCTACAAGTGTCTACTCTATATGCCCACTATTGGCCGCATCAACTGGTGCGGTGTGGATGGTGGAATCTTCGGTGGCAGCGCTTGTTAGAGCGTTCATGCACCCCTTCCACTCTTTCCTGTCAGTGGTGTAGCATGTTTTGGGGGCATGGCCAAAGAAGGGGGCATGGTACCAGTTGCCTCCTCAGTGACTTGCAACCACCCCAACAAAAGGAAATGTACCCCTCCAAATTACAAGGATTTGTAGCTAAAAATAATACTATTTTTGTAGATTAGTTTTAGGATGTTAGTTTAGGTAAGTAAGATAGTTAGATATTTACCTGGCATCATATCGTGGCAGAACTGAACTTGAAAAAGCCTGGATTTAGAAGGTGTACATCATGCTCAGCGGTCTTCCCAGCATCCTATACTCATGTCCAGTGCCTGAAATGTTAGGAAAAAAACATTCTCCTTCACATTATGCTATTTGCAGCATATTTACTTCTCAGGCCCAGAGAGACAGAAAAGACTCCCATGTGCTTTTGTTAGAAGAGGCTTTGTCAGCCAAACCTCTGGGGCCATATATAGCTATAGGATACGAGGGAAAGGATAGGACATTTGAATCAGCTCAGAGTGTTTCCAGATCCAAGAAGGCTTAGTGAGGGTTCCAGCCTAGCACCAAACTCCAGTTTCAAGTCAACTGAGCTCTCAGGAGCCAAATATATTCAGAAAGGCAGATTTCAACAGACTCCAATTAGGACAGTAGTGCCCAAACTTTTCCTGTTGCCTGCCCCCTGACCCCCTCTAGTAATGGAATCTGTCCCTGCTCCCCCTTCATTACTGCACAGTTGGCTCAGCAGAGGAGCTTGGGCTGAAGGCAGAGCTGGGGGCAGTACTGGGGATGGGGGTGGAGCTGCGTCCGGAATGGAGCTGCAGCTGGGGCTGGAGTAGAGCTGGGTGGTGATCCCTCCCCACCCCTGTTCCTCTGCACCCCATAGTTTGGGGACCACTGAATTAGGAAGAAAAGGAGTCGAAGGGGGCTGGTCATTTTTAAAAGGTGTAAAACTAGAGGCTCAACATCAAGCTGTTCCAATGCAGACAACCAGTAAGAGCCACAGGAGGCAGACATGGTTGCACAAGGTGCTTTTTAGCTATCTGGAAAAGCAAAACGGATGCATACTGGAAATGGAAGAAGGGATATGTCACCAAGGAACTATGCATGGAAATAGTGCAAGACTGTAGGGACAAAATAAGGAAAGCCAAGGCAAAGAATGAGTTACAGCTGGCAAAGAAATGCTAGAGACAAGAGGAAGGGGTTCTTCAAATATGTCAGACAAAAAAGAAAGATAAAGGACATGTGGGTCCACTGCTCAATGGAGGTGAGCTGGTAATGGAAGATGATAGTAAGGCAGAGCTGCTCAGTGAATGCCTACTTTGCTTCAGTCTTTATTTAAAAAAAATAAAAATAAAAAGTGACCAGATGACTAGCAAAGTTACCATAGACAGTAAAGGAGAAGAGATGCAGACTGGAATAAGTAAAGAACACATCAGAGATCTTCTGACTGATCTGAATTAATTTGGATCAGTGGGGCCGGATGCTATTCATCTGAGGGTACTGAAGGAATTAGTTGAAGATATCTCAGAGCCACTGGTAATAACATTTACAAACTCATGCAGGACAGGAGAGATCCCGGAAGGCGAGAAGGGCTAACGTAGTGTCCATCTTTAAAAAGGGGGAAAAGGAGGAGCTGGGAAACTATAGGTCAGCCTGACTTTGATATCTGGGAAGCTACTAGAGCAGAGGTGGGCAAACTACGGCCCGTGGGACTGTTCTGCCCAATCCCTGAGCTCCTGGCCCGGGAGGGTAGCCCCCAGCCTCTCCCCTGCTGTTCCCCCCTCCCCCGCTCATGCTGCTGTGTGGGCAGTACTCTGGGCTGCCTGCTCATGCAGGGCAGTGTGTCTAGCTCCAGCCAGGTGGCGCGGCAGCCAGACGTGCTGCTCTGAGTGGCATGGTAAGGGGGCTGGGACCGGATAAGGGGCAGAAGGTCCTGGGGGGCAGTTTGGGAACAGGGGGCGGTTGGATGGAATGGAGGTTTGGGGGAGGGCAGTCGGGATGAGGAACGGGGCGGTTGGATAGGGCAGAGGTTCGGGGGGTGCAATCAGGGGATGGGGAGCGGGGTGGGGGGTTAGCTAGGGAGTGGGGTCCCAGGGGGCAGTTAGGGGCGGAGGCAGTCAGGGGACAAGGAACAGGGTGGAGTTGGATGGGTTGGGGGTTTTGGGGGGCAGTCAGGGGGTGGGAAGTGGGAGGGGGTGGAAGGGGGCAGGAGTCAGGCTGTTTGGGGAGGCATATCCTTCTCTACCGGGCCCTCCACACAGTTTCGCACCCCGATGTGGCCCTCGGGCCAAAAAGTTTGCCCATCCCTGTACTGGAGCAATGTTTTTCTATTTTAATTCAAACCAGAAGGAGAAACTAGGGCTTTCTTTAAAGCTTAATGGACCTTCAAAATGTATTTAGACATAGAAGAAACAGTCCAGGGAATGGATTCCCTTCTTGTTCTCTTCCAAGATTAGAAGAGGCCTCAGGAAGTCCAGATGAAGTCCATTTATGGGCAAATGGATAGGTTTTTAAAAGGCTGCAGAAGATCTCTCTCCAATAAGATGTAAAGCTAATTCCCTTAGAACCACGGGCTAGAGAAAGGGAGGTATCTGTGGCCAAATTAGCAAAGCTGCTTTCTGGCACTTATTGCACATGAGCGTGCCCTTTGCAAAGTGCTCAGGGCTTTTATGAGATACTTTTTCTTCAGGACAGTATGTGCGGGGTCAGAGATTCCCGATTCCCATAACTCTCCTTTAGCCACTCACTTCGATGTCAGTTTCAAGTCTTTTCCCGTAGATTAATAGAGTCGAAGGCCAGATGGGACAATTGTGATCATCTAGTCTGACATCCTATATAATATGGGCCATAGAACTTCCTCAAAATAATTCCTTTTGAATCAGAGCATATCTTGAGTTAAAAATTGCCAGTGATGAAGAATCCACCAAGACCCTTGGTAACTTGTTCCAATGGTTAATTACTGTTAAAAATTTGCATCTTATTTCTAGTCATAATTTGTCTAACCTCAATTAACTTTTGCATATGCATGGTGCTCACTTAATAAGCATCTATTCAATATTTTTCTCATGATTGTTTAGTGTGTGACCCTCTGCCTTACTTACTGCATGCTATTCAAACCCTGCTCCAGAAACAGAATTCATTTCCTAATGGGTTTTTCTGTGGTGTTCATCAGTATAGTATTCAGGTGCATCACAACGTGAATTTATTTTCACAACATAACTGTGATATTAAGGGGGAATTATCCTCATTTTACAAGGTGGAAAGTGAGAGACAGAATCAAGTCAAAAGTAGTCACAAATTTTGGTGTCCAATTTGAGACATTTAAGACCTGATTTTTCAAGGTACTTAATATGTTGTAGCATTTGATACATTCACACACAGCTTAGATTGAATTTAATTGCAGCTGTGAGTGCTCACCCCTTCTGCAAATGAGACCCTGGGGTCTCAAGTCAGGGACTCATAGAATAAGGAGTGTAATTAGTGGCCTTCTCTGAGAAGTTTTGTGTAAGTAACTGATGCTTCCAGGGGGCATTCAGTGTTGTGAGGGCTCCTCGCTACTATCTGCCTATAGCATGAGGAGGCCTTGTCTGAGCATGCCAGGGGTCAGCTTCCTGATGCCACAGCCTACACAAATACTCCCCTCTCACCTGTGCAGGCTTAGCTGTCCCTCAGCAGTAGGGTGACCAAATTTTCCAAAGTGAATGCTGCATTGGGCTGGCCTGAGGGACTTCTTCCCATCCCCCCGAGCAAAGCTGGCACAAGCGTCGCCCCATCCCCTCCTCCTTCCTCCCCAGGGCTGGCTCGAGGGGGCCCCCACCGTGGCACTGCTGACCACACCCCTGAACTTTCCTCCATGTCCCCTTAGAGGGGTGCACCCCACTTTTTTGGCAAAACTGGGCCTTGATCAGTTGGCAAGAGCAATCCAGACAAATGCCCAGTTTTGCCAAAAAACTCAGGATGCCCAGGACAGGGCATAAAAAGGGGACTGTCCCAGTCAAATGGGACATATGGTAACCGTACTCAGCAGGTAAATAATAGGTATGCTACAATCTATGAGTGCTTTGAGCTTCCCCCTCGAGTGTCCAGCCCCTGTTACACTGGACACTTGCAGAATTCACAGATAAGATGTTCCCAAAAGAGCAGTACACCTCAGTTTACCAATTACATCTCAGGTTCACCATTCTGGTCAACTCCCAGCATTTAGAGATGTTTATAGTGAAAACAAAAATAAGTTTATATAACAAAGAAGAAAGATTTGAAATGAAGCAACAGCCTTTTAATGAAAGCAAATGGCTATTTAAAATAGTACCATGCTTTTTAGAGCCTAAACTTAACTAACAAGGCATTTTCTTGTCTTTTAAAGGTTACCTCACCCAGAATCTTTCTCCCATCTTTAAACAGGCAAACGAGCTGTCATCCTCTGTTTATAAAACAAACCTGCTGGCAGCTTGTCCTTTAGGTGAAAGATACCTGGATTTACCTTTGTAACTTCAGATATAGTTTCAACAATCCATCGTCTTCACTAATAGACAGGATACCTCCTGCTGCTTGTTTTTCCTGTTGAGAATCTCCCCTGGAGACTTCACAAATTTTAGCATTTTGCTCAGATGGTCAATAGGCATTCATTGATGTATACAGTACTTTCTTGTCTAGCTATATGTAAATTAAGTAATCATCTCCTGCATGAAGAAACTTGTTTATCACCTTTTGTTGACCAGCCCCAACTCTCAGACTTTAAGAACATAATTTTTAGTATGTATACATGACTCTTTACATATTATCCATATATACATTTCACAATGGTTGATATTCACTTCAACATAAGTTTTCATTAGAGTTCCTACATGACATCTTTTGACAAACTGTTATGTAGGGTCCAAACCCAAGAGATCCCTCCAAACCCTCTTTGCCCCTGTGCAGTGTGCTAGTTGGCACCAAGAGGTCCCTGGATCACAAAGACTTACTTCATATCACCTAAGAAATCTGTGGCAGAGGCAGGTATACAATCTACTTCTTCAGTGGAGAATTCAGCTGTCTTAACCATAAAACCGTTGTTTCTCTTTCTGCACTTTGCTGCCTTGTTTACTTCACACCTTCCAATTTCAGCAACAAATGAGGCAGGTGTCCTACTGACAACAGCCTACTTCACAACACAGCCCTCATTTCATCCCTGGACTACAGTTCATCCTGTTCATAGAATGAGGCTGAGGTCCGGGAGGGAAGAGGGGAAGTATGTGGTCATGGAATTAGACTGTATAATAATGCATAGACAACCATAATTGTAACACTTCCAAAGTGCTTGACTTTGCAGCCTTACAGTTCTTTGAATGTAGGGTTTTGTGTGTAATTTCCTTGGTGTTTAAAAAAGCAAGCTGCTTTTTTTAAAAAAAAAAAAAAAAAAAAAAAGCAAACTTCTGCCCATGTCCTTCAGTGTGTCCCTGATCCAGTCCTTTCTGTTCCCTGCCTCTGGCTCTTCATCCTAGTCTCAACTGAGGCTTCCTATCCATTAATTCATAGTTTCACTTCTCTGGACTCCTCACTAGTCTCCCCATCCCCCAGCTCCTTGTTCCCAGTATTGGTTAGGATGTTGGGGGAGAACTGGGATTGCCTGCTGTTTATGAAATCTGTCCTCCCCCCACCAACTGGTTCCCAATCCCAGTCTATTTGCCAACTAGTCCAAGGCTTCCCCCAGCTCCTTGTAGGTTATCTTCCCTCTATGGCTCCCACTCCTTGTTTCCTTGTCCAGCCAGTTCCAGTTCCTTCACCCCAACTCCCAGTTTCACATGCTCTTCCCTTCAGTCCCAGATCCTTGTCCCAATCTACTATCTCTGCTGTGCTCAGCCCAATGTCCAGGTCTTGTCATTTTTACATTCAAATAAGGCAGTTTTCTCCTCCATGCTGCCTGGGCCGAAGTGCGTGGACAGTTAGTGAGAGCACAAGAGAGAAAGGGTCTCAGTTCTAGTGCCTTGGCCCACAGCAGTAATTGCTGGAAAAGTCCTGCTCAGCCCCGGGCTGGAGATTTCCGAGCATGGACAGAATCTTAGGGAAATCTAACTGTGGAGCTCTAGCAAGTCTTTACTGGGTATGTGCAAGTTAAAGTTTTTTGTTTTTGTTTTTTGAAGGCTTGTAACTTGGCCGAATTTGAGTGGATTTTCACATGGATGACACAAAGCATATCCCTGACATGCTGTACACCCCCTGGATAAATTTGAAGTCTCTGATTCAAAGCATGGGGTACTAGGGTCTCTCAAAAAAAAAAAGTTGCCAAAAATTTTAGATGCACAAAACAGTATTTTCCCCAACATTGTTTTTGTAAATGGCACAATTGTTGTCTGAAATTTTCCATGATGAGTGTGTTTCAAACAATTAAAAGTTTGGCGATTGAAAATAGGGTCTTACATTGGGAGCGATTACCCAACACTTTTTGGATTGGGCAACTTGCCTTGCCTAAAATAAATACTGTGGGTAATGTTATATACAACTAATTTACGTGACCGTTTGCATGAAGAAATCCCATTCTTATCAGCTGACTTTCAGGATTTTCTTCTTGTAGTATCTTGAAAATCCTTGTGTTGCCATCTGGACCTCAGTATGAAGTGGTGATAAAAGGTGAGGTGAATATTTTGGGAAACAGACCATTGGCAACGACTTCCTGCTACTCAGACATTCCACCCATTCTCTCCAATAAGCAGTTCATGGCATGGGGAGGGGTTACACTTGGAAGAACAGTGTAAGTACCAGCAGTTCAGTTCTTCACATTTAATGTCCCATTAATATTGTAATGCACTTCTTTGCAGAGTAAATTTTTTTTGCTATGCTTGCATTTAGAGACTGAAAATGCAATGTTAGACTGGTTTTATTAAATGTCTTCCTAAGTTCATGTACCTAATGTTGAGCGTACATTGCATATATAAACCTTTTACTTTTTGTGCAGGAAATCTTTGCAGACTCAAACTGTAATCTTAACTTTCTGATGGCAGTGACTGGAAACATATATTCTTTTCTCTAAAACTAGCTCAGGAAACTAGTTCA
The DNA here is from genome assembly GCF_009764565.3 of Dermochelys coriacea. Taxonomy (NCBI): domain Eukaryota; kingdom Metazoa; phylum Chordata; order Testudines; family Dermochelyidae; genus Dermochelys; species Dermochelys coriacea. The sequence continues at coordinate 93,325,421 of NC_050069.1, forward strand.
AATAGTTCTATACTATTAGGAACATGTCCAAAATATCTTGTTGAAAAATTGTGAATGTATATGTTGTTTTGATATCGAGCAGCCACCAGCAGTAATAGTTTGCTATAAATATGGATCACTTTAAAAGCCCTGTTTTTTAGATTTTAAGACCAGAAGGAACTATTGGGAACATCTAGTATGATCTGAATAACACAAGTCATAGGAACTAACCTGAATCAATTCCAGTCTTGACGTTAAAATTTCTATTGATGGTGAATCCATCACAACCTTTAGGAAGTTGTTCCAATGGCTAATTACTCTTATTATTAAAAACTTGTGCCTTATTTCTAATTTGAATTTGTGTGGCTTCAACTTCCAGTCATTAGATCTTATTATACCTATGTCTTCTAGTTTTGAAGAGCCCTCCGTTGCCAAATTTCTGTTCCCCACTTAGATACTTATAGACTGTGATCAAATCACACCATGACATTCTGTTTAGGCTTGCTGGGTGAGATCTACTCCAATTTAGGATTAAACGTTTTTTAGCTTTTATTATACTTGTTTTAAAACAATGTTATGACTTATTAATTATACATACATGCAATAACAGATTCAGCAGGAAAAGTAAATGATCAAGTTACTTTCATGAGGGGCAGAGCAACTCTTTTCACATCTCTGATCTCTGCAATGTTCCGTTATTCTTCCCCTATATCTTCTCCACTCTTATTGTCAATCCTCTACCTTTTATCCTCTGTTCTGTACCTTTATGCAGCTACCTCATCTGTGTTCTAATGAAAACATTTTCATGCATAAATTCCAATAACTAACCTAACCTACAACATTTTTGCTTATCCTGCTAAATTTTATTTTGTTCTCTCTGGTTCCCAACACATTTGTCCTTGCTATCCACCCCCATTGGCTCCATCCAGTTCTTGTCTTACAATAGTTGTTTTTACTGGTCTGTTTTTGTGGCCTGGGGTTTTTACTTATTAGCTTTTCTTGTTGGGAAAGTGTGTGCGCACCTGATTTATTGCAAAGCTAATAGCTCTCTCTTGACTCTGCTTTACCTTGCTATCTGCATAGCCAAGATTTTACAAATAAGGCACATAAACCAGTTTTCTGATTTATAAACACTCTTAGCAAAATCTGAAGTGCTAAGTCAGTAGAAACATTCAAAAAGCAAAAAAAAATTTTTTTTCTCATTTACATATTCATTTCTCTAATATTTAATATATATTTGACTAACATGATTCATTACACAGTTCTCTAACAAGCTAATAAGATTGATATCCTTGAGTCTGTTACTATAAAGCTTGTTTTCCGATCCTTTAATTAGTCTCATGGCTCTTCTCTAAGCTCTCTCTCTAGTTTTTTTGATACCCTTGAATTGTGGACCCCAGAACTGTACACCCATTGCTGAATACAAAGGTAATATAACTTTCCTACTAGATATTGCTCCGTTAATACATCCCAGGATCACATTAGCCCTAGAGCTACAGTGTCACACTGGGAACTCTGGTCAGCTGATTATCCACCATGACCCGCAACTTCTCTTCAGTGCTGCCACTTACTAGGATATTCTCCCAACGTGTAAGTATGGCCTATGTTCTTTGTTCCTAGATGCATGACTACATTTGGCTATATTCATGCGCATATTGCTTCCATGTACCTTGCTTATCAAGCAGTCCAAATCACTCTATCACTCTACTCCTTTTCATTATTTACTACTCCCCCAGTCTGTATCGGCTGCAAAGTTTATCCAGGACTTTTATTTTCTTCCAGGTTAAATGATAAAAATGTTAAGTTAGGTGTAGGACCAAGAACCAGTCCCTCCAGGACCACACTAGAAACACCCACTTGATTTCATTTCCAATTACGTTTTGAGACCTATTAGGCAATTTTTAATCCATGTAATGTGTGCCAGATTGATTTTGTATCATTGTTTTCTTGATACTGCACCAACACTTTGATTAAGTCAGAGAATTTAGAGGTCAAGTATATTACAAAACCATACTTGTAATCTCATTTTTAAAAAAGTCAAGTTAATTTGTTAAGGTCTGTTTTCCATAACATCATGCTGGATTGGCATAATGCTAGCCTCTTTTAATACTTTATTAATATAGAGTCATGTATCAGCCGACACTTTGTTTTGCATGGGACCAATGTCAGGATCAATATCAATATAATTTCCTGTATCATCCCGTTCACTCTTTTTTTCTTTTCTTTTTTCTTTTCTCTTCTTTTCTCTTCTTTTCTTTTTTAAATATTGGTACAACATTAGCTTTCTTCCAGTATTCCCAGACTGATTGAAAATTGACATTAATGGTCCAGCTAGCTCTTTTAAAACTCTTGGATGAAAGTTATCCATGCCTGATGATTGTAAAACTGTCTTCAATAGCTAATGTTCAATATCATCACGAATTATCGTTTAAATGGAAAGTATTTCATCATTGTATGATATGAAAACATCTGCCTTTTTTCCAAATATAGAACAAAAACTTATCAAACTCTTTTATGCCTTCTTTGAATTATTGACCATTCTGCAATTTCCATGTAGACCAACATCATTGTTACAATTCCTTTTGTTCCTAATAAACTTAAATTCCTGTTGGCCAAAGATTTCTCAATGTCTCCTTGGCTTCCCTTATCATTTTTCTATATTTCCTAGCTTCTAGTTTATATTCATTGCTATCAACTTCCTCTTTATTCTATTTGTTAATGTATTGCTTTTTTAACTTATAGCTGCTTTCACTATCCTTGAAAATCAGCTGATTTTTTGAAACCAGGGTAGCCCTCTTTCTCTATTGTGGGATTGTAGTATTATGAACATCTAGTAAAATGTTCTTAAACAGTTTCCAATTATCATTTTAAAGAGATCCATATCTATTGCAAAATATTAACGCTGATGGCTTTTTTCCTAGAAAAAATCTTTTATTTTGCTTTTTAGTTTTAATTTCCAGTTAGAGTAACTTTTAAATATATTAGTTGATGAATATGTATAGTTCTTTTTAGAAAAGTGTGTTTTCAGGTACTTCATTGCTGATGTTTATACACACACACTCTCTCTCTAAACTATTGTATTACCTTGATGTGAATCAGGTCAAAAACTTTATTTAGAATGTCTTAATAAAATGAGCTTTATGAAAGGAGTCATCTGGTTGGCTATGAAATATTGCAGTTGTGCAGGTATCTAGTGCTGATTCACAGGCTAGAAATATAGTTCACCATTTAAAGCTTTATAACTACCTTTTTCAAGTATTAGACACTAACATGGTGATTCTTATGTAAAATGTTTCATTAGATGAAAGGTAAAACTAGTAAAGAGCTCTTTTGAAGGTTATTACAGCATTTACATGTTAGCGTATGTTTTAAGCTCTCATAACTTAAAAAGCAGCTTTTCTCGTATTCCTTCTTGAAATTTGTCTTTTTGACAAAATGTAGTCTAGGATTTAAAAGTGTGATAATATATATTGGGATGGAGATAGCCTTGTAATATAGATCTTGTATTCTCCTCAAGGCAGGTTCTTGGATGGACCCCTTGTTTTCAATCACTCAAAACTTAATTTTCTGGGAAATATCACAAATCCCGTGAAATAATATCACAAATGTAATGGACATGTTAAGAACATAAGAATGGTCATACTCAGTCAGACTAATGGCTCATTTAGGCCAGTATCCTGTATGCCAGCAGTGGCCAGTGCCAAGTTCTTGTGGAGGAATGAACAGAACAGAATGATCCATCCCCTATCATCCAGTTCCTGCTTCTGGGAGTCACAGGTTTTAAGGATGGACCCATTCCTCCAATGTTAACTGCTAATTGTCTAATCTCAGGCCTTGAAAAAGCTGCACCAGGTCAATTTAAATTGGTTGTTTAACTGGTGCATAAAATGTGTGTGTTAAATAGTCTTATTTTGGTTTAGCCTAAATTACATAAGCCTGGTTTAAGGTGAAAGTGTCTGTTCAGCCTCTTGCACCCCATTTCACTTCAAACTGTTTAAATAACACCTTTTGTTAAAGAGGTAAAGACTCCAGCCCCCAATTATGCTCTTTGGAGAGGGAAGCAGTAATGTAACAACTTTAACCAAAAGAATGTAGCAGGGTATAAATAAAAAGTGTAACAAAGAGGAATGCAATTTGCATCTAATTGGCATGCAAATAGCAGTCACTTCTGCAGCAGGTAGAACTTCAGTCCCTCTTGCTTGGTTTGAGGGGTGAGGGTCAGAATCACTATTATCCCTTTAACATGAATAAACGTGTTTAAATAAATCCTGTGTAACTGAAACTATCCTAAATATTTTTCAGTCAACAGAAACTAACTCTAAGAAATAACTCTCCGTCTGCAACTCAGCATTTACGACTTTTGATAAGAGGTCAAGATCAGAACTGCTTTCAGGTTAGCATAATGCAAACTTCTGTAACACTTTTAACCGACATTATAAGAAAAGTCTTTATTTTAGTAAAACTCCAAAACTCTGCTTGTCTAATATTTAAGCTTGATATGGCATTTTATCTAAAAATGTTTGCTGACACAGGTAGCCTCATTAGAGAATCTGAATTTACATTAAGGGATCATATTTCAAGAGTCCTATGTGAATCAGCTTCAGTACAAACAGTAATATTCTTGAGTTCATTCTAACTCAAGCAGGCTGATCCATCTCCATTTTAGAGGATGGGTTAAGTCCTTTCCAACCAGTCTCTTTGGTGCCGGTCTCTCTGAAATAGCCAGTTTGAAATAGTGTAACACAGATGTTAGAGGCTGCAACCTCAAGTGTCTGCCTTCCACTGTCAATTTCAGGTTTAGTTAGTTTGAAACTCAGTTTATAAAGTTAAACTTTTTTGAATTAATAGTGAAATATTGTTGCTGGTTTTTATTGCACTCAATCATTTTATTTTTTTTATAGTTGAGAAATACATTTGGTACGGAAGAGCGGTTGACTAGTAATCAGGAGCTCAAAATCCGCCCAAGAGACGATACCAATATCTTCTTGATGTTTGCACCCACACATGTAGCTTGCATGTTAGCAAAGCTTGAAATCAAACAGTTGGGGATTCAGTCCCAACCAGGAGTTAAATTTACTGTAAGAGTCCTGACTTAATTTCTAATATTTCTAGTGAGTGAGTTCCTGGCTTCTCCCTTCCTGGGAGGGGCAGAGGGTGGCAGGCAGCAGCAGTGGGTGTGTGGGAGGCTTGTGTGTGGGAGTGCTGTGGGGAGGCCTAGGAGGTGGGTGGGCTCCTGTCACCCCTTCCTCGCTTCTCAGGGAGTGTAACGGGCCTCACCCACCCTTCTGTGTGAACCCCTGAGAGGCTGGGGGTGCGGGCAAGCACTCTTCCCAGCAGGTGTGTGGGGAGACAGCATGGAGCTAGCAGGAGCTGGTGTGGAGAAGGGAGAGTGTGGGGGGGAGGCTGCATGGGGGGGGAGGCTGAATGCTGAAAGGAAGGGTGCATGGCCAAAGGGAGTGCGGGGGCGGGGGTTGGGGTGACTTGCCTCTTGCCTCCCCCAAGCCATGGGGTGGGTCTAGGTGAAGTGGTGTTTTTTTTTTATGATTTTAGCCACTGGAGTCTGAGCTCTAGGACCCTGCAGGACCTGGGACCCTCCCATCCTTCAGAGTCCTGAAGCTCGGGCTCTAGCCCAAGCCCAGAGGTCTACACAGCAATGAAACCTATTCGCAAGCCCGAGTCAGCTGGCCAGCCACAGGTTTTTCTTTGACGTATAGACATACCCTTAAGGTCTGAGAGCTCACAATATACAATTGAAAAGGCGATGCGTGTTGTCCCCACCTATCTACATGGTAGGGTAACATACACCATAGGGGTGTAATTTCTGAAGCACGCTAATGTGTTGTGTATTAATTGTTCTGTGTAGACCCTACCAGTGCTCCTTAAAAGTTCCGTAATGGGCTTTAACATAGTTTTGTGCTATATTAAAATGCACCAGGAAACTCTGTTTTAGCAGGGTTTACACAGACCGCTGGATATGCTTTACACAGGTTTATATTGTACCAACATGTTAATGCACTTCAGAAATCACATCCCCATACTGCACATTACCCCACCACGTAGGCAAGTCCTCAGATGTTCTTGAAACTGTTAGGAGGGTGTTAACAGAATTTTAAACAGTCTGAGGTAAAATACAATAAAATTAATTTAAACTTACTGTCACTTTGAAAAGGTCTATTTTCAGTGCATCACATTTAAAGCTTTTTCATGGGTCCCTCCCTTAACTATTTGGATTCTTTGCATACTTTAGTAGCTTTCATAAAACTGTTTTGTTAGAGACATTCTTAAAATGTTAGCTGAATTACTATTTTTATTTTCAGATACCTTTGTCTGGATATGGGGGAACAAGCAATGTAATTTTAGAAAATGTTAAAAAACTATCTGACAGTTACATGGTAACACTGAATGAATTATTGCCTGATAAACTTAGAGAAGTTTCTTTCCTCATAAGAAATATGGGCTCTCGAGCTGCCTATGTTAAAGCACTATGCTTTAGGGACCTTCAGTCAAAAGCTGTCATGGATCCTAGAGCGATGATTGTTTCTCCAGAGAAATTTGTACTTAAGGAAGGAACACAAGAGGTAAGTGTAAAAGCCCAATTCAACACAAGTTGTATTCATGTAAATTAAGCTGACTTATCCAGCTCATGTATGTGACCTGTAAATGTGTGTAAATTCTCCAATTGAACTGTATTCAAGTTTATGAAATCCAGAAGACTAAACTAACTTGGTGTTACAGTACATTTCTTTGACACTGACTTTATTTTACCAAACTTAATACTAATTTCAAGGAAAAAACTTTGAAAATTCAAGTATTTAAAGACTTTCTTTCAATTAGGTGGTTACAGTAACATGTAATCTTGTGGAGAGGGAAGAAATGTTACATAAAACAAGCACATCGTTATTATCTACAGTATGCTTCTTTTGTGGAGATGAAGTTTCCAGGCAACAGTATCGCAGGTAGGGTTGTATTTACTGCTCTGAAATAGTAAGCTATTTTATTACAAGTATGTGAAAAGTCAAATGTAAAGTACCACATTTGGTTTCTACAGTGTCTCGAAGGATAACATTAATATCCTTGCTGATAGAATAGAAGAGTGAAATGTTCTCTTTGGCAACTTATACTTTCAAAAATTATGAAGCCTCATTAAGTCTTCCACTAGCGTACTTTGAATTTGTTACTCTAGTATCAGAAGAGAGATTCTACCTTTTTATTCCTAATATGCTTTGATCTTAATTTTATGTAGCCTTTACTTAAACTCAAAAAAAATAAGAACTCTTGAGAGAAAGAGTCTAGATGTTAAATTTTTTTATATTAGTCTTCAATAGATCCTCACCTTGGCTTGCTCATTTGTACTCTTATGTGTGGAAAGGGTTAGGGATGTGTGTGTATGCACAAATGAAATCCTCTAGGATATTTAGGCATTCAGAGGTTATTCAAGTGTGCACAATGGATCTGAGGTATAAATATTTAATTGTAATAAGATGAAAAATTAACCAGTCACTCTACTTTTAATAAGCTACGTTTAAGGAGCACTTTTGCTGTATCTAGAACAAGTGATCTGATCATATATTGAAGTTGCAAAATAAGTATCAAAACACCAAACCATTTGTCACTCAGAACGTTCAGTCCAAGTTTCCCAAAAATGGATTCCAAAATTAGTGAGTATAGACTTCTTATGGGGGAATTGGCTGAGCTTTAGGTTGACTGGCTGATATCCACCCAGGCCTTGCAAAGTTCTGGAAGACATAGCTCATTGAAATAAATGATCCTTATGTAAATCAACTTTGTTTCAAAAGCTAAGTTTTCCTGTTTATGCACCAGCTATCAGAGGCCAAAGGGCAGTTCTATGGAACACCACTACACAGGTCAAAGTTGCTGCTTACATTTACCCCAGGACTCATCAGGTCTGGGACCCTTACCTGTAGGGAGGAAATATACAAAGCAAACAGTTTTTCCAATTTTAATATTTTATTAATGAAACTAAGTGAACAACATCATAAAATAAAATACATATAAACTTTTGATTAAGTTTATATCAAACTAATCTATCAAACTGATTAACAGTACCAAATAAACCAACAGTTCCTTGTAAGTTTCTGTGTAATAACTTAGCTTAGCAAGACTGCCCCCAAAGTAACAGGGCATGATCAGTCTCACTGCCACTCAATTATATTTAGGTTCCAACCAACTAGTTGATACAGTCATAGAGCATCAAACCGCTTCCAGGTTGAAGCTAATGTTGAGACTACAGCTCTGATGCCAATTAATGTAGCCTTCCCAAATTATATAGGTGGTTAGGTAACCATTAATATCTTCACTCTCATCCCCAAACATAGAGGGTTACATGCAACATTCCAATGCAATTTAAAATGACACACAGGTTATATTTGAAATTGAAATAAATTTAGGTGAAAACATGATTTTTCCTGATTAAACATACACCATCTAACCCATGAAATAGATGCATGTGTGAGCTTTTAGACAGCAAGGCAGTTTAACTTGGGAACTATTCGATAGGCACACTTCTCAGATGAATTCTGTTAGTTCTAGCCATCCACACGTGCTCACTACCAGCCATCTGCCAGAGTTAAAAGCAAGTGCAGGAAAGTTGAAGTAGAGCTGTCCCTCTACTAATATCTAGAAAACAAAATAAATTTGAAAAGTTGATACGTAGGAAGGATGGTTTTTTACTCTAGTGGCTACATTCAGCTTCAGGAAACTGGTACATGGTTGAAAAGATTAGTTGGCTTAGATGTTGTAATGTGAATGGACTTACCGGCTAGCTGGAGGCTGCTTGCTTGTAGATGTCAAACCTCAAATGTTGCCTGTTGATAGTCTTATCCCTTGGTAGCCATCCAGCAGGGTGGCGGAAGCACAGGGTCTGTTGGGCATGGTGGCATTGCTTAGCCAGAGACCAGAAGTCAGTGACTGCAGCAGTAGCCATTGGAAGCATGTAAGCAAGCCAACAAGTAAAGTTGTCTTCCTTTCATTCAGTTTTTGAAGATGGTGGCCTAACTTGGTTCTCATGCTTGGAGCTACTCCTCAGGAGTCCTGTAGTGAATCAGAATGGGAGACTCCCTTGAGATCATTGACATGGGGGCTTCATTAATTCACATGTATGTAAATCAAGAACTTTCCCATTCAAGTAATTTCATGCTTGGTCCATGAATCCAAAAATATATACAGTCAGCAGGTCTTTAGGTTTTTGTGACATTTGAGTTGTAGGTCAATCAGCCTACCAAAATCCTGAATTAAAATAATTAAAAAATGCAAAACTAGCAAAAATTCGTAAGCCATGCTCCTATAGGTACATTTACTAGTCTATAGACAGGTAACTTCCCCATGTGTTTTGGTACTCAGTGACTCAACTTTAAATAATATTTTTGACGCACAAAGGTTGGGTGAAAGGTTAGACTTTTAACTCAGAGCAAAATCTTTCTTCCTCCTAAAATCACAATTTTGGGGTTCAGTTTTTATATGCAAGCCTAAATCCATATTGATATCCCTAGGTAACTAAATGAATATCCCTAGGTAACTAAATATCCAAATTGATATCCCTAGGTAACTAAATAGGTGGCCTAACTTTCAAAAGTGACTTCAGAAGGACTTGTTAGCACTCGTCAAAATCAGATTGAATCAGTTAAGCCTCGTGCCTACAGCACTTGCCAATGAAGGACTGCCATTGGAAACACCCTCAGAGAATGAGGCAATAAATGGCCACACCACACTAACATTATTTGTGAAACTCTGACTTTGTAGAAATCCAGGGAAAAATTAACATTTTAGAATAGACTTATAAATTCCTGAAGCCCAGATTGTAACAACCATGTGAATCCCCTCAGAGTTCAGATTTTTGGAGTGCTAACATCACACTCACTCTGAAGATGAAAACGTTGTGTGGTACCACAGACGACTAATTTAAAATTAAAACAGTGTGGGAGTGGGCAAGTTCTTCAGAAATTCATTTAACTGAACCAGCAGTGAAAATAAAAAATATCAGACTGTCTCAGTGCACTAGTTCCTACATCATGGAGCAGTAGGACAGATATTTCTTGGATAAGGTATGCTCATAAAAACTGTCACATCACTGAAGAAAGTTACAGGTTTGGTATATTCAAGAAAGAGAGTCAAGGTTGTTTTGGTGGTAGACTTTTTTTCCATCCCACTGAGGTGTACTTTTTGTGACTGGTTGGGTCACAGAGACCCCGTTGGGACTGCTACCTGATGAGCTGAGATTACCTCTGAGCCTGTTTTCCCTGGCAGCTTGGGACTTCAGTATGCTTTCTTGTTGAGCCAGACATGCTAGCCTGCTGCAAACACAGACCCAGGTCTGAACCACGTCCCCCAAAAGCTGCAGGCTTAACTGAAAACAGCTTAAGAAGTGCTCCTGTCTCCAGCATCCAAACACCCAGCTCCCAATGGGGTCCAAACCCCAAATAAATCCATTTGACTCTGTATAAAGCTTATACAGGGTAAACTCATAAATTGTGTGCTCTCTATAACACTGATAGAGAGAGGTGCACAGCTCTTTGCTCCCCCAGGAATTAATGACTTAGTCTGGTTTTAATTTATAAGCAAAAAGTGATTTTATTAAGTATAAAAAGTAGGATTTAAGTGGTTCCAAGTAATAACAGACAGAACAAAGTAAATTACCAAGCAAAATAAAACAAAAACACGGAAGTCTAAGCCTAATACAGTAGGAAACTAAATGCAGGTAAATCTCGCCCTAAGGGATGTTTCAATAAGCTTCTTTGACAGACTAGACTCCTTCCTAGTCTGGGTCCAGTAGTCACTCACTCCCCTGTAGTTACTGTCCTTTGTTCCAGTTTCTTTCAGGCATCTCTTTGGGGTGGAGAAGCTGTCTTTTGAGCCAGCTGAAGACAAAATGGAGGGGTTTCCGGGGCCTTATGCAGTCTTTCTCTTGTGGCTGGAAACCCCTTTGTTTTCCTGGGTAAAATCCCCTCAACAAGATGGAGTTTTCAGTCACCTGAGCAAGTCACATGCCTATGAATGATTCAACTTTTTGCAGGCCGACGCCATTGTTTACATGTTAGTTTGAACGTTCCCAGAAAGGTTCAGATGTGGATTGGCGTCTCCCAAAGTCCATTGTCAGTTAAGTATGTGTTGACTGGGCACTTACTGAGAATAGTCCTTTTCTCAAGAAGCCCACCAAATGCTTCACTGAGGCTACTTAGACTCAAACAAATACATAGCCAATACTTATAACTTCACGTACAAAAATGATACAAACATACAGACAGCATAATCATAACCAGCAAACTATAACCTTCCCATAGACATCCCACTTGGGCTCCTCTGTATAAGGACTGGTGCAACCGTAGGACTCTGGTTGCAACAATGATCTATACGGTCACAGTTTGCCAATAACGTCACACTTTTGTCTTAGCCTAAGTGGTAAACATGAGTGGAGATCCCAAATATGTTTTTCTGATATTTCTCTTAACAGAGCTGTGCTGTATAAACCAGAGGCAGCAAAACAAATACTCCCTGAAAACAGCATGCTGAGAAACATTACGTTTGATGAAGAATTTCTAGGGGAACAGCTAGTGACTGAAGGTAAACATGTAATTTCTGAGAAAGTACCATTACAAATGTTTATTCCTGAAATGTTTGTTCTAGACATCATTCCTAATAAAAAATATTTCTGTGCAATATTTGGTAAATACAGAATAGAAATCTTGATTTGCACAAAATTTACCTCCTCTTATTCCCTACCCAGACCTGCTTATTTTTGCCTACCCATTATGTGGTGTTTTTTGGTTGCAAGATATTTGTGGCAAGGACTGCTATATGTTGAGCTTGTATAGTAAGCTCATGGCAAAACAGGACTCTGACTTGGTTGACGATGAGGCAGTATTGCATTATAAATGTTAAATAATTGTTTCAGTAGCTTCTTCCTCTCATTGCTGCTTCAAAAATATTATATTCAGACACTTCTTCAATGCAAATTTGTCACTGTTAATTTTACAAAGATCAGAATAAATTCACTTTAAGAAGTGATCATTTTATAGTTTGTAAGGAACATCTTTTAGAAGTAGTGCAAAAATTACTTTTCTCAAAAAATAAGCATTTCAAGCAGTGCCTTTTCTTCCTCTCCTTTGTACCATGAAGGAATTTATTATCCAGATTATTAAGAAAGTCTACTTCTGCCTCTGTCCTTTTTTTGTGAGTTGGTGAAAACCCTCAATATCTCATATGAACAAAAAAAAATTTCATATTGAATGCCAAAAACTTACTTATTTACTTACTGAGCACTGAAAGTGTTAAATAGTATTCAGGCACACAAAGAAATTATGTTGCTTAAGGATTTACAGGTGAATATAATCTAGACTGATTCTTTCCCCGTGTATTCTTTTCTATAAAATGTTTGCTTTGTCTTTACAACAACAAAAGATGAGAGGCTTGAAAGCTTGTCTCTCTCACCAACAGAAGTTAGTCCAATAATGGATATTATCTCACCCACCTTGTCTCTCTAATATCCTGGGACCAACAAGCCAAAAACAATGTAATATTGGTGAAGCATTCATGGTATGTTGAGCACCTTAGGAAAATTCATGAGGAAATTAATTATTATTAAGGTTGCCAAGTGATTAAAAAAATTAATTGCCATTAATTGCTCGATTAAAATAAATTAATTGCGATTAATTGTGCTGTTAATAGAATACAATTTATTTAAATATTTTTGGATGTTTTCTATATTTTCAAATATATGGGTTTCAATTACAGCACAGAATACCAAGTGTATAGTGCTCACTTTATTTATTTATTTTTATTACAAGTATTTGCACTGTAGAAAAACCAAAAGAAATAGTGCTTTTCATTCGTCTAATACAAGTTCTGTAGTGCAATCTCTTTATCATGAAAGTTGAATTTACAGATGTAAAATTATATACAAAAAAACTGCATTCAAAAATAAAACAATGTAAAACTTTAGAGCCTGCAAGTTCACTCTGTCCTACTTCTTATTCAGCTAATCGCTCAGACAAACAAAGTTTGTTTACATTTGCAGGAGATAATGCTGCCCACTTCATATTTACAATTTCACGTGAAAGTGAGAACAGGCATTCACATGGCACTGTTGTAGCGGGCGTTGCAAGATATTTACGTGCCAGATGTGCTAAAGATTCATATGTCCCTTCATGCTTCAACCACTGTTCCAGAGGACATGCATCCATGCTCATGATGGGTTCTGCTTGATAACAATCCAAAGCAATGCAGACCAACACATGTTTGTTTTCATTATCTGAGTCGGATGCCACTAGCAGAAGGTTGATTTTCTTTTTTGGTGGTTCAGGTTCTGTAGTTTCCGCATCGGAGTGTTGCTCTTCTAAGTCTACTGAAAGCATACTCCACACCTTGTCCCTCTCAGTTTGGAAGGCATGTCAGATTCTTAAACCGTCAGTCAAGTGCTGTAGTTTTCTTTCGAAATCTCATATTGGTACATTCTTTGCGTTTTGTGAAATCTGCAGGGAAAGTATTCTTAAAATGAACAACGTGTGCTGGGTCATCATCTGAGACTGCTATAACATGAAATATATGGCACAATGTGGGTAAAACAGAGCAGGCGATACACAATTCTCCCCACAAGAGTTCAGTCGCAAATTTAATTAACGCATTCTTTTTTTGTAATGAGCGTCATCAGCATGGAAGCATGTCCTCTGGAATGGTGGCCGAAGCATGAAGGGGCATATGAAGGTTTAGCATATCTGGCACATAAATACTTTACAATGCCAGCTTCAAAAGTGCCATGCAAATGCCTGTGTTCACTTTCTGATGACCTTGTAAATAAGAGGGCAGCATTATCTGCTGTAAATGTAAACAAACTTGTTTGCCTTAACAACTGGCTGGACAAGAAATAGGACTGAGTGAACTTGTAGGCGTGAAGTTTAACGTTGTTTTGGTTTTGAGTGCAGTTATGTAACAAAAAAATCTACATTTGTCAATTGCACTTTCATGAGAGATTGCACTACAGTACTATACTTTTATGAGGTGAATTGAAAAATACTATTCCTTTTATCATTTTTACAGTGCAAATATTTGTAATAAAAATAATATACACTTTGATTTCAATTACAACACAGAATATAATATATAAGAAAATGTAGGTGAAATATCCAAAATATTTAATAAACTTCAATTGGTGTTATATTTAACAGTGCAATTAAAACTGTGATTAATCGCAGTTAATTTTTTTCACGATTACTTTTTATAGTTAATTGCATGACTTAACTGTAATTAATCGACAGCCCTAATTATTATATATTTAGTTCAGGGGATGGATGGTGTGCAATAAATATTCAATGAGGAGAATAAAAACAAATTCTGAATAGCTAGTCATTCGGTAACTATAGTCCATTTGTGCACTGAATGAGGCAGAGGTCCTGTAGAAATAATAGTATGTGATCATGTAATTAGAGAATGTGTCATCATGCAGATGTACAATGGGAGCAAACGAAGGTTGCCTGGACATCCTTAGTTCTAGCATTTTCTAACTTTTTGATGCTTTACTAAACCTCTTTAACATAGTTTTCTGTAAGTAATTATTACATACATTGACTTCCTAAATCTGTAACTTCTCTCCAAGGTACAATACTAGCACTTTTGAGACACTGCATGGAAGTTGTGGCTGTTGACAGTTATCTAACCTATCTAGTAGTCACATTTAAATGGCATTTCTTGTTCCGAAAGATTCCCAACTGTTTTATGAAATGTGTACGTACTACATACTGGATCCTTAGAGGCATTAGGTGGCAAGGGAAGGCTGTGCTTCCTGACAGCTATAAATAGATATTTTAAAATTCAGTGGTTTTCAACTTGTGGTCCACGGAGTCCTAGGGGTCTGCAGACTGTCTAAGGGGTCCACAAAGTATTGTCAGTACCATAGAACAGTGGTTTTCAACCTGTGGTCTGCAGACCCCGGGGGTCCTATGCCGAAGATTTCCAAAGGGGTCTGTACCTCCATTAAAAAATTTTTTAGGGGTGAAATGAAAAAATGTTGAAAACCATTGTTTTAGTTGGTTTCTGTGTGTCAGGTAAAATTGATATTTACCAACAACTAACAAATTAAATCAATACCTGCCAAGCCTAACACCACCAATTAAATATCAGCATTAACTAGTTAAGTGGTGGTCACTTCAGCAAATAAAAATGGGGAAGAGTATAGAAGTGACACCTACTGTATGGGAGGATGGGTTTGGAACTGAGATTTTTGCAGGTAGAAAAATGCAGCAGGAGGGAGATGTCAGGAAAGAGGGAGAGAAATAAAAGGGAGGATAGGATGAAGGAGGGTAGAAATAGTTTTATTTCTAAGACTGACCATATTTCCTGGAAAAAGAAAAGGAGTACTTGTGGCAGCTTAGAGACTAACAAATCTATTTGAGCATAAGCTTTCGTGAGCTACAGCTCACTTAATCGGATACATCCGATGTTGCATCCGATGAAGTGAGCTGTAGCTCACGAAAGCTTATGCTCAAATAAATTTGTTAGTCTCTAAGCTGCCACAAGTACTCCTTTTCTTTTTGCGAATACAGACTGCGAATACGGCTGCTACTCTGAAACCTGTCATTTTCTGGTGAAGTGGTGCTAAATGTGCCAGCTGCAGAACAAATAGCACAATTCAGTCACTGCATAAAAGCCAGATTCTGCCCTTGATCATTTTATAAACTTTTCGTTGACATCAGTAAGTTACATGATGAGCTGGAAATCCAAATTAAATTTGATACTCCACAGAATGTGTGGCACTCTTGATCCAAGTATTCTTAATCTGGAGCGTAGGTGCTATACAAACAGTAATAATCATCCTTTCTAGCTACTATGCAGCAGAGCCAATAATATACATTGACTTGAGTTGTTTATAGTAAGAAAGTACATATCCTGTGAGAAGTTTATCTGTTCATTTTCTTCTTTGAGTGATGATCTCTATTCCCTACATGAATACCCATGTGCACATTGTCCCTCCTTTTGGAGATTTTTAGTAAGCACTGTCCATTGGCGCAAACATGCGTTGTTGTCCTTGTGCTCCAAACCAAGGGTATGGACTGACGGCTCTCTGGTTTCCAGTCTTCCATGCCAGTTGATCCCTCATATTGGCGCTACTGGGGACCTTGGAATCCTACCCTAGGCATTTGGAATGGGTATATGAGCCTTATTTACCATCTCCTTGCCAACCCTGACTGGTCCCATCAGAGGTTGAAGGTAAAATGGAGCTGATGGTTCTGACTGCTTTGGGAGAAGTTTCATTATCTTGCCCTGGATGAGGTGGTTACCCCTTCTTCATCTGACAGTTTCAGGCACTATCAGAAACTCTTGCACAGAGTGGTGTCTCAGCTGCAGATAAAGCTTAAAGTTCAGGAGCTCCAACATAGATTGCTGGACATTTTACGGCCCTCAGCCTTTTGGATCTAGAAAAAAAACTGTGGCATATTCCCACTTCTTGTGCTCCCACCCTGAAGAACGCTGAGAAGCGCTATTTTGCTCCATCCAAGGAGGGAGAGTTTCTATTCTCACACCAACTACCTAACTTCTTGGTGGTACAAGCGGTCACTGAGAGGTGAAGGCTGCAACACTCCAAAACTATTCCCTCAGACAAAGGTCCAAATGGCTTGGTCTCCTGGGAAGGAAGGTAGTCTTCACCTTATTCCAATTCAGTATTTCAGATTACGTGACTCTTCTAGCTCAATATGATTTTACCAGTTATACTAAGTTTTTAAGTTTTAAAGACAAGCTTCCTCGGGAAAATAGTCCCTGCTTCCATTTCTTAATTGATGAGGGCAAATTGATGGCCAAGGCTTACCTTCAAGTGTTCTTCCATTTGGGCTAGCTACAGCACTGAGAGTCTTTACAACTGTGGTTTTTTTTTTGTTTGTTTGTTTTTTCAGTGATGGCAGCTTAGATGAAAAGAAATGGGTTTACAGTCTTCCCATATCTGATGACTGGCTTCTAATGAGCAGGTCATATGAGGAAGTCCAGTTGGCAATCTGTTTCTGCTTTGTCTCTTCTATAGGAGTTTGTTAACCATGAGACGTCTGCTTTGAGCCCCCACAAGGTCCATAAACTTCATAGAGGTGAACTTGGACTCAGCTACAGCAAGAGGCTAACTGTCTATGGAGAGATTCCATGCCATGCAGGCTTTCATAAATCAGGTCACCCTCAGGCCGCAGACTTCAGTTCGAACATGCCTGTTTCTCCTAGGCCACATAGCCTCATGCACACATGTGATGCTGTTTGCCAGGCTCCATTTCTGTTGTCTGAAAACCTAGCTTCTGTCTGTCTACTCACCAGAGGAGTGCAATATCCATGCCATACTGACAGTTCCATCCAAGGTTCTGGTCTCTTTCAGCTGGTGGACAAAGCCGAAGACTGTTTGAGTGGGGATCCCTTTCCTCATATAGACTCCCAAGGCAGGCATCTTTACTGATGTCTGCCTGTTAGGCTGAGTAGCTCATATGGATGATTGTTCTGCACAGGGCATCTGGACCTCCTGGGGAGTCCAGAATGCATATCCATTTACTAGAAGTAAGCAGTCTGTTGGGCCTGCAATGGCTTCCTCCCACTTATCCAATCCTGGCATATCCAAATAATGCTGTACAAAATGACAACTGTCTTCAGTATAAAGAAGCAGGAGGGAACAAGATTCCTCCCTCTTTGTATAGAGTCAGTCAACCTTTGGACCTGTAGCATCCACCATCACATAAACCTTTCAGCAGCATATTTACCAGGTGTGTAGAACTGCCTAGTAGACAGTCTCAGTAGGCATTTTTCCACAGATCATGAATGGGAGATTGACAATTCAGTCCTGGATGAGGTCTTCACCCAGTCTTGGGACCTTTTTGCCTCACAGTTAAACAGGAAACTTCCCCTATACTGCTTGAGAGGAGTTCTAGGCAAAGGCTCAAAGGGAGATGCCCTGCTGCTAATGTAGAAGATCACCTCAGGTATGCCTTCCCTCCGATCCCATTAATAGCACAGGACCTACAGAAAATTTATCATGACAGAGCTTGAGTCATCCTTACACCCAACTGGCCAAGACAGTTCTGGTTCATGTATTTACTGTAGTTCTTGAAGTGATTGCACATGTGTTTTCTGGTTATAGTATGAGCGTGCCAATGCACAATCATCAGAAATTTTTTCCTTAGTGATACCTGTTGGGGTGACTTGAGTACCTTCTGCTACTGCATATCCCTGTGTGCCAGTGTGACGAAGTGGGACTGTTCTTAATGTTCTCTCTGATTACTGTGTGAGTGTCTGTTTCCCCTATGCATGTCTTAAGTATCTCTGTGGTGGGATAAGGGGGTGTGATTGTTGTAGAGCCCTAGAGGGCCAGTGTGATACTGTCTGTACAGAGAATGGCCGACACCCTATCTCCTGGCAACTGATGGCCTGGGCCCTTCTCTTGCGAGGTGCCAACTGACAGTGTTGGAGAACAAAGAGATCAGGTGGCCTCCTGGCCCAAGAAAGAGACAAAGGCCAGAGGAGGGGTGGGAGAGTTTCAGCTGGGTGCTGGCTGGGGAAATGGAGGGAGGCCCAGCCTGTACCTACAAGCTCTGCTTTAGACCGTGTTCCTGTTGTCTAATAAACCTTCTGTTTTACTGGCTGGCTGAGAGTCATGTCTGACTGCGGAATTGAGATCCCCACCTGTGCGGACTCGCTTTGGGAAGAACACAGTGGGCCAGGGGATGCTGAATGCTCTGAGGTCAGACCCAGGAAGGTCAAAGCTGTGGAAGCTTCTTGCCCTTGAGACAGTCTGCTCTGAGAGAGCAGGCTCCCCCAGTCCTGACTGGCTTCGTATGGAGTAGTTCCCGAGCATCACCCGGTGACTCCATGACAGCCAGTATAAAAGGCTCCACTGCCCCTAAATCCCCTCAGTTCCTTTTTATCGCCTGTGATGGTTGTTGAAATTGCTTGGCTTGCCTTAACAAGTGCTCTCTTTGTTCATATAACTGTTGTTTGAGATGTGTTGCACATGTCCATTCCACAACCCTCCCTCCTACATCTCTGCATTGGAGTTGTCTGGCAAGAAGGAACTGAGGAGCCTTGAGATGCTGAGCCCTTTATATCCATGCATGCAGCAACAGGGGTGCTCGAGCTGCCCAATAAGTACCACTGAGAAAAATTTCCAATGACTGTGTGCCCACACGCTCACACCAAAGTTGGAATGGACATGTGTAACACATTTCAAAGAAAACATTTAGGGAAAATTAGTAACTTTTTTTTCTCAGCTTTTGTCTCAGCTTGTGAATAAGCATTCACCGATTTCCAGACCACCTAACACAAGCAAACCTTCAGATATCTCAGCCCAGAATCACTGCATCTCAGGACCCAGTATTTGGATGGGCATCAGATGTAGAGTGTTAATGTTCCAAAACGGTGCAATCCATTGTCAATCAAAGTAGGAAAGAGTCTACCAGAAGATGATGTTCTTCTAAATGGAAGCATTTCTCCTCTTGGGCTCCAGTTATTTCCAGAATCTGCTGGGATCCTTACTTACTGTTAAGACACTGAGTCTCTTTTTTAGTTCCCTTTGGGTTCATTTGGCAGCAGTCAGTGCTTTTCCTTCTCCATGTTGACCACCACACTATTTTTTACTCATCCTGCAACAACTAAATTTTTGAATGGCCGCCTTCGATCCTTCCCACCTTCGGTGGTGAACCTCACATCCCAGTGGGACCTTTGTTCTTTTGTCTCATCAGACCTCTCTTCAAGCCTTCTGTACCCCGTATTTCAATGAAAGTTGCTTTCCTAGTCACAATAACCTCAGAGGTTTATTGCAGGAGTGGGTGGGTGAGATTCTGTGGCCTGCATTGTGCAGGAGGTCAGACGAGATGATCATAATGGTCCTTTCTGAACTTAATATCTATGTATCAGCCAGAATATCTGTGTATCAGCTGGGAACACTCAAGCCCCCACATCACCTTCCAAAACGAAAAGGTTTCATTGTGCCATGACCTGAAATTCATCTGTAAGGTAACTTTAGAGTTTCACATCCACTTACAATTTTTCTTCTGGAACTATACTTCTAATGAAGAGAGGAGGCTTCGTTCTCTGGGCATCTGAAGGGGACTGGCCTTTTATTTACAAAACAAAGGTGATTAGAAAGACACCTGAACTGTTTGTTTCCAAAGCAGAGAGGTCATGTGGTGAACCTATATCTGAGCAGAAACTTTTTGTAATGGATCTCTGGTGGCGTTATCTTTTGCTAACATCCCTCCATCAGAGAACAGGCAAGGTCTACTGGAGATATGTACAGCAGCTGTCTAGAGTTCCTTGCTTACCTTCAAGAGACATTACACTTTGGTCTAGCTGTCTTCTACATATATACCTGTGCGGACAGCAGTATTACAGTCAGCTATCGCTTCTGTGTCATCGTACTCACCTTCTGTTTGACTACTGCTTGCTAATCTCCGTATGGAATACGCATAGGGACCATCACTCAAAGAAGAAATGGAGGTTACTTATGTGTAACTGGAGGTTCTTTGAGATGCGTGGTCTTTTATCTGTATTCCATTACCCTCCCTCCATACCTTCTACTTCAGATTATAATCTGGATTTGTAGTAAAATAAGGAACTGGAGAAGTGTTGGTATAAATTGCCCTTTATACCCTTGGTTTGGAGCATGAGGAGAATAGCTGTGCAAGCGTGGACCAACAGACACAGCTTAGTAAAAATCTCCAGACTCAGGTTAATGGTGAGCAGGTGTAGCCTCAAGTGGAATACTAATAAGGACCTTACATCTTGAAGACCTCCAGTTATGAGTAAGTAACCTTTATTTCATACATCATTTTACCTTTTACCTGCCAAAACTATTTTATTGTGACTGGTGAGCCTAAAATCATAGCATTGTAGCATTTGCATAAAAATGTAGAAGAAACTTAAGTATTCTTAATACAACCTTTCAATCCAAATATGCAGAAGCACTAAACTTGCTGTATGGTGAGGCTCTCATTAGGTCCTCAGTTCATGTTAGCTCATGTCTGCAAGTTGGAAGCCAACCAAGACTTATTTTCCAAAAAACTAGTCTATTTTAGGTTCAGTAATGCAAACTCTATTAAGTTACACAATCCATTTATTAGTTTATTATGGGCATCTTTTCTGAAACTTCTAGCCTGTCAATTCACAGTTACAATGCATTATTGTTGTACGTTATCCTTTTTAGATTTTTTTTCCTTTTAATCCTTCAAAATATCTTTTCTTAGTGTATGACCTACCACAAAGGACAAATGACATTCAGCTTTTCTATGGAAATATGCGTAAAGTTATTCTTTCTGTGGTTGGAGATTCTGGAGAGTCCAGTTTTAAGAGGAATTGTCTTCAACAGTCTCCAGGACATAGCTTGGAATCAGACAGGTAAAGTGAACGTTAGATTTAATACATATAAAAATAATTGATTTACTGCTAATTGAGGGGGTCATGTTACCTTTCACATTAAAAGCTTAATAGGGCTTTTTGAAGCTAATGGTGCTTGGGACAGTGAGGTTGTCAGTGACAAAAACTAGATCAAAAAGTTCAGCTGTCTTTTCTTTGTACTTCCACTCCCTCATTTCTCCATGGATTAGGAAGGGTTTTGGCAGTACTCTGAAAATGCTGTTTTCTGAGTTGACTATTACAATGGATCTTGTTTTTGCATTTTGACGTACATTCTGATAGAACTGTGATAACTAAAATTCTAAACTAATAAAAAGCTGATGATGCACCCCTGCCTGCAATTTATGGATATCCCATTCTGACAGCTGGCAAAGAGAATGTATTTTTTTCAAAATAAAGTATGCCCCTTATCTGAGAGATTAAGGCTTGCTTGGGGGTAGCGGGGAGAAGCTAGCTGAAGTTTTGATGCCTCTGTAAGGAGAATAAACTTAATATGCGGAACTGATCAGCTATTACACTGACATCTCCACCACACAAAGCCCTCAAAAATTGTGGAACCCATATTGCTTCCTTAAAGGAATAAGATGATCAATCCAGAAGTTAATTTTCCCTCAAACTGCTAGTGTTCCAGTTCAGGGATCAGTTCTGTGAGGACTGTGGAGCAGTTCTGTGGAACACCATTATATATGTCAAAGTACATTTGTCCCTGTTTTCCTTCTCTCATGCCAAAAGTTAGCTACTGACAAACATTATGGCACCACCTACCAGAAGCAATGAGGCAAAATATTTATCAGTCAAGTCTGATATATGTGTCAGTGTTCTCTTTTCTCTGCCTTCTAACCTGGAAGCATATCTTATACTTCAGTTCTCAGCTATTGTTCTGTCCTTCCTAACCTCCTATTCCACCTTCTGAACTTAATAGGGAAGAAAAGAGAATAATCCAGTGAGTGCAGGAATTTTCTGCTGCTGAGATCTGCTTCAAAGCTCTCTAGCCAAACAGGAGCCCTACAGGAGAGGGCAGAATATCATCCATTTCTTCCTCCCTGTCTCCCCCACCAGTCTTCCTCAAAGGCTTTGAATCCCTGGGGACTGAGCGCTCTTAAGATTTAACTCTGTCTCCAAGAAGTGATGCTTGTCTTGTCTTCATGGCCTGGAAGCCAACTTTAGAGCTCCTGGTGCAGGTAAAGCTACTTGGGAGTCTCAGTCCAAATTTACACACCTCTGGCAGGCTACATTATCACCAGGATAAACCCAATTGTGCAGGCCCTTCTTTACTTTCAGAAATTTTGTGTTTCATTGACCTGGGCCGATATTACTGGGTAAAATCTACACCCTTCTTCTGCTAAATGTTTGGTTTTCCCCCCCACTCCCGCTAGTATCATAAGGCTGCTGCCACAAGGGACACTGGAACTGACTGCTGCATACTTCAGTATTTCAGACCCTCTCCATTTCCCTCAGATCAGTTCCCTCTAGGGCTGCCACTGTCTAATATAATTCTGAGGCAGATTCTTCCTGTGTGTATGATATGCCACCTGCTACTGAAGTGCTGTTTCTCTACCTGTGAGGATTCTGGGAAGAGTGCTTCCTCTTTCTCAGGCTTGTCAGGTCCTTACTTTACCAATGATATCCATAAATGAAGTTGCAGAATGGCTTCTTTTTTCTGGCCTATAGTAATTATTCTTTTATTATGTTGAGTAATGAAACAAAAGTTTGTCATGTGGTGGGGAGGGTCCTGCGCCTGGCTGCAACTTTAGCCTCTGGGTATAAATTAGGTAGGATTTAAATTCTACACCCCTCAGAAATGCTGAGATGGTCTTTCTCCCACTTGCTGCTAATTCCTCTCCAAATCAGGGCAGATTTGATATCTTCTAGACTCCGCTCCCTACTTTGTCTTCTGTAGAGAGTCCTAAAACATCCAGCACAGCCCTGGGGATTTAAACCCTCCCAGTCCAAATCAATAAAGATTACTAGGTTGTTTGCCACTTTTTTTTTTTTCAAGGGCAACGTACTGGAGCTCTGGCCCCTATCTTGGTTAATAGTATGAAGTCCTCCCATCACTGCTGTATCTTTGAAATGTAGCAACAGGATGACCATGACCTGGGATACAAGGAGGAGTCCTCCATTCCAAAGCCTTGTTGCTGGTTTCCTGAGTGAAATCTCTGCTTCTTTGAGTGTTGGTCCCTAAGTGTATTTCATTGTGGGTATGTATGTGCTCCATGTGCCTAAGATTGGAAGACTTCTGCTAATGATGTCTGTTTGTCCATGGTTGCATCTTCTCATGGTCTGAATTAAGGATTTAAGGAGCAGTACAGACAGAGTGCCTCTCCAGTTCCTACTGCTACTGCTGCGTGGTCTGAGAGGGAGCCCTCCATTGTCAACAGAACTGATCCTGTAACTTCAAACCTGTAAACATTTCTCAAGAAATTTTATTAGATATTAGTTCTGGGTAGTTTTGTTGGTTTTTAGGGACCTCTTCCACTCATGGGCTGCCCCAGCCCGGATGGGACTCACATTATGCCCAGGATCCCAGGCTTCGTGATGCATCTGGGGCAGGAGACAGTTCTTGGTCTGCAACAACCATCAAAGGTGCCTGTACTGCCTTGGAGAAGCTCATATTTTGACTGGGTATAGTATCTGCCACTCTTTTCCAAGCAGAACCTGGCAAGCATGGGAATTCAAACTTAGGATGCTCCACAAGGACTATTGTTTTTTTTTATGAGGCCTCAGTCTGATCCAAAGTGGGCAGACCCCCTCTTCTCAACATGCAGAGGTGTTAAGGAATGTTCCGTCTAGCACTGTCACCTCTGACATATGGGTGAGCAAAGTTAGAGCTAAGATGCCCTCTTCCCCAACTCACCATGAGGCTAGAAAGCCCTCTCAAAAAGTCTAAAGAAAAATCCTCTTCCAGAGCCAAGTAAATGAAAAGGGGTACTTGCGTGATATCCTTCTCAGCTGAGTGACTCTTCATGCTCTGTTCTGAGTTCGAGCCTATAAAGGGCACAGTACCAACCCACAGGTTTTGAGGAGTCAGATCGCCTTTGCATCAGCACCATTGGCAGAGGAAGGATTGTCAATACCAAGAACGGAGTGTAACAAGCTAAGACCGGTACAACCACCCCTATCATCAAAGGATACATGAGAACTTCATGGACTGTTGGTACTGACACAAGTGCATAAGGAAACACCAGTATCCAAGAACAGACAAATATACCACTCCTGAGGATATTTTTTGTCATTCTGAACCCAGAATCCCCCCTTCTAATGGACCTGGTCTTTACGAGGATAATTCTCACACTAGCAGTCTGCAAATCCTACAAGAGAAACTGATTCCTCATTCTATCTACTAGTTGCATTAGTGCTACATAGACAGTAGACAAGGGCACCACAAATGGAACTGGAACTCTCATTTTCCTCTTCAAGGGAATCTCTGACATGGAAATGGGACTGATATCACCCCACCAAGAGCTATAAGCCCAGATAGAGAAGTTAGAATATCCTGGGTTCTGCCACAGCCTCATAATATGGGGTTCCTTTCCCTCACCCCAGGACGGTTGGTATCTTCTATGCCAGGGGTACTCAAACTTCATTGCACTGCAACCCCCTTCTTACAACAAAAATTATTTCACGGCCTCAGGCGGGGGGATGGAAGCCTGAGCCCGCCCAAGTCCCACTGCCCTTGGTGATCCTCAAAGCCCAAGCCCCACAGCTCCAGGCAGGGGGGCCAAAGCTGAAGCTCAAGCATTTCAACCCCGGGCAGGAGGCCTGCCACCTGAGTCCTGCAGCCCAGGGATGAAGCCCTCAGGTTTTGGCTTTGGGCCTGGGCAGTGGGATTCAGGCTTCAGCACTGTGCCCAGCAAGTCTAAGCCAGCCCTACTGACCCCATTCAGAGTCCCAACCCATAGTTTGAAAATTGCTGCTCTGTTCCCTGGGGCTCTTCTCAACCTATGTTGGATCCCTCTCATTGGCTGTACTAGGGACTGTGGATAATATTTTGCATTATCCGGAATTGGTATGTGCTCATCAAGAGCTAGCCATCCATCCATCCTCTGCCCTTCCCACCCAAGAGATCAGCCAGAGCACTCTCAGGAACTTGAGGAAAAGATAGAGCCAGTTCCAATGGTACTGCCAATTCCAACAGGAGTATCTTCATCTCCTGATGAGGTGCTTGCCTCGTCATCTCCGCCAGTTGACCATAAACAGTTTCAAGATTTATTGAGGAGAGTTGCAGTTGAGCTCTGGATTCCTCTGAAGGAAATTGAGGAGACACCCCACAAACTCCTGGATATGTTATAGAGTATGGTAGAGTAGCACTCTGTTAACAAGGCCATCTTGAAGCCTGCCAAGATGAAGTGACATACTCCAGAGACGTGTGCACTGAGCCCCAAGAGGGCAGTCAAGAGGAGCTTTGTTCCAGCCAAGGGAGCAAAGTTTATATTTACTCATCTTGCCTTGAAATCTTTTTGGTTCAGACAGCCACTGACAGGATTAGGCAACCGCTCCCAGGTCCACTCCTTGAGATGAAGAGGCCAAATGTGTACATACCTTCTTGGAAGGAGAGTATTTGTCTTCCAGCCTGCATTCTGAATAGCTAATTACCAGTTATTGCTCATGAGAGATGGTTTTGTCAACTCTTTGAAAATTTCGGAATTCAGGCACAAGCTCTATCCAGAGGATAGAGCACAATTTCAGGCCCTTATTGATGAGAATAGTCTGGCCAGAACATCTTTATAGTTTTCATTCAGCACAGTCCATACTGCTGATGGCTTTTGGGATGCATTGTGAATCCTGGCTGCATTCTGCAGGATCCCTGGGGAGGTTCAATCAACTGTAGAGGGTATGCCCTTTGATGGAAAATAACTTATTTAATGAAAAAAGTGAGTATTTACACTCATTAAAGGACTCACGGGAAACCGTCTCCCTGGGTTCATATACACTGTCACTGAAGAGGATGTAGCATAACCATATAAACTGACACAATTACCACAAGTCTTCTGCCACCACGGGCTATGATGCGACAGATTGCAGACAGACCTACCATAACTCTCCCTGTAATAAATATAAAGGGAAGGGTAAACACCTTTAAAATCCCTCCTGGCCAGAGGAAAAACCCTTTCACGTGTAAAGGGTTAAGAAGCTAGGATAACCTCATTGGCAGCTGACCACAATGACCAATGAGGAGACAAGATACTTTCAAAGCTGGAGGGAGGGAGAAACAAAGGGTCGGTCTGTCTGTCTGTCTGTGTGATGCTTTTGCCGGGGACAGAACAGGAATGGAGTCTTAGAATTTAGTAAGTAATATAGCTAGATATGCATTAGATTATGATTTTTTTAAATGGCTGAGAAAATAGGCTGTGCTGAATAGAATGGATATTCCTGTCTTTGTGTCTTTTTGTAACTTAAGGTTTTGCCTAGAGGGATTGTCTGTTTTGAATCTAATTACCCTGTAAGGTACTTACCATCCTGATTTTACAGAGGTGATTCTTTTTACTTTTTCTTACATTAAAATTCTTCTTGTAAGAAATTGAATGCTTTTTTCATTGTTCTTAAGATCCAAGGATTTGGGTCTGTGGTCACCTATGCAAATTGGTAAGGATTTTTATCAAGCCTTCCCTAGGCAGGGGGGTGCAAGGTTTTGGTGAGGATTTTGGAGAGAAAGACGTTTCCAAACAACTTTCTCAAAAAATAAACCAGGATGTTTGGTGGTGGCAGTGGAAGTCCAAGGGCAAAAGGTAAAATAGTTTGTACCTTGGGGAAGTTTTAACCTAAGCTGGTAAAAGTAAGCGTAGGAGGTTTTCATGCAGGTCCCCACTTCTGTACCCTAGAATTCAGAGTGGGGAAGGGACCACTCCCCTTTCCTCTTTCTTCCTCATCTTCCTTTCAACCACAAGCTCCAGCCAGAAGATTCTTTTGATGGGATTTCCAAGAGTTGCAAATCAGTTCAGATGCCATCTCATTCTGACACAGATATCCAGTTTGGTGGCTGCCTAGCCCAGTTTTCCCATATATTATGGATAACAACTATGGACAAATGGATCTTTGATATAATCCAGTTAAGCTACACCGTACAATTCATTTCCTATTCATTTTTCAAGGAACATTCACAAGAAGATATTCATTCAAGAGGTAGACACCCTGCTTTAGTGGGAGCCATAGAACTGATGCCACCTCAGCATTGGGGAAAAGGATTTTATTCCAAATATTTCCTCATGCCCAAGAAAAAGGGAGGATAGAGACCAATCCTACGCCTCTGCAGACCTAGTCTTCAGCCACAGATTGAGATTCCAAATGGTCACCTTGGCATCACTAATTCCATCCAACCCATGGTTCATGGCTCTCCGTGTAAAGGACCCCTATTTTCATATTATCATCCACCAATTGCACGGAAGGTTCCTGTGATTCACTGTAGGTCCATATCCTTATCGTGCTTGCCTTTGGACTAGCAACAGCTTCCGGAATAATTACAAAGTTGTCCTAATAGTAGCAGTACACTTCCAACACCACGGCTTGACAGTTTTCTGTCTAGACAGTTGGCTAGTGACAAGCAGATCCATCAAGAGGTGGTGTCATCAACCTCATTTCTCCTCCGTCTTCTACTGTCAACAGGGAATCCTCATGAACACAGAAAAATCCGTTTGTCACATTGCAGACCACAAAATTTATTAGCTCAACCCTGCATTCAGTCAGAGCTTGTCTACTTCTGAATAGATGTCAATTCATGAACAGTTTTAATCAATCAACTCAGAGCCATCAGTTCATGAATGTCTTACCCTGCTAGTTCACATGGTGTGTTGTACCTTCACAAGACTTCAACTTCACTGTCTAAAAGCTTGGCTCAGGATAGTATACATTATGACGTTTTGGAGTTAACCAGGTTGTGTTACCACCTGCCGTGCCAACACTGTGTGCCTTAAATGTTATGCTGCTGTGCCTCACAGCCCTGATGCCAATATCCAGAATACAAGCATGCAGATCACACTCTGGCTTCCGCTTTCCAGTTACTTTTTGCAGGATGACCCCAACTCCCACCAGTTCTGCATTTTCCCCGTAACCATCTGCCCTGTAGTGTGCAGCCCTTTGCTGAAGGCTTAC